>NC_045758.1:26021222-26621222 GCF_009193385.2 Nasonia vitripennis | reverse complement strand
CGCGTTGATCAGACAACGCACGGCGTACAGCAGTGGCGTGTACTATCCTCTCTTACAAAAATGATGGACTTGGTTGTGAAGCCTTTAATACGTGATTCTGATTGGCTGCTATGGTCGGTTGCCTAGGTAACAGATGAGAACCCGCACGCTTTAAATTCATAACCCTCATAACAGTCATAACCCTGGTAGAAATTTTTCAGGTGTTTAAAATAAAATGAAATGAGGTTAAATAGTATGAAATCTGAATAGCGGATTCAGAAAAAAATATATGCAATATTACCAACAAGAAATCTTGATAAATTAATCATTACCAAAAGTGTAGTATTGAAACATGTGCATTGAAAAGTGTCACCCTAACCCTATTTGGAGTAGGTAATAATGTGTGTGTATGTTATTTAGTTTTTTTTTAAATATAAGTGAGAAGTGCAATTAAAAGAATAAAAAGTATAAAGATATATTGTGTCTCCGTGCCCAAAGTCGCCCACGGTGAGGTTTAAGAAGTGAATTTAAAGAAAAGTTCAGTATCCGAGTCAGTGAATTTGAGTTTATCACTACAATGCTCTTTAAATTTTAAAATATGTAATCTAGATAATTGAACTGTTTTCATTCATATTTTCACACCAACGGCAATGTGAATTTTTTAATTTAGCGGCTCACATTTTGCTTATAGACAGTCACGCAGTAACTACTATCTCTAGCACATTGTATTTCCGGTTTCCAGTGTATTTTTACCTGGAGAAAATGATAAATATTTTGGCTTTTTTGTTAAGGCATTAATGATAATATTTACTTTTAATAGTTGTGAGAGATTTTGAGATTTTTCCATTGCATTGCATTTGCTCTCATTTAAAAACTAATTTCTAGAGAGCTCATTTTTTGCATATATATTTCTGTTTTGGTTGTGAAAATATTTAAAGTTGAATTGACCTTAACTGAAATACTTTTGATTTCGACTTCAACACCCATGATAATTATTTAGTCGTATAAGTTATTCACATCAGTGTCGGAATCGAAATAAAAAGTATTTCAGTTAAGGTTAATTGAACTTTGTATATTGTTTCATTGACACAAAATAAATCTATATGTAAAATATGCGCTCTCTAGACCCGTTAGTTTTCGAATGAGAGCAAATGCAAAAATAGAGAAATAGGCATCGATCTCAAAATCTCTCACGACTGTTAAGAGTTAAAATTCTTATTAATGTCTTGACAAGAAAGGCAAAATATTTATCACTTTCTTCATGTAAAAATACACTGAAAACCAAAAATACAATGTGCTAGAGATAGTATTTACTGCGTAATTGCCTATAAGCAAAATGTGACCCGCCAAATTAAAAAATTCACATGTGCCTCAATGTGAAAATATGAATGAAAACAGTTAAATTAAAATCATCTGGATTACATGTTTTTATAGGTAGCATATCAAGTATCTGTGTAAAATTTCAATTGCCTGGCTTTTTTACAATGCAAATGAATAGGGTTGTAATAATAGGCTTATACTCACTGACTCTTCTACTGAACTTTTCTTCAAATTCACTTCTCAGACCTTAACGACAACGACTTTGGGCGTTGTTAATATATTTATATTAAAAGTATTACAGAATATGGTAACATATGGTAGGTAATATGGTAAAAATATTAGCAGAAATAAGTGTACCCAAAACTTATGTTGTTTTTTCTACGAGGGTTATTAGACATAGATAGAATAAGGAGCGCGCGAAGCGCGCCTTCATTCCTAGTAATACTATTAAAGAAACGTTATCTGCTGCAGCTGGATCTATATAATTAAAATCAGAAGTATCGCGGTGGTATAAAGCATTATTTATCGTGAGCATTATTAATTCGGCCCCCGGGGAGTCGTGATCTTCTTTTTACCGCAGCACAGGCTCAACAGCGCACGCTTGAAAGGCCTTTTAATCTCGGCATCGGGTTTAGCCCCCTGTTTCTATAAGCATTACCGCAGCCCGCATAAATCTAGGATCCGCGTCATGCTCGGCGTCGATAACATAATGCGCATCGTACACAAGCACACTTTCCCCATTAGAGGCCAGCAGTGCAAAAAGAAGAAATAATAGTCAATCCTCTGTCGAGATACGAGAATTCGACGCGTCTATACAATGGAGCGCACTGTGTTGCGTTAGCGAGTTTTCCCCTCCGGGGAGCGCACTGCGCGCTTCAAAGCAACGGCGTCGGAAAATCGTCCGTGCAAAGCCTCTTAGCGGCGCGCAGAGATGCTTGCGTGGGTATACATATATGTATAAGTCTCGACGATCGGACACATAAAGAAGGACGCGCATATGCCTTTGTTGCACGTTTATTAGGGTCCGAGACGAGCGACGCCTACACACGCGTCTATTGACCTGTTTACTCTGGGCCACTGTTATATACAGGCGTGCGCCCGGTATACCGACGCTTGATTTTGCTCCACGCCGAGAGAATCGACCATCAGATGATGAGGACGTTGATGCTACTCTATCGAAAGACGGCGATCGGGAATATAGAGTCTGATGTAGACACGCAGGATAATGCGTATGTAAATGGTTGGTCGTTGAGTTTTAGTACAGCTGTACTGTGTCGATTCAGGCGAGAAGGGCTACAGAGTTTTTTATTTTTCGTAAACGCATGCGGATATTGTTTTGATATAAGTGTACAGAAAAAGTTATGCTTCGCTTGTCGGCTACTTATTTTTGCAACTTTTGAAGGATGTAAAAGCAACCTACGCATTAAATATGCTTAAGTTTTCGTTTACAACGTCCCTGCCAATGCATAAATGAATCCAACGTTTTATGAGAAAAAAAAATTCTTAAATGGCTTGACGCCGAACTTTTGTCTCCTTACATTAACTTCTACCCTGGATGAGTAAAAAATGTTCAATTATATACGTTGTAAAGATTCTCCGAAAATTATAATGATCCACTCGGTCTGTTAATTACGCCGTAACTGAAAACAATTCTTAGTTCTATAGAACCATTTAAATATAAGTTTACGATTATATGGGTGTGCTTTTTTTAACACATTGGGCTTATAGCTACCTTTGATACGCGCTTCTGATTATAATGACCCATGTATTCGCACATTTTGGAATCGTGATAGCTGCGGGCTTACCCATAGAATTTAATTTGATAGTTATAAGGGTAATGAATATAGCGCGTTATTGCTTTATGACATCATTCAACGACCCCAGCTGACGCGTTTAGTGTTGCGTCATAATTGACCGTCAAAAGAAAATCATAATCGAACCTTACTATAAAATTAAACTACAAGATAATCAAAATAAATTATAAAATTATCAGCTTATAACGAATCGCTTCGACAAGCTTTGCATATACTTGTGTATACAACCATCAGACGCTTAAAAGTCGCAACGCATTTTCCCCAAACATGCAAATCATTTTCAGCCTGCTCTACCACAATTCCCATATCATTTAATTAGATCGAAAACAACGCCTTCGAAACTTTCCGCGCAAGGATCTCCGTTCGCCATCCTCACGCGGAGACAGCAGCGCCTTGCAAGCAGCGTTATTAACCTTGCCTCCTTGTATTTCCGCCCACACAATGCAGCTGCAAAGCAGTATTGACTTAATGACTTCCGACAGTAAAGTACTGTTTACCAAGGTGAGGATCTTCCGAGTCTTCGTCGAATAGGGATCGTTGATTTTTGCGAATACATTGTCGACCGCTTGGAACTTGACAATCGCAACTCCGAGAGTAGTTTTCGGCGGTGATTATCCCTCCCGGAGTTTCAGCGGTTTACGAGGCACACTATATAGACTCGGTCTTAGTTCGGGCCATTTGACGTTATGTACATACAATAGGCCCGGGATTGTGAATGGACTTTCACAGCGTTATGCAGTGCGATATATTCGGAAGATTATTTTGGTCTGGAGATACAGAAAAACGAAATTCCAATGATTGTGATTCCTAAACTGTATTAGCTCTTTAGGTGCAGTATGCACACGTTGTATATCTCATACGAAAGTATAATTTGTTTGTCGATATAAATTTTAATTTGCGCAAATTATGTTTGACTTACGCATAATCACAGGTTAAATCAATATCGATAATATTTAGCTATAGTTTCAGTAGATTTTTGCCGCTATTCTTCGAAGCTGATTTTTAAATTGAGTATAGCATTCACGTGCAAGATCTTCATCGCTAAAACGTCGTTTCAGTTTCGATTTCAGCTCTTGCACGGCTCGTGGAAATGTTAGAACCAGAAGCGCCTATTGGGAAAAGGTATATATCGTTTCCTTTATGTGCCAAGTTTTTGCTTCGCTAGCTCGCTTCTTGTCGTTGTAGACTTTTCAAGTATAAATTGAAAATCATTTACGCTTGAAAAACATTGATTAAAGAATTTTTCAGTAAAAAGTTGTATGTAACGTGAATTCCTTTTAAAATAATAAATCTTGTAAAAGTTTCAATTTTATTTGCTGAGAAATAGAAATCGCCGTTTGCAACGCTTCGCAAACATGAAAACGTTAAAGAAATAAAAATCTAAAGAAAGAAACAATCTCAATAGCGTAAAGGCATCGCAGGTACTCACAAGTGTGTATACGCAGTCTCCAAGCGCCGCCACTAATGTCCTTAGGTAATGACTAGAGGTCGACGCATATAAACATACATATACGTGGACATATTAGGCGTTGCGCGCGCGGCTTCAAAGAGAAGGTAGAAGGGAGAGGCACTGACTGCTCGGCCGGTCGTCACCTCACAGTGCGCAGCTTTGTGCTGGCCAATAATTGAAACACGTGCATGGGACAGCTTGTATAGGCTCGCTTTCTCGCGTACGCTCGTATGTTCATACTGCACCTGTATATATTGGCGACGGCCGACGCACTCTTCGTGGTCTCAAAGTGCGAGTTGGCGCAGCAATGCTTAAATATAGTTTTCGGCCGATTCACGTTGTGTATACTGACGAGACTTCAGTATTTTGCCGGAAATTTTACGGGACGGGATACAGATAAAAGCTTGCGAACGCAATTTTTTAAAGAAACTAGGAATGAAGGCGCGCTTCGCGCGCTTTTGATTCTATCTCTGTCTAATAACACTGGTAGAAAATCTACCATAAGTTTTGGGCGACACACTAACGTCTGCTAATATTTTATATGCATTTAACATGTTACTAAATCCCTCAAAACTATTTTTTAATGTCGTCATCATTGGTTTGAACAGTGAATTTGAAGAAAAGTTCAGTATAAGAATCAGTGGGTTTGTCTATCATTAAAATGCCATTTATTTGCATTATAAAAAAGCTATACAACTGAAATTTTACACAGATACTTACTATGCTACCTAGAGAACATGTAACCTACATGATTATGATTTAACTGTTTTCATTCATATTTTCACATCGAGGCCCATATGAATTTTTTAATTTAGCGTATCAAATTTTGCTTGTAGACAGTTACACAGAAACTGTCATCTCTAGCACATTGTATTTCTGGTTTCCAGTGTATTTTTACATGAAGAAAGTGATAAGTATTTTAGCTTTTTCATCAAGGCATTAATTAGAATTATAACTTTTAACAGTTGTAAGAGATTTTGAGACCGATACCTGTTTCTCCATTTTTGCATTTTTTTTTTCATTCGAAAACTAACAGGTCTAGAAGGCTCATATTTTGCATATAGATTTCTTTTGTGATTGTGGAAAGATACTTAAAGTTGAATCAACGTTAACTGAAATACTTTTGTGTTCGACTACAACACCCATGATAATTATTTAGTCGTATAGCATGAGGTTGCATTCACATCAGTGTCGGAGTCGAAATCAGAAGTTTTTCAGTTAACGTTGATTCAACTTTAAGTATCTTTCCACAATCACAAAAGAAATCTATATGCAAAATATGAGCCTTCTAGACCTGTTAGTTTTCGAATGAAAAAAAAAATGCAAAAATGGAGAAACAGGTATCGGTTTCAAAATCTCTTACAACTATTAAAAGTCAAAATTCATATTACCTAATACCTTGACAAAAAAGCCAAAACATTTATCACTTTCTCCGTGTAAAAATATGCTAGAAACCAGAAATACAATGTGCTAGAGATAGTAGTTTCTGTGTAACTGGCTATAAGTAAAATTTGACCTGCTCAATTAAAAATTCGCATGAGCCTGGATGTGAAAATATGAACGAAAACAGTTAAATCAGAATCATCTAGGTTACATATTTCTAGGTAACATAGGAAGTGGCAGTGTCATATTTTAGTTGTCTAGTAGTCTTTTTACAATTCAAAGAGCATTGTATAATGATAGACTTAAACTTACTGACTCGGATACTGAACTTTTCTTTAAATTCACCTCTAAAACCTCACCGAGGGCGACTTTGGGCACAGAGACACAGTATATCTTCAAACTCTTTATTCTTTTAATTGAACTTCTCACTGACATTTAAAAAAAAAACTAAATAATATTCACTTTTCAATACACTGGTAATGATTAATTTTTACTAAAATTTCTTGCTAGTTTAGAGGAATAAACCGAATTTTGAATTTAAAGAAAAAATTAATGTTTTTACGATTTTCAGACTTATTTTATTCCGAAAAATTAGGACGCGGCGCTGTTTTATCGTAATTATGAATGCAAAAGCAGAAGTAGAACAATTTTAAAATAGTCAGACAAAAACTTTTAGCATAATAATCCTATATAAAAATAGCAAGACTGTAGTAAGCCTCTGTCGTTGCTTTATAAAATCTTAGCAAGAATAAAAACGGAGGATTTATGCATGTTCTTTAAACTTGTAAATATAATGACCAGCTGAAAAAAATAGATGATTTCCGAAAACTGCGTAAATGCTCTTCCGGATTTATCCGCGGCTATTAAAAAAATGCATAAATATATGCGTTCATTGTTGTACGCGCGTGTATCAACTAGACGTGTACACATGGATGTAAGTCATGGATAACACGATGGTATTGTATACTCTTGCTACATACCACAGTTTTTAGGTCAACATCGTAAAAGTGCGAACCAAGTCCATAACCACTGACTCGGCATCAAAAGTCACTTTTTATGGTTCGCCCGTTAATGTGCCTACTCCTCGCTCGTATAAATTTAGCAAGCATGAGAAATTCAAAATTTTATTGGATTTTTGGTACATACAAATTAGATATCTCAAAACAAAGGGAAATTGATTAATTATAATTTATGTATGTTATAATTATAATCTCAGGTGTTGGTTTGCTTTTCATTTTTATCATAGCGATAATATATGTTTATACAAAATAAATGAATTTGTAACATAAAAGGTTTTGTACCCTAGAATTGCGTATTCCTTCTGACACGTAAAACTATCTTCAAAAATATATATTCCAAAAAGTGTTAGATTACTTGTATACAAAATATGTAGACATTTTCTTTCAATTGAATATCTTAACAATCAAACACCAAATTAAAGTTTTTAACATGTTTTCTTTTGCAAATCTCAAAAATGTACTATTAATTATAGTTTTCTTTGAAGAGAGGCAATAATACAATAAGTACATTAAACTGTCAACAAAATAATTTGCAAGGGTGTATTCTCTTTCATTTTTTAAACAAATGCGCAGTATAAAGGAAATAATCTTTGATCGTATGACAGAGATTGACTACGCACTGTTCAATAATATCAAGATTGATTAGCCATGACTTATAAATCATGCTGTCAACACTATGGACCTCGCAAAAAAAGGTACGCTAACCTCAGATAAGCCTTATCTTTTTGCTACAAGCTATTATTACTTATACTTCTTTTCAAAGAAAAATGGGAGAAATAAATATCGATAATTATTTGTAAATTAACGATAGAACAGTAGATATGAGCTTAATATCAATGTTTTTCAAATTCTTGAGCATTTAGAAAAATGTCTATGTCATTTAATAATTGCTTCACTATATTATTATTTGTAAACAAAATTGTGCTTGCCAAACTCTTCTATCAACAGTTATTAATTAGTTAATGAAGCACTCAAATTCTTATCAAAACTAAACGACCGCGCATTAAATACGTTGATATGTATCTTATTTATCAATGACAGCGTGATTAATAGCGTCAGAATCGCATTAAGTAATCAAACGTTTATTATGGGCGAATTAACTGAATTTCTCCCTTTCGCGTGCTATGCTCTTTCCCTGTGCGAGTACTCCGTAATAAACTTAACGTATCAGCATACTATGCTCAGCGTCGCACGTTACGTTGACTTTAATTATTACTCGTGATTCCAGCAAATGAAGATCTCGTAATGCAACTCGCGACGTACCTCTATAAACTGTGATAAAAGAATTATTTGGGCTCTATAAAATAAAATAAAAACATTAATTAAAATATAAAAAATATGCATAAAACTTTCTACTGCCAAATTTAAGTGATTTTACTGCAACAAAACTGTATTGAGTTTGTGTACTTATACAACAAGATTAATACCATAATCAACATTTAATGTACTGTAGGAAGGACAAAACTTAAAGGAGTACTATTATGAAGACAATATTATTCGCTGCGTATGGCCACCATTTTTCGCTTTTATTCCTCACTTTGTAAAAGATATAAAACTTTGCTATCTGAACAGATGCTCACCATCTGATAAAGAAAGTTTTCGTATCCAAAACTTTTAGTACAATGACTCGCGAAGAGTGTGTATCAAAAGGATAAAAAGGGGAAAAATTTCATTTAGTGGTATTTAGTGGTATCATCGTTTGTATACTGAAACGTTACTTTTTTATTTGTAAATAATAGAAAGTGTGAGAACTGAAAGTCTAAATAACACAATATTTGTGTAATAATATATCTATATAAATATATAAAATTTTTCGTTGTCACTAAAGTATAAAAAATTAAGTATAATTTTTTTACAATAGGAAAGTTGTGTTCAATCTTCAAAATGAGTGAGAATTTTTCCCCTTATCTCCGTAAACAAGATACTGCTTCGATCGAAAAAGGTTTCTTATGTAAAGCCATTACTTTAACCAGATATATTTTATCTACTCCGCTATGATATTGCTGAATAATGTATTAAAATTAATCATACGATAGAAATTTATTCAAATTCAATTTAGCTGTATATGATTGTACACCAGGTCTACAGCCAAGTATCATTAAATCGAGATCATGTACCTATAAGCAATGAATCAATCAATTTATAAGCAAAACAAACCAAACTATTTTTATCGAGTAATATCCATTTTGTTATACCTGCGAATTTGGTGGTAATGGGAGTAAAAGATGGAATTGATCGATTGCTGTAAATATACAGTCTGTCTTGATTCTTCAGAAACATAAACAAATATGATTTATTATAGCATGCGTATTATCAGTTTTTGCGTATTCCCGATTGTTCCAGAGTACGAAAGTGATAACATTAATCGTATAAGTTTGTCGACCTCTACAGCTTTTTCACCAATTTGCATTAATGTTGTACACAGTACATAAATATACCTACAATATATATACAACGATACGACAGAGTCACGATAGCAGCTCGTCACCAGCAGCAACGGCTCATTTACATAGGTAGTCAGAACAGGTCGGTCTGCATCGCCTATACGCTCGCTCGGCAATCAATCGAAAGTGTAAATGGACAGCCGCCGCGCAGATTCGAGAAATGCATCGCAACTATATACTGTTTCACTTTTACCAATGATTATTACAAGTGATGCCAGCGATCAGTTAAGACGAGATAGTACAGACGTGATTATGATAAATTGTAACCTTATTATTCTTTAAATTACACAAATATTTATCATTCGATGCAAACACGCACATTACAGTTTGAGCGAGTTTCCACCAGTAATTGTAGTATGTCTCTAATGGATGCAAGCCCTTTAATTGCGCGTATGGTAGAGCTGCGGGGTGGATGTTATTATTGCGACCGATTAACCGTATTTTAGAAGTTGAGGTCAAGAATTTCAAGATGATTAGGGTGAAGCTCGTTTTGATATGCTTGAATTGTCGTCGACGTCTACGTCGACGTATCAGCATAAGTAATTATATATATATATATATATATATATATATATATATATATATATATATATATATATATATATATATATATATATATATATATATATATATATATATATATATATATATATATATATATATATATATATATATATATATATATATATATATATATATATATATAATTACTTATGCTGATACGTCGACGGTTTTGAAAATGAAAGCCAATCTCTCGAACAACAGGAAAGCTTTTTTATGATAGCATATTTGGTTTTAAATTGCCAAACAGAAAACTTTTTATTGGTAAAACATTTCTAATATTTTATAAAAGCCAATATAAAATAATATAATATGATAATTAATGCCTTCGTCTATAATATAAATTCGATGCTGCATCTTTGGTATAGAGAAGCCACCGATGAGTTAGTTGGTCATCGGATACATATTATATATTTTATAAGAAAAACTCACAAGCAGATGATTGGATTCAATTAGCATGAAATGAGAATGCTTATTTGATACTAACGATTTAACAATTGAGGTCAGGATATACTGTCACAAGAAATTATTATCGGTCATGCTATATGAGAATTTTTTATTGTATATGATAATAAGACTAAAAACACATTAGAAGATGGATTAAAAATTGATTATCGTCGCGGCATAAAATTAATTCACAAATATTATAAAATAATGTACTAAAAAATATATATATAGGAGCTACATTAAAATTCAATTTTGTCTGTATAAGATACAGTAGAACTATGAAAGTGAAAAACGTAGTCTCATATTTATACAACTTTGTCAACAAAAGTATCTATAGCTATACTCGTGAGTAATATTTCGGAACGCTATGAAATATACTATTGAGATGTGGTTTGAATTCAAATGCACGCGTTGAACACTGTCACAAGAGCTGTCGTTTGTCTTGTTTTTAAGCAAATAAATAACTTGCTTAAACATAGAGTATGAAATACAAATAAATATATATTTTTTTATTATCTACATCTAGATACACAACGCATTAATATTTCTTAATCTGATCAGGCTTATTCAGTTCCCACAATAAGGAGTTCCTTTATTATACAAGAAAGAAACTTATATAGTTGAGGTTTGGCTGAGGTTGAGGTTGAGGTTGAGGTTTTCTTCGATTATTTGAATTACTTATGACCGCTCGACGGCAAACAAATTAAGTTTAGATACTCAGTATGATGAAGAAATGTTATTTGACATTAACTTAAAAAAGTCAAGTTCAAATAAAACGAGAATGTTTTAATAAATTTTAAATGAGAACTTTCCTTCATTTTAATGAACCTATAAGCTGAAGTATATTGCACCTGTACCAGTACTGTTTTTCAGTGAAACTCGTGTAACATAAAGTTTTTTACTCTCTATAATTATATAGCCATTGTGGGATCATAAAATCTTAACTGGTGGATACAGTATAAAAGAGTATACTTGATGGATCAAAAATGCTGGTAAATTTTTTAACATACAGATAAGGTCGTCTACAATTACTGAACCTTCGAAGCTAGCACTTGAGCCACAACTATAGTTGAAAGTTCATTTGAAAGACTTAATTAGTGTAGAAGTTGTAGACACGCTTAGTACAACTTCGGAGGTAAATTCTCATCTTTCATTATCTATCTATAATGATAAGTCTTTATTCTCTATGCTGCACAACTTAATAGTAATAATTTCACGTCTAGATCGATGTCGATTATAATAAAAAAACTGTCATTATATGCGTGAATTGAGCGTATATAAGAGAGTCCTTAATAACAACCTTCTATTGCATCATCTGTCGATGCGAAGAAAGGAGCACCCGCTCAGAAACCAAATGACATAACAAGACAAAATTTCGCATATAGTTTCATTCTTCTGCACTCTTTGCATTTTCGAGAAACAGTCAAACCTGTTCGAAAGAAAAGAAGAACACCGTGACATTGAAATCCATTAAAAGTCATTTCAAAATAAATTTCATGCAGAATCATTCAGATATTGTTAGTTCAAGGAAACAGCTTGAGCAGTTATCTGACGGCTAGACGGTTTCACACGGTATCAAGGCATCATCCGCCATGCGTCGGCTCGCCGCAACTTGCAGCTCGATCCAGCCGCCAGCGATCGGATTGCGAGGTCAATACACAAACACACGCACTCGCGCATACACACTGCGCTCCTGTAACGCCGCTGCACAGAGAGAAGGGGCAAGGGATGGAGAGGGAGGTGGTGAGAGTGATAGACGCTGATTCGAAGCCGAGGAATCGCGGCCGCGCGTATAATCGAACACAAGGGAGCGAGCGAGAGGATATTGCGCAGACATAGGCCAAACATCAAGAGTAGCGCGCCGCGATTCGGGGTTACAGCCACCACCACCGCCACTGCCTGTCAGTGGAAGAGCTCGGCTCTATTTGCTTTGCATTGTTAAGATGCTTACGAATTGCATGGTTGAGCGGATTAAAGGATAGAATTCTTCAGGAATGCCAGCAGATTGAGTACAGCCGCCGCTCGGGTGAAATGAAATCAGAATGAAAATTTCTTGAGAGATTGAATGGATTACATTGAAATTCTCGCAGGACACGATACTTTTATTGCTTATTTTTGCGGGCTGACGTTTGGAAATCTGTTAATGAAAAGCAGCTGCGCTTTTTCATACAGCAGTCGAGAGGAGAAGGACGGATTTCCGATTCAAACCCGCCGATCATGTTTGAAAGACGATAGAAAGAACGTCCAGCGAAATTTTCATTATCCGTTCTGAGCAATTTTCACGCTTTCTTTTGTACTCGCCTCAATTGCTCGCAATATGGATCATGCAGCTTGATGTGCAAGAAGTTTGCGTACATAAAAACTTTTTAACGATTACGTGACTTCAAAACGTTTCGCGTATGACTAACCGTTATATAGCGCTCTCTGTACGAGAAAAAAAATTCACAATTCCGTTTGTAAAGCCACCGACCCCACGTGGAAAAGATTTATCCAGTCTATATACATGTTATATACAGCCAATTGTATACATCAGACTTGGTTGCCATGGTAATGATTCTCGTTGATAAGTCGTTGCCAGGAGAACCGCACATCCGAATTTTTTTTCTATCCAGTCTGTATATAGACTGTATATAGACTGTATATAGTTTATATACAATCACTTTTGTATACAGCCGATTGTATATAGCCTGTATCTAACCTGTATACAGACTGGATAAATCTTTTCAACGTGGGATAAATCCCACGCGACAAAGGCAATAAAAAGATATAAAAGAAACACAAATATGCGTCAACCTGCATGTCCGACCGAAGCTCGTGCCCGACTACTTGTTTACTCAATCAAATCACGTTCTCCTTTTTTTCTCTTTCATAAAAGCGAAAATGCCGTGGCGCGCAATGCCCTTTGTACAAGCGATATCATATTTCCCTTTTGTATAATCGCGAGGTGCCCAGATCATTGTATATAAGCAGCCAGTGTTGTCCAAGAAATATCGGGATCGCATTCGGCAATATGTAAACTCGTAATTCATTCATATATATGACTTGAATACAAACGACACCGTCTAATCATCCCGTCGCTCGATCAAAGAATCCCCTCCGACGACTGTTCACAGCCGATACTCACACTATACTCATATAATATGTATATGTATACTCTCTGGTGAAATTGCACGTTAGAGCCGCAAATCTTGAAGTCCCGCGGTCGATAGACTCTGTATTTACACACGCAGCTCGAACAACGGTCAACAAAGCAGAAAATCTTAAATTCCAGCAGCTCCTCCTCGGTACCGCACGCGCGCAGCTCGTCAACTCCCAGAGGCATCCTTTCTTCCGTGACGATCCGAGGAATCCGCAGTCCCTCGAGACCAATGCCATTATATTAATATTTTTTTGGCTCTCCGTCAGAGGGGCAAGAGCCGCGGCCAGATCGAAAAAGAAGCTAGCCTCTATATATAGCCTCTATATATAACGCACCCTTACACTATTCCTCTGAATAAATGCCCGGAATTTTTTGGCGGTCGCGCCGGCTTACTATTTTCGTGCGCTGGCGCGTGTAGGCATATAGCTTGCCTCGCGGTGAAAGCGATAAAGCCGACGCGTATATAATCGCGGCCCACACGCAACAGGAGGTATTAACGCGGATAAAGACGCGGCGGATCTGATCCTGGGAAGGAAAAAAATAGCGCGCGTCAAGGGTTGATCGATCGCACGGGATTCGCGCGCGCAAAAAGTTTGACGGGGAATCTGTTGCGTGCGCATGGTAGTGTATAAAATCTACGTACGTCTCGCTTCCCTCTGTGCTGCCTTTGGCGGTTAGAAAAGTAATGCTTACACTTAAGTGATACTATGGGCGTGCGGTGATAGCTGCGTGCGCGGACTTTTTTGCGAGCGATCGCATGTTTATCTGATGGGCATCTTTTCGAAATATATAGACATACACGCCCCGGCTGACAACTTGCGGCTGTCAAGAGCAGAGCTTTTAGTAACGGATATGACGCTGTGATTTATATAAAACTTTTGATACTCCCTTTGAGCTACTATATGACATATGACTTTGAGCGCGTAAGTTTCGACTTTATTATACGTCAAGTTCTTCTGCAACTTTTTGCTTCGCAGCTGTGAAAGAAGTTTTGTCAGCGAAACATTTCAATCTGAATTTCGATTTTTTTGTACAATAATTACAGATAATTACATAACGAAATGCAACCACACGCCATACATGGTGAATTGCTTTCAAACATCAAATTTTCAATTGAATTTCGAATTCCCTTATATTCATCAAGCTTGAAATAATTACTCGTGAAAAGCTAGCTGCAAGCGATCGAACCCGGTATTAGATATTGAATATTTCGTCGATGTATTGTTCAAATTTGTTTCGGTATCGATTGAGTAATAAAATTACTATTAATAACGAAACAAACGTATATTTCACCAGCTCGTGGAATTTGGATCGCATAGATAAACACTCTGCTGCATCCAGCTTAATTCAAATAAAATGTTACTCGATAAATGCACGTACAAGCTAGAGAGTTAGATAAAATCAGAAGGTTGTCACGTCGTTCTATTTGATTAACCTGATAGAATGTCGCCGTCAATAAAACACCACACCGCAAAAACGATCTGCGACTACACGCGCGAAAGCCCATACGATACAATCTGCGATACGCAACACACAATGCAACATCCCAAAAATCGATCCCGAAATTGATGCCGTTGCAGCTTTTTCGTGACTTTATTCATCTATAAGGCGTATATCATAACGATCGATCAAAGATCTAAAAGCGAGAGATCGATGGCATTAAAGGGCTACTGGCCCTATAGTCGAATCTCGTTAGAATAGTGACGGGACACTGTCACAGAGCGAACGGATAAATTGAGAAGGACGCGTGCGCGTGCGCCAGACGCTAAGCCAAATAGACGCGTAGAAAGCAATGTTTCACAGGTAGATAGATAGTGAGAGAGTAAATACAGTGGTGGCGGATGTGTCAGCCAAGTTCTGAATAATGTATGGGGTGGGGGTCAATTTTCGCAGACGAACATGCAAATTACGTCCAATTAGACGGGAATCGGAGAGCGCAGACCCGGAACACCGGTTAACCAAGAGATTCGGCAAATTACAAAGGAACTTAATTTATTGAGGCGAGTGTGAAAATTTACCAAATTGATTTTAGCAGTTTAATTTTGTACCCTTATTACGTAGTTGAGATAATACGAGATTAGAGATAAGTATAGATGATGTCGAGGAAACTTTATTGGGGATTAAGCTTGGAGAAACTAAACCGGTTCGGATATATAGAACGGGATCTATACATAATGCAGCTGTTATATAGCCTACATAATTATTAATTTAATCAACGCATGAGTTTCGCTGGATTATCTAATGTTGTTTGCATTTGCTCAAAATGTAAACGTCTTATACTTCGTTTAATATCGTTTTTGTTATGCTATTCTCGTCAGTGAGTATTATGTGCTCGACTTAAGCATATAGCAATTTCGTGGGTTATAATAATTATACTGTGGCTTCATTCCAGTGCATCGCGCATACCACACGCGCCTCTGAGAGTATAATGAAATTATTAACTGAAATCATCGGCACGTAAAAATCTTTAGAATTTTCATAAATTAATAGCTGCGTCAACATATCAACCTCATTCATTATACCAACCAGATGGACGTTTATTGATTATACCATTACTGCAGAGCCGGAGAATAGAAAAGCTCCGATTTATATTGCATCATACTTCACTCTCCACGCAGCTATGAACTCGCCAAACAAAAGTAATATTTAACAACGTCGTAACCCAGATTTCTTTTAACGACGGCAAAAAAAATCAACGTTGCACGAGCGACTACTTGATGTATCACGACGGCCGGAAAGAAAAATGTGCGCGCGCGCGAGGTGACGGTCATTATTAAGAAAAGCTCTTAAAAATCGATGACGATTCCGGCTGTTTACGCACTGCACTGGCCGCGGATACTCGTAAAAGTGGTTTACGACTACTATACTTCAGTTTTTTTCTCCGCGCGGCGTCAGGTACAACGCACGGAGCGCATTTGATGTTTGCATCGGGGTGACAAACACACACACACACATATGTGTGTGTGTGTGTATGTGTATATATATAACACATTCGATCGCGACGCGGCGTCTGATCTGCCTGCAGCTGCAGCATGAATTTTGCAGGCTAGTACGTACCTAACTCTCGCTCGTCCCAAGTGTATTGCGTATGCGCCCGCGCGAACATACTCACACGCGATGATGACGTTATCGTAACCCGCACAATGCTGATCTGGAAAAACGAGGCGAGCCGTCGCTTCGTCGAAAGGATAGAATAGCTAGACATCGATCGGAATCCGACATTTTCAAAGTTCCTATTTCGTGCAAATTGCTTTTTCTGTAAAAAGCACTCCGTAGATATTGCCCGACGACCTGCACAGGGCGTTCCAGGAATTAAAGCGTTCTCTCCTTCCGCGCGCACGCACCTATTTTTTCATTAAGGCTTTTTCACGAAGAAGAATTATGCTTATTTAATCCGATAATACATTTGCAATAAATTTTCTTGATTGGCAAAACTAATACAAAAATAATTTTTTAAATCAAAATATAAGTACTTTGGAATTGATGATTATTGTTATTTTTTATAAAGGCTTCGACCTGAAAAATGTGTAGAGGAAGTGCTGTTGGTATGAAATTCTAATTACATAAATGGAGGTCTTCTCGATTGGTTAAATATTATTCTATGACATATACAGCATGGGGTCATAATATAGCTTTCAATTGGATGTACACCTGAGTAACGAGTAATGTTATATACAACACATCATAATTCGCAAATATCGATGGCAGGTATTATTTATTGCATATGGTAGTATATATATATATATATATATATATATATATATATAGCCCTTGGCATAATTACGATTGATTGATAATAGAAACGGAATATCCTACACGTAGTAGATGTTGGTATTTATAAACCATACAATTTATTTAAGTATGCCATTTATTATCCAAGTAAATACTTGCATTTTTTTCATGATGCCTATGTATATAATTTTCTTCTTTGAAAACTAGCGCTGTACGAGTAATCGCCATTCGTGATTTAAACCGAGTGATGCAAGATAATCGGCTAGCTACTGATAAATTATTAAAACTGTTACCTTTCTCTCTCGCCGTAATTTACTGATTTCAATCCCTTTATATAAATGTTTGATCTATGAAATACAATAAGAATGCACACGAAGAAAGGATTCATTTTACTTTTAGTATTTTAATTCTTATTATTTATATACTATACAATTTTTGTTCGTGCCCCCATAAGCATTTAGTATAAATCGTTGAGCCGCGGCTGTCTTTTTTATTAACCATCAGGCATATATAAGAGAATTAGAATCACGTTGTCATTGTTGTCGGTTTTTGAACACACCATTATTTTGAATGATTTTTATGGATTTACTCTAACGTAAAAAAATTTGAATCTCTATCCATATTAATGAAACTCGATTTTAAAATGTTGTTCTTACCAGTCGTTTTGGCGTATGATTTCTCTATTTTATGAGACTAGCTTCTACAGAACTGGCAGCTAGATGATATGTTCTTAAGATTGAGCAAGAAACGTAGTCCTGGGTATACCGAGGCGGAAAAATGCTATCTTTTATGGCTTAAATCGACAACTGGAATATTCGTACCTAAATCGTATTCCATATCAAGAATAGTGTGGTATTATATTTTCGCTGAATAATACAGTTAACTAAATTTCAATCAAAGTATTACTTCATTATCATCAAATAAATATAAAAGGATGAACAAAAAAATTGTTTTCCTAATGAAAGGTGCCTGATGGACCGAACTTGTAACATTATATGTACAGGAAAAAAAAGTTTAATGCATCAGGGGTGCAAATGACACACATACTAGATAAGCTTTACAGAACGAGAAAAGAATAATTGGATTCGCAAACTAGCAGAAAATAAAAATTTACTGTCAATATGTGCTCTGTTAAAAACTGCTTTTTCTATCCCTTTTTTTCAATGTTTGAGTGCTATATTGATACAGCACGCTCTGACGACAACTCGGAAAATAAAAATATTTAGTTCGCATTTCATGGTTTCTAGAAAAGTGTAATACTCTGATTCCATTACGAAATTCCATTTAAAGCCGCAAGTAATATGTATCATTGTACGCGCCCTAAGATGAAAATCGAATGAAAATACGTGAAAGCTGTTTATAACTTAAATCAGTGGAAACCGCACTCTGCTGCAGTAGACATACCTGACACATTGAACTGAACAACTGGAGGGCTCTTTTCTCGTTGCAAATTTTAAACCGACCGTAGCTAACAAAGACTAAGAAGCCCTTGAAACTGGATGCCCAACGCTTGCATCACTAATGAACTATAGTTAACGATTAAACCGGAGCTGCGCAGTTCAGCAATATATATTCCTCGACGGAATAATCTGTGGCTTGCGTTCTCCGAGTACTCAGTAAACGTGAGCTCGTATACGTTTATTTGATACGGAAAAATAAAATTCAGGTTCGTTGAATTTAAAGTGTTTCGGAAGATCGAAGTTTACGACGCTTTCCGGAATCGACCAGCGTCATTTCTTTGGATGAACAAAAAATTCCATCAACGTCAATGAAATATAAGTGATTTTCATTTTCGAGAATCAGATCTGCACGAATAAAGTCAATCGGCTACTCAGAAAGCGGGCACGCGATGGCCGAATTCCAATTATATCAGTGGACGATTTATGTATCTACGACTTCGCAGTAGCGATGGCGTATACTTCGGTGAAAAAAAAAACGACAAAGAAAAAAGGCCAACATTAGCGCGTCGTACGTACGACCGCCGTAAAACACTGCCAAATTCGTCGTTGACGCCAGTTACTTATTTACGGTCAAGCTCGTACAAAACGCGTGTTCTCGACAAGCAGCTCCGCAGCGCGACGAGCATCGTAACTCTTTAATAATATCCCGGCGATAATTTGTCGATTTCCGCGCATCGGCAATGGTCGTACGCGGTCCGTTTTGCGCCAACGCGCGAGAGTTATCGCCCTGCTCCCGAAACGTATCGTATGCGCGCGACGGAACGTCAGCAAATATATCATACCACATGTACAGGGTGTAAAACCGATCGCGAGCGAGCAGGGTCTGTCGTATATATCTACGGAAAATTTTCAGGGGAGTGAAAGTTTTCAAAATTTTCGCCCCTTACTTCCAAGGGAAATTCTCTCTCTCTCTCTCTCTCTCTCTCTCTCTCTCTCTCTCTCTCTCTCTCTCTCAACTTTGAGCCACTGTTTTGCACTTTACGTCGTTATGTGCCCGGGTCCCTGGAGATCGAGTGTTTATAGGTATATAGGATTCGTACGTCGCGGGAGAGAAGTTCAGGTCGATGGAAAGCGAGAGCGGAAAATATATAGAAACGAGAACAGAGCCGCACTCGAGATCGAACGGAGGGACAGGCGGGGGACCAGAAACTTTTGGCGTATTCCATCTATATTTATTTCTTACGTCTGAACGTGATTCTCTTTTGGTTCAGAGTTAATTGGCGGGAAATTCTTAGATCTCGAAGTGAATACCACGATGGGGGAAAAAGAGTAATACTGCTGATGGTGTATATGGGAGCTTTCCCGACAGCGCGCAAGGGTGTGCATTTTAAAAGGATACACTTGTGTGGGAAAGATATCCGCCGAGGGCTTGAAAGAACTGCGTCGTTTTGTGCTCGACCTCGTTTTCGCCAAAGTAGCTGAACGGCTGCTTCGCTTCGAGGGGATTGGTAGTCTCATAATTTTTTCGGGAACTTCACTGTTATGTTTTCCTCTTAGACTACTGTGTTCTGGATTGTGTCTAATGCATTAGATCAATTAAGACTTTGCTACTGAAGCAAGGGTATTACGCATTTGGCAGCGTTATTGAGCGTTTCTGTATTCACGTAGATATTGCAACAAAGAGAAACGATGATGGCAGGATTTACACGATTTGATCGTTATAATTTAATAATAATTATAAAGCACCTCTTTACACGCACTTCAGTTATAAATGCAACGAAAATGATATGAAGATTTGTTCGACTTGTAACGATACTTATGAAAGGAAACATTGTAAAATGAAATTAGACAGCTATATACGGCTACTTTTAATTAAATATTTTTCTCACTTTGGCCTA
The DNA here is from genome assembly GCF_009193385.2 of Nasonia vitripennis. Classification (NCBI taxonomy): domain Eukaryota; kingdom Metazoa; phylum Arthropoda; class Insecta; order Hymenoptera; family Pteromalidae; genus Nasonia; species Nasonia vitripennis. The sequence goes on along the minus strand of NC_045758.1, from coordinate 26,600,636 downwards.
ATGAACTATGATTAGTTTTTCGCTCTGAACTTTATGGAAATCGGACAAAGTTCGTCTGGGTTATAACCAGAGCGATGGAATGCCCTGGGGAGACAAGTGACGTCCAAATAACTTCTCGGGGTGTATACGGTTTGCCGTATGCGTTCGTCACTGAAATGCTCATCTTTGTGAAATGGCTTTGCGTTACGCATGCATAGCCATATCTTACTACTTAGGATTAACGTCCGAAAATTTGACAAATCTCTGCTCTACCGCCGGATTTGGTTCAGCTTTAACTGTAAATCGTTTGAAGTGGGATTCGCTCAGGATATTAATCTTAACGCTTTGCGTCCATCAAGTGCTAAATTTGATTAAAATGGTAGTCTACTACAATTTTTCAAATATTTTAATCACTTTTTCCGGTCTCTGTGATTACAGAGATTATTGAAACGTTTCAAATTTTTGAACGTAAATTCCAGAATCACTTTTACTGGGTCCAGATTATAAAATACTTGATGAAAAATTCAAGAGTTCTCGCTGCGTGGAAAAAGCGTTCTATAAAGCTACTTTGAGAAGCATGAACTTTGTGAAGTTTTTTAGCTTACTTTCCGTGGTCGTCGCACTTTTCGCGCCATTTAAATTATAATTCTCGAGATAAGAACAGAGCCTATACTTTCCTTTCTGATCGTTTTTGCAAATTATAGGATCAGCATTGCGTTTATTTTAAATTCTGATTGTATGTACAATAAGTTTAAGAAAATTTTAATACAGTTTACGACTCGACTCAGAGAATAACGAAACAATGCAGATCGTCAAAATTAGGAAATTTTATATTGTAAAATACCTTTCGTACGTCGAAGTATCGCTGTTATACAGGTTGCTGAATCAAGTCCTTACCTAGAACACAAAATAAAATGAGACATTAAACAAAATTAGAAACATCATGTGTGCATACATTAGAAAAAAAAATATATAGAATACGACATAAATATGGAAGATTTCACACGTTTTCGCGCGACAAAGTCGAAAGACTTATATGATATCTATACTGATAGAAAATGTTTTATTTATTTCAGACTGTATCCGTTTCTGTCAGCGTCTTGACTCTAACGTTTATTTCCATAGACAGGTGGTACGCGATTTGCTTTCCACTCAGATTTAAGTCCACGACTAGCCGCGCGAAAACGGCCATTATTATAATATGGGTGATGGCGCTACTCTTTGGTAAGTGCATTTTCTATCCTAACTATATATTTTTTCTAAATATGGACGCAAATGATTTTATTTAACATTTCCTATTATAAATTGAAGTTACTTTATTGTTGAGTCCAGAACATTTACTTGATTTGAGGTCAAATGTAAACGGAAACATTTGTTTTGAAAAGTTCCGTCTCTTCTATTAAAGTTCAGGTTAAGAAAACTTTCCAAAATCAATTTCAGTTTTATTCAATTAACTTGGTTACCTTATGGTCTTGTTTAAATACAATTCCATAGCAAAATTCATTTAATAGAACTTTCAGCGGGGAAAGTTCCATAAATAAATAGATGTAAGAATCATGTATACTCAAAACATTTTTACAATAAATAATGTGCCGCGTATCACATGATGGGCGAAATTAGTTCTTAGAAAAATAACTGTGTATTCAAAATCAAGACATGCAAGACCGCAGAATTTAAAAAAATATAATATATGTGTATTAAAATCGATAATTGTTATTACTATAGACATTCCGGATCTGCTGGTATTTTATACGCACCAGGATCGCAAACTTCATGGCAAAACAATACTGTTCACCCAATGTCTTCCGTCCTGGAGCAGAGAGAATCAAATAGCTTTTAACATTATCAAGCTTATACTCCTCTATACCGGACCCTTGATGTTTATGAGCTTTGCTTATTGCCAAATAGTTCGGGTACTTTGGAGGAATGACATTCCTGGCCACAACCGTAAGTTCGTATTACCTGCATTATTGTTTATGATTGGGAGTCCAAGTATTATGTATACGAGAAATCCTACGAGTAGTTTTGGTCCAAAAATAAAAGAATTGTTTTTTTTTCTTTGGTTTGTAAGGGCGTGTAAAATGTAAAACAGGGCAACAAGTCGAAATCATAGAATAATACAATACTTCTATTTATTGGCCGAGAAGTACTTGACTTTTCGTATCTTTAGATTCCAAAATAAAATAAACCCATGCCAGTGGATTGAATAAGTAAAAAGATCAAGAGCTATGTTAAAATTTTCAAAAAGTACATGCAGTGACAGTAAACTTTTACTGCACGGTGAAATAAATTATTTGATCCTAAACGAGCATTAAATAAATGGTCAAGAGATTCATCACGTAGACTTTACGTCCAATTTAAATTTCACGCGCGTATTTTTCTCATTTGCAATGCATGTACATTAAAGCTACTTTTAAAGTAGTACAACAGTATTTAATCCATTTATACTTTTCATACATAGCGTATAATGCAAATGAAAAGAATTTACAGTTGTATCTCTCTCAATCCAGGAAATCCAAACTTTTATACGATTGCTTCGCTTATCCTCATGCAAGCTCTCGAAAAGCTCTATGCTTCTAAGATTCATATAGGTATACATGCACGACTATTGAATGAGATTGTGTGGTTAGCATATAAAGTCAAATTTTCAACCTAAGATATTGTCTTCGATAATGCTTTTAAAGTTAAAACTAAAAAAGAACATTGATCTTCGGAACTTGATGCGAATGTAATTAAATGAAATCACTGGTGCGTATTTCAGTGTCAACCCGAATCATCAACGCGAACGATTTGAGCTCGCAATCAAACGTTGGAAACCCAGAGGGTCAATTAAAGTCCCGCAGAAAAGCGGCCAAGATGCTCGTCGCCGTCGTCCTTATGTTCGCCGTATGCTGCTTTCCGGTACACTTACTAAATATCCTGAGGTGAGATTAATAATCACAATGACATGTTATTGACATTATGAGATATTGGTTATACAAGCCAGAGCTGGAGAATTATTTACTGATTTAATTCGATATTGCTATAATATATCATGCTAATTCACCTTTTTTTCTCTTTCTATAGGAGCAGCATTGTAATACGATCCAGTGATCTAGTTAATATAACGAGTTGCCTCGTGCATTGGCTCTACTATGCCAACAGTGCAATCAACCCTCTTATATACAACTTTATGAGCGGTAAATATTTTTTAAATTTTTCGACATTGATATCACATTTATGAATTTTTTCCATTTTGTACACAATTCATATCACGCGCCAACCAATTCTACCTTTGTTACTGATGACCTGTAAAAGAAATATTTAGTTGACTTTTTTCATTGTATTATATATTCTCTTATTGCGTCATATCACAGGTAGCTATACGCGCATGGAACAATTCTGTTAATGAATCCAACCCCTGTTTATTTTTAATTAAAAACGGCGGAAGGAACAATGGGTGCGAGCTGGATTTGGAATAGGTAGAAAAATAATGAGAGTTCGTTATAAAAAAGCGAGCTTATACTGAGATAATAAATCTCACATTCCCATTGCTCATTGATCCTTCCCAACTTTGATTGTCATGCATACCCCCTCACAGTAGTCGGCAAGTAAATAGAGTACAAGAAAATGATGAACTATATATATTAATCTTAATAATATTATAAATTAATTTCAAAAACTCATAAGGGATCGAGTTTTAAAATACTGCGCATCAGTGATCGTATCTAGCTGAAATCGATAGCGACTGATCAGACAACTATATGAATCATCGATAACTTTCAATCGCAAAGTTTCAACTCTCTATTTTTAACGACTAGGAAATCTAAGTGCGCTTCGCGCACGCCTTATCATGTCATCAATTATATCTTTCCAGAAAGATTTTTAATTTTGCCGCCTGCTGAGTACTTTGAAGTTCAGAGTTTGAAGCGTTTATAGGTTATGTAATAAAATTCGCGATCCTTAATTCTTGTATTAGACGAGCAATCATTAATTAAATGCTTCATAACAAAGTCCATCACTTTTTTAAGAGAGGATTTCGCGGTAGCTATATACGCGCTTGGGAGTCTATATACATAATACACATAGTTCACAATTAAGCTCATCTCGCTTCTCATTTCCATCGCGATTGCAAAAGTTCAAAGGGACCCGCGAGAGGACGCGATTATGCACCAGTCGTCGCGTTTAATCGCGTTAAATTATTTGAAAATCGAAACTCATCAAGCTCGACTACCCCGAAAAAACGCTTTTGCAGTCGACACTATGAACTAAAAGTTCCAACTCGAGAGTTCTACTTTCGAGTGCGCTTTTTCGATTAAAATACTTCCACGAAACGTTCGTGCAGCGGGGTTAACAGGGGATTCATGTTACTTTCTACAAGTCGAAAGTATCGCGAAATTGAAAGAATGTCGAGCATGCGAGTTTTTCCGCGAATCGAGAGTCGCTTATGCGTGCTTCTTTGATTTTCCCGACGACCTAGCTGTAAGCGGAAACGTGGCTCTCAGAAAGCGCGCTGCAGGTGAAATATGTGTGAGAAATTGTGCGTGCGATTCAAAGCAGACATCCGATATCTGTGCCAGCTTGACACTTTCGTGACAGCGGGCCAAGTCGGCAGAAACTTTGTTATTATACGCTGTAATTTCGATACTTTTGCGAATATTAAAAATGCGCTGCATTTTCAGCAAAATAAAAGTCAAGAAATAATAGAGCATACGAGCAATTCATTTATGTATAACGTATATAATATGCATAATAGTGTGTATAGTATCGTCACCCGATAAAGATTTGACCTGGTATGCTTATTGAATTTGAAGGTAAATTTCGGAGGGAGTTCAAGCGGACGTTCTGCTGTCCGCGCGGCGGTGGCTCGCATAATCGGGCGGTCTACCGGATGGCAGGTATGTCGAAGAATCCGCTGTCGGGGGGCTGCAGGTCGCTGATGCTGGCCACGACGACCTGCGCCAACTACCACACGAGGTCGATCCACACGACATTCAATAACAATAACAATCTTCAACACTGCAGCACGGAAATCGTCCCACTCAGCGCCGTCTGCCAGGGGTCTCAGCAGTCGGGTTATCATCATACGAAGCAGCGATAAGGCCATCTGAGTGGGCGGACCCGCCGGCGACGGTGCTGGCCTCGACCTGGTTGCCCCAGGGAGTTGCAGCGTCGTCGCGCCGGACGGGGGCCAGGTCGTTGTTGACGAAAAGGAACAGGAGGAGGAGCGCCTCGAAGATGCCGGCCTCCTCTCCAGCGAGCTTTAGAGGTATATCTATAAATAAATATGGACTACGCGAATGACATTTTTTTGCAGTTACCTGGAAAAATTGAATTTCCGCTTGAAACGTGACGCGTCCTCGTCGCTTCATTAATCCGTGACGATTGAAGCTCGACAGCAAAAAGGTTTTGAAACTCGTTATTCATCGCCTGGGATCAGTAGAGATAATTGCTTTCCTTTTTGTCGCGATCGATAATAATTTTTATCGCGAATATTACGTTTCTTTTACACGTAGCTCGCTTTTCAATCATAAAGCTCGTTTTATGAATCCTAATTTCGTCGTTATTGCGCTTCTGCCGAAGAGTATTTTTGGACAAGAGTATATTCGTGCGATAAGCGCATTGCGGTTTACGGTCGGGAATAACTCAAGTACTAATGTAAATCGTCAGTATAAAGGCGCAGTGCTGGTAATAGGAGTAATGACGCGTAAACGACTTGATTATACCGCGAGTTGCTCTCGAATTTGAATTTGAAAGTTTCCGCCATTGTTTCAAATTTCATGCAAATATACTCTGTTCAACACGTTTCAGAGTTTCATTTAAATATGAAAAAAATCCATTTGTTAATTGTACCAAGTTGATGATACACATAATTCAGTTAAGCAGCAGTACTAACCGTCAATTTATCCTTGTTACGAGTTATGAACAAACGTTTGAAATTCTATATCCCATAAATCATATAATCTTAATTAAGATATTAACGTGTAATTTGGTTATAATTTTCTTTCTTATGCACAAAACTTTCTTTTCGTGAAGCTAAAAGGAAAAAAATGTGTAAATAAATAATTTTCTATTTTATTTTGAATGTATATATTCAGTGTAGTTGTATAATACGCACCTTCATAAGGAAATTCTTTGAAGCTCAATAATCAAATATGTTTCGTCCGTATGTATAGGAAGGTGACCTGGTATCACTGGTGCAGCTGTGACAGATCCCTCCATACTCCATTGCGTTACCATAAATCAACAAGTAAAATGCATCAAAGAAGAACAGGAAAACGTCAGATCCGAATTCACGCAAAATTTAACGTACATTTATGTAATAAAAATGGATTGCAGTGTACTTTGTATTACAATTCAAGCTTTCAGCACCATGAATACTTCAAAGATTTTAACGACCGAAGAATGATAACCACATTCGGACCAAGAACTCTTAACTTTTTAAACGCGCCATTTTCGGAAAAAGCACATCAAGATCGATAAGAAACCGCGTATGTGAGCAATTCCGACCAAAGCGTTTTTTTTTTCAATCGAATAAAAAAGACTGTTTTCTGATTAAGACTTATATAATATGTTATCCTTTGTTATGTCAAAGTGATAAATCGATATTATAAAAAAGCGTTAGAACTTTTTACCATTTATGTAAACAGTCTAAGAAATAAAATGAAAATAATGTTGAACTTATAATATAAAACGTGATGTAATGGTTCAAATTGAAAAAAAATTGTTGTTTAGAAAAAAGTAAAAATAAGTATATGTAGATACCAAGTTTTAGTGTGTAAGATAAAACCATGGTTAATGTATAAGATTTAAGAAATATGATGCAGCAAATATTCAAACAGCGAGTTCAAAAGAAAGCTAGCATTAATTCATATTAAAATAGGAAATAATCCGATTTTCTATTAGTATGTAAGAACATGTAAATATACATAAAGCGTAGACAGTCTTAGATTTTTACTTCATTTTCTATATTTTTGTTATTTACAATATACATTTTGAAATATTATTATTTTTGTTGTTATTTAGTTGCTTTGAAAGACACGAATCATAGTAAAGGTAAGGGGGACATTATTTTTTGTTTCATAAAAATAGTTTTAGTAGAAAGAAATAATATAAAGAAAAAATCAAGCGGTTTATCAGTATTAAAGACAAGCAGAATAATTTACAATAATTCAAATATTTTCCTAATTAATTAGCATCTTCGGACGCGAATCTTGATTACTTAAATCATTTTCAATGCCATGATTGAACAATAGACTACAAAATATAAAATAGTCATATATGACATTATTTCACTTTGTTTATAATAACGTATGAACATTAGTGCAATGTTCGCTTCTTTACATATAATGATGTATAGAATAATTCTTATAATGGTACACCTACGTACGCTAAGGCGACGTCTGCTATTGTGTAATTTGTTATTTCTCCCGCTATTGTTGCAAACAAAAGAGAAACAACGAATATGATAATAGTGAGAATTACGACGATAATATCAAAACGCAGTTTGTTCTTCGCTTATTATTTATCGAGCAGCTTAAATCTGACATCTTTATCGCCGCTGAATATACTTATTCCGCAGCATAATGCATTTAACGAAGCGCCTAGTTCAGGAGCAACGGAAATAGTTTGACGAAGCGAATTCGTATTAAACGCCTTATTCTTTTTAATATTACTCTTTTTTCCTTAAATTTTTTTTATCATAAAATTTCTGAACCTCACGCATTATAACAATTTTTTACGTTTTCTAAAGTCGCTCTTATACTTTAAGATCATGTAAAAGTAAAAATTTGTCGAAAAGCATCTATGAAGCTTGCTGTCACCCCTTTAAGATGTTATAAAACACTAAGTGCAGTAACAAAGCTCTTTCGTTCTTAATGTGAATTAAGCCACTATCGATATACAAATGTGTTTTTGTACAAATAAAAAAAAAAATATACGGAAAAAAGCCTTTACCGCTATTACGATCTGTCTGTCTCAAATTTTATTTACAGTTTCATCGGTATTACACCTATCGAATCAGAAAAAAAATCAAATCTAATAACAAAATAAAGATTCTTTTTTTAAACTAACAATATTAGTCTCTTAAAGAAAAAAAAATATACGTATTGTCCTTACGTCGATATCATGATCATAATAAAAAAACTTTGCTAATCGATCTTAACCTTCATTATTCCTTCTTTTAAATCGGCAAAAGCGATAAATTCTATTTTATAATCAGTTATTCATGAGATGCAAAGTAGTTATGTCAATTGCCTCGGCGTAATATAATAAGTCCATTGGTAACAGTGTTACAATAAAAAGGAGTAATTTCGAAGACATACAAGAACGCTCTCTATTTCGTTTATGTTTAGGCAGCTGCTTCTTCGATCACAGCACTTTCCTTAATACTACAGTCTGTTTCGCTCTTGCTGCTCACCAACTCCGCAGTCTTTGACGTAAGCTCTTCCGCTTTGTTACTGACGATTATCGCAGTGCCCTCCACGATGCAATTCGACACCGGGGTTTCCGTCTTCGCCTCCTCAACTACTGGCACTACTGCCGGTTCTTCTGTTACAACCGTTTCAACTGTACTATCTTCTACAGCATTGGGTACGACAACTTCTATTTTAGTCAATGTTTCCTTCTTTTCGACTTCAGCTTCAACAACGACTGGTGCTTGCACCTTCTCTTCCACTGTGACAGCAAGTTTCTCTACAGAAGGCAAGCAATTCAACTTTTCTTCCAGATCCATTTTTGCGTCGTTTGACACCTTTAATTCATCACTCTCAACAGGCTTAACTTCGTCTATCTTCTCGGCCGCTGCTATAACAGCTGGCTCCGCCACCTTCTGATTGCTACTATCATCAGATTGCTGCAATGGCTCCGCTACTTTTTGCTCTATATTTTGCTGTTCTTGTTTCCGTACTTCCAACTGTTGCTGCTGCTCTAACTGCTGCTGTAATAGCTGTTGTTGGTGCAACAAATGCTGATGCTGTAATTGCTGTTGCTGTTGTTGTAAGAGTTGTTCTTTTTGTTGTTGAAGTTCTTGCTGCTGCTGTAACTCCTGTTGCTGTTCTTGAATCAGCTGCTGCTGATGTTGTTGCAGCTGTTGTTGAACTAGCTGTTCTTGTTGTTGCTGCTGCTGTTGGAGCTGCTGCTGTTGAGGATCTTGCACTTGCTGCGGACCAATTCTACCCCTGGGCCGAGCACTTTGATTCTGAATATTATCAGGAGGTGGAAGTATGGGAATCGCTGCCTTCGGCCGTCTAAGGGGTACCTGCTGTTGCTGTTGTTGCGGTTGCTGTTGTGGATTATAGTAAGTGCAACCTTGCGGTTGATAGAGCCCAACTTCTTGAGGAGGTGGTGGTCCCGGCTAAGAGAAATGAAAATTTGATAGTCATAATTCCGAACGGAGTCTTCTCAGCTCTTACAAAACCGAACCGAACTTGCCTATTAAACTAATTAAAATTAAGTGCAAACATACCTGAACAGCAGCGGGATTATATCCCTGATAATTCGGCTGGAAAAGTGGACCATTAGGACCAGGTACGTAGTTAATAATGCTGGGCGGTGCTGTCTGCGGGGCTATGAACTGGGGGGTTGGTACAAGGAACGGTGGCGGCGCGTAGCTCGTCGGCTGGGCACCTGGGGGCATCGGAATCACTGGTTGCGGGCCTGCCATTGGCGCTGCCGGCGTTGGCACCGGAGTAGTTTGCTCGTAAGGGCCTGGAGGGTATCCTGAACAAACGGTACAGTTGGCAAAGTTGGCAAAGTTGGCTTTTAATTAAAGTTAAATGAAGATTTTACACGAAATCGTGCACACACAAACGAACATTGAGGGATTTGGTACAAAGCACACAAGCAGAATGATGTATTTTATATATATGACATTGTGAAGTTTTTAAGATTTATTATTTGAAAGTGTAGTTGGGTATGACTTAATACTGATTGTTTAGATTATCACGCTATCTATTGTGTGAACAATAGTTCGATTGAAGAATACTAGTAATTTTTTCCTAGGAGAATTTTTTCTGTTGCGCTTCTGCACACGTTTACACGAGATTCTTGAATAGAAATACAGGTACAGGTACATAAAAAAAATAAATAAATAAATAAATAAATAAACGTAGAACACAAAAAAAACACAGATAAGGGGCAATAATTTTGCTGGAAATGTACCGTGCAATAGTGATATGAAAAATGTCGCTAATAAACACTTTCATATTGATGACATTTATTGCACGCATCAAACGCAAGTTTTTGCCGAATTTTCAAAGAACATAATACGTTTGAATAACCCATGCAATAAACACTGAACAGCACATATATAATCCTTTTTCAGCTTTATAGCTTTTTCTTACCTGACGATTCTAAAACTGCTCTTGAACTTCCAGCTAATAGGTACATGTGAATATAGAACAGTTGTGTGTTAATTCAGTGTACAAGTTTACATAAAATTTGAATGCAGTAGGCATTATATTTAAAAAAAAATATTTTGATCGCCAACAATCGTAGTATTTTCTATATAAATGAGAGATATAACGAAAAATCTCGTTTCAATATGTCAAACATTAGTAAATGTTATATCATCGTACTAATTCATCAAGTGTAATAATACAAATGTAAACATTCTCTCTTACCTTGAGGAGGTGGGTAATAAGTATGTTGTGGAGCTGGTTGATAATTCGGCTGTGTTGGATTCGGCGGACCCTCAGCAATTGTGGGTCTTTGACGAAGACTTGAGTATCGTTTAGGTCTGTTTGAAGCAATATCCGGCTGAGGTTGAGTCTGTGGTGATTGCTGGGGTTGTTGCTGTTGTGGTGGCGGTGGCTGCTGTTGTTGCGGCTGTGGATGACTTGGTTGCATACGTGGAGGAACTACGGTCGAATGTTGTTGACTAGATGGCTGTGTATAAAAATGCTCTGCAACACAAAATTAAAAAATTGTAAATTTAAATTTTCCATAAACACAAAGGATAGGAAAAAAGGAAAAATCTTACTGTTTTGTCTTGCAGCATGATGGTATGACGAGCCTTCTGCAGATACATTCATGTGTTTCATGTCGTTGACAATTTGTTCATGTTCGTTACTTCTCCTATTATCTATAGTTACAGATATAGGTCCACGTCCTTTTGGTTTTACTTCTACCGTTCTACTACCAACCACGTTATTATTTGCATTAGCTTTAAAGCCTCGACCACGACCTTTACTAGCTGCGAGGCTAACGGATTCGTGTACTTGAGGCGGTCGTTTGTTTTCTCGTGGTGTGTTTTTAACAATCACAATTTTTTCTGTATCACCACTAGCTACATTCGTTTCGTTTACATTCTGAATATAAGAAGTATTTTTAGGTTCTCTCTTCCATGCTGAGTTATTTCGTTCGTTTGGTGCTTTATTTTCATTCCTAAAATTAAAATACAATGATTATTGCTGTTTGAATTTTTTTCAAAACACAAAAAATATGCAATAACTTACGCTTGACTATTTGTAAACGTCTTAGTTTTAGCCTTCTGATTTTCAGTCTGCTGAAGTGGAGGAAAATTCTGTGCTTTGTTGGGATGTACCTTATTCTTGTTACTGTACCAAGCAGAAGTGATAACTGGCTGTTCTTCTGTCTTTGAAGAAGCGTCCTATGTTTGAAAAAATTAAAAATATTAATTTGATTAAGATTAACCAAACTCGTTATACATTCAGTAAGTCTAGAAACTTACATTATCTACTGGATTCAATGATGGAAATTCTTCACCAGTGCGATTTGGTTTTCTTGTACTTTTTTGAATAGGCACACTACCTGCTACTTTACCATAAGCATCTTCATCTTCCCAATTGCGAGTATATTTGTTTGGGCCACGACTGGAAATTGCAAAAACATTTAGATTATTCATGTTAAATTATGCCTTTCAATACAAATTAATGGAAACCTACCCGTATCTTCTTCTCCTTCTGGCTCTTGGAGGTCCTTCTTCATTTCTAATATCATAACCATAAACTGCTATTAATTCAGCATGACTTTTTGGAGCTTGCTCTTCATCGTTATATCTGTCATGATCCCATCTGTCTTCCTTATCTTTCCATACTTTTTTATCTTTTACTTCTCGCTCTGGCTCCTTTTCTGCAGCTTCATTATTTATCTCATCAGCTGTCCTATCATCGTGTTCATAAAATGTTCCTCTTTTAGGAATATACTGTGGATTTCGTCTATCTTCATCGTCATCTAATTTCTTCTGAGGTTTTTCCTCTTCCTGACCATCTCCACTCTCACGTTGAGTCCTATCCTGAGAGTCAGTATCTGACTCACTGCCTGCAGTGTCATACTCGGAATCATGGTGCTCTTCTGTGTGTTCACTACTCTGTAATTTGCGAATAAAATTAAAAGTCATAACATATTTATATTGTAATTGTTTTTGTACTTAACCAACCAAGAGTTTTTTTAAGAATCAACCTGTTTATTTAAAAAGTAAAATTGAACAAAAGTAAGTTGTTTTCTTTTAGAAAGTATGACACAGTTTTCATGAAATAGCATTAGAAATATTGTGCATGTAGAGTTTTATTTTTTTTTTTAAAGAATAAAACAATTTTCATTAATAAAACTGATAAAAATAATTTTTTTATTCAAATTTTCAAATAAAAATGACTGGTTAATAATGATAAAAACCTGCAAAATTCATATCAATATTCAGTAATAACCTACATAGTTATAGGCCTTTGGAGTAGTGACAGGAAGTAGAAAGTAAAAGAAGAATAAATGGAACTTGCACCAGATCAATATCTTATAAGAAGCAGAATATTTAAGGTAAATGTGTAACATTCAGGGTTTATGGGTCATAGAGTATCTGATCTATGTATGCAATTAATGTAAACAAGAATAGTTCAATTTATAAGACTCTAGTCACCTTGATTATGCAAAATAAAAAAAATAATTACTCATTCGTATAGATTGTTACCAATTTAAAAATAACAATAATGCAAGATATTTCAAAAGACAGTTTTTAACGACAAAGTCAAGTAAAGTAAGAAAATATAATATTAAGAGATAAGTATTCCAACTGATAATTCAATCAACGAGTCATCTCCAGTCTAGTCATTTAGCATCAAGTGGACTAGGATCATTGAATCAATAGCAAAGATAGAGTTAGACAAAACAACTGCACACGAAGGAAAAGAGCATTGCAAATATTATTGAGTAAAAGAAGCAAAAACAGGAGATTTGTCATCTCAAAGTAAAACAGGTCATTGCTTTTTGGGTCATTCAAGATTTCACTTTGCTTGCATACTGCACTTCCAAATCGAAAAAATGAATATGAAAAACTTTGCTCTCTCCAAGAAGCAAAGCATCTGCAGCGAGTGATGCAATAGTCAAGTTTTAGATTCTGGAGAGTATATAATTGAAGAGAAGAGCCAGATCGTCTCGGCAAGCTATCAGTCTCGCAAGGGCAGAGTATCAATGTCAGCGTGCAACCTGCCTCGCGAGATCTCGCAAATAAACAGCGACGATAAGCGGCAAATCACACACCGTCCCTCTCTTTCTCTGCATCGGTCAAAATCGAATCCAAGCATTTGCCGCACGGCTAATACCTATACATCAGTTATCGTCGGCCAAATGCCCGCCCACACGACGTGTACGCACACAGAGACAGAGGGACTGCGCTGCGTTAACTTGGTCGTAGAAGGTCTCGTGTAATAGAGAGTGGAGCCGCGCAGATGTTGTTCCCGAAGCCAGGTTAGGAAGCGGTCACTCACCTGCGTTTCCTTCGTGGTGTTGAGCTCGTCGTACGAGTCCGAGAGGTCGTCGGACTGCTGGGACTTCCTGCGTCGGCGGTTGTCCGACATGTTCTCTCTCTTTCTCACGCGGAACAGGAGCACACACTTTGTCGGCTTGCCTCGCCGTGACTGAGTAAAGCGGTACGCAGTCTGCCTCTTCGGAGCAGAGACGAAAAAGAGTCGTCCTCGTAAAAGCGCCGCCTCCTCTTGGCTCTCCACTGGCGCGCGCGCACGCTGATGACGATGACGCTATCCTATCGCCTGCTGCTGCAGCCTGCTCTGACTTCGGAGTACTCTCTCTCTCTCTCTCGCTTGTCCTCTTGAAGCTTTCTGGCAGCTCTCTGGGTCTCGATGGAATGCGCTGCTTGACTTTTGCGAGTAACTCGGCAGAGACGATTAGTGCCTAGTGGCCTGCTGCTGCCTGCCTGCCTGCGTACGCAGAGAGGGCAGATTGAATCTGGAAATGCCGTGCGTGGATAAGTAGTACAGATGCGCGTGTGTCGCTATATGGTACGTGTATAGTATATAGCTATATAGCGAGGTGCCGTTATACCTAGACCAAACTGAGGCGTCCAAGTTAATTAGTTGGCAAGACTGGGCGTGCACTGGCATAGATCAGTCAGGTTAGGTTTTTGCCAGGTGCGCGAAAACTTGAATGTTGAAGGTTTACTTGGAAAACACTAAGTAGTCAAGACAACATTTCAAGCCATGCATTAGTAAGAAGAAAAAGAATAGTAAATAAATGTTATGTTAGGCACTAAAACTCAAGTTTGACGTACTCCAAAACTTGTATGTTCATCGTTGAACAAATTGAGTGAATACATTTTTTGTATTCAATTAAGCAACATATGAAATGTGACATCAAAATTATTCCTCTTTTTTTTTAATACAATTGAAGTTTAACAAAACAGTGAAATCAATTATTGCTCCATCATATTAACATCTTACCTGAATAAATCGATTAACCACACGAAGCCGAAAATGAACATACAGTCGCCACGACCGAGCTTACCAAGAAAAGCTCAAACATCCGCTCGATTAGGAATGTTAACATGGAAGCTCGGCCCAGAGGGCGTTTTGGTTCCCAGCTCCAAACCCGTGTTAAATTTATATCTATATATATGCTCACGGACCCGCTCTTGTGTTTGTGTGTGTGTGTGTGTGTGTGTGTGTGTATCACGTGACCTAACTCATATAGATATACATTTAACACGGGTTTGGGGCTGGGAACCAAGACGCCATCTGGGCCGAGCTTGCATCAACAAATATAGACTTGGTATAGAAGGACGGTCAGTATTGTCGCCGGGGTCCCATTTTGAAATACACGTAGAGCCTATACTACACTGTAGCTGTCCCCCAATTTTTCGTCCCTTCAATTTAACCCGTGACCGTTCTTCTATATTAAGTCTATATTCGTTGCTTGCATGTTAACATTCCTAATTCGTCGATTCCGTCGAAACGCACTCGCCCATTGGCCCAAGTCTCCCTCAAACGTCAACAATGACGCGCGAGACACGCCACTGGTGACGAAACACGTGGACTGTTTTTTTAACTATACCTATATATATTCACACCACCGCATATCGCGATTCGCGAGTTCCGACACTATACGGATTCTCGAAAGTCCGCAGATGAGCGATCTGTCAATGTGTTTTTTTCAGCCGTTCCACGCGCACTGTTCGCGTAGCGCAAAATCCCGCAGGTGTTCCGAGGAGACAGGGAAAGAAAGACGCAGACGAGGTGGAAAAAATATCTGAGGATCAGGAAAGACGACTATCACTAGAGAGCAAGTGCGCGAGATTAAACTTCAGCGAAGATGTCTTGGTTTTGCGTCTGTCGATTTTCCCTGCTTCTAGTCAATTTTCTCGTACTGACTTTCGGATACGATCTGAAGGCTTTCGACGACACTGTGCTATTCAAGATCAGCTGGCCAGGCAAAATTGGAGTCGATTTGCTTGTAAGTCTTTACCAACAAACGCTTTGTTGTGGTTTGTTGTTTCTTTGAGGTTAAGGGGATGTGGGAGCTGAAAACACTGTTTTTCTGTTCCATATAACTTTTTTAATAAAGCTTGCAATGAAAAACCAAGACCATACGCCATAGTATTGAGTTTAGTGAATCATTCTACCGAAAAAAAAATACCAATCGGACTTTTGGTTTTTGTAAAAGTTGTGAAATACAGGCGGGTGTTTACGCGTGTTTATGCGATTACAGCGCCAACCTCAAACACCAATTTCACTTATTAACTTTTTTTAATTTTAAACTTCATCAATATAATGAGCAGAGCGCCATAGGTTTGAGATAAGTAAATCATTCTACCGATAGAAAATGTCAATACGGCTTTTAATTCTTTTTTTTGGCATTTGAAATACTAAATACCCCGTGACGGATTTGCGAAGCTATAGCTCCCACCTCCCCTTAAACTGGCAATGTTTTGAATGGTCTTTTCCCGATGTTCAGGATTCGATTTTCAATAAACAGAAATAAACAGATGCCCTGTGGTATTTTCATACATGAATGTAGCACACTTGACAAGCAACAAAATTCTTAACGCTTTGAATCATAGCAAAACTGTTTTAATTTTTAATATTACGTTTTTAGGAGCAGCAAAATCATAAATTTATAATAAGCAATGTATGTGGTTTAAACATTTCAGGACTCTCAGGCTGGTGCAGAGCCTTACACGATAACAACAGCGAATAACGAAAAGTACCAATGCTTTATTCCAGAGACTGCAAAACAAGAAATTGCACAAGAAGAAGTATATACTGGCCCGAATCCAATAAAATTTTTAACTTTACTGTTTAACCAAAATACATGTTCTTACAGGGTATGTATACATATGTAACAAATATTAAAATTAAATTGGGTTGTTGAGCATACTTATTCATTGGCTACATATTGCAGATAGAGCCATATTGGACATATGAACTTTGTCATGGAAAATATGTGCAACAGTATCATGAAGAACGAGATGGCAAGAAAGTCAAAATTCAGAAATATGAATTAGGCAGATATGATGCAGCTCAGATTAAAAAATTATCAGCTGAGTATGATGAACATGCGAAAAATCCAAACAGGAAGACAGAGATACCTGTTAAAAAAATAGATGGAATCAATATGCCTTATGTAGAAATGGAAATGACAGATGGAACTATGTGTGATTTGAATAATAAACCAAGATCGATAAAAGTTTTATACGTGTGTTATCAACATGGAAAACAAGAAATTTATTCTATAAAAGAAACCGCAACCTGTGAATATGAAACTGTTGTTTTAACTCCTTTGCTCTGTCGTCATCCAGACTACAAACCTCATGATACTGGTGAAAACAAAATAAATTGCAGGCCTTTGGATAATGCTCCAAAGAAACCAAGATCTTTGATGGCCCTAGAAGCAGAAAGTGCAAAACTGAAGCATCAGAAAGTTACGGTAATTAATGAATTTATTAAAACTCTCACTGATATTTTTTATTTTCAGTTTTAAAGAATTTTTCTTTTGTTAGATTGCATTAATGACTTGGCATTTTGATTTAACTTTTGTTATTGTAATTTGCTTTCCTTTACCTGTATTCCTATACTGATTTGAAAAAGATAATTACGTTTTGTAATACTTAAATTCACAACAAATACCTAAAAAAGCTTCCTAATTTACAAAAGTTTTGCAAGAATGTGTGCTGATGATTTTTTCTTCAGGATGAGAAGCCTCAAAAAGTCAATGTGATCTTCCGTGTTGATAAGGATGGTCAGGTTAGAATATTTATGAATTTTTGGTTCGGGATATCTGCTTTCTATTGAATCTCTTCTACAAGCATACAATTGACTATTATCAATTGCTTTCAGTGTACTAAACTTATATTCATGTAGCATTTAAGCAGGGGCTATTCATTCTTTTAATAATGCTAAAGAAACAACTTTCCTAAATATACTTCAAATCCGCTTCAATAATGTACTATATAATTAAATGTTTCATCAGATTTTCCATTACTACTTACTCCCTACTATCTTATTACTTATACTACCTGATAAATGTTTTTATAGCACAGTGTAGCTAAAATACGCTGTTAAGTCACGCCTATCTGTGACTAAAGTAGTCCTTTTTTGCACCGTGTTTATCACACTCGCTACGCTCGTGCGCTAACCTCACGGTGCAAATAAGGACTACTTTAGTCACGAATAGGCGAGACTTGCGGATTTTAGCGGTCTGTGCTATAAAATTTTATACGATAATCTTGACTTAAATGGTTCAGTTTTACACGGCGCTTAGCGCTCTCGCTACGCTCGGGTGCTAACTGCGCCATGTAAAAAATAACCATTTAAGTCACAAGTATCGTAATGTACTATTTTTTATTCATACATAATATTTCATTACCTGCTAATTTAATCTATGTACATTTTTCCTTTCAAATCATCAATACATTCATATCACCTTTTTATTAGTATTTGCATTGTTTAACAATGATCTGATTATTTTAGGATGGACAACCTCAAGTGCAAGTCGAAATTCATCCTGTTGATTCAACCTGGAAACATTACAATCTTGATGATACCCTCAATCCTTTGATTGATCAAGGAAATAATTTGGCCAAGAGTAACTCAGTTGAAAACTTTTTAAGTGGGCATAATTGTTTGAACGGAGTGAGTATTATTCTTCTCAAATACAGAAAGAAATAGTATATTGTGTACCAAGGGCGTAAAGTGGGGTTTTTTAGGCCGAGTGTGGAATTCGCAGTACGAGTCAAGGCGAGTTAGCCCGAGCCGAAGGCAAGGATGTTTACGAGCCGCAGACGAGTACTGCAACCACACGAAGCTAAAAAGCCCGCTTAGTCCTTGGTGCACACCATATTTTTTGTAACGGATGTACTGATTTTCGCGTTTCAAACTGCACTTGTTGAATTTCATGTGAGTTTAGAAGATTTGCCAATGAATTGAGTAGCGGGCGCAAAAGTACTTTTGCGCCCGCTGCTGCATTTTTTCGCCCGCTGGTCGGAAAACGACTACTTTTGTCCCTAATTTTAAAAAACGCGAAAATCGTGCGTATGTTAAAAAAAAATATTGTGAAAGTTTAGCTTTAATTGGAAATTATGTTTAGGGAACTGGTTGGTGGAAATATGAATTCTGCTATGGACGTTCTGTGACCCAATATCACCTTGAAAGTAGTGGATCAAAAACAGTTGTGAGTCTTGGTGTATTCAACAAAGAAAAGCATATTGAATGGATTGATGCCAATCCTAATAAAAAACCTAAACCTATTGGACAAAGAAAGCAATTATCACACTTTTATAGTCATGGTACCATCTGTGATAAAACTGGAAAACCGCGACAAACTGAGGTAAATTTTTTTTTTCTTACAAAATAGGTCTTTGAATTTTGCTAATTTTTTCTTTTACAGGTAAAGTTAAAGTGTGTTACAAATCCTATGGGAAATCCGTCCAGCGTCTCATTGTACTTGTTGGAACCTAAAATGTGCGAGTACGTACTAGGTGTAGAATCGCCATTAATTTGCGATATTTTGGAGCACGCGGACGATACGTACGGCATTATTAGTGATAAAATCTTAGTGAATTTGGACGAATTAAAAACGAACTTACATGTGGAAGAAGATGATGAACGAATAGCCAACGGGGATGAGTAGGCTTATTTATGAAAACCAAGAACACTTAATTAATATTAAAATTTTAAAAGTGCGCGTATTGCATTGACTAAATTTGGCTTTACATATCTTAAGAGCTTGTTTCCAAAGTATGTGAAATAAAAAGAGAATATTGTACAAAAAAATATTGCGAAATTAATTGACGCAATCACTGCTAAATTCGACATAAGGTAACTAGCTTATTCTCTCCGAAATCATCGACCTCTCCAAGAAGAATCCTCTTCGTGAACTTTGGATTCTTCTCCACTATTAGCAGATTGAGAAGGTCTCGGAATGTTCTTCCGCGGAGCGTTTCAGATATTTCCGCACTGCCGCAATTCCGGTCAAAGCTGA
Organism: Nasonia vitripennis; assembly: GCF_009193385.2. NCBI lineage: Eukaryota > Metazoa > Arthropoda > Insecta > Hymenoptera > Pteromalidae > Nasonia > Nasonia vitripennis. The sequence continues at coordinate 26,580,953 of NC_045758.1, read as the reverse complement.
AGAGCTTCGTCTTTAGCTTTTGACCTATCCGTATCTTAATTCTGTATTTCTCTTAGAACTTATGTAAATATTAAATAAATAAATAAATTATATGAATAAGTTACATAAGAAAAGACGAAACACTGTCAGTGCAATCATGTAAGAAATTAAAATAATTTGCATTTATAAAATTATTCTCATTTATAAGTACACTAGTTATTGTTTATACAAAACGACAAAGCTGTACAAATTTTAAGTTATTACATTATTGCAGCGGTAGCGTGTGGTATTTCACTATTTCATCTAAATTTTATTATACATCTACAATTTGTATTATAATAGGTACTATGTAATATTAAGTCCAATACCAACACTAACATTTTGTTTATTGTGGTCTATTAGCCCACTGAGGGCTAACGATGCCCGAGACAAGGGATATAGTTTCTTTTCAAGAACTGCTCCAACTCTCCAGTGTGTGTCCACAAATCCTTGACAAACTAAGTCAGCCAGTGGCAGATCTAACTGGTAGACAATTTTACATTCTGATTCAAGTGTTCTGAAGTTTGATTTAAATTCAACTCCCATTTGTAATTGTTGGCTTTGCTTGTGATGATAGCAAAGGCGAACGCCGGCTTGACCAAATGTAGACGAAAACGTACAGAAACCGGTACTGTAACGCAAAGCAAGAGCCAAATTTGCTTGTTGCCTTCCTGGCAATTTAGAATTCATTTCATAAGCAATTTCAGCTCCCAGCGTTACTCTTGATGTGATTGCTTGTAAAAATTGCAGAAGTAACAAACCTTCCTGTTTAAGAATATGTGGATTTACTAAAGAGGCTGTAATCGTGTAGTCGTCTGAACGATATTCTATAGCTGTTTTTGAATTTTTGAACTTGTTCCTCTTGACTTGCGTCGCAAATTTAAATCTTAGTCTACAGCCAATAGTCTGTATAAGGTTTGCTGTCAAATTACCACTTGGAGTAATATCACCATACAGTATTGGATACCTCTCTTTATATCCAACTCTTTTGATTCCTATATACGAACTTGCGAACTTGTATCCTTCTTTCTCTTCGCCTATTTGATTGGCTGATATATCAGAGTTTTGTGAGCATAAGGCAATTGTATGAGTCACGTTAAAACTGTTGCTCAAGATTTTTTTGACAATGATTCTCATACCATTAAATAAATTCGGATTCAAGTTATCAAACTTTTTATGAATTTCCTCAAATACACCAGGATTTCCTGGTTTGCTCCCTCTCGGACAATGCACGCATCCCGGAGGAAAATCTTTATACTCCTTGGATAGATTCTTAACTGTAGGATTCAGAAATTCCATACTTTGATACTATTTTTGACACATTTTGATGCTTCGATTCGATTGCTGATTTGATGTTTATAATAATGAATTGTTACTTCATCGTGCAATTTTTATTCTGAATCTCTTCGAAAATATGTTTCAAGTAGTATATAACAAAATTTCATGGTTATAAAGTGTCATAGTACTTTAAACGATTTGAACATTGTCGCGGATAGAAACTTAAAATTAGTAGACTCATATACCTATAAATGTTTAATATTAAAAAAGTAAAAATATATACATAATGAATAAAAAAGGTTCTCTCTAAGATATATTTTTGTCGTAAGTAAAAAATAAAAAAATAACGTTTCAGGACAACTTTACAGATTGAAGCGAGAGTTGAAGCGTTATTTAAAGATTCTCGAGGCAGTCTTACAAAATTTTCTATGATAATAAGAAAAATAAGTATACTTGTTACCTAAAAAAGTCTTTTAAAAACTTCAAAAAGAGAGACGTTTCGCGCTCGTTTAATCTTTGTGCTCTCCCACTAGATGGCTGCTAGCATAAAAAGCTGCTTTCCGAAACTCGCAAGTGCAGAAATTTGATAGAGGTTAGTATATAAGACCGCGAGTCGAGGAGTTATTTTGGAAGTGTGTGCTAGTGATGGCACAGCTGAACATTGATCGCTAACTAGTAGATATATGGCAGATCTGCTCAGTGGGTGTTGTCACGTGGTCGCTTCAAGTAGCTTGTGCTCGGCTCCCGATGCGCCTACAAACCGAGGCCTGTCTCGTGGCCCCTGGCACCTGTAGGCCCGCACGGTCGAGTCTTCACGTCGCTCCTCGAACTACCGCGATTTCCAAATTGGGGGGCAATCGAATAGGTCAGACGAGGTAATTGTCGCTTCCATATACAAGGCGCTGCAGTTCTGCAGTGTGCCCTTTTTGTCGTTGCACACGTAGTTTCTCTTTTTTGAGGCGATGATTGAGTATCGTGGTTTGCCTCAAAATCAAACAGTTTTTTTGTTCATAAAATTGATTTTACAGGTTAAAGAAGATACGATACATTTCATATAAATATATTTAATACTCCATTAAAAAATTGTACTCAGATTTATACACAATAAATACACTTATTTTAGAATTATTCCGTTTCATGGTACATAGAATAACAGTCATGACCATTGTTCTCTGGGTAACAGAAATAATTCACTAATTCTTTTCATCAGCTTTCGTTTGTGATTCACTGTTTATTTCCGAAGCTACTTGAGTAAATAAAGATTCCCAACTCCAAACTTCATCGGGTTCTTTAACTAGATGTTCTGGATATAACTTCTCTGTCAGTAGACTTAAATCGACGTCATCCAAGGTCAAAAGTAGTTGATTTTTAACGAGATCAGTATCTAGTTCCTTGTAAGCCGCTGCGGCTCGATTCAATCCAACCCTAAAGGAATGTATAAACATTTGCATTAATGGATATCTATGAATGAAGACAAAAATATAAAAAGCCTGAAAAACTTACGAGGGTGCATTAGAAATATCCAAGGCACCAGTGTCTTCAATAATTTCATCTAAGTCTGGTATAACGGGGATATCTGTAAACATATGTTAATTAATAATAATTATGGTAAAGAAATAGGTTTTCTTGTTTGGAAACCGCAGTTATGGTTTCGATTTCTTACCATCTTCTTTGGAATTTCTGTTATTGTTGGAAAATCGATCTCTGTAAAAAAAAATTTTAATATGTTTCATTGTATAGTTGGGTTTACTTTATAGCAAAAAGGTATATCTTACTGATCGATTGCCGCTGATACTCCTCTTTGTCTGAAATAATAAGAAAAGAAAACAATTAGGTCGAATGTTGGGCATCAAAGATCAAAATGAGCCTCTAAAAAGCAATCAATGTGGGTACTTTGCGCTTTTGAGATCATCACCCCATCCGGTCTTTCTGGCTCGAGGCGGCGCAACAGGTGCTGGCCCTTTAGTAGACGACTTTCCTGAAGACAATGACTCAGGACTGTCGAGTAGATCGTCTTCGTTCTTCTCTTCGTGTATACTGCCGTGACCTGCTCGTCGTCCTAATCTGGGTATTAACTGAAAATAATATATTTTCTATTTTCTTTCCTAGGATCGAATAGCGTCTATAGATGAAATGAACATCCGCAGAATTTAGCTGTATAAATAAAGAAGACAAGTGAAATTGATGCTGCTGTATAAACCATCGAAAAAGTTAAAACTTTTTAACTAGTGCTTGCAGAACAGCTATAAACTTTAACCTTCGAAGTTTATCAGAATAAATAAATGCTCTAAAATGTCGCGGGGTGCAATTCAATCAAATTTACTAAACATATTTACGTTGCTGCGATTTCACGGTATACGTTCAGTCAATAATCAGCAATTCTTTATAACTCACTGCTTCTTTTATATACAATTTTACATATATTTCAAAGCGAGCAATAAAATAATAAATTCGACATACCCTAAAAATACTACTTTTATCTTTGGAACTCATAGTTGTGATTGTACTGGCCGAAATGCACTCCCTAAACGTTTTCACGCGCTATGATGTTGTATTAAAAATTTTGCGATAAACTCTACATTTTATATCCATGGATTCTCACATGTCTTGTAACAAAAACGAACCGAGTCGAATCAAGTATTCGAACCGCTTCCACGATTACTATTTTCCCTGATGAAATTCATGACGTGCAGTTTTATCTTTCCAAACACCACCCGATCGGTACACGATTCCGGCACATCGCACCACACCGGACTGCAGTGTAGGACGTTAATTTTCGAAACTCAAAAACCGATCCGATGTCAGGAAAACAGTCGTCCGGAGCTCGCGCCTGGATTCATCGATACGCGCGACTACTCCTAGAGCGAATGAAGCGCATCCGATGCTCTATAGATCCTCTCGAGTCTCGCGCATATACGCGTGCGTGACTGCCCACATGCACACTCACCCATAGGCGGTCGCTTAGCCGTGTGTGCACATAATCGAACGCCCCTCGAGAGAACCTGTTCCCCGAGAGAGTGATTTCAAACTCGCCTAACGGTCGGCTTTCAAATCCCGCCGCTCTCACCTTCTTGCTCGTGACGTCGAGATCCGAGGCCCACGAGTCCACCATGGTCCAGAGAGACGTGCCGGGAAGACGGAAGGGAGTATTTTATTCGAGAAGAACGACGTTGGCACTGGGACGACGTCGCCGTGCGAGCAACAATGTCAGAGTTTGTTTGCAAACGGTATCCATGGAGATCGACGCGCGCAGCCTGCAGTAGTAGCGCAGTGCATTGTATATAGGATATACTCATGGGAGAGCACACGTGCTGTACAGTTTCTTTCCTTCCGTTGCGCGCGCCTTTTGCAGAGGTCGAGTCGCCTGGTTTTGCGAGTACAGAAAGGGCCTCGGCTGCACGTTAGGTGCAGGTAAAGACGCGATGCGGGAAGAGAGGATTACCTGCGTGCATTATACGCACAGCTCGCGCGCCGGCGATGATGACTCACGTGCGACTTCCTCTCTTTTACTCCGATTTCACACGCACGCACACACTCACGACGTGTGCTATATGTGGGATGCTCTTCTTTCTTCTTTTGCTTCCACACTCGAATAGGCCTTTTTACGCTCGCGTGCTTAATCTCTGCGAGTGTTTCGCATGCGGAATTAGAATTATTTCCGACAGAGAATGCAGGCACCAGAGAGTTGACCCTGAATTCCAGGATATTCCACCAATGTTTATTTTCTGTTTGGTCCGATGAACTGAAGTCAGTGTATAGGTTTCAGTGGTGACATGTTCTGCAAAATTGTTAATGATTTTAATTCTCAGACGATGAAATCACAAATAAAAATACCGTCGGATAGATTGAAAAATATTATATATTTCAAACTGTAAATGTAACACTTACTCGTCTTAAACCAGTCTATGGTTCTATAATTATACTGGACTTATCCATTGCGGTATACCATTTTTATGAAGCATCTCAGCAGCATTTCAACATTTTATATATCATATAGGCATCTTGCAGAATACAGCGGAATACGTATTGCAAACAATCGATTAATTCGAGTAAAACCCAACAAATTTATTTCGATCCGCAGTCTACCTTATAAAGTTGTAATGAATTTTTACCCGATGACACACAATTCTAACAATAACAAAGAAATACCGACGAGAGTTCGGCTATGTGTAACGATCCAAATTTTGCGTGGAATGCGGCGAAGCGTGGTCTCTCTGTGTTTATTTTTAATCGAATCTTTACTGCAATAAATCACAGGAGAATCAAAAATAGCGGTGAATCTCAAGAATGCAAAGGCGTCGCGGTGACGTCGATATACCAAGACGATCAGGCAAATCATGCCGTTAGCTATTGAACGGACCGGAGAAAGAAAAAGAAAAAGGAAACAAGGACGGGAGATTTCTGCGGCTCGTTTCGTCCAATTTACTTTAGTCTGCGTAATCGCGATCTCGTAATTTCTCGGATTAGTCTGATGATGAATGCGAACAAAAATTGCCTCTACTTTTCTCATACAGAAATATGATGCTACGATTTTCTTTCTTGAGTTGGAAAGAATGAAATTGAGGCAAATAAGAGGTAAATAAGAATCAGGCTTATCAAGGATGATCAGAGTGTACTTGTAATTGCTGTGAATATTAAAGCAATAAATAAATGCTTTTATTACGCATGATTATAGTGTTTATTACAATATACAGTCACACTTTTATGAAAATATGATCTTCTAAACTAGTTAAGACACTTATTTGAATAAAACTTTTCAATCTTTGTTTCCTTTATAAAAAATTCGAATTCACTGGCACAGTTCATCCATACTTGTTACATGCTCTAACGTCAATATAAATATATCATAAATAATATATACATTGAAGACGCGTTCTCATGAATTCCGAACGAATTCTTGATTAAAAATCACTTTTTGATTCATTACACACACACACACACACACACACACACACACACACACACACACACACACCCACATATATATATATATATATATATATATATATATATATATAATAATACCAATACAATAAATAATAAATAGTAGTTATTAGGAATGTTTTCTTTCACTTATACATACTCCTAATGTTTTGTTACGTAAACAATAATAAGTCTATCGACTCACGGCATCACAATCGTCATAAAAATTTTCGTTTACGAATAATAACGATGTACAATTTTTAAATATCACGGTATAAACGAGATATCATTCGATGCGAAATAAGCAACCCATTAATAGGTATACAGCAGACTCTAACGACAGCCACAACTTACAACTGCCATGTCCGTGTAACTTTTCAATACAACTCCGTCTCGTTCGTCATCGTTGTAGAGAATCGAGATACTCGACAAATTTACGGGAACGCAGCAAGGCATATTGACATCTTGATTAGGCGCTACATTCATTTTGTGCATGATTCCCTGAAAACAAATATTAATCGATTAACAATGGTGCATGTTTCAATATTCGAATAGAAAGAGCCAATTAACTCACCTGTATCGTCGCATGATTCGTAGGCTTCTGCTCCTGACTAAGGGGTGACTTACAATGTCCTCGGCACTGATATGCCGCGTAACCTTCAGGCGCAATGATCGACGTCAACCCAATATCCTTGAAATTCACATAGAGATCGCGCTTTGCGCAGGGCTCCGTTTCGACTTTCTTGCACTCGGTCGCAGCTTCGATGGTCGCTGCATCCCTCCTGATCCTAGACTCATCCACGCGAAACTGATGCGATACGGATCTCTTCTGACTAATTTTCGGAGTCGAGTGGGTCGATTCCTTGCGAGAATCAAGCTGTAGCTGTTCTCTCAGCATGGCTCGAGAGTAAACGTCCATGGAGGTGAGCGTCTGTTCGAGACTCTTGCGCTTCGATACGAAACCTGGGTAGAGTAATAAAAACGTTTTGGGTGAGATGTGATTAGAATGACGAAGTAGAGATCTAATCGCTCAATTCACATCAATTTGTTCCGATAATCAACGAGATTCTACGTCGTTACTCAATTTTTGGATTAGCGTATCGAATTTGATTTCCTCGATCGTTTAATGACAATAGACACAATTCGCCTTGAAAAAATTATCTTACGCTTGTAAAACAAGTTCTTACTAACCATGCCTCCTTCGTGGGAGCGCGATACCGTTCTCATCCCTCTGTCTCTGCCTGCGATCCTTCTTCTGCCTCTGAAATATCACCGGTCTGTTATCCTCGCCCAAATCTGGTACCTCCTCTGGCTGTCCTTTTCTTGAGCTCTCGTGCCGCTTGTTTCGTACTTTCCGAGCCTCCTCCGTCATCTCGTTTTCCAGCAAAGCCTCTTCGTTAACCAGTTCTTCCTCGTCGTTTTCATCTAGCTCATCAGCATTGTCGTACATTTGCAAAGTATTCGATGGACGAATGGTGAAGTCGTTGGTATCGGCATCGTCGTTGAATAGAACGAGAATAGGCTGCTTGTCGTGGCGATAATCGTCGCGGCGTGAGAACTCGACTGTTACCAAATCGCCGAATATTGTCGTCGCCGTGACGAGGAGGCCAAGATTCGGCGAACCGGACATCCAAGAGAGGACCGCTTGTTTCACGTTGAATATCTGATCGAGACAAAAAAATCATTTAAAATCAACTCTCTATCACAGTTTTATGTTGCTAAGGCCGAATATGGTTCGTCACTTACTTGCCATCCTGAAGCATAAGCACCGACATAATGGACGTTTAGCAGTCTATGAAGATCGGGTTCGTCTAAACTTCTGTCTGGCAAAACTTGGTAAACTCGGATCTGCAATTGATTTTAGAGTTTAAAATACTTTATTGAATGCTTCGGACGTTGAATTTTACAAGTCGTAAAAATTCAAAGGCTACGTGGTTATACTTACTAAATAATACGGCGATGACAGAACCGAAGGATGCATCGACTTCGGAGAGGAGCGTTTCCGGTATAAATGCAGCTCGGCTTCCAGGACTGACTCATTCGGCTCAAGAGCAGATACATTAAAAACGTAAAAATGGGAGGTCGAGCTATCTGCAATCGGACGAAGATAAGAGAAACGTGTAATAAGCTGCGTGAATAGTAACGAAACTGTATTTAAACTTAATTTCAGCTAATTGCCATTTCCTTTATTTATAGTATTTATAGCTTTGCAATCTGCAGAACAAAGGCGTTATTCGCTCATGTTTACCTTTTTCGGTAAAGCTACGCACGACTTTGGCGTTGTAAGGATTATTTACACGTGTCTTGCCATCCGCATCGGTCACGGTATTGTAGAGCTCCATCATAAACTGCGGCGGTACGCTTTTTCGGCTCTCCTCCTTCAGTTTGCCACGTATTCGTATTCCCAGAATCTTTTCGAAAATCAAAAGGCACTCGAGTGAGAATTCAGAATCTAAATTATAATTCCAACGAATCGATACTGGAGCTTTGCGCTCGAAACTATACCTCCTTCAATTTCTCCAAAGCTTCTTGCTTCCGCAGCTCGTTAAGCTCTCCTTGTACTTCTTCGACGTTCACTTGCACGTTCTGCGAATCCCAAGCTCGATTCAACTCCTCCTCTGTCTCGTCGTGTATGTCCATCGCACAAATTCCGCCAGCAGCCAGCAGCAGAAGTGCTACCGCGAACATCTTCGCTTTTCTCTCCTTCATCTCGATCTTTCGCACTTTTTTCCAAAGCTGATGTGATATGCCTGTAGCACTGTTTAACACTTTCGAAAAAAAATGTCTCTAAGGATTCACAGTACAGAGCAGCGCACAAAATTAAAAAATTTCTTCCTGATGATGTATCGTGCAAAGTAGAGAAAAGCTCGGCGCGGGAGAGAAGAGCCACGGTTCTAACGGGAAGTTCCGCGGCGTATGGGACAGGCTCGACGCGCCGAGTCACCTTTATGCGCGCGGCGTCGCGAAGACCGAAGGGGCTGCGCGATCGTCACCCCCTCTCGCTCGATGTACACTCAGTGGACTTGGGCTTCTGAGATGTAATGCGCTATAAGATGCTCGCGAGAAATAAATGAGAGATGCCCGAGAGACTTGCGAGTCATTCTGCGTTATGAGAGATGCACGACTTTGTTTCGTTATTTTTAGTTCTTAATTTTTGTAGCAGTATTCAGATAGTTGATAGATTTTTGTCGATTAGTAGGATTAAGGATATCTTGTAGAAAATAAATGACGTTTCTCAATTTTTACTATGATTCAATTTTTCATGCGAAAATAAGTGAAAGAATTTCAATTTTTTTTTTTTTTTATTGATGTATCGTGAACTCTACACAATTTTCTATGAGTTTTATTCTCATTTCACTTCAAATGGTCAGCTTTGACAAATCATTTAATCGTTAGCGACGCATTATAGTCTGTAAGTTAACAGTTGAGTGTTGTTTTTGAAATTTAAGACGACATTTATGGGACACTTTTATGTCTCTGAGACAAGAGCGGCGACGAGGAATTTTTTAGGAGACTGTGATTTTAAGATTTATTCACTCAACGGGTACGACATGTTATGTACCAAATATTTAAACTATCGTATTGTAATATAGTAATCATTTTTTTCATATAGCTTTTATTAAAAAAAAAATATCATTCGACGTCGCTAACATTTATATCCCAATACTTCTAAATCTAGCGTACACGTGCCGCGTTTTATGGCGGAAAAGCTCCGCGCAAGGGCATTTTAAAATTTAAGCTCGCTCGAGAGCTTCCCAAATAGGCCAGTGTTACCATTGGCACGGTTAGTAAGCGGCGAGAAATGCGCGCGAGCCAGCCGCGCCGAATTATTTACGACTATCGTTAATCCGCGCTACGTGTTTTGCCATCGAAAATCGGCGCCACCGGCCCACGCGATCGAACGTGGAATTCGGACTCTGCGGAATTCGAATTGCCGCTGCGTTTACCCGCAAGCTCTTTCTCTCGAGCGACGCACGACCACCAACCGCTCGACGATATACCGAGAGCGCTAGATATTTAACGGCCGTATACTTCCCGTTTTTTATTGATCAATTTAATTTTCGCTAATGTAAATAAATAATAGTACTCTTCATTTTTTAATCGCTCTTCGAAGAATCACGTTCGATTAGTGGAAGTGAAAAGAAAGGTTCATGGAAGAAATAGTCATATTCCAAAGTTAAGCCTGGAACATTGGATGATTCAGTGATATCTCAGAATTTTTGTGTCCCAAAAGGAATATGAAATACGTATCCGATTCCTTTTATAGTAACTGAAATGAAATTTGAGTACGTCTCTTCATTTGCTTATTGTTCACAAATTATGCGGTTATCCAATTATTCTACTGTTAAAATAAAATAACTGCACTTAAGTAGAAAATGTCGAGTATGGCAAGGCACACCGAAGTGCATAAAAATACATATTGGAAAATACAGGAATCATAACTCAGCATTACAAGATCATATACCGAGTGAGGTCCGTTACATTCATAAGATTCAGCGACCAAGCTCTCTCTTTCGCGAGTCGCTCGAAAAAAATACGAGCTGTTCCAGAAAGAGACGAATGGACTGAGAAAATGCGGGCGCCACGGCGCCACATGGCACGCGTGGCTTAAGCATATCTTTTTTCTCGCGAAACAAGATGACATTCTTCGCTTCGCTCGTACTTTCGCAAAGCCACCCTTTCGCTCTTCTTTATCGCTTCTTGAATGCATACAGCATGCACGAGAAACGGTCGACGAACCTAAATACTACTGTTGCTTAAAATTAGCAAGGGATTAATTTCTTATGCATTTCCCTTTACGATTTCCGATATACTCCTCGGTTCCTCGACGCGCCGCTCCGCAAATAGCGTATATTGCTTTTTCGGCGTTTATTTTTAAAAAAATACTTGGCATAACTTTCGAATTAGGTTGCTGGATTATTTTTTATAAACTTTCGCCTCGCGCGTTAAAAGTCGTGTTGTTGACTTGTCGGGAATGTTTTTTAAATAACAATGTATAAATTTACTCTCCTGATTAATATCGCAGGCACGCTATGTTTGTTTATTTATTTTGCTGCGGTTAAGTCTTTGTGCGTAAAAAGCCGAGGATTTCTTGATTTCGACTGTGTGTGGCTGCAGGTGTTTTATATCAATTTATTTTTAAGATACAGAACACACGGCTCTTATCTCTTTCGCAGCTGATACGATGCCGCGCAGTGTGTGACGCAGTAAATACGCGTATACACACGAAACACAATCGAGTCGAGAGCAATTGGTCAGTTTACGGCTTCCTACGGCTAACGAGACTATAGCTGCGAGCCCGTGCAGCGAATGCGTCTACCGTCAATTGCCCTAAACGAGCCCTGTGCCCGATCATCGCTGTGTCTATAGCAGCTGATCTCCTTGACGGCGCATCTCTTCTCTCTTGCACCAAACGCGTCTTCGAGGTTTCGCTGCGGAATCATTGTCGTGAAACGCGAGAAAATTCGCAACAGGGTCGCTCAAGGACTATAGTCGTAATTTCCGGGCTTATGAATGATTTTATAGGATTCGATGCGCTTACTTGAGAAATGGAGGTCTTAATAATTGTGATGAGGCCATGAACTTAAATCTCGATGTTTTTGACGCCGGAATTACTCAACGAGTATTTCGTTATATGGTGTTTTTACTAAGAACGATGGTAAACATTTGAAAACATATATTAACTTATTAATATATTTATCACAAAGCTGTGTTCGTAAAACTTATCATATACTATATCTTTAATGCAGCCTAAGGTGCACAGCTGATCTAAATACAGGCACATTGGGTGATTTGAATAATCTCCCTCTTCATTCCCCGTCGAGTTCTGCAAAGAAAATTTCGTCAAAATTGCGCCAGCGGTCGTTCAATTAAATCTATAAGTTTATTGCGTATACCTATATTCATAAACCTTGAATTTCGCCGGAGTGCAACTCTGATTCCCCGAATAAAGACCAGCCAGGCACTTCACGGGATTTACTCTATCCCTCAATAAGCACGTCTCTGTTGCATTGCCAGAACACGTTCCCACGCATTTTCCAACGTTGATTTGCTGAAGGTTCAAAATTAATAAGTATATGGTTGCACTATGATAAAGTTGCTGTATATACCTACTTTCACGACAGGCTTAACATCCGCTATTCTCATGTTTTCTTTTACTCCGATGCCACTAAAATCTAATATTGTCTCCATGTGATCCATTCTGTGGCAAATGCTGGCACAACGGCATTTCTCTATGACTTGGTAAACTTCGTCTCCTGCAGTGGACATAACTTAAATTATGAAACTTTTTCAAAACCATTGAAATTGTTTTTCAAAATACCACCGTTAGGTCCTCGCACACTGATCGTACTGTTCTTCGAAGGTCTGCAGCCATATTCTAGCATTGGACAGAAAACAAAGTCATCATTTAATATAACGCACGTGTGTGTTTCAGAATGTTTTCGCATAATACATACTCCTGCACGACCCGACGCAGGCGCCCACGTCTATTTCCACTTGGAAGGGCGTCCCCACGTGCAGAGCTTGCGAATAAAGCTCTCGGCGACACGCGTGTCCGGCCGAACAGTCGCACGTTTCCACGACTTCGACGGTTTTGACACCTTCGATTGTCGAGACTCGTTCCAGCCTCGCCGTTCTCGGCCGGCAGAGCATGTTCGGCGTGCATTTCTGTAAAGCGGGAGATTGCGCGAGCGTCAGAATATTGAAGAATTTTCAATTTCGTTCGTATCGCTCCTCCTGATGGCAGAGCTATTTCTACTGTACACGCGCTCTTTCGAGAAACTATGCTTGATTAATTGAACTAAATTTTGCTGCTACTTTGAGTCCAAATTGAATTATTACTAATTAATTGTCGAAGTACGATCAGGAAGCTTTTCCATAAACGAAATTTCTTCGTCTCCACTTTATATTTGCCTTATAAAACAGCACTATTCACGGGATATTAATAACCAAGAGTACGTTTATAAATAACCCGTCTTCTGAAAAAGTATTCGCGATATACCGCAAATACATGCCGGCTCGAGTTAAATTTGGAACCGCGCGAAAATAGCCCTCGCAAAGGGAGAGAAAGAGAGAAGCGAAGAAATTCGCGGCGGATAAAAAAATGTTTGCTTTATGCGAGTGCAAGAGAAAAAGAGCTGGTCAGCGAATTTCGAAGGAGGAAGTGATGTTATCCTGCTGGGCGAATTCTAAGAGACTGGTTTGCATTGAGATAGCGGATGATTTAAAGGGTTGCCCTCGTGATAGAATGTCAGTGAATAAATTTTACGGTTTTTTTTTCTTTGGGGATAAAAATATGCGCGCGTTTACACACCGATTTACAGTTATCGCTGTAGTTGTATTTTTTTATTTACGATCATAGCATAAATAAGAAAATGATTTAGCAATTTTCTTACTAAAAACAAAATAATTTTACTGATGCTGGAATCTCGAAATAAAGAGATTGTAAATTTTCATTTGCATTTTAGCGAAATCTAAGGCTTGAACTTGAAGGGTTTATCCCCACTATAGGTAGAACATCTACTTGGGAGAAATAAATTAAGCTTATGCGATCCGGATTTCTCAGTTCCGTCACGCAGGAACGGAGATTTGGGGTGCGCATGGTAGGCAGTACATGGAAATTTATAGCTGTCGCCAGAATTACGAAAAGCTGCATCAATCAATTTACGTTAGTTAACTAAAGGAATTATTTGCTAGTGAAATGTTTTAAATTACTTTTTAAATGCTCCATAAAATAATGATAATACCGTAATGTAATGTAATTTTCACCTGAACTGCCGGACGACTAAGATCTCCAGGATCGTCTACAAAATGTCGAGGACAAAAGCTCCTGCAGTAACCAACATCTATCGGTATTGGCTCGCCAGATATCCCTGAAACATATAAACAATTAAAACTAAAATATATTTATTTTTAATTAACAAACGCATGACCCAAACCCTCTGCCACGTCTTTTTGTGTAGCATTTCCTCTTGAATATTCCAAGGATCAGCCGTGTTGGCCAATAAAAACGCGGCAAATCCCACAAAATAGCCGACGAGTCGAATGCGCACGCGTATTTTTAGTCGCGTCGGTGGCGCTCGTGAGACCACGCAAAGAATGCGGTGGAGATTTATGCGCTTCCATCTCTATCGAAGCGCTCGTAAAATTACACTGTTTGTTTTTCGGAGTCACGGGCAGTGCATATCTCACTCCCGAATGTAGGTGCGACGCTTATTTTGACTTCCGAAAGGAACAATCTATGTGCGCTATATCGCCCGTATACACTTTGAGAGATTATTTTGTTTGCTGCGGTAATATCTATGCGTGCGTTATCAGGTTATCGCATTAAAAATGCTAATGACAAAGATATAATGTCGACCCCAGATAGTGCGGTTGTCGCACTGCTTTTGCGCTAAGAGAGTTATTAAGATAAAAACTACGGAGAACAACAAAGTATGTGACAGTTTTACAAAGAATCTGGTAGCATTACAGGACTGCACGAGATTGAAGAATATTCTTATAAAAGACAATGCATTGCAAAATCAACTCGATTATATCAAGACTATCAAAAGTTTACTATGTTATAAGTACAGCCATAATGAAAATGGTACATAAATGTCGTCGAAAATCCACATGAAATAAGTCAATCTTGGAATAGCACAACGGTTTTTCAGTTATTTTCTACAAGAACTGTACCAAGAAACATTTTAATCTCAACTAATAAGGCTAAAAGATGAAGTAAAACAAATATCTCTTAATTATATTTTGAGGAAATAGCTTATTATAATTCCAAGATTCACATTCATTAGTTTTGTGTTCAGAAGGTCGTACCAAACCTTGATTTAAAATTATTTTTTATCGAAATTTTAGTGTTTTAAACAAGACTTATACTCTCAAGATAAGGGATTTTTGGTACAAAGCATGCCTACTTCACGACCAATCCTTTTTTTAAGTGAGCACGCATGCACACGACTTAAAGGATTAACGCAATTTTCATCTGTTGGAATAAATAGTGCATACTTTAATACTTTAATCACTGCGCCAGTTTCGAATCATATCAAGCTATCAAGATATTCAAGATATAACGATTACTTACGGCGAATTTTAATCGGATTGAATAATGCACCAGACGTTGCATTGCATCAAGCTTGACATTGCCAATTGACCGATTCACTCGAATTCCTCAAAGATTTTTGTACCGCGCGAACAAGGACGTTCGTTCTTTTGGGCGTCTTTTTTATTTTAAAAAAGAACAGCACTCACCATGGCCAACGTTCATCATTCTCTGATATCTGGCGCAGCAGAGAGGTTTCTTTACCTCGGGTAATGTGGATGTTTCCGGTTTTTCCGTCTTCTTGTCCCCGTAAACTGCAGGGACGTTAACGGGATTTTTTTATTTATATTTTTTCAATGAGAATATTTAGCTGCTTATACGTGATTGCCACGAATTCAATTAAATAATTACCTTCGTGTAAGCTTTCTAAACTAATCACTAAAAACAGTCCGACTAAATGCATCCATTGTTTCTGCATAAATAACCGAGCCATTTTGAGATCGCACTGTTATAACGACTCAATTCGAGTTTAATAAAAGAAGAAACTGTTCATGACATCACAAATATATGCGCATTGCGATTCGTACGTTGTATTCTCACTAACAAACTATACCATAAGATCCGCGTAATCACATAATGCATTATTTTTTTAGATATTTATATTACAATGCGAGGTTTATCATTCTCGTTTGTCTTCGAAGTTGAGGCGCATTAAAGTATTTAGGGGATATTTGTTAATCTTCATTTCAGTTCATTCCGATATTGATCGATTATTTGTACAATCAAAATCCTTGAAATATTTACGAGATCTTCTTAATGAAAACATTATCCAAAAATGTTTAATCTTCAACATTGTGCCGACTTTGAAATATAGAACTAAATAATGGATGGAAATAGGCGATTCCAGTAAAATAACTTAACACAGATGTGACATTAACATATGCGCTTTACGCCCACGTAGACTGCGCTTCGCGAAAAGACTGACTCGTGTCGTAGTGCTTTGATTGTGTTAGGACGAATCAGAGCAGCATTCATTGACAGGCACACTCTCCGTTAATCTTCTTCTTTGACTCTAACAAGGGACACGTGCATTTCGAGTACGTCGCGCTGTGGGAGAACATGTTGATGGATTGATTCAAAAAGTATATACAATAGTAAAGTGTTTAGTTCGATTAATTAGTTCGACAATGCTATTATCGAATCGTGAGTTTTTGATCAATCGCCGAAAAAAATCGATTTTTTTACTAAAATGATATTTTATGCGAAGCAACAAAAGCAGTTTGTAAAAGTGCGGCATTGATTTTTCATAAACGTTGCTTATCATTGTCAAATAAAACTAGAATTCGTCGTCTACTATACAAAGGTCGAGAAGACCTTTCGAATTTTGGCGCCCAAAGCTCACTTCAGATTATCGAGCGACAAGTTCGATATTACCCGAAGCGCGACTCGGTCAATAACTCGCGCGAAAAGGCGTCTGCTACACTACAAGTTCTCCAATGAGCGGCCAGCTTCAGGCGTTAGACTTTAGTCATATGATCGACTCCTGACTCCGCGCTGCCGTGAGAAAATAGGGTGGACGCAAAACTGGGCGAGCCCCTTTTGACAGACAGCTTCTGACGTCCCGAGCTAAGATTCAGTGCGCAAGGTAGTTTCTCTTTCGTCTGGACCATCCGTACGAGACGCCAAGATGAAGGGTTGCATGTTCAACATCGACGGTGGTTATCTGGAGGCTCTCTGTCGCGGGTTCAAGTGCGGGATTCTCCAACAGACTGATTACCTCAATCTCGTGCAGTGCGAGACTCTCGAAGGTATTTATTTTGATCTAAATCGAGCTTTCAAATGGATTACGGAGTTACTCATGCTCGCGCATATGTTGTGCTCCCTTTACAGATCTCAAGCTGCACTTGGCTGGTACGGATTATGGCAGCTTCCTGGCCAATGAACCATCTCCCCTGTCGGTCAGTGTAATCGATGACAAACTGAGGGAAAAGCTTGTGATCGAATTCCAGCATATGCGTAACCACTCTGTGGAGCCGCTCTCCCAGTTCCTTGATTTCATCACTTACAGCTACATGATTGACAATATTATTCTTCTCATTACTGGAACGTTGCATCAACGTCCCATTTCTGAATTGATCCCCAAGTGCCATCCACTTGGCAGCTTTGAACAAATGGAAGCTATTCATGTTGCTGCTACGCCTGCTGAATTGTACAATGCTGTTTTGGTAGATACACCACTTGGTAAGTGTTGGTTTGCTTAAGCAAATATTATTCAATCTTTGTATACATAAGGATAAAGAATGACCTACTATGATTCTTGTTATTTGGCAGCTCCTTTCTTTGTCGATTGCATTTCGGAGCAGGATTTGGATGAGATGAACATTGAGATCATCAGGAACACACTTTACAAAGCTTACTTGGAAGCTTTTTACAAATTCTGCGAGGATATTGGTGGCACAACTGCTGACACTATGTGTGAAATTTTGGCTGTGAGTGTCATAGCATAGCATTAGTATATTTATTGCGAATAAATTTGAAAGTAAATTAATTATCCATTATTTTTCTTTAGTTTGAGGCAGACAGGAGAGCCATTATTATTACAATCAACTCATTTGGTACAGAATTAGGAAAAGATGATAGGGCCAAATTGTACCCACGTTGTGGACGCCTGAACCCTGATGGTTTGGCTGCTCTTGCTCGTGCTGATGACTATGAGCAAGTCAAAGCTGTTGCTGAATATTATGCGGTAAACTTTAATAATTGGGACTTTTTATGTTTACCATAATTGCAACTTGTTTCAAGCAATTGATTTTTCAAATTATAATATGTTTAAAGGAGTATGCTGCTCTTTTTGATGGAGCAGGAAACAATCCTGGAGACAAAACTTTGGAGGATAAATTCTTTGAACGTGAGGTAAGGCTTGGACAGTTGCAAACTTAGATTCTTGGTTACTGGTAATAAATAAGAATGCAACAATCTTTAATTACGCTACTCTGTTCCAGGTTCGTCTAAATGTTAATGCTTTCTTGCAACAATTCCACTTTGGAGTTTTCTACAGTTACTTGAAGCTCAAAGAACAAGAGTGCCGTAATATTGTGTGGATATCGGAATGCGTGGCTCAAAAACATCGCGCCAAGATCGATAACTATATATCCATTTTCTAAATGATTCGTTTTGTTGATTTTTTTTTAATTCGCATTGTAAAAAAAGTTAGACTTTTTAACTTGTATCACATGAATATAGAGGCCACATGTTTTATTGACAACTGCCAATGAAGTCTCTCCTGCAAATATCAATTGGAGCAAGTGTTTGAAATTATTATCATAAAAATCATCATATTCTACAGCAAAGAAAGAAAACATGTAAATAATGTATCTTGCTATTATTTCCAGTATCAAATTATTACAAAATCACGAAAAGTATTATATCCATGTTTTAATTGTTAATTTAATATATGTATAAATATACAAAAATGTACTAACATTTCAATGAATGGATCGTTGCATTCCACATCATAATAATTAAATGATGAAAAAATTACATGTACATTTCTGTAGCTACAAGATGTAAAATGATAAAGATAGATATATTATTGTGAATATTCAAAAATCGTTTTATTTTTTATTAATATGCCTTATTTCTTAAGAGTAAATACAAAAATATTATTGGTGGTTTTAACAAAAGTCATTATTTCAAAATGTTATATAAATAAATAAAACGAGACTTGTGAAGAAATCCTTATCAAGTATTTTCTTTAATTTTTATAAATAATTGATATTTCTAACAATTTTGCAAATAAATTAATTTCATGCAGCTTATTTTTTGAAGAAAACTGACAATGCTCTCAGGAACTACTTATACCAAATCAACCTTATTTATGTCTATCATTAAAAACAGATCTAAATTTACTTCTTCTGTTACAAAGTTTTAAAAAATATGTTATGTATTGAACAATATTAATTGAAAACTTTGTATAAAATTTCGTAATTATAGAATTTGCATGAAACAACAAAGTGAGAATATTAATCCTTTATTTGCCTATGAACAATTATGTAGCAAGCATCAGTTGTGAGCTGAAGACTTGATAATTTAGAAGAATAGAATTTCAATCTTTAAAAATGATTGGTTTTATGAATCTTAAATAATCAACTCATATCAACTTTTATGACTAATATATTCATAAATGCTTCAAAGTGTATCGTTTTTTTCTTATCAAAAAATTCCACTTTCTGAGTCCATTTGCAACAAATATATCAATTTCTGTTGTATATATGACAATATACTCTGTGTTTTAAAAATATAGAATACAGGCACATATTGAGTTGTTCAATATTTGCATATAAAAGTATTTTATATAAAAAGAAAACTAATTGTTGCCACTGGGATCACCATTTCTGTTTGGTTCTCGACTTGAGTCTTGTTTGTTGGAGTCATTGGGTGTGTTCTTCATGGGTGAGCAGTTGCTCATAGGCGGACCTTGAATGGCATTCCCTTGGTGCATTGGTTTATTGACAGGCATGACAGGTGGGTGAATTACCATAGAAGTAGGAATGTTGTTCATGGGCAATTGATAAGTTCCTAAACTTTTTAAACCAATCACTTCAGGATTCTCTTTCCAAAAGCGATCTCCAATAATGTCGTCTACTAGAGGCACTACAGTGGGTTTTAATCGACCATTTCCGTGAGCCACCAACTTTCTTAACAAAGTTGTTCCTTTCCTGTATACAGCTGGCTCATTATTGTAGTTGATACCAAACTCTTGGTAAAGCAGTTCATTTTTGTGCGAGGACAGTGTACCACTTAGTCTTTCCTCAGCCTAAAATACAAAAATATCAATCAACATTCTCTTGCTATACCTTTGCGATGCTATGTCTATTCTTCCAATTACCTGCTGTGGCGTTAAATGTTTCTTCAACACAAGACTCCAAAAACAAGTATTGTACAAATTATTAATGTGAACATCGGCTTGCCTCCAAGCCAAGTAGTCTCTCAGATTCTTGTCCGTAGGGTAAAGCACGACTCTAGCATCAAACGACGGTGGGTAGTGGAGTTCTCTATTCTTGAAGAAACGAGGCCAGTTGTAAACGTACGCAGAGGCAAACAGAGAGTTTACATTGGACATGAGCTTGGATGCTGCGAACAAACGTGGAGAGCAATTAGCATGATAGTAGAGCTATACAAAGCTCGAAAGCACGAGGAAATCAAGCTTGACATACCTCTGCGTTTGAACAGTTGTGTGTCCTTGCGGAAGACGAAGGAGTACTCGTCGCTCTGACCGTAGGCGATGACGATCTCTCGGAAGTCCTCCATGACGGTCATAGCGGCGCGATTCATGAGCTCGAGGGCCGCCAGGTCGTTCGGCTTGACGAACTGGTGAGAGTCGGCGAACTTGGAGAAGTTCCTGCCATCGATTCTAACCACAATCCAGCAGTTGGGCAGGCAGTTGTCCTCGTGCTCGAAGTCCTTAACATAATCATACTTGCTTTTCGCCATTTTCAAACTCGCGCTGAACGGCCGAGCCGATATCACTTGACCATTACTACGCGCTGCCAAGAAGTTGCTGCACGAGCGAAATACGAGCAGGTTTTGCCTCATTCAACGCGGCGCCTTATTGCTGCCCTCCGCAGCCTCCGCACGAGAGAGCCCGTCGTGAGAGTGACTGTTAGTTCGTTTCGGAGCGCACACCGTGCGTCGCTAATCTGAAACTCGCCGCCGCCGCGTGTAGGTACTCTGAAACGTCTGGTTTCCTCCCGCGTTCCGCGTCCGGGAATATAAGGTTGATTCGTTTCGTCTTTAGAACTTATAGTTCGATTTCAAGCGCGCGGTTATGATTTGTTAAATGAGGACGATTTTACAATTATTAACAACACTTTCTCATGCGGCCTATTGTCGGTCTCAAGCCGACAATAGGCCGCATTAAAAGTGTGTACGGGAAATAGTACTGGACAAGGTAGATCATTCCGGGTGGAGGCTTAGATAGTTAGATGTAGACTGAGATCCAGCAGCTTCATCGTTCATCCTCGTCTGCACGCCAAGTAGTTTTTGGGAGGGAGAGGGAAAGAGAGAGAGAGAGAGAGCGAGAGAGAAAGCGGGGGGGGGGGGGGGGTAAGGACCCAGGAGGGCTCGGGTGCTGAGGTCCTAAGGATTAGTGCGCTTGGGAAAATCCCTGCGCACGTTTTATGACGGGTGACAAAAAAGGATTGTAAAGGGAGTAAAAGTGCGTCTCTCGGATTCGTGCGGAAAAACATCGAGGAAAGATTGTCAGTTATATTAGAAACTAGATTTTATTCTTTTATTTTGAATATTCGCGCTTCTAGTATGGCGGACGGTATATTTACGTAACAACTCTTACCGCCTGAGCTAGAGAGACGGATATCTGGGGATGTCTGTCGGGTCGGGAGATCTACAGTAGGCTAGACACCCATAGGAATTATAATACTGTATTAGGACGAAAGACGAGAGGAGAGAGATAGAGAGAACCTGTTGACACTTTTTGCCGCTTCTCTCCGGCATAGTACCTATACGTAAATGCGGCGTATGTGTGCACGTGCTACATACGGTCTTGCGTATACGGACGGGCTGATGATCGAGCACCCCGTGGAGCCGGATATCTGTCTTGGTTAGATATTTTGCAGTCTATTATGGTATTTGAATTTCAAGGACTTGCTTATACTGAATCTTCCTAAAATTTCTTTCAGTATGATCAATAATTGACACGAAGGATTAAAAACTTTGGTCTGCTAGAATGGAGCTTCACAAACACTTTATGAGCATTGCTGAGTTAGAGTCATCAATCTTTGAAATCATTGGAAGTACTCCAATACTACAGGAATCCATAGATGTTATAGCAGCAAAATATATTGAAGATTGCTTTGAAGCATTAAAATCTACCGGCACCAGCAAGAAAAAATTGGAATTACTAAGGTTCTTATTGTGTCAACAATACAAGTTGAATTATGAACATCCCAGAGAGAGCAAGGCCAAATTTCAGACAAAATTAAATCACTTTTTGAAGTTCTTACTCAACAGTAAATTGTACACACAGAAAGAGAATCAATCTATCTTGAACGATGTCATGGTATTGCAGGTAGTACTTTTTGAGGACCAAAAATACTTTGTTAAGTTCTTTGAAGATTTTCGAGCTAGCTGCACTGCTGATAGAACAGAAACAGCAAACAAACTGTCAATAGATTGGTATTTAAAGATGTTGAACTGTTTTTTAAGTGCCTGGGAAGTACTTAACTTCTTGAATGATAAACTAAATGTTGGAGCTGCAAATAAGGCACATTTAGAATGTTGTAAAAAGGTTTTACTCTCTTCAGTCATGTATGATCTGCAAACTTGGATTCAATGCAATGAAAATAATGAATTACGTGCTTTGCACTCAGTTTTATCAAAGGTAGTTACCATTGCAAAAAATAATAGGATTTTAAGTCCATACTTACATGAAATTCTTGATAAACAGTTTGCCTTAACAATCATATGTATTTTATGTGATTTTGTATTTCCAATCGAATCATCAAATATGGATGTTGATTACAGTTTAATTCATCATGCCAACTTATGGTGTATGGTACAGAACAAACTTGTGTCCGAAATTTCGCAAGAACGAAAACAGGCTTTGTATCTGTTTAAAAGACTAATTGACTTTATAGATTTAAATGAAGAAAAAATCAAGAAAACAATATCTTTGAATTTAATGCCAAACAAAATCAATCCATTTATTTGTACTGAAAATGAATCTAGCAAATTAGGCATTAAACTTATAAGAACAAATTTTGTATTAATAATGGAAGCTTTAGAAGAGAAACAAAAACATTTAGTCATTCCATCTCTGTCACTTGTAGATTCTCTAATTGAGGGTTACAGGGAGCATGTTTCTTGTGGAAATTGCTTTGACTTTGGATGGCTCTACTGTATTTTTGCAAGAATACTAAAGCATAATAATAATGCTGTTGTTAAATGGGGATTGTTAAAATCACTAAAATTGAATAGAGAAGTATATTACTATGACCATTTTATTCTACTGGTGGTAAAAACTCTTAATAATACGTTTCTTTATGAAAAAAATTATGAAGAAGTACAACCAGAAATTGTAACTGCACTTACAACTTGGTTTAATCAATCTCAAAGTGAATATCTTCGTTTGATGGAAAAATTTATACTTACGTTTTATGAATCATCCTGGGCTCCAGTGCCTCTGTTTTATATTCTTCAATCATTGAGTTCTACATCGGATAAATTAAACAATATTGTAGATCTGCAGTATGAAGAATTAGATGTACTGAGAATAGTCTTGGATAGAAATATCAAATTGCACCCACCAATGCTTAGAACTATGTCTCAAGTTTTGCTGATCAAAATATTATCTCGTTTTTCTCAAAATCCAAAATTAATGGACATAACTAAATTATTATCAGTATTTTCTGAAAGAGATATAATTGAACCATGTTCTTGGCATGCATTAACATCTTGGCTTGCTAAAAGTCAGTACAACGATACAATCAGTTTTATTAATCAAGTTTGTGATGAATTGATGTTTGATGATAATACTGTTGGGATAAAAATGTCTACTTTTTCCATTATAATTCAAGCACTTTTTGAGGGTGGAATAATCTGCCAATCTGAACAGTGCTCTATAACTCAGAAATTAACAACTCTTTTCCTGTGCTTGGATAAAATTGATATAAGACCTTACGTGAAAGTTTCTCTTGTTGTAAAAATTATTGACCTTTTTACTAATTGGTTCAATTTGCAACATGAAGTTCCTGCATTTGTTTATAAAATATTAATCAATTACAAACAGACAATATTTAAATTTATTTTGAAGTTGTTTCATAATGACGATTTTGATTCTGATTATATTCTTATTTTTACAATGTTTCTACATAATATTGAATATTTTTCAAATGGAAAACTTAATACAATATGTATTGTAGATAGCAGCAATAGGAAAGAATTAGAAACAAAATGTTTGCAAGTTCTCAGTAATACCAATAAACATAATAAAGTTCAACTATTATTTGCTCTGGAAACTTTAAGTAATATATCCAACCATTACAAATATGATAATAAATTGTTGTTAGAAAATATAAAAGATTTGATACAAACTTGTAAATCTCAAGAGCGCAGTAATGAGATAACTGGAGAGATAGCTTCCAATTATTACTTTGCCTTAAGTGAACTAATTAAAAATCATGTGAAAACTCTAAACTTTGATGATTTAATGGCTAATGACGAATGGCTTAAAATATTGTCTTTGGTTGTTGATACAGCAGGAAATCAAGTATTGATCCATTTTTTTGATGTGATTCACCAGTTCAGTAGTGCTGTTGTTAATGACAGTGAAAAATTAGAAGAATTAACAGTTTTAACAAAAAGCTTATGGAACTGTAACTTTGGTAGCAAAAGGGATAAAGTATTTTGGTTGGTTTGTCAAAAACTTACAAAATGCATAAATAGCTCAAATTTTTTAAATTCCCCATGTCTTAAAGATGTTTCAGAAGAAGTAAGATTTATCAATATTTCTTTATCAAACTAATTTATATCTTTGCAATATTAAAATTCTTTATTTTTCTAGTTTACTTCAAGAATGTTAAGTGAAGGAGAATCATTACCAGTTCTTAAATATATTTTACTAATTTTTAGTGAAATAAAACAGAATTTCAGCTATTTTATTGATATAGTGTTGAATGGATTACTTCATGGGCAAGTAATGCGACGAGATCAGAGAATAAACATGCAAACATTTTTAGAGGCAAAGAAATATTTAAAAGCCTATACACTAAAAGATGAAACAATTGATAACTTGGAAGTCTATGAATTTATGAACAGGTATTTATGAATAACTTAATTAGTATAGCATGTAATTTTTAATTTCATTACTTTATGGTAGAATGTTTTCTCGATTATATAATTATAAACATCAATAAAAATTTAGGCAATGTAATATAGATGCAGCAATACGAGCTGCTGCTGTTCTGCAGTTAATTAAGGCCTTGCAAAATGATAATAAAAATGCTGCTTTACTTTTGCCATTAATACTGAAAAAACTATTGGCTGTACAAAAAAAGAGATATTTTGCTGATTCTCAGTTGCACAGATTAAAACATCGACTTATGCAAATCCTATTGATTTTGCAACCTTATCTAGATCAGGTGCATAATAAAATTTATTTTTGATATTATAGAGAATTGAAAAATATATTTTTTAGTATTGCTACTAATTTTTTTATTTAGCAATCAACTGTGATGTTATACCAAACCTTATGTGATTCAATAGTATACGATAGTGATCAGCATAGTGTGAGATTGATGAAAGAATGGTTGCTTGTAAGAATTTATTTATCAAATCGAGAATTGCTATCTGATCTATGGTCATTCTTTGAAAAGGTAAAAATAAGAAAATTCTCAATAATCTTGTTAAGAATAAATAAAACCATTTTTTTATAGATTTGCAATGAAAGACCAGGTAGTGCAAGTTCTATTATTGGCATAATATGGCACATTTCACTACAATTAGACAGAAACCATGTTTCTGAATTTATTAAAAAGGCTTTAGAAAAATTAGGAGTTTGTTGCATGGGACAACAATTTGGAATTCGTTTATTTGGGCAGGTACAAATATTTAAAATAATTAATAATCCTAGATGAAAATATACTCTTACTTATAAAATAATACTTTTAGGTGTTTTTTATCAAACTTTACGAATTATTAGATGAAAATAGTGATCTTAGACAGGAATATGCCAATTTTCATAAATCAGTATTAGCAAGTCTAAACTGTGGTAATTTTAAGAAAAATCCTATCAAGATAGATGAAGATTTTTTTTACTCTACCTTTAACCCTAAACAGCATTATACGTTGGAGGTAAAAAAGCTTATTTTTATATGTATATTAAAAAAAATTTTAAGCTAATATGCAAATATTATTAATCAGACAATATATCATCAACTGCCTCGATTATCTAATGTCAGTATTGAGGAGTGGATTACGAAAGAAAATTTTGAAGAACAATTACTTTTAGACAATGGAACCATTAATTTTGATATTAAAAATACAGATTGTTCTTTAAATGCAGCATCAATTCCTTACTCCATTTTGAAGTCTAGTAAGTCTTATATCTAGATATTTAATTTTAAGCCATTTTTCAAAACTATTAATCAACAAAACCGATCAAATGATTAAACAATATGAATTATATAGATGAGAATTGTAAACCAGAAGAAGTTGAGTGCTCTGAAAATATAACAGATATGCAAAAAAAGATTACTCCATGGAAAGCAATGTTACCAAATGAAGAGGAACTGTCTGAGATAGCAGATTTATCAAATTATAGAAAAGAGTGTAATAATAAACAAGATATTGTAGTTGTAGCTTCTCTTATAGAAAAATCTCAAAATTTAGGTGGAATCGCAAGAACATGTGAAATTTTTGGAGTCAAGCAACTTGTTGTTTCTAATCTTAAACAAATTGAAGATAAAGAATTTCAAGTGTTAAGTGTTTCAGCTGACAAATGGATAAAAATAATTGAGGTAATTAAATCACAGATTAAATAAGATAAATTTTCAATTTTATGTTAGATATAATATCTTTGCATTAGGTTAAATCATTTTCACTTGCCAATTATTTATTGGAGTTAAAAGACTGTGGCTGGACTTTAATTGGAGCAGAACAAACAGCAAATAGTGTGAATCTGTATGATTTGAAATATCCAAAACAAACTGTACTAGTCTTAGGGTAAGTTCTAAATTCTCTAAATCTTGTTTGTAGAATTTTAAATGATAAATTATTTTATTTTAGAAATGAAAAAAATGGAATTCCTGCAAATATTATACCACTACTAGATATGTGTGTGGAAATATCTCAATTTGGTGTCATACGTTCATTAAATGTTCATGTAACAAGTGCAATTTGTATATGGGAATATGTTAAACAATATCAATTTGAACCTTAAAAATTTTATAGTTTTCATAATAAAAAGAAATGTTGATTTTATTATATATTTCTTTAATTAAATTTCTTTAAATTAATGTAGATTTAATTTCATTAAATTTCATAGTATAGTATTTGAAATTTTTATTTGCTTCAGAGCATCGTAAGTTTATCTATATTTTACACATAAGTATCTATTGGAATTCAAAATGAATTTAAACATCATAACCAACAATGTGTCGCTTGCCAATGCATTCACCTATGAAGAACCAGCAGTAAACTTCAACGGCAACCAAGGTATTTAACCAGGCTTCTTTAACTGTAAGGTTCTTGTATGATCCGGTCTTGGCACTGTGCATCAGTTTGGAAATTCCAGAGCGAATAGCAGGGATGTCCTTTGGAGACGGAGGTGTCAATTCGACCATAGCATATCGCTGAATGATTTTGAGCTGTGGCGCAGCTGACTTGAGCGTGTCTATTAATTTTATAAAATTTATATTAAAAATTAAACAGTAAAAAACAGCTAATGTGAAATAAGTAAATCTATGACTCTTAATATTTTAAAGATACAGATATTAAATAAGAGCTCTCCGTATTAAAAGGTATAGAATAACCTTAAAATTAGTGATGATTTAATACAGCTAACTTTGATCATAACATCAATGGAATTTGACAAGTAAATCAAAGATAAATCAATTGGTATTACTCGACGTATCTAATATACCTAATAATTTTATAATTCAAGCACGATAGAGGATTTAAACAAGTTCAAAAGGTTACATAAGAATATGAATCAAAATAATGATTGGCAATCATATGCTAACTATGATATATTAATGGTGCGACTAATTTGGTCGCATTAAAAGTACACGTAAAAATACTTACTTTGCACAAGGCCGGTAAGAGACCCAACCAATTTTGCCATTTTTACTTTTTTCAAAGAACTACGGTTCTTGAAGAGTTCTCCTCCCGAGGTGGAATATGGCGCAGAGTGGTTCGGATTCGAATGTTCCGGGAAGATACACGATAATCGTGTCCGGATTTCAAAATGTTCCTATAATTCTAATATGTGCGAAAAAAGTATAGGTAAAGTATTTTAAGAAACGTACGAAACTTTTGTGCGGAATTACTTAGTGCAATTATCATTTCTAGAATTTAATATTGAATTGAAAATAATTAAAATGAATGATCTAAAGCATCGTTTCTATTAAATCAAGCACGAAAGAAAAAAAAATGTACAGTTTGGTATAATGTTTCATACAATTATTATTACAAAAATGACAACAAAGTCTGAATAATATAACACTTATCCTTTCATTTTAAGAATTAAAGCAGAAAGTTCATAATGCTTAAAATATGTGGTCTATAGAATTGAGAAAAGGTAAGTTTATAAAATAGGTTTTTAGAACTCACAAACACTACACAGTATATAAGCATAAAGTTTTATTAATTACCATGTAATAAACGAGTATGCAATATCGTTTCACTGTGTAAAAAGGAAATACATACATAATTAGTTTTCAAATTGAATGAATAGATTTCTCCAGTCTCGCATAAAATTAAAATTATAAAATTTGTAATATTTATTGTACAACCATGATCAATCCCATGATTTTACTCTCAATTCAGGTTCAAGAACTGACCAATTAGGAGAACTTTTTTCTTTTGACAGCCAGTTGAAGTCATCAATGGAATTCCAATTATTGATTTTGGGATCCAAGCCAGCTAATTTGAAGTGATTCATTTGATCTTCATATGCCCAGTTGTACGGTGCTACACGTATCTTTGTACAGTCCTCTATGATTGCTCTACTAGTTACATGCAAATATATTGTACAATTTGTAGAAGTATGCAATCTAAGCTGCTGACACGCAAAGGCAAAGTCACAATCACGGCAGTCATCCACAAATACAGAGGTTGTCACTGGTCCAATAAGAACAGTACATTGTACAAGACTAACCATGTGAAGCGTGTTTGGTGTCCCATATATTCGAACAGTACACCTTGTCAAATCAGACAATAACACGTCATTTTTATTCACATTTTCTGCATCCAGCACAATTTTCTCCCCCACTTTCTCTAATAACATGCACGTATTATCACCATATTTGCTGTAATTTTGCTTATTGTTCTGTTTTCCTACACCATTTGTTGCAATGCTTTCGGCAATCTTTAAGTCCTTTAAACCATCTGTCACATCACTTGGCTTATCAGCTGTTTTCTTAATAACTCTTCGATTTTTGAATCCAAACTTTTTCCTTGGTACAAGTTTAGCTTCCAGCTGAGCTGCATCATTCTCTAGAATTTGAAGGGTTTCTTGAGCTTTTCGAATGTCATAGACCTTCAGGAATATCTTTGATTCGAATAGATAATTTTTCAACATCATTATGTCTTTGTTTGCCTTGTCAAAAATTTCTGACAGCGTTGAAGCTGGTACAGATTCAGCGCTATCAAGTAAATCTCTGATGGTTTTACATGTTGAGTAGAAAGCATCTTTAAAGTAGCTAGCCTGTTCGGTCTCTACAATGAGGTGTTGCTTTTCTTCCTTACGCTTTTCTATCACATTTTTACGCTCCCTGTCCCTCTTGTTGATGCGCTCAGATAAACTTTCCTCGCTTGGAGTGTTGGATTCCATTATACTTCTATTTCTATGAATAGACAAAACTCATATCATGGTCAGATTTTACTTAATACAAAACAACAAGATCAAAGAATACTCACATAATAACTTCTACCTCAGAAATCGTTATCTATTCTGTTTATTTATGTTTCCTCTAAACATTATGTTGATATCTTCTAGCTGTAGATAATCTATCCTACTGTTGCATATCATGGAGAAAGGATATTGGAAAAACGCCATTGATCAATGAACATTTATATCAAATGGTTTTCACGCCAATAAGCCTTGTCACTAGCTTGCAAGTCGTAATTTTTATTGAAGGATTTTCCAAACGAGTAGAACTGATTGAGGATGAACGGCGCTCTCTTGTGCACAAACAACCTGAAATCTGTTGAGAAAAGATTTAATAAAAATGCTTCTTGCCACAGAAATGGCTTGTTTGAGGTTAGCTTCTAGAACGTATAAAAAAGGCATCACACAAGGATAAAGCCACTGATTGCACTGCGAGTAAACTAAATGAGCAATCTTCTAAAATGTGATAATAAAAAAAAAGAGACGGAGACAAGCTTGTACGTGAGTACAAAAAAGACGACTTTTACTTGAACGAATTTACTTCTCCAGAACTCAGCCAGCCAATTGTTTGCACATTCGTGCGCAAATCCAGTCTGCAGACGCGAAACTTTTCTCTACAATACTTACATTTTTTTTTGCACGTAATACATCTACCCCCACGGTGCTCGTCGTCGGGAGATTCAAACAAAGATCAGCTCGGAATTCGGACAGTTCCGTCATACAAATAGCGAGACTTTAAAGGACTCGCTAATAGGTGGGCGATGGCGAGTGAGCGGATCGCGCACGAGAGAGAGAGAGAATTAAGTACTGCGGCGACGATGGTATGCGTGTGCGGGGAGAATGCGATTACCGAGAGCTAACCTAAAAGCCGCGAGTGCGTGTACCGGAGGCAAAAAATTTTCGATTCTCTGCAGTGCACAAGGAGGGTGGGTCGAAGGGCATGACTCACCACGCGACGTGTTCATTTGCTTCCAGATGACGTAGCTGCCAGCGAAAAGGACGACTTCCACGCCGATGATCACTTTTATCGACTTGAAAAAGTAGTTTCTCTTCGGCCTCTTCACCAACATATCTCCTGTGAATCAGTGTGAATGTGTCCGATCTCCTAATATGGAAACCATCAATACTCGCTTATGCAGCGAGAGGAGAACTATAGTCTCTCTTATACTAGAGTCTACTGCTGTACTGGTACACACGCACGGAGCACTGCACCGCCACTCCGTTTTGCACGGAGAGATGTGGAGTCACACTCGCGGATTTGATCTGCGATGCGGCTGACCAACTCCCACTACACGACGCGGAGGGGGCGGCCCCCGCGAGGAAACAGCTGCGCGGCGCTGCTGCAAACTATATTGCGATATACTTATAATTTTCGACCGAAACGGGAATCGGTGATCGTTGCGTGACCAAATCTGACGATCCGTTCGATGCAGAATCAGCTGTTGACGCGACTTAGGAGGGGGGGGGGGGAGATCGTAGACGAAGCAACGGAGTTGAAGGGAAATTTTTTTTTAGTACTTTTTAGTAGTAAGTGGTACTTATAGGTAGGTAAAATATAGAAAAGTGACGGCCGAGTGCGAGGGTCGTCTTGCCGGGTCTGACTGTGACTACTGAGAATGGAAAGAGAACCGCGCGGTCTTGTCGCAGTCTCCGCTGTTACTACTTCTTGCACAACGAGCGCATTGTATTTCTCAAGAGTAAGAAACTGGTGCGTTTGATTTTTTATTTTTGCAAAATAAATGGTTCAATTTTTTTTTTCAGGAAGATGCGAAATCGTTGAAAGCAAAAATATAATTAAAATTGAACTTGAAATTGGGGAACATGTAGAAGGGTATTGCTAACAAAAATGAATAGTAGATCGAAAGAGATTTTAATTAGTTTTACTACAAAAGATCAATGAATAATCCAGGAAATTTTTATTAAAAACTATAATAACATAAACCGAAAGTTGATCCTTATAACTGTTCGCAATTCATTTCTCACACGTTTTAGCCGTTCAAGATCTTCGGCGCGTGTATTGTATGCTCGGAAAACTTCTTTTAGCCCGTATAATCGTAAATTAATAATTACTGTTTGATTTTCGTGATATATCTCGTATGCATGTGCATGCAATTAGATGTGCGTAATTTCGGAGCGTCTTGATATTCGCTTTTTGTTTTTACTCTTTTTATATTATTTTCTGGCAGTCATCCTCGAAGAGAATTGCGCGCAAACGCCACTTATTGACTCACTGCACCCATCATCATCATCATCGTCTACAGCGAATACTTACGCGCAATTCTGTCGCGAGAAAGTAAATAAACAACTATTTTCGTTATAACGACGAGAGACGAACGAGACGTAATCTAACGTATATATATCTGCGTTAATCAAAATCGAGAATCCAAACAAACGTATCATTACTCGCATATGTTTCACCAATCTATCGAAGATGCATGTAATATGTACTTATGTATAGGCAGATAAACGCTGTACTCTAAGCGCTTCACACATTATCATTTTGTTGTTTTTATCTATGATACAAATACAAATACATTCAAGTTGTTTTACTTTTATTTCAACTATCTATATAATATACGGTACTGATCATATATGATTAATCCAAGTTTTACAAAATGCTGCTCAACTCGCGCACTATTATACGGTTATATTTTTTGACATACATAAACGTCGCGGTCATTTACAAAGCGAAATACATAAGGCCATTAATAATCGTCTGGGCCAAAGATTATATATAGTACAGAACCATCATAGGAGTCGTATGTAATACGTCTTTACAGAATCGATTTATATTTTTTATCATTTTTGCTAACTCCGCTCTCACGCTATATAGTTAGGTGGTGCATCATAATATAGTAATAATTATATACCCTTGTAACATTGCACGAAAATGAAAAGTTGAATTCGCTGATTTTGCTCTCTTAGTCGATGATTTTTTTCGGCTCTGTGTATTGAAATGTATAAATATATAATGTTATATTGGTAATATAGCCCCACTGTTTGGATTCTCTCGCTATGTTAATTGCATAGAGATTACACATGCCATTGTCGTATAAGCTATAGTTTAACACTGCGTATATATCAACGTGAAACGATCGGTGCTATACAATATCTCTTTACTATACTCTCCATCTTTCTCTCTCGAATAATCCTCGTATGAATCAGCAATAGAATACGGAGACGCTGTATAAATATCGAGGAAGAGCCACGGTTGAAGTATTCTGTACGCTTCTCTTTCTCAAACTCCGGTGATATACATGACAAAATATTCACTCGCGATGATCACACGCGCACACACACACACACACACACACACACACACACACACATTATATATAGCATATACTATGCGTACGGAGGTTGGCAGTTTTGATGTATTTATATTTTCAATTGCGTATACTCGTATATGGGAAAGAAAGGATGCCAGCAAGATGTCAAGACAGTTGTACATAAAACGATGAACTTTCGTCCCGTAATTTCTATTTTAGAAGAATAGACAACATAACGGTTACGATTTTTTATAAAAGTATACTTTTCACAGTCCTGCAACACGTGACCTTTTCTACTTATGGTACGGATACTTATGATAGTGGAAAAGGTAAAATACCGCAAGACTTCTACTGATTTTCCATTGTATACACGCGACTATAGTTTCGAGATATGATTTTGTAAAAAAGATAAATTGTCCAACATCCAGACAGCATCGATCTTTTGACTATGTTTAAAAGTACTTGTCCGGTCATATTTGTAATAAGTACGGATGAAGTTTGATTTTGACGCGAGTATGCGAGTGTCGATAAAAAATCATTATTACCTTACGTATATATGAGAGATCACAGCTTTTGAAATCAAGTTAAAGACTGCCCACCTCTTATAGCGTACCGATTATAATAACAATAGATTTTTTATTTCTTATATATTGCAGGATATTAGAATTTTTACTCATAACGTTTATATAATATTTTTTTAGAGGGGCTTTGTGCACACGCCTGACTTATTTTTAGCATCAAGATGATAGTGTGACTTGTTGAAAAATGTTCGAAAATATGTATACCCAGAATGTGAGTGGCACTCAGAAACTTGGAAAGAATATGTTTATAGTTTCGAAGGCCTAGTAGTGTTTGACTTTCCGAAAAAACAATGCAAAACACGCGACTTGCATTAATACAGATTCGACTCAGATTTATTCGTATGATTTTACCCGTTTTGATACCCGAAATTTATGTGTATCATGATCTTAGTTATTATATGCTTACGTAGGTTTATCCTAAAAAACGCTGCTTAAGATTTACAATTTTCAAAGTTTCTGAATGCCCTCGAGATTTTAATGAATTTAGCATGGCACAGGGGTTTCTCAATTGGTTGTACCAGTGACAAAAATATAATTTCTACAATTTTCATTTCCCGCTTATACTTTTTATGTTTATATATAATATATATTTTTTCTATCTAGTTTAATAATTAGAGTTGCATTGGATAGCTGTACAAACGACATTCGTATAATATATACTTGTGATCTTGTGCCGTATTAAAAACATACATTTGCAATCGACTAGCTTTTCAACAATGAAGCTTTTTTTTACAAATTTCAATCTGAAAGACAAGGTTCGTGAATTGATTTACAAATCAATCGCTTATACAAAGTAATAATGCAATCAATATGGTTGGATTTTTTTTTCACGTGCAACGATACAAATTTTTCGGCATTTCGATATTAACGTCATTTTTTTATGTCATCGATGTATATTGCTTCATGTAAGTCAAATATGTTGCAATTATCGTTATATATAATATACAATAGTTTGTCAGTCTACGATGAATTTACAATTAAAAGAACTCACTCGATGCTTAAAACTCGTGTCGTGTTAAAAATAAGTGTACCTGCATATAAGGGATATAATAAAAATGAAAATTAGCAGAGAGCGATTAAAATGCGATAAACTGGTCGTTTGTTTTGTTTGGGCAAAAAGTGGTCGATTTGATTTAAATCTGTTATTAATTATGGAACTTCCAAGTGCTAAGGCACTCAAAGTACATCCAGCAGTCGATGACTATTGCATCGTGTACGTGTTACATATACAATCATGATTGAACGGTACATTCTTGAAAGTTAAACAGCTATAATATATCATAACCTTCTTGTTAATTATTGATAAGTATTTCTTTTGTCTACATCTACAACTTATTACGAAAACTTTTTTCTGTACAATTTCCCTCTCAGTTTCGGTCGCTTCAAGCTCACAGCTTTAATTGTTGTGAGCCGATAAGTGAGACAAGAAAATTATATGTTGATGTACCCACGTCGATGTCTATATTATATATGTATATTTACTTAAGCATTGCAATTGTCTCAGTGATTATCGCACTCGACAACATGCCATTTTGTGTTTATAACTCTGCTTGATCTTTGAAATTCTGCAATATTTATACACGTGAAGATTGGAAATTCAACGCAAGATATTTTTATCCTTCCGTTGGGCACAACGCAGTACACACGGTCGACGACTTGATTTCAGATAGTAACGAAAAGTGTCTCTGATTAAATAACTGCAAGTCTCGTGAAATTGCGATAACTCTGAGTTTCATCAGAATAACAGTTGTCGAGCGAAAAAAATGTAAACAAAACATTGTAGAGCTTAAGTCTTTATTTTTACTGGAATTTTTCCTGAAAGTAAAAAAAAAATGCAATTGCGCAATAAATTAAAAAATTTAATCAGCATATCGTTTGATTAGAATTTGCTTATATGTTTTTACATAAGAGTTATACTCATTGAGTAGATTTGCGGATTAAGAGTTCGAAAAGTAATACGCCAGTTAAACAAAAGTATCTTATGTTACAAACGACATTGTGTGATGTTGCTCGAAGACTGACGCACCCGACGGAAGTCATCGTTATAATGATGTCCAACATTGCAACAATATGGGCTGCGGATCAATCATTGAAACAAATGCAAAGTTAGCAACTACTAGATGTCAAACTATATTTATCCCATACGTTATATAAAATCATCCCTTCAAATATAAATAGTTTAAGAATCTTACCATTTTTTTACTTGAATTGCAATCGCTCATCTGATTGCTGAACTATGAATAGTTAGCTAGTCTATATATTCACTAGATTATCAAGGTGATTGGATTTGTCTATGAACTCGTCGAGTGTCTATCGACTACATGATTATATGACTCCCGTTACTATTATTATTTTATTTTATTGTAAACCTACCATACAGAATTTTATTTCGATGATGAAGAATTCCTCGCTCTATCTGTCCCTCTTGAATGCATTACGAAATAGCTTTCCCATTTTGAGATCACTCTTAAATATACACAATTTAAAAAATACTTCTTCAATAAAGAGTTTTGGAAATATAAAGCTTCTATCGATGAATAGCGTCTATATATTGTAAGTATACATTACTAAATATACAAAAATTTGTCAACTTTACGTGAATTATTTTGAAACCAACGATTGATGAAATCGATACCAAGTTTTTCCAAATTAATTAATAATACTTCGAATTCATTAGGTCTGAGATTATTACATATTCTTTATTGTATGCATAAGAATGGCGCATTTATATTATATGTTTGTACTGCAAAACAATCTTCATATTAGCCGTAACTTTAAGTGTTCGGTATACATTATTGACCTTTAACCGTTGTTTTTGCCTATAAGACCTGGATTATTTTAATTCTAACAAAATAAGTAAATCAGAAATTTTGCTTTCTCCGGTCATGCGTTGCGATACTATTACGTGATCGAAGGTTTAATAAAATGTTGTATTTACGATGGATTACAGACTTTTATTGACAAAGCATATGCAAAATATATTTTATTTCCACATCCAATAATTCAAGGCATTTTTTATACTTGGAATTTGGTGTTTTTAAAATCTGGTATTGGCACAATGTAGAATTTAATGCCAAGCTTCCTAATGCTTATAACTAAATCATTTTAATATATAAACGTGAAATTTAAATATTTGACAAATTGAATAATATCTAGAAAAAATTATCATATCATGTGAATCATTACATGATATCTTAATCCTACTTTTTTTTATATTTTGTCAACGTGTTCCGTATTCCATCTTCAATAATCACGTATTTATAGCAGTCTAATAAATATCCTGGCAAAAGAATTTTCTCCTATTACATATGAAAAATAAATTTTATTTAAAAACCTTTAATCTATAATGACTTCGAAATTTAAAAAAGATAAAATAAAATTTTTTTGCCAGGAGATGAGTAAGTTAATTTAGTATATTTTATATAGAATTGCGACTCACATAAGCGAGAAGAGTGAAATCACAATATTCAAGAATATCACTTGACTGCTCTATTATTTTTCAGTTCTTATTTCGATCGATTTTAATTGGACAACTGAATCCTCGAACATACTTCTTGATCGGGCCACTTTCTGATACGCGAAGATTCGTGATCAAATCTTGAAAGCAGCTATGAGGTATAATGAAATTATTAAAGGGCAGGAGAACTCGAGTGATAGTCAACACGACAGTCTTTTGAACACCATAGGGTTGTGAGAACATGATTGGGACCATGTTTGCTACGATACCATTTCATGCCATCCACCACCATTTGAAGTGTTGCTCTCTGATGCTAGAATAGCGTCGAAATGTTTATTCTCTTTTTGTTCAATTAAATGTATGCCTTAGCGATGGTTTAAAGCATTTAAATTATATTTTACATACTTTCTGCACATGATGATTTCGGTCCCCATATTCTTATTGTACAATCATCCGAAACAGAAGCCATCATCTGATGATAAACGGGATTCCAGGAAACGCAATTGACTGTCCTGCTGTGTCCTGTTAATGTGGCTATAGGTAACTCTTTTTTTATGTGCCATACATAAACTTTATTATCTAAAATTTAATGAAGGTAAAATTATTGTACTGCTTTATTTTCATGAAACGTAAAATTTCAAACATTTTTTTATACCTTCACTGCCCGAAGCAATAAAATCTTGATTAACGCCACCAAAACAACTATGAATAGTAAAATGCCCTTGAGTAACTCCCTGGAAACGTCTAATTAAACTCCTATCCTGCAAATCCCACAAGTGAACACCTTGATGAGCAACGTTAAGCAGAGCTTGACGATCTGCCTTATTTACGCTAAACGACATGATAGGATGATCCTCTTGCAATCTAAAGTGATAAATGATTATTACGAATATTTCTTAGCATATAACACATTGATACGTTGTGTTGTAGTTACATTGTAAATTCGCTCAATTCATCGAAATTATAGCCACGAATGCGGTGATGAGAGTCTGCAGCTAATACCGTTTTGCCGTCGCTTCGACACCAAAGACTCTTTACTCTGACTCCTTCCCACGAATCCAATACGTTTCCATCTATATCCTGAGATACATTGACATTTTATAATCAGTCGGCGATGTCCAAGATACAGAGAATAATAAACAAACGAACAGTACTTACGCATTGGTAAAATTGACCACGTAATCCACCAGTGACAAATTTATTAGAATCGCGATGCCAAGCGCAGGCAGTTAAAGAGTCCTCAGTGCTCTGGTTCAGTTTGACGCGCAGTTCACAGTCCGGTGTATCAACACTCCACAACCACAACTCGGGACAATCCTCTGGACCACAAGCAATCAAATGACTGCTGTCCGGACTCCAGGCGATCAGTGCCACGCCGTAAGTGTGTCCTTCCAAGGTCTTTCTGTGCGTCACACGCAGTGTTTCCTGTTTGCGATAATGATTATACGAATGAGATTCACAAAACGATTCTTTATATGTTTTTTGCGTATTTGTTTTTTCACTTACGGGATCTACATCCCAAATAATGACGGACATATCTTTTGAGCCTGTGGCAAGTTTAAGTCCATCTGGTGAGAATTTGCAGTACCAGACTTCATCACAATGATCATTGAGTATTTGCGTGGTATGACACGGAAATTGCTCCTTACTGCAGCTATGATCGACTAGTAGCGAGACATTTTCGAGGTTTGTCTGAAAGGCAAAGTTTTTATATGTAACTGGCGGATAAATGCGGTATGATGTATGATTGATGGTGTTGAGAATGACCAATACCTGTGTTTGAGTGATGTGGTATGTGCACTGTTGATTCTGCATTTCAACAGCTTGACAAAGAAGGGAATGAAGACGACGCGGCGGCAGCATAATGGATGGAGGAAGATACTTCTGCAATCTGTCCATCAGAGCAGCTCTTGATTCTAGGCCCTTTCCTTCCCAACCAGCACGAGACTGTGATGAACAAGGGAGTTTCAGTTATCTGTACAATTATGGAAGCACACAATTGATTTTGTCATGGTGTAATCAAGGTCATACCTGCAGCTCATCTCTACCACTGCACATCATGAAAGCAGACAGTTGATGAACACGACCTGTGTTGTGACCCAAAGGTGTAAGTTCATTCCTCAAAACTTGAAGTGCTTCCAGAACCAATCCATCCTCCAGATGTTCCAAATATTTCTGCTCTAGCAGCAAGAATTTCATTTCCTGCCATCATAAATAATCCATTAATTTCCTACCAATGCAGCATAGCTCTCAATTAGGCGAAACAAGATCCTTACAACAAGACTCTGATTGGCACTGTTCAAAAAGCTTTTGAGCTCATCAAGATCATGGTCAGCCTTTGTCCAGTCTCCATCCATGACATGCTGACGAAACTTGGCTGCAGCTGGATGGTCCAAGCGGCATCCAGACTCTTGCATCAGGAGATCAGCAGTGCGACTGAAAAGAAGTCAGGAAAATTCCAATTCTCATTCTTCTATTTATACCCCAGCACAACAGACTTATAAAAAGAACAGCAAGCACGAAGAGAGTCATTCCGGTCAGCTGTTGATAGAACAAAGAAACATAGTCACTCACTGGAGTCCCACAGTCTTGAGGTGCTGGCCAATGAGTCTGACAATGTCCTGATTAGTCTTGTCCATGGCCTTGGCAGGCATGCTCTCGGTCTCCTCTCCGTTCAGCTCCCCGGCATCCCCATCCGTCTCTGTGGCAATGTTCCCATTGGTGTGGGCTCCACCAGAGTCTGATGCAGTCCCATTCTGCTGGGCTCCGGGAGACACCGGAGCACCATTGGCGCCCTGCTGCTGCTGTTGCTGCATCATGCTGCTCCGCAGAAGAGAGGTCAGTCTCGCGACCACAAAGACCACAACAACAACAACGGCTCCCCAGGAAACCCCATTACATAATACAAAAGTCAGAGAATCCGCGGAGAGCCGTCGTGCGCGTATACCAACGTCGCGGAGAGCGCGCGATGGCAAAAG
Source organism: Nasonia vitripennis (assembly GCF_009193385.2). NCBI lineage: Eukaryota > Metazoa > Arthropoda > Insecta > Hymenoptera > Pteromalidae > Nasonia > Nasonia vitripennis. Next base: position 26,540,786 of record NC_045758.1, on the reverse strand, counting down.
GAGAAAGAAGAAAGCTAATTATAGATAAAAAGGAGCGCAGAGGAGAGCGAAAGCGACAAAGAGAGAGAGAGAGAGAGAGAGAGAGAGAGAGAGAGAGAGAGAGAGAGAGAGAGAGAGAACGATAAGGCGCTGCGCTGCTGCGTGTCTACACGCAAGCAGAGCGCAGTTAGGGGATCTGACAAGAGTGTAAAAACAATGCGAGGAGTAGCTGCATCAGCGCGTCGGGGAGTGTGCGTGCGTGCGTATGTGCTGTGTGTGGAGAGCAGCATAAAAAACAACAAAGATGGAGAGAGAAAGAGCGTGTGTGGGTGGGAGTGCGTGTGTGTGCGTTCGGATGTGTGTATGTGTGTGCGATCGCGCGCGTGTGTATACATGCATAACGATTAACGAGCGATGTACTGACCGATAATTGTCCATATCTTTAGGGCTCGCCTGACCGTCCTGGTGGTGTTCGTGGTCGTCGTCGTCGTGGTCACGGTGGGCCTGCTCCGCGCACTGCTGCTCCTGGCTGGAGGAGTGTGTGAGCAGCGGCAGCTCCGCCGCGGCAGCTGGCCTCTGAGTAGTCGGCAGGGAACTACGGGACCTTTTGCGCGGTGGCGGAGCGAGCCCACCGTCGTCCGACTCGCCGCTCGAGGCCAGGCTTGTGCCGCCCCGTTTTTTTCGCCACAAGTTTATCGTCCTCCCCGAAATTCACTCTGTCCCGCTGCTTCCCACCGCTGCACAGCCTCCTCCTCGTCTTGCCCTCTTTCTTTCTCCTCTTCCTCCTCCTTCGTCGTCTTCTTCTTCTCCTACTCGCTTTTCACACGCGCGCTGCACTCGCCGTCACCGCCGTCACCGCTGCTGCTGCTGCTGCTGCTGACGAAGACGTCGCGAGCGAGCTGGTGGGGAAACGATTCCGTTTTAAGCTCGTGCACTCACTTTCTTCCTCGCTCTCGGCGGCCACTCTCCGCAAGCTTGCGGGATATTCTCCGCCTCGCGGCAGTCGCTTGTTTCTCCCACAGCTGCTTGGACTGCTCAGGACTGCTGGTGAACTGCTGCTGCAGTGGCGTCGTCTCGCGCTCGTCGTGGCATGGGCAGCAGCATCCTCCTGTTCCTCGTCGTCGTCGCAGTCGCAGTTGTCAAGGCCAGACTCGGGGCGAAGAGAGACGGAGCCAGTCGCGACTCGCGAGCGAACAATGACTACTGCGCTCCTCGTTCTCGCTATACACACAGCTGATGCTTGTTTGGATCGTCGTCGTCGCTGCTGCTGCTGCTGCGCTACACTGCCTGGCCTGTGCTCCTATGGCCTATAGCAGAGCAGGGACAAGAGCGCACACGCACACAGCCAGAGGCAGAGACTGTGTGAGTGCCTTTTCCAGGCAGTCGCGAACTCGCAACTCGTATACTCGGCCTGTGCGCAGATGTAGGAGAGCAGTGGAGAGTAGGTAGCGCGAGCTCCTTTGTCAGCAGCGCACGGACGAGCTCACGGCCATCGGTTCACGCGCAGCCTCGGACTACTGCACATGTGTTGCCGAGGGCCGCCGCAGTCGCTTTCGGAGCGCGCTGTCCGTGAAATGTAGTATCGCTGTGTATCAGTGTATTTACTGACTCTGGCTGGTTGGCCGTGCTACCGGTTGGTGGCGCCATCGGTACCGTCGCCGTGATTTCTTACGGCCGTTCTCCACTAGCCTCGATCGCACTACGCTCTTACGAAATCGCTCGGAAATCTTTGTCCGTCAAAGTTCCTTATTGAACGACTTGAAATTTTGGTGTCACATTTGCGTCACTCGCTCACTGCGAACGACGGCTGAAAATGTGAAAATTGGAGAAGCGCCACAAGGCAAACGCGCGAAATTGCCTATACTCACGGAGCGAGCGAGCGAGAGAGAGAAAGAGAGAGAGAGAGAGAGAGAGAGAGAGAGAGAGAGAGAGAGAGAGAGAGAGAGAGAGAGAGAGAGAGAGCAGGTGCGTAGCTCGACATTCCCGCGATGCACTCCAGTGTGTGCATCGGCCTCCCTCGCTACATCACGCTGCTCCAAAACGCATGACCGTCCCAATATACCGATCACGTGGAATTTCAAAAGAGGATTCGAATTTACCGGCGGCGTAGTAGGTACAGCAGTCTCCGCAGTACACTGTGTGTAAACGGTGGGCCCCACCATTCAGCGTACACATATAGAGTAGAACCGCGCTCTCTTGGCGGCAGCGGCGGAGAGAGAAGAGAGCGAGCAAAGGAAGAGCAGAGAGAGAGAGAGAGAGAGAGAGAGAGAGAGAGAGAGAGAGAGAGAGAAAGAGAGAGAAGGAGAAGCACAGCGCTCGAGAGTCCGAGAGAAGCAGCGGCTCGGCAGTCGTTCGCCGCCGGTACTCGCGCTCTCACGACTGCGTTCCGCTGCACTCGTGGACGAGCATCGCCAACAGCGAGAGAGTGAGAACTGCTGCAGCACTCCGGTGCAGAGAGTGTGCGATCGAGAACATCAGTGCGCGGATGAGTGTCGAAGAGTCGCGGGCGCGTGGCGCGTGTATGCACTGAGATCTCTCTCTCTCTCTCTCTCTCTCTCTCTCTCTCTCTCTCTCTCTCTCGGCCACCTGTTGCGCGTTGCAGGTGAAAATTCGCTGCACGGGTATACAGTGCGCGCGGTGCAGTACGGGAGCAGCGGTCGATATCGCTTGTTTTGGAGCATATAATACAGAAGTGAATTTCGCCGCATCAGGATGTGCCGCGGTTACGGCGCTTACGCGCCGACGATGCCGAGGACTGGCCACAACTGATGACAGCTCGGTGTCTCCCATGAGCGCGTCTGTGCGTCGTACGCGAGTGTGATCGCGAGTATTACAGCCACATACATGTACCACGACGTCCGCAGACTAAGTTCCGAGCAACGGCACCACGGAATTCCTCGAGCAGCCCGGTCCCGCGAGGCGCATTCGGGTAAGCATATACTCGCGCGCATATCCATTCGCGAGCGCTCTCTTATTTTTACTCGCGCGCGCGAGCGCGGGCACTTTTTTGTAATTCAACTGCCCAGGGCGGCTCTCCGGGAATTCGAGATAATCATATAATATACAACGGGCAAGCCGAGTGCCTTCCTGGCCTTCTCTCTCTCTCTCTCTCTCTCTCTCTCTCTCTCTCTCTCTCTCTCTCTCTCTCTCTCTCGCTCGCTCGCTCGCGCGCGCGGAGGACAGCGCGTATATAGCTATATACATACACACGCCATACACGCCAGGTATGCTGGAAGCGAGTGAGCGAGCGAGAGAGAGAGAGAGAGAGAGAGAGAGAGAGAGAGAGAGAGAGAGGAGAGGACGGACGGAGGTGGGAGGAAACGCATTCCAGAGCCTCTGACTCGACGAGAGTACTACTATACAGGTAGACACGGGGCGCATGCGCGCGTCGTGCCAGCGCTCGCCTCCGGGCGAAACCGCGCGCGCGATCGCGGGAGAGCTGCCTGTATACTGCTGCAGAGAGTCCGCGATATATATTTTCTTTTCCCCCGCGTGGAATTTCCTTCGTCGGACGGAGTCGCGCGCGGTTGATGCTGCGGTCGCCGAGAGCTGGGATCATTTTTCGCTCTGTCTTTCTTTCTCTCTCTCTCTCTCTCTCTCTCTCTCTCTCTCTCTCTCTCTCTCTCTCTCTCTATCTCTCGGCGTGCACACCGACCGATATCGCTCCGTTTTCGAGACGATTTTCTCGAATGCCGATCCGCGCGCGTTTGTTTATACGCCCACGCACTCGGTGAACATACATCGTCGACGATGCACGCGCGGCGAGTCCGTAAACCGAAGTAATACTCGCTGCGGCATAAAGTGCAGCCTTTACAGCCGCTCGCGCACGCATATGCGCTTGTACCGCTGCAGCAGCGCGGAGAGAGAGACGCGCGGTATATAATGACTGAAAGCGCGAGTACAGCCTAGGTATTTCTTAACAAGTCCGAGAGTTTCCATCCGCATTCCTATTGACAGCGATTAAGCCCGGCCAGTGCCACCGCCTCGCCCACTCCGCTCTCTCAGGGCAAATACACACGCGCGCGTTATGCAGCCTGTGTGTGTATATAGCTTCGCGGACGCCTCTCCGATAACGAAATCGCGTATAATTCGCGTGCGTTTATTTACACCTGACACGCGAAGCGAATAGCCCGAGGAGGCACGTATATGGCTCTCAGATTAGATCGACGATTCGAGATCTCTGTGCGCGGGGAGGAAAGCTGCAGCGCCGGGAGAATGGAATTCGGTTTTTCTTCGCCGAAACGCGCGCGCTGCAGGGGAATGTATAAAAACGAGCGGTTTTTGGACCCGTGCAGCGCGCGCGCAACTCCGCGATACTATCTGAGGCTGTGGAACATCTCGTGTTATGAATGACAGATGCGAACGTGACCGGATTCACCGAGAGCCGCGCGTATACTCGGAGTTAACTATCTTAGAGTTAGCTTCGAAAATTGCCCGCTTTTGTTTTATCGCCGCTCTCTGGTCCTTTTTGTTTCTGGAGCCGTGAGTGAGAGGTGGCGAGCGAGAGCCAAGGTAGAGGATATAGGTATTTCGAGTGCGGCCGAGCTGGAATGAGTGCTGTGGGATTGAATTATCATACAAAGGACACGTACACGCGAGAATTCTTCACTTTCTCCTTGAGTCGATACAGCGTATAATACGGCGGAGAAGCCGATATCGGAGTCAAGTTTAGCCGATGTGGGAGTGACAAAGTTTGTTTGTTTGTTTGCTTATGTATGTAGGCGAAGGATAAGTTCCTGTGAACGTCAACCGGAGTATATTATATGCGCGAGAGATTGCGTTCGGATATGCGCGCTCGCGCGCGGGCATACATTTGCATGCAGAGCACGATGGAAAATGACTATTCATTAGATAAAAGAGTGTAAACACGCTATGCTTTCAATCATCCCCGATGCGCACGTCCATTCTTCCGACTCGGCGTGTTTACACTGTGTTAGGATTCGAACGAATCGATTAATCGCGAAACAATTGATTGAAGAGAAGGAATGTTTGTACTTACCTTCGATTGTCAAGGCGTCCAAAAAGTTCTATTCTCTTGCTCGAGGATATTTTTTTTCTCGATAACGATGCTCGCTATAGAACGTGTTTGTCACACGATACTAAACGGAACGATTGCTGAAAAACGAACGCACTCGACAATTATAAGGTGATCCACGATCTAGAGATGTTACATCAGCCGCTATGATCGGCTTTTTATTATTATTGACAATGTGTAAAAAGAGCCAGGATTGTAATTTATGAATGAAAAATTCCATAAACCATATCATCGAGATCATCCGCGCGTCCACAAGCAGAATAAAAAAAACCTAAATCGTTTTGCGCTGCTACAGAGCGATTCCGAAACTATTCCACACCATCCATCTCGGAACCATCGCTCATTTCGAAAAACCTCGAGCACCTTATCCTCCAGAAGGTCCGAGACAAGATCGCCGCATCCCGAATTTTGTCAGCAGCAGCGTCGCCATATCGTTTCTGCGAAGCTCGCGCGCGATCGTCCCGTTCGTTTTTTGTGCCTCTCGGCCTCCCCCTCCATTCGTCCATCTCCATTCAGCCGTCCGTCGATTTTAACAGTTCTGTTTACGCCGGGGCCTTTCGCCGGCAAAAATTCGCCCTGGGCCCCCCCTTGGAACGCGCTCGCGCGCGCGCGTCTCTCATCCCGATCATCATCAGCCAAAAGAGAAAGAGAGAATATCCCGGCACGATCAAGAGCTGCTGCAGTCGGAGCGATCGAGCACCCGCCGTTTATAAATATGTATGTATATATATATATATATATATATATATATATATATATATATATATATATATATATATATAATACAGAAAGCCAGGTATACGTATATACAGACTGCGAGAGGGGATTAGCGCGCGCGTACCGCGGTAGCTCGCTATTATATTCACATTATAATCCCATCAGACGACCACCCCGGCTTTATACGCGAAACCCCCGCGCGATAAGGATGCGTTGCCACATCTCCTCGCATCTGCACACTGCGGATCGCCGAAATAATAATAAACGCGGCTCTGCTCGACCATCGGGGGGAAAAAATGGGAAAAAAGGAAACGAGAGCACACACTTTGATAAACGCTTACACATACACACACGTATAGAGTCTCCTCTCCGGAGAGCGAGGTGTAAAGCTCGCTCGCGTCTTTCTGGCACACAGAGCGAGAGAGCCGAGAGCGCGAGAGCGATTCCCAGTATTATACCAGGTTGCGGCTCGAGGAATGCGGGCGTCCTTCGCGCGCAGCAACCGTCGCGAGCGCGCGCAAGAGCGAGAGAGCCGCCCGCCGCCGATGAGCATCAAGCGGCGGTTCTGCCATGCTTCGAGAGAGCTGATGCCGCTGCCGCTGCTGCTCTAGCCGGCTACTTTTGCTCTACACACACATGTGCTGTGCGTCGAGGAGGGAAAATTTAGTGCCCCGTGATGCCCCTTTGCTCGTGTGTGATCGGTACTTCCTGACTCTTCGCGCGGCTCTCGGGAGAGAGAGCTGCCTATCCTTGGGATGCGTGGGTGGAGGCTTATCGCGGGGAAAGATACCGCCGATCGGCTGCAATAGCCGACGCTTTGTAATTAATGCGCCGAGAGGAGCGGTTTGGATTTTCCGGAGAAACGGGGATATACTTACCGCGTTTATTTACACTCTGTTTCAACAATTTCATAATCGATATATCTCGGTTATTGATACGAGCGTTCGTTGAGAAACTCCGCGTAGGCGCATATACACACACCGCAACGTTTCGTATTATCGAAGAAACGCTCTTAACGATCTCCCATGAACGTCATACCGTAGCAATGAGTACGATATGTAATTGCGATTTACATAATGCTTTTTAATATCGAAAACTTGAACGCGCGCACCTCTCGACCAGGCAAGATTAGCGAAAACACTCTTACCTAAACGCAGATCTTTTCGGTGTGTAAACGAAATGAACGTCCAATCGCAATCGATCATCCGAACTTACCTGAAACAGAGAAAGAGGAGAATATTAGAAAAAAGCAATAAATGTGTTTGAAATATATTGAAACAATAGTATAATAGGCTTGAGTAACATTAAGATAAACAAAATAGTCAAAGACAGAATTGTCAATTTGCATCGTCATTTCGTTTTCAGTGAGGACGCTAGGCGTATCGGCGACGAAATGAAGCATGCAGCATGCGTGGTAGCAGTGTCACGGCTGCGCGGTCCTGCCTTCAACCCCTGGTTTCCGCCAGCCGCTACCTCGCCGTACACGCTCTACCCGGTGATCCTCTCTACTTCATCGTTGACGTAAGTACATCTATATACTTTATAAAAGTCTCGATATCAGCGAGACAGGTTTTCAGAAACGGATTCACTGTACAGCCCATCGGGAAAACCGCTGGGTTCCTAGTCAGAAACTGGTTGCGATTTCTACGTAGTATACCGGAGTATAAAGTCGCCTGACCCGACAACTTTTTCCTCGCCAAGAGCGCGACAGGAATTAGTTTAATAATGCGATTACCTAACAAATAAATGGGTTACAACATTCCGTAACGCGCGCGTTAGCCGCAATCTTGTATGCTATGGGAAATTTATTTTGAACGGCGCGCGCGTGGTACCGCTTACAGGTATGTGTTTATTTTCTTATTGTATATAGCTCCCGGGCTATAACGTATAATAAAAGTATAGGGAGATAAGTTTTTGGAAACTCTCGTGAATAGAGAGAGAGAGAGAGAGAGAGAGAGAGAGAGAGAGAGAGAGAGAGCCACGGGCAGGTATTTTACACGCGGGGTATTATGTTTAGGGGGGTTCGTGCGCGCGCAACAATAAAGCGGTTTTCGCGTTCGGAAAAAAGTGGCGCCGATTGTGTAGTCCCTGCGGTATCAGCCGTTGAAATCTCTCGAAATAGAGCGGAGCCGCCGGAGCTCCGGCGAGCTTTAACGATCGATGGATACATTAGGAAGGATAATCTTCCGGCTGTAAAACCCTTCATAATCGTTTTACCGTGCGACGACTGGTGCGCCGCGCGCGCAGTAATACTCGGCGCGCGGGGCTTCGAGCGCTATACACCGTCCGCGCGCATCTACATACAGCTTAAATTATTTGCGTTGTTTCGAGATAAACACTGGGTTATTATACTTTTTTTCGCACAGCTGGCCACGCAAGACCTGCCCGGCAATTAGGGACATTTTTGAGAAACCTCCGACTCGCGCATACATATATACATATATATGCCTACGGTCTTGTGGTCGCGTGTGCAACTCATTCTGAGATTTTTCATATCAACATATTCAATTATCCATTCAATCTCGCTCGCATTCATCCTAATGCAGACAGTGAAAGTTGCGCGTTGCCGCGCGGCACGTGCATAATATAAATCGTAGCCATGCATAACGAGATTTCACAATGAAATCGAATTTTTTTAAATTCTTCATTCTTCAACGGACATTCGTCAACTGCGGCAGTCCACGCCTTTTTCTTTTGATGATTTTGTAATCGGTGAACTTAAAAAATAACCGTAGCATCTTTGTGAACAATTGCGGATAAAAATCGCACTGAAAAGTAGAATAGGTGATGTGATCTACGGCGAGAGCAGCAGCTCATTTATCTGCAGCAATGTGTACACAGTGTGTACTACTACGCCACACACACACACACACACATACACGCACATACACACACACGCTTACACCAAATGAAGCATCAACGTATAGTATAGTGCAGAACTCGCGCGCGCTCGCGAGTCGTGGCTCTGGTATGTAGTACGCTTTCACCGTCTGCAATATTCATACGTACGCTCGTTGCGCTATTATACTGCATACGTTCACGTGCAATGATTGTCACGTACGTATGTACGTATCGTACGTAGTACAATACTGCTGCCGCCGCGCGTACACGTTCTGCAGCCGGAGAGAGAGAGAGAGAGAGAGAGAGAGAGAGAGAGACGCAGAGCGCGCGCGCAAATAAACAATAGCAGTTTGCTTTCTATTCCCGCTAATTTCAGATTTAACGACTTTATTTTTCTTCCGAACGTTGAATACGCGCACTAGTTGTAGTCAGCTTTGTGTTAGCGTGCGCGTGTGCGTAGGTGTGGGTATAATACTCCCTGGCGCGGAAGTAGTTTGGAATTGAATTTACCAAGTCGTTTCAAAAGAATGCACGAACATATGCGCGGCGCTTACTCTACTATTTAGCGTAACCGGTAACAAACGTCCAGAAAAGTTACGTCCGCCAAGAGTTAAGGAGTAGAGAGCAACACACCTCTGTTACTTTTGCTCGCGGGGAGACACGGAAAGTTACATAAAAACATTTATTTGACTGCATTGCGGCAGTACGTTATATAGTAATGCTATATTGGAGATATAGCGCGCCGCTGTGAGCCGTAACACATATTAACTTTGCGAGTCGAGTTTATGATAAACATGAATCGGGCCTATCAGTGGAAATGTAGTTTTATTAGCATATTTATTAAATCCGCGTGTGCTTTACGTGTTGTTTATGTTGTAAACTAATGAAATCGAATTTCTCGCAGGCTAAATCAAAGGTAAAGGAGGTCTACGCGCAGACATGCCAGCTTCTTGGTCAGCAGGGTATGCAAGATTGCGAACTCTTTGGTCTGGCAATCCTGTCCGGTAAGTGCACTTCTCATTCTCGATCCACGTATCCTACTTTTGTTAGAACCGAATAACTGATGAAGCAGGCGATTAACATTTTATTCGTGTTTATCTCATTGACTCTGACGCATCGGCACTCGTCATTCAAAAATTCGATGACTCCATTCTATACATATTTCCCGGACGACTCGATGAAACGGTGCACCGACGATTACATTCTTCGAATACTTCGTCCGACAACGGATTCTACCGACGTCACCTAATCACCATCCCTAAGCCTCAAATTCTGTCCTGTCCCGCATAAACAAATATTCGAAAAATGTTCCGACCTCGAAAAAATAATACGCAGCCATATTTCGCCGGACTAGAAATCCTCGTGATCCCGTGTCGCACGCGCGCGCGCGAGTACGTAAACACCCGGAGCCGGCATGCCGCGGCATCTCCTGCATCGCAGGGGCCTTACGTTACTCGCGCGGGCCCAAAGGAACGCTAGAGTATACTACAAGTGTATATAGGTATATAGCCTCGCGGTTCTCGCGGCATGCTGCAGCGCTCGGTCGTACCGTCGTGCTAGCGGCTAGCCGGTCCGACGGGTCGGTCCCCCTGCCCCCTCCCCCTCCGACTCTCAACGCTGCCTCTTAGTCGGGGCCCGCACGGCTCCCCCCTCCCCGCGCCGCCGCTCGGCGTGCATTCCACGAGGCCCATCTCCGAGAGAGAGAGAGAGAGAGAGCGCGCTCTCGAGCACGCGCTCGCCAAAAAAATGCACCTGAAAAACCAGAACAAGTACAAAAAGACCAGCGCGAGCCTCCGCACGCTTGCGGGAGAGAGAGACGAAGCGCAACACGTCGTGAATGCCTCTCTCTCTCTCTCTCTCTCTCTCTCTCTCTCTCTCTCTCTCTCTTGCTCGCGCGAGCAGTGTACGTGTACGCTCGGCCACTCCGCAGCCTCTCTTCTATACACGTATAGTCGCTCTCTCTTTCTCTCGCGCGCGCTACACGCGCTAACGGAAAGCTAACCCGAGAAAGAGAGATTCTCTCTCCGCGCGCGAGCTCGCTGCAGGAGTAATCGTAGCGCGGCGTATCTTCTTTTTGAATTATATCCCCGCTCTCTATGTCTCCTGGTCCGCGCGAGTGACATACACACAGAGGCCGATCGCGCGAACACGCGGGGCCTCACTGGCCGCGAGACGCTGCGCAGCTCGAGCAGCGGTGATTTCGTAATCCGAGTCGCGCGGCTAAAAATAAAGGATTCCCTGCGAGCAGCTCCAGATTCATGCCATTACCCCCTTTCGTCTGCTTAACGTGGCACACGTGGTGGCTCGCATGCATCACACACCCACACACACACATACACACACACACACACGCGCCGACAACGGCCATATTTGGGCCCGCGGGGGTCTTCATCCCGACGTTTCGGAACAACTCCCGAGTTCCCGGCGCGCATGCCAGGGCTGCTACGGCTCGTCACGCGCGCGCACGCGGGGACGCGCGCATCGCGATTAGCGCTCTTAATTTCGGGGGCGAACCGTCAAAAATATATTCCGCGCTCGGGGCCTGAGGCCCAGAGCAGAGTCCGAGCCGCGCAGCGATCGCGCGCGCGCGATTATGTCGGGGGCCCCGCTGGAATGCACGGGCTTGGTGGGCTCGGCTCGTTTAGCCAGCAGCAGCGGCAGCAGTACAGGCCAGCCATCTCCTCCCCCCACCAGCGCCGCCGCAGTACCACCACCTCCTCCTCCTGCTTTATGTCCACCCCCTCTCCCGTTGCGCGCAGCCGCGTAACGCGGTAGCTCGGTCATTTGTATAAGGCCCCTGGAAAGCTGGGCCTTGCCGCCGCTCCGCGGGCCCTATACTATGCTACATCGGAATGTGGCTCTCGGGAGAGTGAGTGAGCGTGCGGCTAAAACGCCGAGCAGCACCAAAACCCGACGCTTTTTTCTGCTCGCACTCTCTCTCCCTCTCTCTCTCTCTCTCTCTCTCTCTCTCTCTCTCTCTCTCTCTCGCTCATTCTCCCTTGCTCTTTTTCTGTATCTCTCTCCGTTTTTCCTTTTATATCTCTTCCTTTTGCTCCTTCTCTCCCGCTCTTTCACTCTGGCAACAATCAGCCCAAACTCGTTGAAATTTCTATATAGACGCGCGCGGGCCTCTCGCCGCCCGATGTAGAAGCCAAGGCTTTCAACGACGCTCGCAACGCATCTCCGATATACAAGTAACTCGCACAGTCAAGAGCGAGACAGAAGGGCTCGGTTATATATGGGCTCCTGAATTATGTGATTAAACAGATAGGATATTCCGCTTTGGGGCGAGAAAATAGCTCGCCAGAGAGAGAGAGAGAGAGAGAGAGAGAGAGAGAGAGAGAGAGAGAGAGAGAGAGAGAGGGAGAAAGAGAAGAGCGCGGGTTTGGGCTTATAAGTCGAGCGAAGCGCGCGCGAGATCGAGAGAGAAGGAGTGAAAGAGAAAGAGAGATATAGGAGAGGCTCGGGGAGCCCGAGAGGCCCCGGAGCAGCAGCATTCCCCGATAATGGCCGAGTTATATTCGCCCGGGTAACACAGGTGCCTCTTTCTCCGCTCTCGGTCCCCCCATACTCCTCCTCCTCCTCCTCCGGCTCGTCTTCTCTCTTCCTCGAGTCGGATCCGCGGACTGCAGCTGAGTTTCTTTCGCTTGCTTTTCTTTCTTTTTGCACCTCGTCCCGCCGCCGATAGCGCTCTCGATGCCCGCCTGTGTGTGTGTGTGTGTGTGTATATATATATATACACACACACACACAAACGGGCAGAAAGACGCGTTATGAATATATATACATGCACGCGTGTATACGGGGGACTAATTATTTTCTTGCACTCGGCGATGCGAGATGATGTGCTCTCCTGCGGGGCTATCGCGCGTTTTTTACGATCTTAACAGGTGTGGGATGGCTGGAATTCGGTCTCTTCCTTTTTCTTCATATATGTATATACGATTTTCATTGAGAGACGTGGTCTCTTTACTCTTGTGTTGCAGACGGAGAGTACCTGTTTGTAGACCAAGAGAGTAAACTCAGCAAATACGCACCGAAGAACTGGAGAAGTTCGCATACCTACGTGAGTATTATTGCACGCATTTTCGTGTGCGTGTGTGTGCATGTGTGTGTGTGTTATATATATATATAATACACGATCATCATATCCAATATAATCATATGCATCGAGCGAGGAATTTCGATTCGAAGCCGAAAGCGAGCCGATCAATCTTCGGCGTCTGAAAGAGGTGTAAAAAAATGCAGCTCTCTCGTGCGTCCATTTTCTAATGCATACGCGACCCACAAAGCCCGAAAATTATCGGCTCGCCTTCGATTCCGATGATCTCTCCTCGGCTTTTATTTTTTAACCTCGAGCGCGACGCAACACAGCAGCAGCAGCAGCAGCCCAGTCTCGAAGCTGCGTTTTTGATTGCCGAGAATCAGCGCAAGCGTGTATATAGTATGTGCAGCACAGAAAGGGCGCGAGCAAAAAGAGGTGTGCGCGCGCAAGGGCCTTCATTAATATTTATGCTTCGTAGAAAACACGATCTCCGCAGCGCGGCGAATAATCTCCTAATTTGCCACTGCAAATCATCAAAGACCTCAATTTCGGTCTCTCGGCGGTAGCGGCCGGGGAATCGACCTTTCTAATCGGTATAAAAAGCCCGGACTAACGAGACGATTGAGAACCCCTTGCTTATATGCTTATGCGCACGTGTGCGTTTGTGAGTGTGTGTGCGCGCAGTGTTATTCGTCTGCCGCGAAGAAGGATTTGAGAAAAGGAGGAGATGGCGAGGAAGGGCTGCGCGCAGGTGATACGTCAGGAGTCGAAACGGTCTTTTGAGTTCTCTCTCCCTCCCTCTCTCCCTCTCTCTCTCCTTCAGAGCGAGAGGCAATTTTGAGGAGGTTGATGGTAAAATAATTACGTTTTGCCGGAGATGGGCAAGGTTTTTTTCGAGAGACGGGAAACGCGCGGCCTGGGAAGGCTGTGTTGTAAACAAAATTAGAGAAGTAGTTATTGCTAGGGAATATCGTGAGCCCATCAGTCCATATACTGAAATAGATACTCGCGCGCAGGTATAACCCAATTAATTCCTCGTCTTTACAATCTCCTTTTGGCATGCTTTTTTTAATTAGCTGCCTTGTCTAATCTCCGCTCATTCCGGACGCGCGTATGTGATTCTTTCTGGAATGTGTGGAGTCATTCCGATCCATCCTACTCGCTCGAGCTCTCGTCTGGAGAATCTGAAATATTTGACGAATTCCATTTATCAACTCGACAAAGAGCCTGATGCGCGCAATCGTTAATATAAAAAATAAAACTGAAAAATTCGGCGACTTCGATGTATAGTATACCTTTTGCTCTTTTCTCTCAATTTGCTTGGTCCTCTCAGCTCGCAACCTTCGCGTCTCGGGCAGAACAAATCAAAGTGCTGTATAAGCTTTTGGGCGCGTGAATAGCCGGAATGTAGATGATGGTCTGTGGCTTTTTAGGCCTTAGGGTATGCGAGCGAGCGTAGAACAGTAGCATGATATTTCTTTTTTTCCGATGATTCGTCACGCTTCGGAACGAATCGTATTATTTTCGAGGCATAAAATTTATAGCGTGTAGGAGCCGCTCTGATGCGCTATGTGTGAATATGTGTGTGCGTGCGCCGAAGGAATTCGGTATTATGTGCTCGGAGGTTTTATCATGCAAATCGCGCCGTACGGAAAAAAGCCATTAGTTATTTTAATTCGTTTTTAACAATTTGTCAAATCTATATCTCATTGAATACGCTGAGGAATTCTCGATGATAGATCGATCCCCTGGATTACGTTGAGAGCTATATGGGGAACAAAATAACCAAACACGAATTCATGATATTTCAGGGCTTGGACAGCAGCGGACGTCCGGCATTCGTTCTTTACTTTCGTGTTCGCTACTACGTGGACACACCGTTACTATTAAGGTGAGCAATTCTCGAGACAGCCCGAAAGAGCATAAAGCGGTGAGCACAATTTGACGAGAAGAATATGTTTACAGCGATGAAACGACAAGACACCACTACTACCTGCAGCTGCGCGACAACGTCGTCCGTCACGGGGGCGGCGTGGAGAGCTGGCAGGGCCAAAAGTCCCAGCATCCCCTGCAGACGGGCAGCGTTTATGGGCCGCTGCTCAGCCTCGCGGGACTGGCCCTTCAGGCCGATCTCGGTGACTACACGGAGGAGCGGCACCGACGACAGGGATACTGCAAGCCCTCCGACTACCTTCCCGCCCACGTAAGTTTCTATAGATTTGCAGCGGGACCATGCGGTCGACGAGTGCGAGGCTTTTGGAGAATATTTTCAAATATAAAGTGAAAGTAGAAAGTGTAAACTGAAATTTGAGCCCGCTGGACCACCGGAACCTTTTCGGTTTTTGGGAGACTCGCGCTTGTATACGCTCTATACGAAAACATAGACGATCGGGACACTTCTGGAAAATCGTGTTATTTTCTGAATTGCTTAACAATTTTTGTTTTGTCGCAAACGGTTACGAAATTCGCTGAGCGGCCGCACAGGTTTATGTACATTAATCACGCTGGAAGTATTTCGGAAATGGTTGTTATCCGCCGCAGTATATAAGTATATAGCTCGAAGATGATTCACGGGGCATGACGCAAAAAAATTGACCGTGGAAAAGGCGTTCCACGGATTCGGCTGCGTGAATCAGAGAGCAAAAATCCATCGAGCGCGCGCACGAGTTGGAGCCACTTTTTTCCCTCGATCGTTCGCGTGACCCCGATAGTTTTTCGAGCGTCGTCGACCTTCCGAAATTTCAACAACAGGTCGGCAAGAAAAACAACGCGCTGACTTACACAACGATCCTTGCGTTCTCAGATGTGCCACGAGGATAACGCACTGTCGGTGCTCGCGGCTCAACACAGGGACAATCGAGGCCTGTCCCGGGAGGAGGCTGAGCTCTCGTACATCCGAGAGGCGGTGCTCCTGGAGGCGCCGCTCAACGCTCACCTCTACCGGCTTCGGCGCAGCAAGAGCGAACAGGGACCAGGACGAGTGCTGCTGGCGATCTGCGCCCGTGGCGTCCGCGTCTACGGCGACGAGGAGACGCCGCAGGTCTTCACCTGGAACAACATCGGCAAGCTCGGCTTTGACGTAAGTATAGCTTATTTGACTACCACGTTTGCTGGTAGAATAAGGAATATAACAAACTGACTCACTTGCAGCGCAAGAAGTTCGAGATTCGCGCGGTCGATCAGCCGGGTAAGCTCACACTGTTCAGTGGCTGTGACGACAAGAGCAAGCTCCTGCTAGCGCTCTGTCGGGACACCCACCAGTTCTTCATGGCCATAGCGCCGCGTGTCAGCGAGGCTAAGCGTCGCGAAGAAGAAGGTAAGCATATCACACCTCACAGGTCCAACCTACAAAAGCCCAAACAAAATCATCACGAACTTTCGTTCCCCTCAACGCAGAGCGCAAGGTCCTGCGAGACTGCTACATGTACCCGGCGCGCTGCAAGCTGAGCCTGACGACCCGAGGCTCGCGCGCGGACCAGCGCATCTCGCTCATCTCTACCACCTCGTCTAACACGACATCGGGCATCGTGAGCGACCGTGTGCACAGCGAGGACGAGCCGGACGCCGGTCCGGTGTCCACGGGCTCGACCGGATCCACCGAGGACTCGTCCAATGGAGCTGCTAGCGCGACAGCCGTGACTAACGGAGCGACGGCGACGGCGTCGGTCGACGGTAACGAGTCTCCGATTCCGCCGCCGCTGCGACCGAGTCTCCTCGCTGATGCCGACGCTGGTGCGACCAACATCTCCGGTGCGGCCCTCGGCTCTCAGTGCAGCAGTACCTGTAGCACCGTCGTCGTCAACGCCACCTCGGAGACCGGCAACAGGGGCAGCAGTATCGCTGGATCGGCGACCTCGGCATTGCTGAAAGCAGCGGCCGCCGCCAGCGGGAGAAGGAGGACCTCAGCAAGCTCGAGCTTGGAGCTAGGCTACTCGCACACCGCGCAGAACTCGGCGCTATCGGGCGAGCCCATCTACGATAGGTGCAATAAGACTGTCAAGTATGCTGGTGCGTATATGTTCGATTTGTCTTAGACTGTCGAGTTTGTTCACGTCATTACTGTGTATCGAATTGAGAACCTTGTCGGAAAGCGAATGGTGCAAATTCATTATTGTGAGTTGATGTAACGTACGTTTTACCAATTTCCTCTTTTAGGCACGGACATCGCCAGCGAGACGAGCGGCGTCTACACGCTGCGCAGCAGCGAGATGCTAGACGAGCCTATGGCCAACGACTCGTCGGTGCAGTCGACGACGGACGAAGCGTCGGTCACCTCGGGCTTCTACACCATCCACAGCGGCCTGCGCTCCGAAACAAGTGGCTCCTGCTACAGCCAGGGCACGGGCCACGACGAGCAGGATCCGATCTACAGTCTCTGCCAGGGCGAGGAACCCACGCGAAAACTCGGCCAGCCAGACGTTTCCAAGCAAAGCAACGAAGCGGCTGCCGTGGAAGAGGACGACGAAAACGAGGGACGCTCGCGCAGCAACAGCATCCTCAGTGCCGGCAGTTTCCGCGGTGACGGTAGTGATCCTTCGGGACAGGGACCCCTGCTCTCGGCGGACGAGCTGTCCGATCTGATCGTCGGCCGTTATCCGCCCCGCAAGAGCATCGGAGCCTCCATGGACTCGGACTGCGACTACGTGAGGATGCCTCCGCCGCCTCCGCCTCCGGCGCCTCCACCGCGAAGCGATAGCGAGAGGCAGCTGCCACCACCACCGCCTTACCCGGGCCTGGGAGTGTCGCAGCCACCCGTCGTTCCCGGACCTCCACCACCGGGATACGGCTGTCCGAGAGAGCGCTTCGAGATCCCGCCGCCGACTCCTCCCCGCAACGATGCCATCACACCCAGGTAACTAATGGAAATGCATTTAATCAAGCTATTGTAGCGCTGTGAACGTATTCCTCATTGATTATGTTGAATTGCCTCAGGGAACCACCTCCGCCGCCTCCTCCACCAGCGCGAATCCAGCCACCGACGTACCCGGGCGACAAGATGAAACCTACACCCGTGCACGCGCCGGTGGCAGCTCTGGTCGTCGGACCCAACAACTATCTGGACGTGCACGCGACACGCACGGGCCCGGTCCTGCTGCCCTACCTGACGCCGCCTCATCCACCGCACCCGCAGGTCCAACAGCGGCAACCTCCTCCTCCACCTCCTCCACCGCAGACGGCCAACGCCAGCGCCAACTCTGCGAATGCCGGAGCAGCAGTGGCAGCCCAGGGCATGCTCGCCACGGTGTACACGAGCCAGGTCGCCCGCTCGCAGATCGAGCAGTACAAGCAGCAGCTCTACTCCGACGTGGACTACGTCATGTTCCCGCTCAAGGACCCGGCCCTCTCCAAGCAAGAGTACATCGATGCGAAGACGGGCTCGCACATGGCCGCGATGGCTGCCATGGCCGCCTATCCACCGCCACCCCCGTATCCTCTTCAAGCAGCCAACAAGTCTTCTCTGATGTACAGGAGCACGCCGTACTTGCCGTACACAGGTGGCTCGTACTCCTCGCTCTCCAACAAGTACGCCTCGAACCAAAACCTCGCGAGCAGCCTCAGCGACACCAACAGCTCCGTCGGAAACAACTACTTGCTCTACGGTAACGCGAGCAGTCAGTACGCGGCTAGCACCAGCTCCCTGTACAGCGGGCTCACCTGCTCAAGCGGTGGAGGCGGTGCAGGCAGCCAGACCTTCAGAAAAGAAGGCACGTATGCCTCCCCTCCGCCCCCACTGCCGCCCCCGGCTAGTGCCAGGCATCACCCCCACACGCTGCAGCACGGATTCTCGAGGACGAGGAGCCACGAGAACATACTCAAGAGCTACGATGCTGCATCTGCTTCTTTGTCCTCGCTATCCTTGTCGCATGGAGGGCTTAAGAGCCCGGTTCAAATGGGCTCGCTGCCACAGCCGCAGACCAAGCACAGAAGACTACCGCCTCCGCCTCCACCGCCGCCGTACGATATCCAGGTAGGGCTTGATTGTCGTGATCACTTTTCATTACCTGTTTTCAATTTCGTGAAAACCACGGCATAACTAATAATTTTTCCATTTCTGTTTCACGCAGAGCCTTGCTCCAAGTCAGCCGGCGTGTCTGGGTATCAGCGAAGGCAAACTGACGCAGCAGCCACAGGCACAGCAGCAGCAGCCGCAACACCAGCAGCAACAGTCCCAGAGCCAGCAGAACGGGATGCTGGACATCAAGACTCTGCGCGAGAAGAGTCGAAACCTCGACCTACCTCTGATTTCCGCCCTCTGCAACGACCGCTATCTTCTCAAGCAGACCAAGGCCTTCGTATTGCCCAAGCATCCGAGCGAGAGCTCATCCACGGGAGCTTCCAAGTCTGGCGCCCGCAACGGAAGCAGCAGCAATGGTGGTAGCAGTTCCAGTAGGCAAAAGTATCCCGTCAGCGGGCTTTCGACGACGCAAATAACGAAACCACCAAGAAAATCGTCCAATAGCACACACAAGCACCCGTCCACGTCGACGGCTTCGCTGCTGACGAAGAGCTTTATTGGAAATGCATACCAAGTGAACAGCTCGACGAATGTCGCGGCTAACGATAAGAACCTATCGCGAGCTTCGCATTCGTAGGCTGGTGGAAGAAGATAATATGATGTAAGAGGATGTTTAATAGTTTTTGCTTAGGACCTTATTGAAGAAATGTTTGAGTTGCGCTCTGTTTCTTGTGAATCAACTAATTGTAACATTGCTCAGTTTAGGATGCACTTCTTAATGAACTTGTTTCATCACTTGTACAAAGTTACAAACAAGTATTTTAAGAAAAGATTCAAGTGCTGCGGACTCTGCAATGCTACATTAGTAGAGCACGTCAAAAAGCAGATATTCAAAATCAAAGGACCTACAGCTTTTACATTCCCTCAAAGATAACGATGTTAACATGCCGTTCATCCTGACTTTAAAATTAATCATGTAGCTTTTTGCCAAGTTTGCCTCACCGTCATTGTGTGAGAAGTGAATAAATGTAAAAGTAGAACGACTGAATGACAGACTCCAGTATGTTTATAACTGTAGTTGTAATTTGTATCTAGTTATTCACTTAGCTGTTAATAATATTAATTTCTTTGTTTTTCTTGCGTGATTAGACATGCGACGATACTCTGTTCGGAGTCGTTTAACAAGGACTAAGAACAAATTTAAGAATGTACAGATGCTAGATCATAGTGACGATAATCTATGAATTTTCATTCACTCACTTCGTTTTGTACAAAGAAATTACAAAGCTAAGAGTTACTTCAACGATGTTTTTCTCTTTCTTACACAAACTTTACGCGGAAGTTAAAAGTTATCGAATTGTCTCTTTCCAGGGCTAGAGCGATTGCACATATTCCTTTTAGGTACAATTATTTTTTAGTAGTTTGAAGACTGCAGAATTTATGAAATTGAAAAGCTCTTTATTGCAGTAATTTTACCAATTCAAGATAATCTTATACAATTTACAATTTTGAATCATAATCACCATACGTTCCATTTTTAGCATTTACTACAGACACTATTACGTTTCAAAAATATACCGTGTTTCTTCAACTAAGAGTGCCATTTCCTTCTATTACACCCTTTGCCAAGAATGTCGTCACTACTTAGTAAATTTGTATACAAATATGTTTTATGTTTTCATTTATCGCCATACTTTGTTTAAACCTAATGACAAATTTGTAAGTATTAGTTTTCCATGAACTAGTTTCAGTATCTTAAGATGCATCACATCATGAAAGTATAATTTATTGTAATCTTGAAATGGTATAAAAGATCTGTAAAGATTTGTTTAACAAAATAGCTTTGTGAAAAATGACGTTAGAAGTGTAAAAGATTTTAAATATCATCTTTAAAACATCGATATACATACTGGATACTAATGGTGTTAAATCCACTGTTTATTGTCGACACATTTATGTCTGGCATTCCTTTATTTAACGGTATATTTTAAAAAGCTTTCATGCTCGGTTTTAAACATCAGAGCTCTATTAATTTATTTTCATAAATCGAGCTAAAATGCGCTTGATATCATTTCATGCGTACCTGGTGACTAACAAGTTGAATCTCATTGTACAATCTCGTTAAAGCTCAAAACTTGCCTCCAGGTAGTTTTTTTTTATTTGCTATAAATTTTGCACACAACACTCATGTCCTACGATTATTATAAATAAAAAGCAAAAGATAAACTGTACGTATTTATATAATAATAAGCAAAATAGAATTGATCTTCATTTTAAATGGGTACCAGAAAACATTTTTAACTCTAAAAATAGAACTAAAAAGTTGCAGTGAATAATCATTTATTCGTATTGCAGAATATATTTGTTTTACTGTATTAGGTATATTACATTAATTTTTACAATATTGAACATCAAATGCATTGAATTTGTTTTAAATGTAGGATTAAAAATGTTTTCTCAGATCAAACGGGTGTTTGACAAATATTTTATTAGGAAAAAGTAGACTTCATTAGTAGGATTAAATTATCAGAAAATAGAATCGAATCTACGATTTTAAAATTATTAGGTAGATCATTCAACGTTATTTTTGTATATAAATGGCGTTTTTACTATCATTCCATCCATCACTCATATAGTGTAAAGGGATCAATCATTTTTTAAAGGAAATTCACATTCGATTATCGCTATTACACAGAAATGCGCAATATCGCTAATATATTGCATAAAAAAGGTAACGAAGATGTTTGTATATACACGTACCCACGCGCGCGCACAACAATTATATAAATGTATACACATTCGCATTCGCATACACGCAACAAACAAATACATTTTTATGTATACATCAAAAAGTAAATCATCTAAAATTTTACGAGACTTCGTTGCAAGCTATATTGTTAAGTTTGTCAAAACTTTAATTTCTATTAACATTTATTATGAGCGATTTAAAAGAACTTTCCCAACTATTCGGGAAAAATGTTCCATAGTAGAATTATTAAAGTATTGAAAAATTTATAGTAAACCATGCATTTTTTTACCGAAAGTATTGTAAATCGTAAGACAACCATTATAAACGTTTTATATATGCATTAGAAACTTAGACATAAATTTGTACGAATTTCAATACACAATATCAAAAAATCGCAAGCACATCGTAGGGTTTTGAAAAAGAACTTAAGGTGACAATTTGACACGACATATTGTATAAAATATTACTATAAGTTGTACCGAAAAAGATATGTTTGAAACGTATGTTCTTATCAGTAGAAAGATGATTGTTTTTGCTTATTCTTTTTTTTATTTTCAGTAGTCAACGAAAAACAAGTGTAAACTGAATAGTTATTCCGAACACAGGAAAACTGTATATGAACGCAGGTTAATTATATGATATTATATTTGTATGGAAAGATTTTACATAAATGGCTATCGGTTATGCGAGATTTTTCTCCGTCGTCCAACGTAAATGTAAACTTGACGGAACGAACATCTACGGAAATAATTTTTAATTTTCCCAATAATTTTGATTAAACTATAAAGTTTGCAATGAGATTGGACTGTTTGATATCATCACGTTAGATGCCATTTCCGTCGAGTGTACGTAAATATGTGTATGTACATACATATACTTTATATATAAATATATTGTAATCGCGTCAGATGCAATACCTAGACTTTTTGTAGTGCGAAAATCTCATGTATGAAATATACACAATCACTTCACCTGAAAATAATAAACATACTTTTTGTAATGAACCCAGTGTTGTTACTTAAATACATATACCACACGTTCATTATTACAAGCAGTACGATGAGTATTACTTTCAGTAATTATTCTACTCAAAAATTAAAATGAAGTAACAAAGCGTTGATTGACAAATAGCTTTCGCGATTGTCGATTTTAGAAAGAAAATATGTGCTGATAGGCAAGAGCGACCAGCGCCCTGATAAAAAAATAAATTTCAAACGATATTCCTCAAAACTGATAAGTAGCCCAAAGATGATTTTAAAACCTATAAAATATGTTTACAAATAATGAAAAATATTTTATGGGACACATAACCATGAATTAAATAGTATACCTCTGAAAACAATTGAATAGAAAATGTTCCTAAACTTCCAGCAGTAAAACGAATTGGACGCTGACTCCTTAACAAATTTAGGATTATGAGCTTTCGATCTTGCAGTGGCATTGTGTACCATTTGCATTCGTAAAACGCTGCTTGAACGGCCCGGCTCTGTGATTATAGAAAAACAAATAATTATTATTTTTGTCAAATTATAAACTTATATATTTCAACAATATAATGCCTCTTGTATTAGGAATTCTCCAACGCAGCAATGGGAATATAGCCTCACAATATTGAGAAATAGCAAAATGACAGTATTAATAAGATGGATCCTTTTTCCTGGTCTCAAGCACTTTAATAATAGTGAGAAATTCAAAATTATTCTCTGCATTTGTCAAAAGATTTTTGTTAGAACAAATGAGAAATGCATTCTTACAATCAATGTTTTATACAGTACAATGCACATCAAAATACTGGCGACAAGTATGTGACATAGCATCAAACTGCTTAATGAATCTTCTATCATTTCTGCAATTCTACTTTTATCAAAACAAAAAAGAATATATTAAATTAGCATATCATATAAGTTTACCTTAATGGATTAAGAAAGGCTAAAATCATGCATGTGTGGTTACGCAAATATAATTTCGATTATCGTGCTCAAAAAAATAAACATATATAGTTGATGATGGTAGATAGTACCGCAAAACTTGTTGATGCAATCGAATGACAGCTTTGAACTCCTGGCTCCCGTTGCGAAAATTTACATTTCGAATTCTATGAGACAACGCAGCCAATCTGCCACTTAAATGACAACCAAGGGTGAGAACCAAACAATCCGTTGCGCAACTAATTATCCCAGTTAGAATAGAAAATGGAAATTCGCTCACATAGTGCATTGCATACACGTTTATAGTCGTAATCTTGTGAAATTTGTAAAAGTAGGTGTTCCAAAAAAACGGAGCCGTTACGTTTCTGTGCGCTTTGCGTATAGCACCTAGATATGTTTTCAATGTGTGAAATTGAGAAAATCAAATATGGAGAGTTGACCAGTATGATTCGTCATAGCTATTTACGTAATGTTTTATTAGCGCGATAAATTTAAACTTTAAATGCGGTATCGGATTACCCATGCAAAAATGCAGAGGGTTGTTCATACTAGGCAACCCTCCTCCATATAATGAGTTAAAATATTTAAAAATGTATAATATGCGTATACTCACGATGAACAAAGTAGGTCGTCAGAAATGGCCTCACATAGAAGACAACGCCAAAAAAGGTTGAGCAGATAAAAAGCAACTTGATCATCGTTTTTGCTGGTCTGTTGTACTTCAGAAACATTCTTAACTCTTGATCGGACTCGAAATTTCGAAGCTCGTAGTCCTGCTTTATTTCAGTGAATAAAATGCCAAAGGTTTTGTTGTGTCGACGCAGTAGTAGTAGTCGAGCGCTAATATGCCCGTAGGCGAGGAGTTGGATAAAAATTGAAACATTAAGGATTTTTTTCCTGAGAAACAGGACGAAGGAGACAAAGTCCAGACCGAGGTAAAATATGTAATAAACGGCGCTAGCGCAAAAGAGAAAGTCCATGGGAGACTCCGGCCAAAGTCCGAGAAGGAGAAGTAAGCGTTTATTCCATGTAAGTATCTTTGACGCATTTTTAAGATCATCCTTACACTTTGTTAAAGATTTTTGGTTTACATCAGATTCGTAAAGGTTCATGATAAAGTTTCTCTTTGGACTACGTGCTTAGGATAGCCGATAGGTGAGTCAAAGGAATAGCTGAGCTTATCGTGAGATACTAAACTGAGGATGCGGATAGTACTAAAGAAAAGTGGATAATTTGTATGTTTTATATTTATAATACACAGTTCGTTAAAGTTTTGATTGCGTAGGTTACGTAATCGCGTATACTTTATGAAAAAAGTATGAAAAAAGTGTATAATTTTTATGTGAATTAGTGATGAGCTTATGGGAACCGTTCTGCGCAAGCTTAAAGCTGGCTTCAGTTGCCTTATGCTTGATCAAAATGAGTAGACGTGATGCTATTGCTTAGAAAACTTTTACGTTATCTTTAATATTTCAACTTGTATGATATATTTCAACCGTAAATTAGTACTTTCATACAGTACAAACTGAAAAATAAGCGATATGGCCTGTTTAATGGACTTAAGATTTCGTATACAAAATTTTGAGACAAGGTTATGTCTTTTACAACAAAATTTAAGGTTGGTTTAGCTTTAAAATTTTTTTATTTAATTTAGACTGATACAAATCCATTTTTTTAAATTTAATATTGTTATTGACGGTGCATTCATTTCTCAAATGATTGTCCTAAAGAAGATAACTTGTTGTTTTATCAATTGCTCATTTGCTATTAAAAAAATCAATTTTACTTGAACGTCGTTACCCTGATGGTTTCATACTATCAACAATAAAAGTAAAAGTAACTAATAGTTATATTAGAAACTATATTTTATAAAAAAATATATTCATAGCTTAAAAACAAAGTGTATAAGCAATCATCTTTTTACATACATATACATATACCAAGTTTGTAATAAGAATACAAACAATTTTCCATAACTTACTTATATGCGTACATAAGTATATAATTTTGCTTTAAGTTATTGAAACTGAATAGAAAAAAGTCTATAATTTATCATGTGTTGCACATAAATGACAATGAATGTACATCGGAATCTTCAGAAATAAAAATGTTTTTGCCTTTAAAATTAGCTCGTTCTCGTATTTATTGATAGAATAGTTAAGTTCGATGTCTTCCGCAAGGTCAGCAACATTTTTGCGGTTAATAAGCTGACGAAGCAAAAATTTAGTCATGATTGTTATAATTTATATTGGATATATTTATAGCGTAGTTGATATTGTTTGAATTATTAATATTTTGGGGCTCAACTTCGCACATCTCGGAAAGACTTACGCGATTGTACAGAAGCAAACGATTAAAATAAAAAATACACGTATTTTTTGTAGCAAAATCGGTTCTGTTATCTACATACAACTTAATTATTCTAAGCAATAAAACATGCATTGATTTCAACAGTTATATCTTACATACATATAAAGGAATATAAATAACACAACATTTTCTACTAACCTTCATGATTTTTTATTACAAGTAAATTCTCTCGTAGTTAAGTAAAACGACGTTCCTCAAAATTGATAAGTATAGCGCAGTTATGATCCTAATACCAAATATATATATATATATATATATATATATATATATATATATATATATATATATATATATATATATATACACACACACATTTCTAAGAAAATTCAGTAGAAAACATCCTTAATTCCTCCAGTAGCAAAATGAATTGGGCTCGTAACTTCTTAATTTTAAAGACAATATGAGCTCACGATTTTATAGTAGCATTGTATACTATTTGCATTAGTAAAATGCTGTTTCAACAGTTCGGTGGCTCTAAAAAAATTAATATTATTATCTTTGCTAAATAATAAACATGTATTTCAATAATATAATGTTGTATGAAAAGTTTTCCGACGCAGCAAGCCGCACAATAATAAGAGATAGTAGAATAACAGTGTTGGTATTAGATCAATTCTTTGTCCTGATCTCAAGCACATGTACAATATTGAATAACTAAAAATTATTCAACATTTATCCGAAGGTTTCTGATAGAGCAGATAAGATGTATATTCTTCCTGAATACAGTTAATGTTTTGTACAGTACACAATATAAATTAAAACACCTGCAATAGGTAAGTGAGCTAACATTAAACTGATTAAGAAACTGTAAGAATCTTCGACGCTCTTGTTGATCATCCTTGTACTATGCCAGAGATGTTTGGTCTAATTTTGAAAGGTTTATTATAAAAGCTTTTAGTTAATAAGGAATCGCTGAAAGTGGTCGGGACGGAGAATGCCAAAGAATAACTGTGTTTGCGACACGATACTAAACTGTGCATAAGAAGTACAAAGAGAAAGGTGGATAATATGCATCTATTATACTAATAATACAGTTTATCAAAGTTTTGATTGCGTAAAGTGAGGTGATCGCATATGTATTATAACGGAATAAAGGTAGCAAAAGAAATGTATGATTTTGATGTGAATTAGTAATGAGCTTTCAGGAATCGCTCTGCGCATGCCTGAATCTTTCGACGTGGCTCGTTCCAAAGTATTTATGCAGCAACTCAACTTGAGTTGCCCAGTATCACAATATTTGTATGCTCGAAACTCCTGAGCGCCCTACGTTTCCTGGTGTGACGTCGTGGCGAGAGGTTCTCCTAGTAAACGGTGACTTCACGTAGTACTGCGTCATCTTAGGTATAAGAAAGCTTTTGCTAGTTCAAGTATCGACACTCTTCGCGTTCAATTCTGCGCTTAGTATCTCATATGGCTATCAAACTTTAATCACCCCGTGTCGCTTAGGAGCTTATAAACGCAGTTTTGTAAAGGGCTATTCATTTCAAATTTGAACTGCAGATTCGATTGTGTGTATAATGAAGCTACTTTTTTATAGCATATTTATTGGAGACTAATTAATGTTTACAATTGAAAGCAATCGTCAAAACTTTTGAAATAAACCAAATGTCAGCTTACTTAACAAAGAGCAACGAGTTTGCACATTTTGATCGAGCACAATGCAACTGAAGCCTACGCTAAGCTTGCGAAGAGCGTTTGCCGTAAGCTCATTACTAAGTTATACAGCAATATCATATACTTTATGATCATAAGCAATCAAAACTTTGACAAACTGTATTATTAGTATAGAACATACATATTATCCATCTTTCCTTCAGTACTAAGTTTCCAGTTTATTATTAAACACAGCTTTTCTTCGGCAATCATTGTATTGAAGACTTTGAGCAATTCGTTATTTTCGTAAAACCACCAGAATGAACATCTCAGGATCAGAACAAACAATCCTGGCAAAGTACAAGAATGATCTTCAAAAAGCGTCGAAAATCCTAACATGGAATAGGCGCTTACTTTCCCTTCTGGGGCTTTGGCCAGAGTCTCCCATGGACCTTCTCTTTTGCGCTAGCGCAGTTTATTACATATTTTACCTCGGCTTGATCTTCGTTTCATTCGTTTTGTATCTTAAAAAAAAGATACTTAATGTCTCGATCTTCATCGCTCTACTTTCCTACGGTCATATCAGCGCTCGACTACTACTACTGCGTCGACACAACAGAACCTTTGGCGTTTTATTCGCTGAAATGAAGCAGGACTATGAACTTCGAAACTACAAGTCTGATCAAGAGTTAAGAGTGTTCCTGAAGTATAATATATTGGCAAAATCCATGATTAAGTTCCTTCTTTTCTGCTCAACTTTTTTTGCTATTGTCTTCTATGTGAAGCCACTTCTGATGACGTACAATATTCATCGTGAGTATTCATTTTATGCATTTTAAAACATTTTAACCAATAATATCAAGGAGTATGAACAGTATGGTTGCGTTTTCGTTCCAAAACGATACTATAGCAATATACAGTTCAACTTTATACGTGATTTGATATTTTCATATAATTTATCGAATTTAAAGTATAATTGAATATATTTTTAGAGTTCAGAAAGAGATTTACTGAATTACCTTTTTTTTTTATTTTGTGAATTGATTCTTGATGCTGATGGACATCGACTTTTTGAAACATTGTTAAGTGTTCGATTCACGTTTACACAGATAAGATTTTTAATTGATCTTTCTGCCACAAAAGTTGATTGAAGAATTTCAATGTAAATATAGAAAACATTTTTCATAGCGACAATAAAATATAACATCTAAAGAAACGATAGGGGACAAAACCATACTGGCCAAATCTCCTTTATTTGATTTTCTCTATCTCATATTGAAAACATGTATAGGTGCTATTCGCAAATCACACAGAAACGCAACAGCTCCTTTCGTATTAGCACAAAACAGCTTTTACCAATTTTACAAGATTACGACCGTAAAGAAGTATGCGATAAACTATGTGAGCATGTTACCATTCTCTGTTCTGACTGGCTTCATTAATTGTGCAACGGATTGCTTGGTTCTCACCATTGGTTGTCATTTAAGTGGCAGGTTGGCTGCGTTGTCTCATAGAATTCGAAATGTAGAATTTTGCAACGGGAGCCAGGAGTTCAAAGCTGTCATTCGATTGCATCAACAAGTTTTGCGGTATATTCTACTGTCTTTAATGCCATTAACTATATATCTGCTTTTTAAACTCAAATTATATATGTTAGTAAAATTTTGTTTTTATAACACTGCATGAAAAGGCTTTTTCTCGCCCTTTATGCACAATATACTATAAATCAAAATGCTTCTTTTGCATTCGAATACAAGAATAGGATCGGAGATATGGTGGAGAATTCGTTGAACACTTTAATGACGTGTCATATACTGACCGCCGGTGTTATAATGTGTTTTATACTCTACAAAACGTTGATTGTAAGTAAGAATACATTATCGCTTGCTTTGACGGAAATCTTCTAAAAATGTTATAGATAATTTTAAATTGCTCACTCTTGTTAAAGTACTTGAGGCCAGGAAAACGGATACATCTTATTCACATTGTTATTCTACTATCTCTTAATATTGTGCGGCTATATTTTCATTGCTGTGTGGGAGAATTTCTAATGCAAGAGGTATTATATTATTTTTTTTTCCATAAATAACGCATTTATGAGTTTGAAAAAAGTATATTTAAATGTTTTGATTTTTATAGAGTCGAGTCGTTCACGAAGCGTTTTTCGAATGCAAATGGTACACAATGTTGTTGCAAGATCGAAAGCTCATAGTCTTAAATTTATTAAGAAGTCAGCGTCCAATTCGTTTTGCTGCTAGAGGGTTGGGAACATTCTCTATTGAACTATTCTCCGAGGTACACTATTCAACCTATAATCATATGTGTTCTAAAAAGTATTTGTCAATTTTTCCAACCATGATTTTTGTAGGTACTAAAATCATCACTAGGCTACTTATCAGTTCTGAGGAACGTTATTTAAAATGTATGGCTCTAACCAAACGCTGGTCACTCTTGAATAATAGACAATTTTCTTGTAATCAAAAATCACAAATGTTAGTAGATGATATTTTTTTATTTTGTTTTCTCAATAAAATAACTGCTGCCATCAATACATATTTTATTGTTTAGAGTAATTAAATAGTATGGTTTAAGGTAACAACAACGATTATGTTTATTGTTTACGTTGCTTTCTATACGATCTGGCACATTTCAAAAAGGTCCAGAATAACATAATTTTATCCAAGTTCTGATTCGCTTAATATATAAAACACGGATGGAATCACAAATTTAAGGGATCTTATGGATATGTTTAAACTCTTTTTAAATGACCTACAACATCTTGTTTTTTAATCTTTTTTTCCTGTTTAATCGTGGATATCTCATGTTCATTGCATGAAGTGCATCTCTGCCACAGACAATGAATGCTCGTGATTTTAGTATACATTCATTATGCAGGTATGTTTTATAAATTATAGACTTGTCGGCACGTAATATTATCCGTAATAAAATGTAATCAGTTAGAGATTCTTTCTTCTTAGGGATAAAAAGCAACTATATAATTTTCTGTGCCGATAATAAAATTCTGTTAAAAAAATATTCCTACGTGTGAACCTACGATTAACCAAAAATATCATAATGAATTCTTAATTGGTTTTTCAAATATTTAATTTTATCTAAATAAACAAACGAATATCATGTTGCGATTATGATTTAATTATTATTTCAAAGTATCGAAGAAGTACACAAGTGTATACAGTACTATTAGTTATTAAGAGCTGTAATACATAAGAAAATTATAGGGATATGAAAACAGTGTACAAGTAATTATTTTGATACTAAATTTATATGAAGAAAGAGTAAAAAAAATTCTACTAGAACTTACTTCTTTCTGTGTACATGTCATGCGATTCTTGAATCGTAAGTGTTCATCCATACACTGTAATTAAGTATTATTATACTGTAGTTCTTTTGCAGTGTAAAGCTTTGAATTACGGTTCAAGTTTAAACTTTTTATGAAACTGAATAACAAATTAGCCTATAATTATTGTTTATTCGCATGTACAAATTATATTTAATACACGTATACTTCTCGTACTTTTGAAGTTTGCCCCCCTCCCCTGCCCCGCGCCTTCTCATGTATAAATAAAACATCGCTATGTATATGTACAACATCGCTAGGCTCATTGACCCTCAATGTAAATTGTAAGAAATATATTCGACTAAAAAAGATTTAATGACAAAATATTGCCGGTTCATTATTCTTATTTAGACTTTTGTTGAGAATGCAATTTTGAAATATTCTATTCGATTCTTTTTCTGCGGTATATTTTGTATTCACGCACGTATAGAACATACTTTTAAATCAACGTTCGTAAAACGGACAAATAGGCCATTGCAGATTTCATCACCTGAAAAAAAACACGAAAAGTAAGAAAATTGAAAACCTTTCCCCCTTAATGTACGTAGTTCAGAATTTAACTTACAGCAAGAAAGCTGCTGAGTGAATATATGTAGAATCTACCACCAGTAATCACGAGTGGTTTTTGTGTTCGTTTCATGAAAATAATATAATTTTTCACATTTGAGGGTTCCAGTTTGTACCATGTACTAGTATACAGTGCGTTGCCTAAAAAAGTACTCTAAAACAAATGGTTTGCCCTTAAGTCTCAGCTGTTTTTTTAACTGCTGTGAAATAGTAAGATGACGTACCAAGCCCGATAGAGTATTGGCCAGCCCATAGCACGTGCAAATTGACATGCTAGACGAAGCCGAGAACGTCAAATACATGCTTTGGGCTTACCGATACATCGGCCATGGTGCGCACTTTTTTTCGCCAAACGAGACCGAGCTTAGGAATTTATTGACGAAGTCACGACGAGATTTCCTACTTTCGGGCCGCTGAGAGACAAATGTTTTAATTTAATAGTTTACCTCATCAATGAGACATTGACCTGCATAGCAATAGGCAAAAAGCAGAAATGACATCGAAACCATACACACCAAGAAGGTTAGTATGAGTGCACTTTCCCGCTGACTCCAGTTCTACGTAAAAACTGCATATTTGAAATTGTTTACTCACTATTTTCATACATATTCAAAGCATGAGGTTTTCTTACTATCAGCATGCTGTAGCTAACAAAACAGATGAAAAACGTTACACTTAAAACTTGTTGTAGCATTAGTAAATTGAAGACGGAGTCGAGAGTCTTGGCCATTCTACAGTTGAAGAAAATGCAGAAGAAAAAGTTGTTATGAATACTTCCATAGCTGATATTTAGTCTACAGTGAAGCTATTATTAGCGCTTACCTGATGAGGCGCTGATGCTGCCTAATAGTCTTCGCCAATTTTTGCTGAAATGAGGTACCGTCCTTAGCGAAATGCAATAGACTTCTGGACAGCACCGATAGTTGCCCACAAATGTGTGCCGCAATGGCTAGCATCAAATTGGCATCTGCTACTAAGCCAAAGGCCGTTATAGGAATTACCGGAATCAAATAGAAGAGAGCGCCCAAATATCCGCTCAGTTCTGTGATAGGGTAGAAGAAGATCATGCGGTATGGCAATACAAACGTAGTTAAGTTAGCTGAGTCTAGGTACAAATCAAAATACATTCGATTAAATATCAATTGCATATTTTATATAGAATATGGTACGCACCATAACTAATTTCCTTTATAGATAGAGCGTACAAACAATCTCAAAGAAAATTTAAAAGTAATATGATATACCTGTTTTTAAGGGGATACCAAATCCACCCATTGCGAAAGGTCTGAAAAAATACATAACCGCCGAAGCAATGGACACTGGAACTGTAAGCTGAAAAAAAGCTTTAGCTTTAAAAACATAATCAATAAACATACGTACTTCGAGCTCGTTTTCGTATTTATCAATAGAATAGTCTTTTTCTATGTCCACCAAAAGACCAGCAAGACTTTTACGATTGATCCGATAAAGCACAAACTTAGCCAAGATTGTTATCATCGAGCCAACTTCAGTGATAGCATCTATCATGTTGTTTAGATTATGCAAGTTCTGCGGCAGAGCCGCACAGCTCAGAATGAAATGCATGGTTGAATAGAAGAGACAGAATAAATAAAGGAGGCTGTTGAATTGCAGAGGGTTTACTCCAAATGCAGCAAAAAGTTTTTTGTTCCATACAAACACCAGTTCTGCTGAGTATAACTCTTGCTATACATAAAGTTGTGATGCATTTTTTAAAAACAATTAATAAAAATAGACACAACTAAGAGCAATTTAATGAAACCTTCAAGATATCGTGATTAATCTCTAATTTCTCGGTCATTGTGCATTAACTTTTTGTATACATCAGTTTTATCACATTACAAACAAGTACATTGCTCGTCGGGTGCTCAGAAGCGACTGACAAAGAATGCGCTTTCCACGTTCATAAAAAGTATTTTCTTAATTTATTGATGCTTAATGCACAATGTATCACCCTTTTTGTGGGAAAAGCGCATTAATATTCGCTTTAATAATTTACCTATAACGCTGCGCAGTTTTTACAAGAACCTTACATAGCATCTAGCGCATGCATAATGCAAAAACGTTCAAAGAGCTCTTTGTCCGCGATTCTTCATTTCAACATTAGCAGTACAGTGAGACAGACACTAAATAAAAATTTGTAGATTTGCAAAATAAAAGGTCTTTATTTGAATTTTTTAAAAATAGAATTCATAATAAATTACAATAAAATCCTGTCATTTTTCTAACAATGTATGAATAACAATTTTTTACATGACAGTTCTCAAAACTGACAAGTATCCCATCGAAGCTTTGATGCTCTGAAAAATTCATAAGACTCGATGAGTGTAAACGGAAATAAGGCTACGAACAGTAAACGTAGTAACTCACGTCTGTAAGCGTTTGAAGACAAAACATGCTGAATTTACCAGCAGTCAGCTGCAATGGTTTTTGTGAACGAGCCATGCACAAGATAATTATCCTAGCGTTTTCCTTCGACATATTGTACCACTCGCAATCGTAATAAGCTTGGGATACTCGTTCGCTCTATAAATATAAGCGATGGATATCATTGATTTTAACTAGAAACATATTCACTAATCAAAAATCACAGTGGCTCATTACTTCTGTTATCAAGCTTTCGCCGACGGTACAATGGGCATAGAGCACCAGCAGTACTAGGAATATAAATGCAAAAAACGAAATCAAAATAGCTCTTTCTCCGTTGGCCAGGCTCTGAGTACGAATGCAAAATCGTTAAACGAAAAAAAACTAATTGTTACATCTTTTTCAGATTCAGCGCTTACCGTTAAAATTTGATACCCAAGGATACAAACGAGAGAAGTAGCACCCACGAGATGTCCGAGAAGTGTGGCACTGAAGGTTCTCTGAATAACTTTTCCCATTCTAAGCCATTGTAGGGCATTGGTAAGTTTTATTTTATAAGAACAGCTGTACGGAATAACAATAATATAATTGACAAAAGTATAGGCAAATTCACCGAAGTAGCCTGATGTGAGCCTTGACGATTTTCTGCACCTCCTGGGTACACTTGGAAGGATGAGTGTCGATGCTGGCGATGCGCAGCGCGAGCACGGCCATCTGTCCGGAAACGTGGTAGACCAGAGTGACCATGAGGCAGTCGGCCGCGCTCTGCCCGAAACCGCTAATGAAGACGAAGGGCAGCTGCGAGCCGTAAGTCCAGAAGTACGTCTGGGCATCATTCAGTTCGTAGAACGTGTAGAAGCGGTAGGGTAGCATAAAGATGAACGTCGAGTTTTCGCCGTTCGAGTTTGCGTATTCCATTACTGCGTGGAGCATATAATATCACGTGTTACGATGAATCACGATGGAAATTATTAGGCTTGTGCGTTGAGTTATAGATACGATTGCACCTCGATCTTTCATAAAAGGCAATTTCCTACAGAAGCCGATAAAAAAACTCGATGTCGATTAAAAAGCTAGCTATACATTACGTTCTCCCATCTGCCCCAGCAGTGGCTTGACATAGTACGATGACGCGGTCAACGCGGTGTTCGTGATCAGCAGTTTCATAAAGGTTCTCGACTTGACGTGGTAAGCCACGAACGTCTTCCTCTCCTCCTCCGTGTAATTCTTAGCATCGAAATCCTTCTTGGCGTCGCCGATGATTTCTCCGAGTTCGCTGTTGTAGATTCTCAGCATGAGCATTCTGATAAAGATCTGTGAGAAGGCCATGTTTTCGGTGAGGTTCATCAGGACGTTCTCGAAGTTGTCGATAAAGAGAAACAGGTCGAGGTACTCGAGCAGCATTTCGTAGCAGAAGTAGCCGAAATTCAGGAAGAAACGCACGTCGCTCAGACTTGCAGGCCAGAGGCCCAGAGTCGTCAGGAGGATATAGTTGTAGCGAAAAACTTGCGAGCTGTCGTCGAGCTCCGCTTGGCCCTGAAGCTGATGGTTTTGCATCATTAAACGTGTACTTACAATCTTTTGTACGATTTGGGCTCACTGCATCATTTGGTGCGAAAGATTTCTGTGATAAACTAAGCTAGAAAGTGAGATTACGCACGATTTGCTGTGAGTGAAAATTTCGAGTGGATGCCTACTTGCAGCGCATTGGTAGCCATGACTCGATGCTAGCCGTGGTATCGTCAAACGCAGAATGCTGCCTTTTCCTCAAAGGTTACGGTTTTTTTTCCAAAGCAATCAAACACACTATACAATGTATACACAGCTATTATCTTCCAGACGGGTCACGTAAAAGCTGCGTTTGATCATCGGGCTCTGCCTTAATTATAGGTCTCCGATATGCAGAAGGCGAATCGATATCAGCACACGATTATTATTTCATCGCGCGTGTATACATCTCATGCAGTCTGGTGCGGGCAATTTGCTCAAAATCGCGCGCTCAGGATTTTTTGCCGAAGCTTTTCTCTGAATTTTCTTATGGCCGTGTATAACGCGTATGTACACCTTGTAAGTATATATATATATATATATACACACACACACGCACACGCACACACACACACACGGAGTCCGAGAACGAATGTACAATTGCCCAATTATCCAGCGCTTAAAACTTCGCGAACGTGAAATTTGATGGAATAGAATAATTCGACTTTATTGCACATAATTGTTATTCGCGAGAGCGCAAGGCGTTTTTGCCGAAGCGCTTTCAGTTCGCTCGTCGACGCTGCATGGGCTTCGCAAAGGTGAAGATAAATCGGAGGGCCGCAAATTTCAATGTACACTGTCTACACGGCGTATACTCGTTCTCTGTACGTGTAACGCAAGTCTTTGAAAATATAAAATACGCCGCGGAAGTGGTGAAAGTATCTCACTGGGACTCAAAGAGCCAGACTCAAAAAAAAAGAACTTTCTAAAAGCTATACACTTTTTGCTCGCAGTACCGGCTGCATGCACCCATACGTTTCATCAGACCATAGAGAAGAAGAGCGCAGTGTCACGCTGCACGTCCGAACTCGTAATAAATCCTCGAATGCCTAAAAATATACACTCGTGCAGGAGAACATCGCGACATAAGGCTCGTTGCATAATCGCGTTCAGTGTATCGCATATATTCGGTTAATAAGTCACCCGGCGGCGAACCGATAAATCCGGCGAGCGTCCGCGTGACTGCACCGCTATCGCGATGCAAAAACTGGATTTCGTATATTTTAATCCCCGTCCGCGCCTCCGAGAAATCCGAGTGACTAATATGTATAATGCGCGCACTCGGCCGCGACGTCGCTCTTTTTCTCTTCCCCTCTTTTTCGATCCCGCTCTTTTTTCTCTCTCCCTCTCTCGCTCCTTCCCCTGATGCTCTCGCGGAGCAAAAGATCCTTTGTGCCACGGAAACATTATGATTTCGCGCAACGACGAATTCGCGCTTCTCTCAGGGGCATGCACGTACTAGCGCGGGAGGCGACACGTGCATCTCGCGCTGCATCGAAGACTCGCTCGAGCGCGAGAAGAAGGCCTGCGCGCCTGTCCGTGTGTGCGAGAGCGCGTCGGTATTCAAGAAATCTGCCGGTTTATGCTAATAACAGCATATGGCAAGGCGAACAGTGGGCGAAGAAACTGGCGCGACAGCAGAGGCCAGTTCGCAATAGACCCCGGCGTGCGGCGCGCTTCATTGTATAAGAAAGGCCGCGCCGCGTCGCGATCGCGAAAAGTCTGTCTGTCTGTCTGTCTGTCTGTCTGTCTCTCTCTCTCTCTCTCTCTCTCTCTCTCTCTCTCTCTCTCTCTCTCGGCTCTTTCTTTCCTGAACGTCGAGAGGATATCTCTCGCGCAAAAAGTCGCACACGCGCACTCTCGGCGTGAAGCGACACACACGCACAGCTGTACGGTCGCGCTGTTCCGATTTTTTTCGGAGCTCTATTTTCGGTGTCCTCCGGTACCCCTCGCCGCTATCGTTTTCATTTAGAATTATCGCCGAGACGCGCGCTGAGTCGAGAGTTTATCTCTGTGTGTATTAAAAAGCGCCGAGCTCTGCGCGCGCGGCAAACTTCATCAGTGCGAACTCAGCTCCGCGTGTGCCGTTCGGCAGTTGAGAGAGAGAGAGAGAGAGAGAGAGAGAGAGAGAGAGAGAGAGAGAACTCGTTGCTCGATTTGATCTTATCGTCGAGTTCGTACATGTCCAGCGCGAGATCTGGCCAGTTCGAGGGAATGATCCAGCCGAGCAGAGTCAAGTGATTTCGGGATCGACAGAAGGAGCGTGTAACTGGTAACACACATGCCCGTGAGCACTAAGCATGGACGAAGGCGAACAGAAGAGAGAAGAAAATCCCAGACAAGGCGCTAGTCGATTGTCTGTCATCACATTCGCGTAAGGTCTAGATAGATTCAAACTCAGCCAAATGCACCGAGAACGTTCGCGGAACGTTGAACCGGGGGAAAAAATCCCATTCTTCTCGCGAGGAGTGTTGTCTCATGCTTTCGGTTCTCTCTAACGGATGATGCATTATCGGTCTAATGTTGCACGTGAGCGTGTAAAGTTCAAAATGCCGTTAATCGTTAGTTACTTTCTATCATTCGGCCACCTCCGCACAAGGTGCATTGAAAAACCTGTTTCCGATGTATCGCTAGATAAACGGCTGGCGAGAGAAAACGTTAAGTTACTTAAGCTCCGAGTTGATCGTATTCCCCTTTTTATTCCTTCGCGGAATAAAAATTGATGACCCCGCAACATTATGCGCAAAAAAGTTTCGGCAAGCAACTTTATCGCTTTCTCGTGCTCGTTATATACCGCTCATTTTATTAGACCGTCCGGCTTCATTGGAATTGAAAAAAAAAGCATAGAGAAGAGATTCCTCATAAGTGGTTTACGCGAATACCGTGGCGTAGGTGGCTACGCTGCTTTGTCTGTGTACACATTTTTGCTTGAATAATACATGCCAAGTCGAACGAGGAAACGGAGATTCCGATAACTTATGGTCGAACGTGTAGAAATACTCATTGTCGGGTGAGGTCTATTAAGTACTTCGACGCACGTGATCGACGAATCCTTGATAAAATTGTATTAAAAAACCCTGCGCCTATAATGCTTTCTCTGTCGGTCACCGGGATATATAACTATAGATACCGACACGAGCCGAAAAAATAATCGAAAATAAAAAAGTCCTGCGAGTGTTGCGTAAAAAACTTTTCGAAAATCCT
Organism: Nasonia vitripennis; assembly: GCF_009193385.2. Classification (NCBI taxonomy): domain Eukaryota; kingdom Metazoa; phylum Arthropoda; class Insecta; order Hymenoptera; family Pteromalidae; genus Nasonia; species Nasonia vitripennis. The sequence continues at coordinate 26,502,511 of NC_045758.1, read as the reverse complement.
CTCGACTGTATGCCGGGAATGGTTCGAAATTCAGTATATTATTAATGTCGTAACTTATGAGCTTCGACTGGTTGGGTCGTTGTGGAGCGACAAAGAGTATATAGTTTCAAAATCGCGTTTAAAAAAAGACGAATCCTTTTTTTAGGTGGCTCTTCAAAACGTTTCGCACTGGGTTCCGGCGCGAATTGGATCTATCGGATCTTTATTACCCATTAAACGAGCATTCGAGTCATAATGTCGGCGAGCGAATTTCTGCCGAATGGAAGAGGGAACAAGCGAGATGTAAAGATTTGAATAAAGGCCTCTCTCCTAATTTGATGAGAGTCCTCTTCAGATGCTTCGGCAAAGACATCATGCTGGCTGGCCTCGTGCAGGCCATGCTGGAATTTTTCATAAGGTAAATACACGTTTTTATCATGTGCTTCGCAGGGAAGTTTAGATGAGCGAAATCGTACACATTATTTTTGTTCGTCGAAAAAATGAAAGGTCGATTCAATCAAAATTTCGATTTCGCCGTCCGCAGCACTTCCCAGAGCGTAAAATGAAAAATCGCTTCGTAATGATATTCACGAGGTTGGTATACTCCAGATTATCTAGGCCGTACATTTTATTGCAATTGTTGCACTACTCGAGCGAGAGATCAGACATGGCCAAGATTGAAGCATACGGCTGGTCAGCGGTACTAGTTACCGGTGTTTTCATTGACTGCGTCGTCTGTCATCTATGCGTTCAAAATCTCATGCACACAGGAATGAAGATTAGAGTCGCCTGCTCCTCGCTGCTCTACAGAAAGATCCTCAGTGTGCCAATTACTTTGACGGAGAATGAGACCAGCGTTGGCCAGGTTAATCAAGCTTTATTGATTCTTTTTTTATACGATATACTCACAGCACGAGACCAATTTGTATGGCCGCGCACGACAATGACTAATCCTCTGCTCGAGAGTAAGATTATATATAACGAATGAATTCCAGGTGCTCAATCTCCTGAGCAACGACGTGAGCAGGCTCGACCACGCGGTCTTCTATCTGCATTACATCTGGATGGCGCCCCTGCAGGCCATCCTGGTCTTTTACTTTTTGTACAGGGAGGTCGAACTGGCCGCGGGCAGCGGCATTTTGCTCCAGCTGCTCTTCATTCCTATACTCGGTAAGTACGCACAACTAATAACACGTACAACGCACAGAGAGGAAACTAAATGCCGGCACAATATGCCGCACGAGCGAGCGAGCGCGCACGTATTTGCACATACACACGTATACGTATAAATATCTTATCGCGCACTTCAATCGTAACGTGGCGCACGCAACAAACATAATGAGTTCGGCATTAGTCGACGTTAACGATGCAACTGCATAATGCGTGCACTCCTCCCCCACTACTCCTCATCGCGTTCTTCGATTTGTCTTGTTATACATATATGCAGGAATCGCAGCTGTTTGCGCGCTATAACACATTATTTTCCTCTCCGCGCGATTGTCCGTGAGCTTTCGAGTAATAAGCCAACACAGCGAGTCACGATGTAATATATTAGAGAAAAATCGCAATGACGCGAGAATTTAGGACTTTTTGGAAGATTAACGAATCGCCTGAGTAGCAAATACGCGACGAGAACCGACGAGCGGCTCAGATTGACCAATGAAATTATCAAGGGCATAAAAGCCATCAAGATGTACGCCTGGGAAAAGCCGTTTTCAGCGCTCGTTGACCGAGCTCGAAAGTGAGCATCGTTTTATTACATATAATATTCACATCAGAGTTCAATTCAAAATGTCATGTGATGCGTCTATAATTAAAACAATTTATCACTGCTTGTTTTGAAAGCGAACTCTCGGTACGCATCTTTCGCGGAAGGGAATGAACGAAAATGCTGATTCCAGAAAAGAAGTACAAATAGTGAAACAGGACTCCATAATGACGGACATGAGCTTGGCTTCGGAGTTCTACATTCCCAGACTCTGCATTTTCATAACAGTGCTGTCGTACGTTCTTCTGGGAAGCAGCGTCAACGCCGAGAAGGTCTACGTCATTACCGCGCTCTACGACGTTCTCCGCATGAGCATGTACACGCTCTTCCCCATGTGTACGTAGCGCGCAAAACCAATATTAACATCGAGCCACCCAAAAATATCCCTCCCCTTCGTTCCAGGTCTGCACGACGCGGCGGAGGCTCTGGTTTCGGTGAGGCGCATCCAGAAGTTCATGCTCATCGAGGAGATCCCTTACCTGCCCACCACCTCGAACCACGTGAACAACGCCGAGCCGATCATCCCCAAGGACCCGGCGATACACCTGAAGAACCTCAGCGGCCAGTGGACCTCCAAAGTCAAGGTCCTCAAGAACATCAGTCTGCAGATTCATCCGATGACCCTCACCGCAGTCGTGGGCCAGGTCGGCTCCGGCAAGACCAGCCTCCTCCATGCCATTATCGGCGAACTGCCCCACGTCAGCGGGGAAAGTCTGACGAGGGGTCGAGTATCCTACGCCTCCCAGGAGGCCTGGATCTTCGCCTCGACCGTCCGGCAGAACATCCTATTCGGTCGGCCGCTGGACGAGGCACGATACGCTCGAGTCATCGATGTTTGCCAGTTGAGGCGAGACCTCGACATCTTTCCGCACGGCGACGCGACGATCGTCGGTGAAAAGGGAATAAACTTGAGTGGCGGACAATGCGCTCGATTGAATCTAGCGCGGGCAATTTATCGCGACACTGACATATATCTCCTCGACGATCCGCTTTCGGCGGTGGACGCCGCGGTCGGCCGGAAAATCTTTCAAGACTGCATCAAGACTCACTTGAAGGACAAGACTGTCGTGCTGGTCACGCACCAGTTCCAGTACCTCGAGGAGGTGAACAGGGTGCTGGTTTTGAAGGATGGAACGATCGAGGCGGACGGGACACTCGCCGAGTTGCAGAACGCCGGAGTCAACCTGGTCAAGGTTATGCAGGTCAGCAACGAGTTCGATGAGGTGAAGCTGCCGCAGAAGCCAGCGACCGAGCTGGCTTCCAGCGAGAACTTGTCCGACGGCCTCGAGGAGAAGAGCGACAAGCTGACGGAGAAGAAGATAGATGGCAGCATCACGTTTAGGACTTACGTGTCCTACTTCCTGGCAAGCAGGAACGTGCCCCTGGTGGTGCTGGTTGTCTTCACGAGTTTCCTGCACCAACTGGCAGCCAGTGGAGGAGACTACTTCCTGGCCTACTGGGTCAACGCGGAGGAAAACGCAACGACGCACAAAAACGAAAGCTGCCCGGAGCACATTTGCGACGCTCGAGACTGGTACATCTACCTCTACGGGGGAATCACCACTGCCACTATAGTCATGTGCCTCTTGCAGTCTTGGACCTTCTTCGAGATGAGCATGAGGATAGCCAACAACCTTCATGCCAAGATGTTCGCCAGCGTGATATGCGCGACGATGGAGTTCTTCAGCACCAACCCTCTGGGTCGAATCATGAACAGGTAAGCAAAACCGCATATCGACGACGTCCGACCCGCTTGATTATGATTGATTAACGCTTAGCTTCTCTGGGTGCAGGTTCTCGAAAGACATGAGCATCGTCGACACCGAGGTGTCGCGGGCGATGATTGATGTCATTCAAAACGCCATACACATATTCGCGGCCTTCGTCGTGGTGACTACCGTCAATCCTTGGCTTATTATTCCAGCTATTTTCGTCGGCTTCGTCTTCTATTTCTTCTCGCTGTTTTTCATAAAGACCAGTCGCAGCATCAAGCGCTTGGAGGCGATAAGTGAGTCAGCCGGATTAAATTTAACATTCCCGCATCGAATCGGCGGTCCTCGTCCTCTAATTTCGACGATCAATTTCAGCGAGATCTCCGGTCTTCGGCCACGTGAGCGACAGTCTTCAAGGCCTGACGACGATCCGCGCCCTGCGCGCCAGGGAGATTCTGATCGACGAGTTCGACGAACACCAGGACCTGCACTCGTCCGCCTGGTTCATCTTCTTCTCGGGTTCCCGCGGCCTGGGCATGTACCTCGATCTCTTCTGCGCGTTCTTCCTCACCTGCGTCATCCTCACTCTGATGTCCGTGGACAAGACCACACTGGCCGGCGACATCGGCCTCGCGATAACGCAGTGCATGCTGCTGATCAACACGCTTCAGTGGGGCGTGCGCCAGTTCGCCGAACTCGAGAATCAGATGACGTCGGTCGAGCGCGTCTTGGAGTATTCCAAGCTGCCGAGCGAGCCGTACGATAGATCATCGGCGGAACGAAGGCTGGAGGAAGTGACGGAGGCCAGTCCGCTGACCGACGCCAAGTTGGAGATCCAAACGCCCACGAACGCCGTTGCTGCTGTTGGCGCCTGGCCAACCGACGGCCGGATCGAATTTAGGAACGTGTATCTCAGATACGACAAGCAGGGGCCACCGGTTCTCCGGGGATTGAACTTCTCGATCGAGCCGCGGGAGAAGATCGGAATCGTCGGGAGGACCGGCGCTGGAAAGTCTTCTTTGATCAACTCGCTGTTTAGGCTGGCCTACTTAGACGGAGAAATACTCATTGACGGGGTGTCTACGAGCCAACTTGGTTTACACAAACTGAGATCGCATGTAAATAATTTTATCTTGAACGCTCTCCTCTTGTCTTGAGAAACTTTGCTGGCCGGATTTTAGCTCGAGAAACGTATTAGCAAACGCAATTAGCCATTCTGTTTGAAAAAAATTATAAGAAAAAATGTGCTATACCGATATTCATAACTGATTTGAATCACACTTTGTTTTCACTTTTTATGTAGCTTCGGCAAAAATAATGCGATTTACGATAACCACTTTTTATTCAATAAAAGATTAGCATCATTCCGCAAGAGCCCATCCTCTTCACGGGCAGCCTGCGCAAGAACCTGGACCCGTTTGGCGAGTTCTCGGACAACGACCTCTGGCAGACGCTTGACGACATCGGCGTCAAGAGCAGCCTGGATCCCAACACAGGTCTAAACACCCGAGTCGCCGAGGCTGGCTCGAACTTTAGTGTCGGTCAGCGCCAACTGCTGTGCCTAGCACGCGCTCTCGCGCGCAAGAATCGCATCCTGGTCCTGGACGAGGCGACGGCCAACGTAGATCCCTGCACTGACGAGCTGATCCAGAGGGCCGTCAAGAGAAAGTTCGAAGACTGCACGGTGCTGACCATCGCCCACAGGCTACACACTGTTATCGACAGCGACAGAATGCTCGTCATGGACTCCGGAACTATTGCGGTGAGACCCCGTCGGTCTTTATTATCTATAAATGCGATTTCCTTGTAAATCTGAATTTCAATTTTGAGATGTTACATTACTTTTGTTAGGAGTTTGATCATCCATATATTTTGCTAACTGAAAAGAAGGGACTCCTGTACGATATTGTTCAGCAATCTGGAAGTGGTGCGGCGCAGCTTCTCCTACAAATTGCAAAATTAGTAAGCGATATAACGATCTTCTCGCTAAAGTTATGGTTTAACATCATGTTAATCCCAATGTGTCATTTCAGAGTTACGATAAAAAAACAAGCAAGGTATGAGGTCCACATTCCAATTGTCAACCATTTTGAGAGAAATCGAAGGACTGCTGAAAAAGGACATTCCAATGATACAAAATATATGCGTTTGCATAAAAATTGTCTCACAAACTATTAAAAGCGTTGTAATATTCACAATTAATTTTTTTACTCCAATAATGTCCTAAGCATACCTATTATGTTGAAGCATTAATAGTACGATTGTGTACACCTGAATCTAAATTTAATTACAAAATATAAGTATTAAATAAAAAAATAAAAGAATGTATTCAAGTACAAATTATCTCAGTTTCATAAATTAATCATCAAAAAGTAAATAAAAATAGCAGTTACATAAAGGAAAGTGTGGATGGATCGATTATAATGCAGTTTTACGAAACATTTATTTTGTAAAAATAATTTCATAACATTTTTAGAATCTTGCAATAGCAGTACATTATCACCTTACATTAAACAACTCGTTCGCGTTTTTTTTATAGAAAAAAATAATACAGGAACGAATTTTAGGGTTAGTAAAATACAAATCCATCCAAATACGTTTTATTCATTGCAAAAACCTGCAATCAGTCGGAAATTTTAATACTTTTTTCAAGCACTAACAATTTTTTTCTTTCTGGGTTCATTTATATTTGTAATACGATACTCCTGTCACAACTAGTCCTTCATAGCATGGCGTTTAGCACACACACACACACACACCGTGCTCCAAGGGACTACTTATATTATGCCACTCGTATCGTTATGTACTGTAGCTTACAACCAACATTCATTCATTATCTGAAAATACCTTTAACATACGTGCTATACTTAGATACGCATCGCTGCATTCATATGATGAAAATAATAACTTTCATTGTTATTTTCTTCGTAAAATAGATAAAAAAGGATTTGAGGTATCTTATATCAAATTCATAAAATGATGTTACACGTGAAAGTTCAAACCGCAAATATGCGAATACATAATTTTACATAGGTAAATGACTGTTGTTTACTCATTATTTGTCTTCGAAAATTTGATTTTTGTATAATAATTAAAATTAGTCGTAAGTTTTCAAAGTAAAAAAATTCTCTTTTTCGGTGTTTAAATATTTTATACAATTTGGGGTCAATATTTGCGTGAATTAACTTTTACGATTATAAAATATACATAAAAAAGTGTACAAAATTTAACAATCTTATCCTCATAATACTCAATTAACATTAACAAATTGATCGATGCCCAAAGAGTTGCATTATTGCTACTGATGTAAAGTAATAACGTGACAATATATCAATGTAATATAAACCATATTATAATTTATCTGTTTATACACTTCATCTATGTTCTTATTGAAATAAAAAAAAAACCCACTTTTTATAATAGGAGTTTGTAAATCTCAAATATATATATATATATATATATATATATATATATATATATATATATATATATAGCACGGATACGATCTTCTCTATTACCAGGATAGTGCTTTTGATCCATTGGCTATGCTAACAAAGTATCAGAATTCACTTTGATCGAATAATCTCGTACATTTAATCAACGACGTATGACCTATACTAAACTATTAAATAATTAATAACTATGTACACAAATAATCGAACTGACTCATACATTAACAATATTATTACATCGAAGTAAAGTGGAAAAATGCAGATAAAAAAATATGCATTTGTAAGTCTTTGTGTGCCAGAGCTTGGACTTGCTTGCTGATTAAAATGATATAAGAACAGGTAAATCAAGAACAGTACCAGCAGCATAAAAACGTACGTATATAGGATTTTTGCGCCAGAGATTCATTTTTATACGACAATCCTCGAAATTTTTATATTTTAGCATTGAAACATATAGATATAAGAAAATAATAGGTCAGTCAAGCCACTGGTAACTAGTGTTTCCCATACTTCTTATATCGACAGAGCAGAATTTAAAGTTAGAGTTGTTTCATAAAATTGGTACCATATAATTACACATTTCGATACGATAACATTATACACCTTTGTAAATGAAAAAAAACTTCCGATTTCTTTAACGACTGTTCAAAATCCATACTTACGTGCATAATAAAATTTGTACAATACGTCCGTCATGTGAGTGAGGAATATTCTTTAAAAAGGAAATGAACACATAAAAACACATTATTCCCGTATTTCTTCTCAAATTAGATTTCCGCTCGTGCACGAAAGAAAATTGGGTTGCTTGGTTGATATTATAAATAAACGGCAGTTCTAAAGAAGTGTAAATTAGAGTATCTGAGTTCGAAACATCATCGTCTTTTTGCAAGCCTTTACTTGTCAAGTTTGATGACGAAAGCTTCGCCAGGAGGAATGGTCAATTCCTTAAAGTATATATTTCGGTTGAGTTTGTGCTCGGGTCCGACTACTACGTGGCCTCCATAGTAGAGAGATGATAGATCCTTCGTCTGGCTGTGCATACCGAGATTCGCGACAAAAACGTACGTGTTCCTTCGCGGATACCACCTTTCGATGACGATCATGTCGTCCATCGTATACCTGTAAACGTCAAAAATATTGGTTTATATTTCTTTTTTTAGAGCGAGGAACTAACGCCATGTGAATTTAGTGAATTACTAACCGAACTTTGCCATTAGCCGTTGACACTTTATTTTTAATCACAACTTTAATGTGTATGGGCATTGTTTCATTTCTCAGTTTAGACATCTCCGGCAAAAGGCCAGTTAAATTTGTAGCCGCTGGTTTCGCAGATTCTGGCATCCAGGGCGCTGCGGTGGGCTTGGAAAAAGTTTCATCGTTACTGTTTTGATTGTCCCAACGCATGGGTACTAACTGATACAAATGGTTGAGGTCCTGGTGCTCTTTACTTTCTGAATTCAGCATTCCAATCTACAATGAATAATTTATATTTGTTGCACTTTATATGTTCTAATTTTGCAGAACCGTTTGTACATTATCTACTTACCTCGTCCCCGTAAAAAATACTAGGCGTACCGGGTAGCATCATGCCCATCATTGCAATCGCTACACTCGCATTTGCAACTTTCAAAGTCGAGGCCAATCTGGGTTTATCAACACTGCCAGTAGACCAGTGTATCCACGGATATCCTGCTTCCTGGAACAATAGACCCTTCAATGTTTCGGACACCTCATCCATAATCTTCTTCGTGCCGTTGACTACATCGAGTGTTACATCCACCAGGTCCATCCTGCCCAAAATCACATCTCTCACGTCATCGGGAACGTTGAGCAGCGCATTCTCACTGCACATCATTATCCTTTTTGAGCCGAGGATTGTCTTCCAAAGCCTCAGAGCGCCGACAAAATTCTTTTCGTTTGTGTAGTGTTCCAGGCCTTTTAGATAGAAGCCGTCGACACCCAGATCGGACCAATGCCTGATAGACTTTGTTACCGGGTGTTCCTCTAGAAAACTTGGAACTGTTGGTCTGACAGTGGAACTGGAAACGTCCACGCTTGGATTAACTGGTGCTGATAAAAGAGATTCCATAGTTTCGCTACGGGAAGGTAAATCTGTTGCAGCAATTGCTTCGTTTCGTTTGTGACGAACAAATTGGTCGTTAGAACTGAGATTCGCTGAACCTCCAAAGTCTTTTACAAAAGGAAAGAGCAGGAGATCCAGAATAAGAGTCATGTTTCTTTGATGAATAGCCGAAACCATTTTAGTAAAGTCGGCTGTATCACCGAGGATAGGATCAGCTTCTGTTAAGCTTTCAATGTCCATGTAGTGCTGAGGATATTGCTGAGATCGAAATATCGAGTTCAATCGTATCCCCTTCACTCCGAGATTCTGTAGGTAGTCCAGTCGCTTTGTTATACCGCGAAAATCTCCGATTCCATCGTTATTGTAAGAATCTTGAAATGAGGCTGGGAAAATCTCGTAAAAGAGACTACCTTGCCACCATTCTACTCGTGGATCGCACCTGAAAAATGATCAAAGACCTTTAGTACCGATCATTTATGATTATTTTTTTAATAAAATTTCAATACTTTTTTGGCATGGTAGCAATGATGCCAATAGCAATCGCAATGCATCCCGTAAACAATGACATCAATGACCAAAAGCATACTTTGCGGATGACTGGCCAATTCCAACTCATAAATCCATAATTTTTCGGTGGTTTAGGTACAACTAGTTGAATTCCTGTGAGCGGAGGTTTTCCCCCGTTATCTTGGTTGTAAAACTAGGCAAAATCAAATAAGATTAATTTTTCTATTTTTCGATTAACACGCATTCTTATTCACGACGCAAACACAATTTTACAACTAAACGAAATTGAAATTTTGAACAGAAAAATGGAGCATAAAATTTGTATGTTCGATTCAGCGTACTGTAGATGAAAACGGGCTACAAAATGCGTAGTAACTCATGTATTAATGTCAATTTAGCGTATCCAATATCACTCCTTAAGCTCGTGCTTGTTCAGCAAACTATGATTGTGATGCTCTCGGCGTGCTAGCGACACTTAAACTTTTATGAAGCTGCCAAGTTTTGTACAAATGAACATGAAAAATGGTGAGAATATTGTTAAACTCTGCCGTGAAGTAGAGGGTCTGCTAATTTATTAAATAACCAGTTATGCGAAAGGTAAATACAGAAAATTTTTATATTAAAGAAAAAGAAAAATTTCATCAAACATTTTTAATAAACCAAGTCAAAAAAATAAATTTCTGAAATTTGAAAATTTTGAAACGTGTTGTATGTTGCAGTAAATTGCTATTGACTAAAAATAAATAAGTAAGTGATCGACCGTGAGTTGACTAGCGAATATACTCAATTACAAGGAAAAGACATAAATAAATTGTCAAGACAGTCCGCTTTGGCAGCACCTCTATCTCTTCCCTGGCAAAGGTTAATTCAATTAGTCTTTGGATTGTTTATCGATCGTAGTCCAAATAGAGTTGTGTCTAACGCGATTTTCTCTAGTCTGTTGTGCATTTGTAAAACATCGCATGAAAATAAAATAGAAAAAACATGACGTCCTTACCAACGCTTGTGCATCCGGAGCTAAATGATTGTACGCGGTGTTTAATTGGGTAAGTAGTTGCGTGCAAACTGGTTCATTTGTGTCGCTACTGCTGCCGCTGTTGCTGCTCGTTTCGACCATCGGATCTCGCGAACTCGGTTCTGTAAATATAGTTGTTTTTGTAGAAAACACAATTATTGACATTCATAAAAAGCCGGAAAAATAAAAGATATTTCTCGGAACAAAAGTTCTCTAATCAATAGTTCTCGGAATCGAACAAATTAAAACGACAGCATATTTTTATTAACTCGAACACGCTTACTATTAAGTGCTATTAAAGAATCGGTTGGTAGGGTCAATTGATGAACTGACGAAAGATGGCTTGGCGATGTCAGCATGCCACCTATAGTCTCACGTTATTTCATTACTTTATATTAATTATACATCTGCTCGTGCGATTGGCGCTTCTTTTAGGCAATAAAAGCGTCGAGCAAGCTAATAAAAGTGGCCACAAATTTTTCATTTATTATTTCACAGTATTTACGATCGTAATTTCGCAAAAGAGAATGGAATTTATTTATAGTTTATTCAATTTAAAAATAGAAAGTACATGTGATATGGAAGCGCAAAGAGCCTGACATTCGAGCACGTCTGATGAGATAGCTTCGTAGCGGTCTGCTGAGCTCTAATTACAATCTCATGCAATTCTCACCGTGAAAATGCTTTTATGCATATGAATGACTTCTGCGTATTTTTTATTATTTAAATTTTGATAAACGCGATTAAACCTCGACTACATAACTTTCACATAATTTGATTCACGGACACTAAAACGTTTCAATGCAAAAACTCTAATGCGTCGTTTTCTCCTGCTTTGCATAACTACGTGTCACAATAATAGCGCGAACACATAAGACTGCTGACACCCACAAAAACTGTGGAGTTCGTTCCGTGTACCGGAGAAAACACAAAAAAATTAACTACTACCCAAGGCTCAATTGAATATAATATTGATCGCGAAAAAATGATTGAACAAAAGCAAGCTATCGCAAAGCTATAAGAGAAAAAAGGCGACTCACCATCGTTCAGCTGCTTGCAAGAGCTATTGACGATGTTAAGGAAGGCGAGGCCGTCCTCGGAATTGATGTTGTTGCAGAGCGTCTGGTCCAGTGTCGTGGGCGGCTCGCCGTGGGGCTTGAAGCCGGTCGCGATTACGCCGCCACCGCCGCCATCCAAGGGATTATTCGATGACGGTTCAGGCGGCGGACTCGGCGTTAACAGAGGACAGTCAGATGTTTCCTCGTCCTACGTTCGATTAAGTATTTTTATCAGATTCGCAGTACAACTCTTGTATAACCGAGAAAAATATTTTCAGTGGATATAAAGAAGTATATTAGGAAGTCTTTCAAGCACTTGCATTGATTGAGACGTGGCGTACAAGTATAGAAAATAATAAACCAACCTGTTGATCCCTGTGTATGAGCCTCTGCGAGCTTGGCGACGTTAAAATTTCATTGGCAATGACCACCGATAGGCGGCCGTCTGGCTTCGGTATACTCATCTCAATCGATCGCGCGTCAACGCGCGACGGACGATCGAATCCGATCTAGTCTCTTGACGCACTAACAAAGGCTACAAGTAAAATCAAACACTTTGTAGGACTGAGTCATGCAGTCGGTGGTAAGTATGCACTACGAACGACGAGCTTTATTCCAATCGATGCCGGAGAATTAATTGGGGCACGTCGGCCAAACAATTCGCACTTTTACTATCTTCCTTGAAATACCACATGGAAAGTTAAGAGTCTTGGCGTGGTTCCAATAACGCGCCGCAAGTGTATAATTATTCGCGTTTTTCAAATATTTATATAAAAGCGAGTTCTTTTTGGCTCGGCGCCGTTATAAATAGATTTCGCGCTTGTTACGAAATTTTTTAAAAGCGCTAAGCAGAAGGAAAACGCAGAAGGTGCGTCAGTGTTTGAGGTGAATTATCGGGTGCTAAGCTAACAGACTCTGCGTGCGAAGATTATCGATCATGCATATCGTGTACCTGTGATAAATGAAATGAATTTGCGAACGGCTACTTGCGATGAAAAAATTAAACGCGTTTTTAGTATTTTAGTGGGTCTAAGGAATTACAATTGGATACGGCATTACGTTCTTTTGATTAGATTACTTACGCACTTTTGCTATATGCTTATCGCAAATGTTTACGCAGCTCCACGTGCAAGAATGTTTCTGGCGAATATATATCACGCCTCAGCGCGCATTCAACAGGACACCCTCCACCTGCGCAATCGCGTGCAATATCTTGGCGCTTGGCAGCGCGCACCACTGACTTTTGCCGCGCGTTTCTCTCGGAAACTCTTATATTATTACACGCACACCCCGCGAGAGCGAATAAAATCGTTTCCTGCGCATCCGCGAAAACCGACTGCCAAATATCAACGAAAGAGATACTACTTACACACTCTTAAATCAGCTCGCGCAAGCCGCGGCACGTAGCTTATGCACATATATAGAGGCAACGTTACAGGCGCGCGCACACGACCACGTGACTTCGAGCAGCACAGCGCGCAGCAAGCACGTGAGGCTCGGCGCTGACGAAAAGCTGCCAAAGTTGTTGCAGCAGAGGGAATCACCTCGTCTCGTGCATCGTATATGCGACGGACGAGACTCGCTCGCACACACTCGAACACCCGAAGGTGAGGGACTGTTAGAAGATCGGGTAGAAGCACCGGACGTACCTGCAGAGGCGAAAGCTTGGCTCTGGAGCGAGAACAGCTTAAAAGCTGCGAGTCCTCGGCACGAAAGAGCTCTCGTCGTTAAAAGAGCCGCTGGAATGTGTTCCTCTCGTCGGTGAACTACTCGAGGGACTAACGAACGGGAAAAGCTCGCAAGCTCCGGCCTACGGCTAACTGCTGCTGCTGCTGCTACCGAGGACGCGTGTGCAGCCGCTGTTATATATTTAGAGTTGTATCCAGCTGACGAGCCGTGCCTGCTGTTTCTGCTGCCTGCTTGACTCTCCCTCGCGGTGGTTCTGCGCCGCCGACGCGAGTCTGCGCGCGGCTAACTCTCGTCGGCGCCCCTACTCTTCCCTACCTCGCTCGAACACTTCGCTGCTCCCATGTATGCTTCTTTTATAGACTCTAGCTCGTTGGGCTGACTGACTGGCTGATGACACCTCGACTGTAACTGCCAGCTCGGAGCTTTTTTCGTTTCGCTTTTTTCGTCGCGAGTTCTCTCGGAAGTATAGCTACGCGAACACAGATGCAGTTTGTATTTACGGAAACTCAATATTCGGGGTGGGGCGGTTCGACGAGGTCAGCGCGGGAAAAAATCAATAGGTCGCGCGCGATTTATCAACGGCCAAGTTGAACTTGCGCGCGCGCGCTCGCGCATTAAGCTATTGTCGTCGGACGATGGTACGTAGGGAGCGACTTGACCGGTGGCGATCGTAAATCGTGCCGGTCACATAACTCCATCTGGTAGTTCGACTGCCGAACTCGATGTGATACAGCGCTCTCGAAGAGCAATTTGATAAGAATATGCTCTTGCGCGGGCAATTTATAGGCGTTTGAGTATTACGTTGCTGAACGTTCATTCAAGAAAATTCGAGGGAAAGATACTGTCTTTAGGTTGCCGGGGCGCTGAAAAAAGCGTCGATGAAGCAGCGATCGAGCTTTTGTAAGGGTCTCGCTTGCCTTATCTCAGCTTTGAATTATGGTTGTTGAGGCTACTTGGATGGCTCGTAAATCAATGACTTGAGTTATGGCAATTAATTGTTTTATGCCATGCTGCTATTGAGAGCTGCTAATAAAGTAATCCTCAAATCGTACACTTGGTATACATATCGTTATCTTTGATTAAAAAGCGTTGTTCAAGCTTTAAGGGAATAATACCTCGACAGCTGCTCATGAAGATAATGATTATTTAAGATCTCATTACTTTTAGAGGGAAATGTCACGTTGTAGCAATCAATTAAGAGACGAATTATTTTCGCAAGATATGAAACGATTACAGTGCGTTTCCATTATTTGTGATAATTGTTTACGCACACGCACTCGGAGATTGGAATATCTCACCGAGAAAGAAAATTTAGCGGATAAAACTGTCTACAAATATAAACATGAGCATACAGTTGTAGTTTATAAATACAAAATATGCATCTAAATCCGGAACCCAAAACAGTAGATGCAGTGCTGATATTAATTATTGTTCACTTTACAGTAGTAATCAGTGCTGTGTAAAAATAAAACATTAATGTACACAATGATTGTCCCCTGTTATTAGCTCTCCTCTTTGTTTCGATAACGTATTTTCATCTAAGTTTTTAGTATTCCACTCTTGACGTAACGTGATTATTCTTATCCGTCGCAGAATACTTAGACGCAGATTATTCGTAGCAACACAAAACAACACCGAGCAATGTATTCTCTACATACGCAATTAGATTACAGACTCATATGGCAGTTATTGTTTCATATCGTTCATCTCGCGAAAAACGCAAAATTCATTCAACAGCTTGCACACAATTATTTATACGCTTATGACATAATCCAACTATCGCTCATAGTGAACTTGGAATAAAAAGCGCTATCGTCGCGGCTCTGACGAAATAATATATAGAAAAGAAATATACACGCAGCATCCCCTTTTCCTCGTGCCTCGCCGTGAGTATAGCTGCACAATCAGAGATCAAAGCGAGAAAATAAACGCGCTCTTCCCTTATCAACTCTCGTAGTTTGACCCGCGTCCCATCCCCACCCCAGCACTAGGTCATGGTAACGTACTTCCATGGCACAGCTCACAGACGCACACAAATACACGAGTCTCGAAATTACAATATGTAACAACAATCTGGCCCGTTCCTCGCCCCTCTCCTGCCTCGACTGTCTTTCGTGTTTGTGTGATTTCACTTGGAAGAGACGGCCCTCCGAGCAACGACGTTCGCGCATAGATAATAACTCACGAGCCAAGATGATCTTTGCTCCAGCCGCATCAAGTCCGACGCCACCGCCGTCTTCGTCGGACACGAGCTCGAAGATCCGCGATCGGGGAGTTTCTGTGTTCCCGTAGTTTTTTTGCCATTGGTGCTTACTTAACGCTGACTCACTATTTTGAAAAAAGTGCGCTTTCGAGGGTAAACGTTTAAATCAATCTTTCGTACTGCGGAGATGTAGCCGAAACTTCATCCGGTAAGTAAATCGCAATCATCGGTTTGCAACTTAACGAGCGATGCTCTTGTAATTCAATGTCTCCCTCTTTCTGTTCAAAGTACGAAAAGTCATCAAAAACTTTCGACTCGCTAAAAAGAGAAGCTTGCAAAGCTCGACTGGAAGTCTTCCCATAAGACAGTAAACGACTCTTTCGCGCATCGAATTCCGGAAGCGAGGAAAGCAAGATCGGCGGTGTGAGTGCGCATTTTACATGGATTCCGAGCTGACGAGGAGAAGAAACAGTGCAACTCTCGGAGCAGTCGACCGGAGACGAGGAGCCGCGGATCTGCAGCCCGAGCTCTTTCGAAACGAACGGCCCGTTGACGCGATCCAACAGATATGGCTCTCGACTTCTTGGCTGGCTGCCTCGGAGGTAAGTTTGAAATTTTCCGAAAACTGACCTCCGAGCTCTCTATTATCGCTCGTGGAGCATTATCTGTCGGAGATTGGGAGATGCCAGATTATCGCGCATCGTCATGCGTAGCGTGTATTCAAGCTGACAACGAGAGATTTCGGAAAAACGTTTCTTTCCGTTAGGAGATTTCGGATAACGGTGTGTATGAATGCGTGAACACATATCGCGATCGCGCACTGAGTCAGGCGAAAAAAAATCCATAGCTGGCCGGCAGCATCGAGCGAGTCGGAGTTTTCGCTCGCGATAGTCTGTTTTTTCCTGTGCATTATCTGCGCTCGTGATTTTGTGCAACTGCACGAGTTGTGTGTACACACCGTATATACTTATGTTATATGTACGCGCTCGCGTTCGATCGACGAGCGAGCTTTCGTGATGCTCAAGGTCAGAGATTTTTTTTAATCTTCAATAACGATGCCTTTGTTTTTGTCTCGGTGCAGGCTGCGCAGGTATTGTGGTTGGATATCCTCTTGATACCATCAAGGTTCACATTCAGACGCAAGACCACAGGAATCCCAAGTACAAGGGGACATGGCACTGCTTTCGTACCCTGATCAAGCAGGACTCGGTGGGTTGATCGATGATTTTTGGAAATTTAATCACTGAAATTATGATTTGATGGAAAATATTTTTCTCGTGCGACAGGTGTCGGGTCTCTACCGTGGGATGTCGTCGCCGATGGCAGGCGTTGCGGCGATCAACGCCATTGTCTTTGGCGTCTACGGCCAGACGCAAAAGTTCCTGAACGATGGGCTCCCGCCCAACAGCGACCACCAGCTCGGCGGTCACTTCCTTGCCGGTGCCTCGGCCGGCATAGCCCAGGCCCCAGTCTGCAGTCCCATGGAGCTAGCCAAGACTCGGCTGCAGCTTCAGGACCACGACTCTGCGCCTCGCAACGGCAACCAGCCTCGTTTCTCCAGTCCGGTGCAATGTCTGCGCCACATTCACCGGACGGAGGGGCTCCGAGGCGTCTTCAGCGGCCTGGGAATCACCCTGATGAGAGAAGCTCCGAGCTACGGGGTGTACTTCGTGACCTACGAGGCACTGACGCGCTCCGAGCATCCGATCTCGACCTGGCACATGCTGCTGGCCGGTGGTCTCGCCGGTACCGCCTCCTGGGTAGTGTCCTACCCTCTGGACGTCGTCAAGTCAAGACTGCAAGCCGACGCCACGGCCAAGTACAACGGAGCTCTTGACTGCTTCAGAAAGTCAGTGAGGAACGAGGGATACGGCTGTCTCTTCCGGGGACTGAACTCGACGATCATCCGGGCGTTCCCGACGAACGCCGCGACCTTCGCCGTGGTCACCTGGACCATGAGGCTACTCGGAGAAGACCAGCCTCAGAAGGCACCAGCGACGCAGCCGAAGAAGGAAGAGCACGAGGTGTTCAAGCCGAGCTCCAGGTCCTGGAACGCGTTCGATCGTTACGGGGAGTCCAGCTGCCAGTCGCTGCACAAGATTGGAGACGCCACTAACGGTTATCTGCACCAGCTGGTGAGTGCGAGCCTCGTTCTGATGCCACATGCGTCTGCGACGGCGGGTAACGAAGTCGCCGCGGTCGCCAAAACTGCGAGTGTTAAACAGTTCGACGAAGCTCGCCACTTTGAATGGGCTAGGGAGATGGTTCACTACTAAGGATTTTTAATGCAGACGGTGTACTGTGCTTCAACGGTCGACTACGACAAAGAGTGCTTTAAGAATACTCTTATTTATAGCGTAATTTTATAACGACTGTTGTCGAATTTTTTATATGTTTTATATACGAGATAAAACTTTATTTTTATGCTCCATTATTCGTTTTATGTTACTTAACCTAGGTTTATGATTATTTTACATAAACATTGTTATAATATGCATAAGTTATTTAGAAGTGTGTAGATTTGATAATATTGTATTTTAATTCATCGTCATCAGAATATTGTCTTCCATTAAACTATTCATACGAATAAGAGAGTACTGCTTTTTTCTTCATTTCGATCCAAAAGCTATACATAACAAGTTTATATAACAATCGAGTGAAGTGAGTAGTCGATCGATACACAATCCCTCAGATCAGCGGTATGCATCGTGACAGCATGTCGATGTGCTGTCGCTCGCGGTTCTTTCTCGGCTTGGTTAAACTTGAGTTTTTCGGATGCAAAATTATAATTTATCTCGGTTATACTGGCATGATTTGAGCCGACCGACTACGCTTTTTTCAACGTCCGCGGTGTTGCGTCCATGGTCTTTAATTGAACGGAAAAAATCAGCAACAGAGGCGCTTACGGACTGTAAAAGGCGGTATTTGTTTATTGTTCAAATTTAAATCAGTACATCAGAGCACTAGACTTTAATAGCTTTTCCATACACTTCATCTGAATCGAAAATTTATAAGAATATTCATAACCTCGCTACGCGATCCTTGAAGGTTAGAAACGAAGTTTTTAAAAATGATCGTCGTGATCGATTGAAATTGCTACTCGACTACAAGTTCACTTTCAGGAACTCGAAACGAAGACCTCAAAATTCAAATGTTGCATCCATAAATATCGAACCTCGGACAAAAAAAAAACCTCCAGGCCAGATAAATCAGCAGTCATGGACGCAAACAACAACAATACCAGCAGCAGAAGCAACGACCAGACCAGTTTGAGCAACTCGAGTAGCAATGTCGACATGTCGGAAAACGTGGTCAAGTGCTGCGGCGCGAACTCGAAGCATCTAATGATGAGTGACGGGCCGAGCACTTGTGCCAACAGTGACTATCGCTGTGTCAGTACTCAGGGGCTGCAGTCGCTGAACGACCTGAGGCAAAACAATTTGCTGTGCGATGCGGTGCTTAAACTCGAGGATGGCGGAGTGTTTCCAGTGCACCGGGCCATTCTGTCGGCTTGCAGCACCTATTTCAGGTTTGTCAAACGGTTACGCGGCAACGTTTTACTCCGCGAATTTTCCTAAAAAATTTCGTCAACGCATCAGAACCCTGTTCACGACGACCCTGAACCCGAAGAACAACACCGAATTCCTGGTCTCGAACGTCAGCAGTAAAATAATGAACCTACTGCTAGAGTACGCGTACTTGCGCACCATCGACATCAAGCAGGAGGACGTCTGCGAGCTGCTCATCACCGCAGACTATCTTGTAATCGACGGAGTCCTCGAGCTCTGCTGCGACTTTCTTCGACGCTCTCTCACTGTGAAGAACTGTATCGGGATCATGATTTTTGCGAGGGAGCATTTCTGCAAGGATCTCGAGAAGGAAGCGCGCCGATATCTGCTCCGGTACTTCGTGCAGGTCTAACATAACTTGCAAATGTTTTTTGTTCGATATATTGCTTTAATTTTCATTATAGATAGTAGATTATTTGGTTGAATAGCTTTCCTTAACTGTTTAAGTAAATTTCGCATTTAAAATAGTGAGACGATATAAAAGTTTAGTTTAGTTATTTGATACGTTCTTTACGTATTTATGCTATCAAACAGAATAATTTTTTACCATAATTTGAGAACACGTTGACGAATTATATACTATTGAATGTATACCAGCCAAGCTAACGACATTTCTAGTATTTTTCAAAGTGTTTTCTTTTAAAATTTTCTAATATGGTGAAAGCCCTCTATTTTAAAATTGATTAACCTTCATGTGAGTGATTAAATTGTGGTAAAAAAGGCTTGATTTATATGACATTATGTATAGGTGAAGAACCTTCTTAAGAATATTTCTCAAAGTAGAGATCTAGTGGCTAAGATTCTCAAAAATATTTAGTTAAAGTTTGAGTAAATAATTTCCAACGATCAGGAATAGTGCAAAATTAAAGATATTTGATCGACTTGGATTGAAAAATGCAAAAAATTCCGGTACCGGGAATCGAACCCGAGCCTCCTGGGTGAGAGCCAGGTATCCTAGCCACTAGACCATACCGGAGATGTTGAACGAAAGCATAATTTGGTGGGTCATGAAGTCTTCAAACGCTCTTAATTGCTAAAAATAACAAAAATACATACAAACCATTACGAGAATGATTTTTGCATTTTTATAAAAATAATATATTTTTAAGTAATAAGGTAGAAATCTACTATCAATCTCGCCTTGATCAGGCGAAAAATAAGTCATCCAAATTAGCATAATTAAATTATTTTAAAAATTAATAAATAAACAACCTATAAATAAGATTATTTATTTAGAGAAATATAGTTTTAAACATATAATTTACATTTTTCAAATTAATGATTTCACTGAGATTTACCTACTTGAAACAGTAGTTCCCTGTTTTATCGACAACCGCGTCCAATTGATTTGCTTGTATGCATATGCATGTTATAAAAGCTTGACCACTCATACACGGCGAAATTCGGTCACGTGCTGTGAAAAATCTTTGAACTATTGATACTATAAATAAATTTAGCTATTGATAAATCACACTTTTCAATACCTTATTTTCACTTTCGCAATTAAACGGTTTACCTTCAACTCAAAGAAACGAGGGTGGGAATTTTTTCAAACGCAAATGAAATAACGAGAACACATAGTTAGTATTGTGATCTTTATAGTCTCATGCAGATATAGCATGAACGATCACAGCAGCAGGCCAAACAAGGTAGTTTTAGCATCATTTATACAATTATGTTTAGATATTTTTTGGAACAGGATAATAATAATATGAATAAGCATAGTTGATAGGTATATGTAACATAATAAGAGCCAGTCACTTTCATCTCTCTGATTATATAAAAGTCTGGTTTCGACGAACGCGCGTGTGTTTCCAGTAGTCTCTTTTCCGTGACATGTACTTTTCCGAAATTCTGGATTCTCCAAAATGAAACATCTGAATTTTGCTATACAAAAACCAATAAACCCGTGCAGGTGGCTGAGCAAAGCAGCGAGATCCTGGAGCTTCCGATCGACGAGCTGACGGCACTGATCGCCGAGGACGAGCTGAACGTTACAAACGAGGAAACCGCCTGGGAGTTGGCCCTGCGCTGGATCGGCCGCGAGCCGGAGACTCGCAAGGTTCACATCGTCGAGCTGATGCGCAACATTCGCCTCGGCCTCATGGACACGTACTACTTCCTGGAGAACGTCAAGAACCACCACTACGTCGCGGGCAACGAGGCCTGCCGGCCCATCGTCATCGAGACCCTCAAGTTCCTCTACGACCCGGAGATGATCAAGCAGAAGGACGGCGAGCTCGAGATCGCGACACCCCGCGTCCCGCACGACATCCTCTTCGCGATCGGCGGCTGGCAGGGCGTATCGGCCGTCGATCTCATAGAGACCTACGACACCAGGGCGGATCGTTGGGTCAAGGTATCCGTTGACGCGGAGGCTATAAGCGCGATCGAACGCCGACTTACGTCGGCGCTTTGACCTTTCGCTGGACTCTTTATACTCATCGCAACGATTTCGCAACGCACCAGGTCGAGCAGATCGATCCGCTGGGACCACGGGGCTACCACGGGATGGCGGTGATCGGCTACAAGATCTACGTGATCGGCGGGCTGAACGGCGTCGAGTTCTTCAACAGCTGTCGCTGCTTCAACCCCGTGCGCAAGACCTGGCGCGAAGTCGCGCCCATGAATGCCAAAAGGTTGTTGTGCAACTCGTTCATCGCACCTCCGAAGACAAATTGTACGAATCCCCCGGTGCTTTCAGGGCGTACGTGAGCGTGGCGCTGCTGAACGACATCATATACGCGATGGGCGGCTACGACGGCTACTTTCGGCAGAACAGCGCCGAACGATACGACTACCGGCGCAATCAGTGGTCCCTCATCGCGCCCATGCACATGCAACGATCGGATGCCTCGGCCACCGCTTTGAACGGTATACCTCATGCCCATACGGTCACGACCGTCCGATTCCCCTATATACGAGGCTTACGTTCACGCGAGGTGGCGCACCGCAGGTAAAATCTACATAACGGGAGGATTCAACGGACGCGAGTGCATGAGCTCCGCCGAGGTCTACGATCCGGACACCAACCAGTGGACCATGATCGCGCACATGCGACTGAGGAGGAGCGGCGTGTCTTGCATCGCTTATCACGGATTAGTATACGCCTTAGGTTGGAGATGACGCACATAATTTTATTTTCACAAACAACATTATCCATGCAATCGTTCCTCTTCGAAAGGCGGCTTCAACGGCGTGTCGAGAATGTGCTGTGGCGAGAAGTACAACCCTGAGACCAACACCTGGACGGCCATCCCCGACATGTACAACTCGCGCAGCAACTTCGCGATCGAGATAATCGACGACATGATCTTCGCGATCGGCGGCTTCAACGGCTTCAGCACCACCTTCCACGTCGAGTGCTTCTCCGACAGCACCAACGAATGGTATAACCAGCGAGTACACTTCATCCCCGCGAAACAGCACTCTACAAAAAAGTCACCCTCGTTCTCACGCAGGTACGAGGCGACGGACATGAACACGTACCGCTCGGGTCTGGCCGCTTGCGTGGTCAAGGTGCTGCCCAACGTGCACGACTACACGCACAAGCATCGCGAGCGTCTCATGGAGGAGAAGCGGCAGAAGCTCCTGGACATCGAAGCCCTCCAGAGAGCCGGCAGTGCACCGCAACAGCAGAATCACGTCGCCACCAGCCGCAGCACCCACAACTCGCTCGGACATCATCGCCAGCAGCAGAGATAGTGGAGGGAACTTTTTTTTCGAAAGAGAAATTCGAAGTGGATTGCGTTAAGCGCGAGCTTGCGAAACGCGGCTTTGGTCAGTTTTTTACGGGATTCAAACGCCGCTTTCCATAACACCGCGCGCGGGTTTGTAAATTTCGACGAATACACGTTTTTTATTTATACACCGCATGCATGTGCATTTTTATACGCGCTCGCATTTTCCAGTCGGAGGACTGGCAATAAAAACCGTAAAAGTCTAAGAATTTTCTCTGCGCTTCTCTCGTCCCACAATTCGCGCTTTTTAGCAAAGTCGATAAAGACATCGAACGCTGGCTCGCGCGCGCGTTTTAATAAAATACCAGTAATTGAAATTGCTAAAGTAGGTCGCGGAAGCCTTCGCCGCGTGTACGCGCGCGCGATGGCATTGCAGCGCGATATTTGAATGCGCTCGCGTTCAGTGTTTTATATAATAGAACGATTGGTTTCTCCTCCGTTATTCAAGTGTGACGCGTTTACGTGAAAAATTAGCGCCGTGTCGAGCTTCACAGATATACCCACGAGAGAGAGAGAGAGAGCCTCTAACGTGTATGAAAATGATATATATATATATATATATATATATATATATATATATATATATATATATATCAGCGGACGCTATAATTGCTCTTATCGGCCAACTCGGCGTTCATATGCAATAATAAGACTGCCGATGCGAATTTCGACTGGCAAACAGTGCGGAGTCGTTTTATTTTCTTACTCATATATCGCCGCGCAGCTTTGTTTGTCCTATGCGTGTGTAATCAGCCGACGAGTTTAACGAGGTCTATTAAGCGCGACATCGGCGTGATCACGCATACACAGATCCCGCGCCTTGTAGAATAATTAGGCCGGCTACTACCGCGCGCGGGTGACGTCATCGGCCCCAGCGACTGCAGGTATAATTCGCCTGTGTATAAGGTGTAACTATAAAGAAAACACAATAAGCGACGGAGAAAACTTGGCAGCGCGTATCTGTATGCACAGGCGCGCGTTGTATCGCAGTGTGCACAGGTAGGTATAGCGAGCGCCGGAGACATGTAGTACACATAACAAACTAGTGCTGTGTAACGTGCGCGATATCGCCACTTGGCGAGGCAAGGCCTATACACTATACAGCAGGCGAGCAGTCGACGTCGCTACGTCAGCGGTCAGGTGGCGGAGCATCGGTGCGGAATTGATATACACTTAAGTATAGTCGCGAGGTCAACCTGACGGTGCTGCAGGCTGCAGTGGTGCGATCATGCCGAGCTGCGCGGATCATCAGCAGCGGAGCCCGGCGGAGTCGAGCTCGTTGTTCGAGTAACGAGCGGCGCAGCCCGAGTGCCGAGAGGGAGGAGGCGCGCGAACAGCTGGACACTTGGTCGGAAAATGGCAAGGATCCTCCCGCCAGAAGCCGTCGCGACGATACTGCCCTGCGAGCACTGCGCTAACCTCACCTTCAAGCACATCCAGGATTTCATCAGGTGATTGCTCTCACACATGTCCTCCTTCGTATGAGCTCCAATCTCCTATCTCATCTCTCTGTTCTATATCTCCGGGTGTGTGCGTGTGTGTGTTCCCTTGTGTGAATTGTACTACATGTACGAGATATCTCCGCTGAGCCCCTCCTTCGGGAGCTCCTTCGGGCGAGTCACTCGCGCGTGTCGCAATTCGAAACGCGTACGAGGAAAGTTTTTGCGCTGATTTTTTGGATACTTAGCCCCGGCAGTCCGCGCGCGGGATCCGGGCCTCGGTGCGAACGCTCAAGCGACTTAACCTCCACCTCGGCTCCTGTGACAGGCTTGGAATGCTTGCAGGCACCTGCGAGAGCGGCACTGCAGCCAGGAGGGTGGCTCCTTCGTCTGTCGATATGGTTACAACGGAGTCTGCTCCAGTCTGCCGGTGGAGGGAGTCTCGGACAAGGATTACGTAGCCCATGCTGTCAAGCACGCCAGCATGCAGCAGCAACAGCAGCAGCAGAAGAAGAGCAACGGCCAGGTGGCAGGAGCCTCAGGATCCTCCTGGTCCGTCTACTCTGCTGCCCAGAACTTGCCTGCTGTGCTCAACGATCCCAACAAGGGAAAGCAGAGCAACTTTCTCACCAAAACCTGGGGAGACTCTTTTGTGGAAAAAGTCGAGATACCCAAGTGCCCCTACTTGCCAGAGATCACTATACAGCATCTGGAGTCTTACTTGAAGAAGATTGCACGGGTGAGTTTGCTTGGATGCTCTTGCTGTCCAGTGTTTATGTGATGAAAGTGAGTCTTCTGTTTACAGAGGTACCGTAAGCACACACGCTTGAACTCCAGTGCGAATCAAGCTCCCCCGTCGCCTCATGAACTGTTGCAAAATTTTCCCAATCTCAGGAAAGTAAAGAACTTCAATGCCACTGCTAATGGACCAATAGGTAAGGCTTTTTTTGTTTACATTGAAACTTGTGAAAGCCTTGTGTAACTCCAAACTTCTTGCAGACCGTTCGCAGTTTGATTTGAGCAGCATACCAAAAATCTTTCTCAATCCCCATCTGGATCTTTCTAAGAAGAAAAACTTTGATGATGTCTTCTCCTTCTCAAAAGATGGACTTCTCGGAGAAGGAAAGAACATCAGCACCAATGTCAAGCAAATGCAGGAGAAGGTATGAAGCGTCACATATTGTTCTTCTTATGATATCATACTGTCAACAGCCTAATGCACAATTTTGTACTCAGCTCACTCACTATCTGGATATTGTGGAGGTGAGAATCGCAGAGCAAGTAGCATCAAAATCTCAAGCCTTCTTCCATGCTATGACCTCACACGATGTGCTGATGGAACAGTTGACACAAACCATCACAGTCTTGAAAGCTCTTCGAAAAAACATACACGAAATTGACAGAAATTTGGTGAAAAACTCCCTGCAAGTCTTGAGGTATGACTTCATTCGACTTGTAGATACTGTATTGTTTTATCTTGGGGATACCAGGCCTATAAAACATTGTAATGCAGGTTAGAGAGGGCCCGTTCTAATCACTTGGTAGTGCAAGAAAAGTTAAAGCTTATAGCGACAGTCCATCAAAGTCAACCAATGATCCAGTCCCTCTTATCAACACCGGACTACGTTGCTG
Source organism: Nasonia vitripennis (assembly GCF_009193385.2). Taxonomy (NCBI): domain Eukaryota; kingdom Metazoa; phylum Arthropoda; class Insecta; order Hymenoptera; family Pteromalidae; genus Nasonia; species Nasonia vitripennis. Next base: position 26,476,665 of record NC_045758.1, on the reverse strand, counting down.
CCTTAGACGTCATTTCTACTACTCAAGAAATACTGTTACAAGAGTTAAATGGCATCCATAGTTTTAGGTACTCATTAGTTTACCAAAATATTTCTTATCACAAATATTTGTACACGTCTAAGTGCATTATTATTTTGCTCCTCACAGGCATTTGGGTTCGCAGTTGTCAGAAATGGAGAAGCTTATAAACAAAATGTTGCACACTGAATTTGAAAGATACGCAACAGCAGATTTGAACAGGCCATTGGTTAGTGGTGATAGTGCTGTCTTAGATGGGGTAAGGATTCAATGACATTAAAAATAACTGATATTTTCGACACTATCATTGAAACTTAAACTATTGTCTGCAGGACAAGCTAGTTTCTATCATATCTGGTCTGTTACGCCAAAAACATTTCCAATTCATAGACACGTATAAAGAAGAGGCGATGACAACAGTGAGAGCGGTAACGAAACAGCGAGTTATTGAGGCATTAGCTGATAGCGATTGTTGCAGTGATCAACAAGCAGCTGCTCTCGAAGTCGGTGGCCTTTCTCTTACCGAGCGATTAAAACTCTTAGATAACACGATACATTCTTTAACTTCGCTTTTGTATCGTATTAAGGTCAGTAAAATTGTCTTTTGAATGCGTTTTTAAGTATTGACATATTTTTCTCTAACATGATGTTTGAAATTTCCAGGCGGTTCACAATGTTATGCGAGATACGGCAGACTTAGCAGCCGGTAAATCGTTGCCTGAGAGATCGAACGAGTCCTTGATGGACCGTCTCTTATCCGACGAAGATCACACGCGTGTGACCACAAAGTTAGCGGACATGCTGACTGCGATATGCGATTATTGCCATGAAAGATTAGGAAGTTTAGTTTCCGCAAGTCCGAGCGAAATCGAAAAAGAAAAAAATACGAGCGACAGTTCGTCCAATAAAACTGTTGATAAAGATACAACGACCTGGAACGATAAATCTTGGTTGAGCGAACGAGCGACTACTGCTCAAGTTTGTAAGTTGGCGAGCGTCGTTGAAAATTTTACGGAAACTTGTGAGAAATTGTGCGGGAAACAGTGTATAGCTCTTCGTTCTGCTTTTAAGGTATGCAATACGGCGATCATAATAATCGATTTGATTTACTTCATCATTGATACATGTTTTTTTGTCCATCTATTTCCAGGCTCAAGCGAGCAAATTTGTACAGAAATTTCACACGGAACGAAAAACCAAGTTGAGCCACGTACTTGACTCAGAAAGATGGAAGCAAGCCGATGTGCCTCCAGAATTCCAAGCACTGGTGACTTATATTCACAAAAACGAATGCTTTCCTTATGAGCTGTGCAAATCGGATATTGATAAAATCGATAAAATTTCCAACGTTTTATACGTTGGTGAGGAGAAATATGCAGTCGTGGGTACTGTTCTTATACTTATTCAAATCATTCACGAATACTGCAGGTAAATAGCTCTCGTCAAGTCTATCTTGCGGTTCAAAAATAAGTCGCAATACATCGTACGAGTATCAACTATTTCGATTGCATAATTGCAGAACCGCGAGTGAACTGTCAGCCTTGTCTGGTATGATTGGACGTCAGCTGGCTGAGGTTTTGCGTCACTACAATTCTCGATGCTGTCAACTTGTATTAGGCGCTGGCGCCATGCAGGTGGCAGGACTCAAGACTATTACCAGCACAATACTTGTTTTAGCGGGTCGAAGTCTGAAGCTAGTTCTCTGGTTAATGCCTTTTGTTAAAGCACATTTTCAAGGTACAGTGCATTTTACAAATAACAAGAAAAAATTTTAAAATAAATTGTACTAACCTTGATAAATTTTAATTTTGTTTTCTAGCTCTTGCAGAACAGAGTTCTAACCCCAGCGTCGTAGGTGTGTCGGCAATGAGCGGCGGAGTTGCCTTACTTGACACGGTGGAACGAGATATTCGATCCCACATTCGGGAAATCGAAGGAAAAATATTAACAATTGTAGATATTCTTTTGGGCGGTCAGATCAATAGTTGGACGGCGAAACCACCCGTGCCATCGCAATCTTTCAGAAATATATCTAGGTTGGTAAATCATTCTCGTTTCAAATAATTATAATTATCAAGAATAAATCTGATAGCGTTAACTGTCTGATAGTGTTCGCGGAATTAAATTTAAACTACTTTTATAGGCACTTGGTAAAACTTCACGAAGCTGTGTCTGGCATTCTTCCAAACGATGAGGTGCAGGCGCTCTACAGAACGGTCAACACGTCATTCAAGGAAAAGTTGAGGGAGCAATTGGTGAAGATGAATATCGTGAACAACGGAGGTCCGCAGCATGGAGTCGTTACTTCCGAACTGACATTTTACGTCGAAACGCTACGGAATCTGAAAATCTTACCGGCGGATGAATTGAGCAACGATTGCCTAGACGACGTATGGACTAGATAACATGCAGAGCGTATTGTGTACTGTATTATTGATGCAATCAATCATCACAGAAACAGATGACCATTGACATTTTTTTGTGGTGAGCCCGGGTTACGCGGCGCTGCGAAAGGAATTGTACAAGCATGTTGTGTGTTCCAATACAATGGGATGGTTGTAATTTTATTCATATTGTATATGCCTATAAAACAGAAAAAGATGATGTTATACGAATTGAGAATTTTTGCCTACAATGTACTTGGGCGTTACGAATGTGATGCCGCAAGCCCTAAATGAAATCAGACTGAACAGTGTAGGATTTAAAAACAAAAACGATATGCAATGAGGTAATAGTTGGACCAAAAAAGTATAAATGGCAAATTCAAAATGCTTCTCATATTGCGTTAGACACTTATAGTAAGTCGAGATTGAAGTTGTCGATAACAGCAATCTCGAAACACAAAGGTCCCCAATTCACTGCCATTGGGTGATAGCGTTAATAGTTCTTTATGCAATATTTCTATTTCATTAACCGTGTACTTTTTTAAATTTCTCTGTTAATTTGTACGAAGCGCAAATACACAACTAATCCGTTGCATAATTTAGGCACACTTAGAACGCGGTGGAGAACGCATTAGAAGAGGTATCGTGTAATTTACTGGGGTAGTTTTAAACACAGTTGTCGAGCATTCCGACTATACTTTCTAATATTTTTTCATGCCCTCTAGTCTGCGTTGTAAATAACATGTGAAACGTTTGGATTTTAATCGATAGCAGAAACAAGTGATATTAGACCAATTCGATGCACGAAGTGGCATAAAAACAAATTGTTTAGTCGACAAAGTTATTCAAGTGTACTAAAATGTAAAATAGAGTTTTCTGAAATGCATACATAGCTTATATTATTATTAGTAATCAGTGATTGTCTCGCAATTGTTTTAAATCTGTTTTGGAATCTCGACAGAGATTCTTTTTCAAGACTGATAACCTTATCGTACCACTGTCGTGCTAATCAAGGCACGTCGAAAATAGAAAAAAGAAGTTATGTAGAAAGCAGAAAGTTACGCGAACATGCTACTGTATAATAATGCCTCTTACATCATAGTATCATACTAGATACCGTATCGTATGTAAATGATTACACCATACTTGCGTGGTATGCATACAGACATCACATTATTATTATAATACTACACTTTGGTTCGAGTTTGATGAATTAACGTTAATGAAAAATCTAGTCAAATTTTTCATATTTTACAAAAAGAAAATCTTTTGATAATATTTATCCGTTTGTTTTTTTGTGGTATAAAACAATCGTACTTGTTTATTGTACATGTACACAAGCATGTAGATAAAGAACATGGGAAGTTAGTAATAACGTTCGAACTGTTTGTCTCTTGGCGTTTTGTAAATGAATGCATATTGGTTGCGCGTTTCCATGACTACGGGCTCGAAAACAGAACATAGCGCATCGAAAAGTCGCGAGTTTACATGGAATGTAGACTTCATTGTTGATTCGGAACTTGGGTTTGCCTTCTTTTTTAGTATGACTGGTAAAGCAACGTAAGTATTTCAATAAAGTAAACCATAAACAATCACCGAAAAGTGTCTTTTCTTCATTCTTCGTCGAATACCGCTTACATTCGGAAAATTGCATTACCGACAGAAATCAAGATAATGCCAGGGAGCTGGCCTTACAGGCTTCCATACAAGAAGATACGCAGAGGAAAACTGATCCGGAGGAAAGCCATGAAAAATCTTTAATTATTCTCGGAAGCAGAGAGGTGGTACGTACGACAACAAACGAAATGACTTTTTCGCGCTGAACCATCGAGTATCCTTTGTGCACATTTAATCAAACGCATACACCGCAGGGAAAAACCACGATGATATACAGATTTCTAGAAAAGGAGGATACGCCAAAACCGACTCTCGCGATGGACTACTCGTACGGGCGAAAAGCAGGAAAGAGTTTGGTGAGCCAATAAAGCATAAATTCCGGCCGGCACGATACAAGTGTAAAAAAAGCACTCGAGCGTCCGCGATAAACGAGGCGATAAATCGCGAATTTAAAACCGCAGGTGAAAGACGTGGTGCACGTGTGGGAGGTAGGACACTTAGCCCCGTCCCTGATATCCGGCTCGATGAGGGGCTGCACCCTCAGTCACTCGGCCCATCACACAACCGTCCTGATAATGCTCGACCTCGGCAAGCCGGACGTGCTCTGGAATTCCCTCGAGGAATGCCTTGTGGCCGTAAGGTACTTATTGCACGTAATAATGCTCTCTGATGCAGCTTTTATTGATTCAGACCTGTGTTGTGCGGCGTCGATCCGACCGTTTGATTGATCGCGGCAGTTATTGATTCTGAAAAGTGCTTCTCTTCAAATATCGGTTTTATAAAAGCTGCAGTTCTGGTTGATTGCCAGTGTGTGTACGTTTTAAAAAAATACTATTTTCAGAGGAAAAAATACAGCTTCGTTTATGTTTGGATTAACGAAAACGTATACGAGTGCATTTTCAGATTTCATATAAAAAAGTGCGCGTATGGAAAAATAAATAATTTTTTTTTTACATTAAAACATCGGCAGAGCCGCGATGATGATGAGTTACCAGCAGGAGTTGGTTCACGACTTGCGTGAGCGCAAGATCCGGTATCTGAGAGAACGAGCCAAGCCCGGGACGGAGGACGAGCCGCCAGTGGACGACCCGTTTCCGATGAGGCTCTGCCTCATAGGCGGCAAGTATGACGAGTTTCGCGAGTTGCACAGCGGCGACGACAAAGAGTCGATCGGGCAAGCGCTTAGGGCGGCGGCGCACGTACTGGGTGCCGGACTACATTATCACTCGGCCAAGGACTCGCACCTGCTCAGAAGGACTAAGGAGCTGCTCTCGCATTATGGATTCAAGGGACAGTCCACGTAAGGCTTTAAACTTCGAATGGACATATTAGTTTCTGTGTAGGACTAGTCGGGCCGGAAATCGAGCTGGTGTTCCTTTTGTTGAATGAAAATTAAATTATATGGCGATGTCTGCTGTCCGACAGTTTTCGATTGCGCAATCGTCGTGTACAAAAATAAGAAGAGCATATTATTCGTAATAAAGTTTTTAGGGACATGACGCAATCAACGTGGTGTTTTTAAATAACACTGACGTCTGCGGAATATTCGATCATTTTTATCAAAGAGCTCTCGCCGCAAAGTCTTCGATCGATAAAGCTAATGGCATTTAATTAAACCATGTCGAACCCGATTCACAGTACAGCCCTAAGGTCCTAATATCGAGTGCAACTACGTCGTACGGGAAATCGAGCCTTTCAGCTGCGTCGCATGGTCTGCACCTATATGAACAGATAATCGAGTTTCGCATCTATCGTGCGTTACGATACCCCGTAACCTCCTTATACCGCACACTTTTACCGAGGCTGCCATTCACGTCGCTCGATCCTGTATGCGTAAAAAGAGATTTTACGAGGTGTTTGAATGGCACGGCACGCGTGACCGCAGTTTAGTAAATCAAGCGAACGTTATTGGAATGACTTTTAATTTCCATGTACATATACATTCAGCTCGCCTTGGTATGAAATTCGTGCATGTCCGACTGCAAATTAGGACTCTCTCCGACGTGTTCACTCTTCTATTGATTCAAGCAAAGCTCGCATCGCGCGCGCACATAAACCCTCGATTCTATATATGTGTATGAATTTGCTGCTCTGCTTTCGATGTACATACAAACGTCGATCCAATTACTTGGTTCGTGAATAAACTTTGCGAAGCTGATGCATGCAATTCACCGGTACATACTCGTATGGAAATTGCTGGTCGTTAAAAATTAATGCCCGCGAATTTATAACTCCAAAAACCGCGGTTTTCTGGAAACTCACGCCCACGACTGATCTCCGTCAAACGAGGCGCAAAAAGCGTCGACCTTGATCCCCGAATCCTTTACCCACACCTACTAAGCTATACAAAGCTCGAGCCGGAGACAATACAGGCGCATAAATCTCCTCTTCGCAGGAAGGCGAGCGTCACCGACTACGACAAGCCGCTATCCGTAGCCGCCGGTAGCGACTCCTTCTCCGCGATCGACCTGAAAATTTCGCGGAACGATTACGCCGTGACCTTGGACGAGATCAAGCAAATCTACGTGAGGCGGTTCCCGCAGGTGCCCAAGAACCAGGACGTCTTGCCCGGCGACATGGACGACCCGGCCAACGATCCAAACTTCAACGAGCCCATCGTCGACCGACTTCGACTTCAACGGGAACAGGTAACTTGCATATACTTATTTAATTTTTCCTCGACTTTCCGCGCGTTCCTATCGCGGCATAAATGCGCCTGTAACCCGCTGTGCTCTTTTCTTATCGGACACGACCGCGAACTACTTTCTTTCAATATACTGCGCTATTGTCATACCCATTTTGAACGCACTTTCTGATCCTCGATAATTTGAACGCGCTCGTTTTTTTTTTCATACGCACGACGAAAACAGGTCCATTAAGTCCACGCACAGCTTACGTAAAAAATCTCGCTTTCACTGCAGCCGTCGAGCGATAAATCAGTGCCGCCGAAAACGAGAACGGGCAAAGTGCATGTGCATATGAAATAAAAGAATATTATACCAAGAGCTCTTTTCGTTTTTCAGGAAATCAGCGTGCTCCTGCGAGACATGCTCGAGGCACCGCTGGCCAACATTCCCATTCCGGAGCCTTACTAGGACGCGTCTGCAGGACTTCATGTGAATATCTCGCTCATCGTGCTGCAGTCGTCGATAATATCGATTAGGCATCCGTCAGAGTCGCATTTTGTTTATATAGCGTTGGTGGGAAGTTGAATAATTAAGAATACTGTACATATGAAAGAATAAAAGTTTATACAATGCATACTCTTCCAACGGAAGCGAACGTCATTCAAGATCGTATCAGCGCTTAAATAATGTATTTCGTTCCTCGGAGCGTCAAGTGAAATTTGCAAAAACTGGTTATCCTTCCACGCGTTTATTTTAGCCAGCTCCTCTCGTCTCAGCCTTATCCGCCCCGCATCGCAGCGGCTCTCGGCCGGAATCCTCCGCGCTGCGAAACGACAATCGTGCCGCAAAAAGTCAGAGTCCTCCTCGCGGCGAAAAAAAGAGTACACAGGATCATCAGGCATATGGCTTCGCGGGGGAGAGGCAGGAGGCCGAAAATACGCGTGCGCGGCGCGCGCGGTTCGAAGGTCCGAACGCATGCGCGCTTGTATTCGTGGGAGTGAGAGCAGCCGCGCTCCCGACTCGGTAGTTTTATCGCGAACGCCGTGTGCGGAGTATTGAGCATATCGTGTGCGGTGTGTCTCGGCGCAGGATTCGCTGAAAGAGAGACGGAAGAGAGGCGAAAAACGAGGGGATATCCGATAAGAGCAGGTTGAAGGATGATGACGAGCGGCGTCGTGGGATAGGTCAGCTGTCCCAGGCGCAGCGGCTGCTCCGGGAGGTGAGTCACAATTATCGATTCGAGCCGTCTGCTCCGTGTACGCGCGATCTATAGGTAGCCATCGGTCGGATAGGGAAGCTCGTGTGTGCTTGACTCCGCAGCCCAGTGGTATAGGGCCTGCCTATATCGATTCCACGCCGCCCGCCCGAAAGTAGCTAGCGAGTTTTTTTCTATTCGTCGACGTAACGCGGACGACGCTGCGGTGGATAGGTTCTCGCTCGACAATAACGTAAGTCCAGGGACTTTTTCTCACACAGCGAGAGGGGAAGTGACTCGGCGGTGTGAACGTACGTGTCCATGCAGACATAACAACGCGCGCGGCGTTCCACTTTGCTGGTAGCGGCAGCTCTGCTGCGGCATCGACGACCTTGATCCTGCGGACGTAGCTCTCCGCTCTGCTTTCCTTGCCTCTCGCTCCTATGTACGCGCGTTTGTGTGTATAGCTGATACCATATACTTATATACCTGTGCCCACACACACAAGCGCGCGCACGCGAGCGAAAACTCGTCGGGCGGTATTTTCGCGCTGACGTCAGGACACGACGAAAAAATACCTATAACCAGCTCTCTCTCTTCCTCTCTCTCTCCTCGAGTTTTGCTATGCTGCGCGCGGACGTCGGCGAGAGGAGGAACCGCTTAGATATGCGCGAGGCGGACCGTTTCCAGGAATAACCTGCGACCAGCTCTCCCATCGATTCTTTCGCTCGGCGGCTAGTTAGTATAGTACACATCGAGGGCCTGCGCTCGCAGCGCGCGAAATCAACGCTCGCTCCGAAAATCCTCGCCGTCTCTAATTGCCCGAGTGTGTTATATACACATATACAGCACTTGCGAACGCGACACTGTACGAGCCAAAGTCCGACGCGTGTCGAAAGCGACGTAAGCGTATATAAGTGTGTACCTGCTCGGCCGCCCACGTCATATTTCGCGTGCATCGACAGCAGCAGCACGTGTGTGCACATATGCAGCAGACCCACTCGTTTCCCGACAATGAAGTGAAAGCCGTGGCCGCACAGAGGAAGCGTTGGCGGCTAGTTGCATTACGCCTATAGGCGTATGGCTACTCGTCGAATTTTATCCGGACTGAAGCGAGAGGCTTATACGTAGCGGAGAAGGGCTCAAAGCGCGCCGGTGATAAATAGAGCGTGAGCTGCCTCTCTGAACTTTCTACGATGTAAAAATACAACGACGATGACGACGTCTAAACGCTCGGCTGAGGCCCTTCCTCTGACTCCCTCTCGAGCTTTATAGATTCTGCGCGGCGTATGGGTACTGATGGCGATCTATAGAGCTGCTTATCTTGGAGGCACTCCCTTGTATCCGCTCGCTCGTCGGCCTTTCATCCCGGCGGCGACGGCGAGAGCTTCTCGTCCTGTAATTGCTTTTTCTGCCAGGCGCGGGCTCTGCTTGCGCGGGGAATGGTTCTGGCGGCTACTGTCGAGAGCTGCTGCCGCTGTCTGTTAACTTCTTCTCTAGTACACCCAATGCTGTTTTACTCTTCGTGGTTTTCGCCTTTTTCTTTCTTCTTTCTTCCGAGGCCGCTGATGGAAAGCCAAGGAGTCGTTTGTTTGTTTATCCCTTCGCTATTAGCTCTGATGGCCACAAGTGGGAGTTTGAATGACGGAAACGATTAGTATTGCATCAGCTGAAAAGTATACGCGCCGGGCATCGATCCGCTCACTTCTGTAGTAAAAAATGACGCCGTCTTCATTATTCACGCTATATCAGAGTTATAGTGGATGGCGTTTCGATTACATCGCTCGCGCTGGTTTTACCGTAGCTTTCACTTAATCGCTCGGCGCGTTATGACTAAAACAACAGCTCCGTTTCCACAATTGATTTCTCTATCCCCAACGGCGCAGAGGTTCCCCCATACAGACTTAAACATCGATGATATCGAAAAGCCCCTGACGCCAGTGGAAAAATAAAGAATCTTATCGACGCTTTCGAGCGCTGAGCTGCTCGCTGAAAATCCCTTCCGAATTTTTACGTCGGTCTCGAAAGCACCGCGCGCACATCAGCGCGGTACGTACGTTCGCGGATAAAAATAGCTCGGATTCAGCGAGTCAGCATACGTGCGATCCGCTCGCGGAAAGCCGATCTTGCGTTCCACGGCGCGGTTATCGGGAAACGCCGATCAGCGGTTTGATACTCCGCACCGTCCTACGTACATGTCTGGTCTGGGTGCCGAGTCGCCTCTCGCAGATACGAAAACTAATTTCAGGCTTTATTCCAGAGAGCTACTTGCGAAATCGGGTTGCACATTAGCGAGAGTGACCCCGTTGGCATGAGACGAACAAAAGCGCGAGGCGCGAGAGAGAGAAAATCAAGTTTACCTATATCTCGAGTTTCCCTCTCGGTCTACAACTGCGTAGTATAGTGCGGCTGTGTCTTGAACGCGCGGATCCCTCGGGGAATCTTCTCCCGAACTTATACACGACACTTCTCTGCCGTCGGGGGAGAAACGAGAGGGCTTTTTACTGCCATTGCTGCCGACGCAGCGTTGCCGTTGCCATTTTTCCAGAATCCGAGAAGAAAACTTTCGCGGCAACGCAGTCTCGGTACTCCTTTCGTGACGCCGCGGCGCTCGCTCCGCTGAAAAGGTGTCGTAGCCAAGTCTCTAATATCGCCGCGCGCAATTAAGCCTCGTTAGATTCCAAAAGAAATAGAAGTAACAAAAGCAATTTCACGGTAGGGAACAAGGAGTCCCATCAATCTCGGGATTTAAATCCATTCAACGTTTCCATTTCCACGCAATCAGCACACGAGTACAGCTCGCGCGAGCGACGACGAGTCTGCACCTAACCATGAATTACGAGCAGCTGTCCGATCGTCGTTTGTTTAAATTAACAGCGCCGGCTGGAGGAATTTTGCATTTTGCAAAGCCAGCCGCTAGGGTTCGCCGATTGTTTTTTACGAGCTTTTTTGCCTCCCCTAAACAAATCGGCGAGCGGAAGTGGATAAAAGCGAGCGCGACGCAAGCTGCCGGCATAACTTACTTGGCGCGGAGGATACCGTGATCAGGAAGGCGGCTCCTCCTGGGGGAGGCCCGACCATTGCACCTGAGGCTCGGGTTGAACCTTGCGAATACTCCCCAGCGGGTATATCGAGCGCATAATTTTTGGTAGTCGGGATCAGCGTTCGCGCGATCCTGGGTATTGCAATGAAAACAAAGCGTCTTTTTTTTCACCTCATCGAGCTTTTATCGATCGTTCGATTATAAAAATAGCGGAGTGCACGTTACCTCCGCACCGTTTAAATTTCTCGGTTATATATATAAAGTTGCACGGCTGTGAGGCTTTTGAAGTTCAGCGCAGAAGGAAAGTAAAAGCGACAACGAACGGACGTATATAGCGAGAGATTAATCGCGCGCGATTACGTCCCAAAAGCGCCGCCCGATAGTTCCGACATTTATTGCACGTACCATCCCAACTTCTGCCAAATGGAGCAGCTTTCTATGTATATAAGGCACACCCGGGGATCCGTGAATCTACAAATCACCAGCTGAAAAGGCTTCGCGCGAATCAATAGGTGCTTATTACATAAAGGATTACTTATTACATTAGGAACTTCTTCTTCGCGCGAAAGTTTCGCACATTGTCATCGCTAGCCGTACGACGACGTCGACGACGTTATTAATAAAATCGATCGTGTAAACTGACCTGAAACTTCATCGAGATTCAGTCGCTTATCACGCGTAACCTGCAAACTCGATTAAAATGCTAATTGCGTCTTGCTGATGAAACTCGGCATTGTTATGAGCGCCGCAAATCCATCAACAACCCCTCGAGATTTATGGACCGAGAGAATATAGAAACAGTTATGTGTGAGCACAATACAATACACTGGCCCGTTCATCTATACCTATATCGAAAAATAAATCTAATCAGAAGTCACAAATCAGAGGACGCATCTCGTTAATTGCTTGAAAAACAAACAGCGAGATCGATGGAACGAGTACAGGGCGGCATGTGCTTCGCGTCTTCTTGCACGCGCGCCGCGATGTGTATAGAAGCCAGGTATTGATCCACAAGTAGCGACGACGCCGGCTCTGGCACAGCCAGCATCACCAGCAGCAGCAGATGTATATAGCTCGCGGATGCTGCGCGATAATGCCGGCGCCGCACATATACGGGTACATGTGTTTTCTTATATGTATACACGCGCATCGCGAGGTCAGCCGAGATTTTTATATTCCCTCCCCCTCGCCGCGTGCACTTTTTTCTTTCGCTCGTTCTGAGCACCGCTGATGCAATATATATATATATATATATATATATATCGGCGATCAGTTTGGGTTTGTTTTGACAAAGCGAGTTGGCACACGCGACTGTGCGGGACGAACAAGAGTGCACAGCGTAAAAGTTAAATGGAGATGCACATTTCACGAGGGGATCGCTGACGTTTACAGCTTTATTACAAAGGGTTTATTATTACGCGGTGTAATTTATATACGCATCAACTCGCCGTTGACGCAAACGAACTAATTATACACACGCGCGCGCGCTTCTCTCCGAATTGAAATGACCGTGTGCGGCGACACTGAAATCCACGGGAAAAATATCTCGACCCGCACAATCAAAGTTGATAACAAACCTGGCCTGGCCCTGAGCGCAGCCAGCGGTCCGACGCAAACAAAAACACGCTCGGAATTTTAATTAATTATATACAGGTCGGCCGGGACGAGTTATAGTGAATCCTGCTCTCCGCGTAGCAAATATAGCACGGAGATCCGTGTAGGTGGGTCCCCCGAGTCTCAACTTGGGACGATTCTCATCAAACGAGTACCTAGGATTTCTACGGCGACCTTAAGCGTCGTCCCGATTCCAGAAAGTAGGCCGGATGCCGAGGGAATAGCTCGCGGGGCTGCTATAGGATGCGAAATGCAGTTTCGAGGATATGGAAAATTCACAAAAAGCGCGAGCTTCGATCCCGAGCAGTGTGTATACATCCTGGCATTGTGACGACGCACACGAGTCAGCAAGCTCGTTAACATTTATTTACCCCGGGAAATTCGACAGGTAATTACTGCAGGGCCGCTCTCACTCGTTATTTTCTCGCATGACGAGGCCTCTATGCGCCTTCTCTCTCTCGCTCGCTCTCTCTCTCTCTCTCTCTCTCTCTCTCCCTCTTTCTCTCTCTCTCTCTCTCTCTCTCTCTCTCTCTCTCTCTCTCTCTCTCTCTATAATTTCCGCGCCGCCGACCCTCTTCGTCGAGCATCAGGGCTTCGTTTCGCGCGAAAATCGAATGACGCGACGACTCCCTTATTCTCGCAAAACGGGCGAGACGGCCAGACAAATTAAATTCCTTGCCCATTCGTTTGGAGCTTCGATTCGCTCCCTCATAGTGTATATGTCTATATCTCTAGGAAGAGGCGGAAGAGAGAGGCGGCGGCAGTTTAATGGAATCACGAGAGCGCGTGTGCGCGAGTCCGTGACGACAAACGCGATTTCGCTAATTGCCGATGTTTGACCTTTTTAATCGGGTACCCCTCGCTACCTGCTGTGCCCACAGGGGGATGAAATTTTCAAGGCACACATATATGTAACGAGATTACACCGCGTAAAGTCGTTATGCATACGTAGTGTTAGCTTTTGTGAAAAAAGGCCGACTCCCTCTCGCGCAGGAGCATGTAAAATTCGTTATACGCGCCTGCTGTCTCTCTTTGCTTTACCGACTAAAAATAATCCCATCGAGAGCTTGCTCGTTACTTTCGTGCGTGTAATAGCACCGAATTTCGCACGCGTACGTTCGCGATAATCGGAAACTCGTTCGAATCGGAGCAGAGGGAGTTAATAAAGCGAGACGCTTGCGCGAGCTATTTTAAACCCCCTTTTCTCACACCCTCTTCGTTACACTCCCAATTCGCCCCTAATTTCTCCGCTACAGTACACTCCGACCATTAGCCTCTTATCCCCGATCAAGCGTGACGCCGATGCGCGTACTCCGTCTTCTGAATCACTGCGCGAATATCTTCGGGAATCAATTTCATGCCGCGTAAACTCTCGAGAGGTGGGTATTAAAATACCCCGGCGAGTAATTTGTACGCGTGCCTCGATTCCCGCAACCGAGTCTATAATAAAGTTCGAGTCTGATGCCTTACTCTTTAAACAATGAAGCTCCGCACGAGGCTTCTTGCCGACGGCTCTGCAAACAACAAGTTCCCGGGAAACTTTCCGCGGCTCCGCGAGTTTTAAAATTTCCGCGCGTTTACATAAACAGCAATATGCAGCGCGTGCGACAATAAATTTCAATCAGGCGGAGAATTTTCGCAAAACTCGCAAGCGAGGTATCCCGCAGATAACGAGATATGGAGCATCGGTATTCGACAAATACAAGCTCGGCTTTCCTCGTTAACGTCCCGCGGGCGCACATACACATGCACATATCAACGCGATTTGCGGTCTGACGCGCGGGAGATTGTCCTGCGGTCGGACGTATTTAAAAATTGCTCCTTTTCCATGGGTGTACCCTCGACCCCGCACACGTGTACGTGCCGAACGAGATCTTCCGGCTTTCTAGAGCGCGAAGCTCTCTCTCTCTCCGGTGCGGGCAGCCCGGTCGTCATGGTGATCGATTTTCCAACTGCGACATGCGCGCACCGGTTGAAAATTGTATTGTTCCGTCGTCTCTCTCTCTCTCTCTCTCTCTATCTCTAGCTCCGCTGTAATACTTTTCGCGTTCTCTCGGTACATTACGGCGTACCTATAGCATACCTGCAATGGCTCTTCGTGACATTTTTATCGAATACCTGGCGGGCTTATCGCGCGGGGGACTGAAATAGAATTTTCCGCCCGGACGACTCTTTGAAATCAACGACGACCTTAAAGAAGACGTATTGCGGAGAGAGAGAGAGAGAGACTCGTTATTAAAACATCGGCTCGTACGCTTGAAGACGTTGATATAGGTAGTGCGCAAACACGGGACGCCGTGCTGGCGGCGCATCGATCGCTCTCCGACAAAAAGAGAGCCGAGAAAAGGAGCCGCAGTTAAGAGCCAGAAGCGAAACAGGGATATCGCGAAGGAAATAACAAGCGCGCACAAAGTACGTAAGACGGAGCGAGACTGTATATACATCAGAGACGCCAGCAAGAATGGGAGTAATACACAATGCGCGCGGCGGAAAACGCGCCGAGTGAGCGAAAGTGCCGAACGCCGCGCGCTGCTCCGACTAAACGAGGCCGTGCTCGCGATTTTCATATCGATCGACGAAGCTGCCTGCTCTCTGAGTGTATGTGTACGTGTCTGTGCATGCACATCTGTAATTCATATTTGCATACGCGCGACTCTGTGTGTGTGTGTGTGTGTGGTGCACGCGTAGCCTATAGAAAAGAAGGAGCCGCAGGAGCAGCTGCCGATAAGAGTCGAGGCGTGGTTTACTCACTCTCTGTGTGCGCGCACTTAAACTCTTCGTATATATACTTTACTATCCGGCTTGCCATTATGTTTTGAATAAAAGGATCACACTTGTGCCATTTTTTCATACCGTGCACACAATGCATCCGCAATCTTCCTCTCGAAAGGCGGAGTTCTATTACGAAGTTTACATAAAAAGCGCCGCCGGATTCTGAAAGCTCGCGCTCTCGAGGAGAAGCAGCACGCGTCAGCGCTCATTAAGTTTTTTCGCCGCGCGGCTTTTCTGCACCGCCCTGATGGTCCGCGAAGGATGTGATCGGGAAAATCGAAAGTCAACGGAGATAATTGTCCGCGCGGTGACAGTGTTATAAAAAGCTCCTTACGTAACGCGAGGTGATTAAGGCGGATAGTACGAAACTTGTTATTTATACAACTGACCTTCACTCTTGACTGAAATATACGCCTTTAATTTGCCCGCGTGTGTCGGCTATGTATATGCCCGCGAATCCCATTTTTAACCGCTGTCGATAACAGGGATTATTTTTAACGTTCCGCGACGCGTGGAAATCCGCGTATACGCTTCGCGGATTTAAGACAGTTTATTTAACACGTCGCGCGATTTATTATTTCGAATCGCGCTACGCTTCGACTTGTTTTTGCGACTTTCGATCATTTCGGCGTATTGGCATTTCCACAATAAACAGCCAAGAACAGTGGAGAGAACTTTTTCCGTCGACTATACAGACCAAGCATTGATCTCCGATACGCCGCGGAGGGACGAAGCGAATTCGAAAAAAAAAACGAGCTCGGCTCCCATCTCTGTGCAAAAAGCGGCTTACAATAGTGCACCATGCAGACGTTTTTCGCTCTCCAGGTCTACAGCAAGTACTCTCTGTGTGTTTAAATAAACAAACTGACGCGCGACGGCTGTCTTATTTTCTCTTTGTTAGACAGCAGCAGCGCAGTGCCCCAAGCTCGGAGTGTAGTATTCTGCAGGCGCCGAGCGCGTCCCTGAAGTTCGCCGGCTCGCACGTCGAGCATTTTAATCACGAGTTTTTCGAGTAAATTAGCCCGGGCTTCTGCCGCGAGGCGGGAATTCCGCTAATTGCATCATCGCTCTCCGGACGCCGCGGCTCTTGGGATTAATCGGGTTGGCCTTCTCGGGGCATCTTGCTCGCTGTCGATGAGGAAGGGATATAGTTTGGCGGGGGTTTGGGAAAGAAAACTCTGGTTTACTGATAACTTTTTATATAGAAAAACAATTGAAAAATCATCGAAAGAGAGTTGAGAGTGCTCGTCTAGTCCAGGACCTTCTCAAACTCGGGAACCTCGGGGAATTCGGGTACCTCTGTGGTCTGGTGGGGGAATTCGGGTACCTCTGTGGTCTGGTGGGGGAATTCGGGTACCTCTGTGGTCTGGTGGGGGAATTCGGGTACCTCTGTGGTCTGGTGGGGGAATTCGGGTACCTCTGTGGTCTGGTGGGGGAATTCGGGTACCTCTGTGGTCTGGTGGGGGAATTCGGGGAACTCGACCTCGGGAAGCTCGGAGACGAACTCGGGAAGCTCGGGGATCTGCTCCTTAGCCTCGGTGAACTTCTCGTTGACGCATTTCTTGATGCTACTGAAGACCTGGTTGGACTGCTGGTAGAAGGTCACGATGGAGTTCTTGGACATGCAGAAGGCCATGGACGGCGGTAGTGTGGATATGAGGTAGGTGATCTTGGTGACGTCGAGGGCGACTCCCGGAACCATCTTGACCAGCGCCCAGTAGGCCTTGGCTCCAGCCTGCGAGGGTAGTGAAACGTTAATTTCGATTATGGCCAAACGACTAGATAAGCGCGGTAGGGGATATCCGAGGGCCATCTACTCGTTTTATGAGGACGAGGCGTGTATAAGTGAGTTATCGGCCAGGCCTCTAATGAGCTATCGATCGATCCGAAGAAGCCTCTTCGACTTATGCATTACAGCCGGCGAAGATTAATGGCATTTAATTTGGGCGTTTAATCAAACTTTTCTTATTCGCGCAGCTGTACTAACGAGTTATAGGCTGTCTGATTAATGCGGTACCTGGCTTAGTTAGCTAATGACGCGGAAGACGTTAAAGTTGATTCTTCTGTACAGATGCGGGCAAACAATCGCGTAATGGTTTCCAGCAACTCGTTCAAAGGACTCGAGTCCGACGACGTGTATTATCAGGAGGGAAAAAAACTTACGACGGTGACGCAGCCGGCAGCACTGGCTGCAGCCTTGATGCCGTCGATGTTCTGCAGGCACTCGGAGGCGTTATCCTTGATGTCCACAATATCGAACAGGGCCTTCTCGTACTTAGAGGACATATCGATGAGCAGGACTTGGCCCTTATCGAGCTTGTCGTCGAGGCAGTCACTGGTGTTGGAGATGATGGCGGAGGCGGCCTTGCGAATGGTCTGTGTCATGGCGGTGCACTCGCTGATGTCAATACCCTCGGATCTGGCGTACCGCTCCAGCTTCTCAACATTGCCGTTGAACTTGAGAAGGGAAATTTGTTCGATTTAGATACAATTACATAAGAAGCTTTGGGTGATCACAGATCTCGTCACAAGTTCGACGAAAGCTCTCTGCAGTCTTATCTTCGATGAGATAATGCTACGTAATGATTTTTGCGAACGCAGAAATTGCACGTCTGTTTGCTCGCTTCGGTCTGCAAATAGCGCATGATTTATGCGCACTTGCACGATGTTTTTCACAAATTGTCAAAGTATTGAAATTTTCACCAAACTCGAAAATAGCCCGAATTAGCAAGTCGAGTGAAAGAAGAACAATCGAGAGCAAAAAGGTAGTCGGTACAGAGGTGATGTGCATAGCAGTGTGAAATGACAGCATTGAAATTCTCTTTTATTAATTATATATAAGCTTGACCGCATCTTATCTATAATCAATCAATAACAACAGTAAATTAACCAGCAATAACTTAATCTAGAAACTTATTCGTTCAACAAGAATTGAGTATTATAGTCATCAGGCAAAGAGTATTCGTCGCAACGGGTATTTTCAAATTTAGCGATTATGAGAGAAGAAAAATTCTGATCGTCGGTATGTCCGTCTGTTTATCGTTGTAGAGTCTTTAGTATAGTCGTCGAAAATGAAAGAAGAAAATAAGGTCGTCCATTAACGTGTCGTGAACTCTAGTCGAAAGATGCGTGCGTTATGTCTATTGGTTTTTGGCAATGGCGCGTTCGCGAAGCTCGTGCTCGTAGTTGCCGAGCTGCTCAGCAGCCTTCTTGGTCTCGCTAATGACGAGCTCCTCGAGTCGACTTACGGTATCCAGGACCTTCTTGATGGACTCGTAGACTTTGTCGCTGACTTTGCTAGCTCCATTCTTCAGCTTCTCGGTCAGCTCCTCTGCCTTCTCTTTGGCCTGGCCGATCTTCTCCTTCAGGACGCTCGAGGCCTTCTCGATCAGTTCGTCGATCTTCTTCTTGGCTGCCTCGAGCTTGGCCTTGGCGTTCTCGACGAAGGCGCTGCGCGCCTTGTCGGAGGCCTCCACGTCCGTCTGCGCATAAGCGGCCTGTAGGGATCCGATTGAATGTCGTTGAAGTATATTTTAGACTCAATTTAGAAGATTACTGTCCTTGGATAATTTATTTAATGCAAGATTTGAGAAAAGAGTGCAGTTTCAAAATGATTCCTATTATTTTTACTCATTTTCAGATTTTTAGAACATTTTGAGTTCTCGTTTCCAATAATTATATAAGGAGATGCATTAGAATTATATTTTTCCTAGACACTCTTTTCTCATCTTTCAATGGTGAGACGAAGTTGATCCTCTGAAATTACTGAATAATATTTTTTCTCCGGACGCAATTTTTTTCTTCAGTTAAAAAGATCTCGTGTACTTACGCAAGCGAAGGCGACAATGCAGAAGAGGATAGCGAACTTCATGTTGCTGTAGGTACTCGTGGAAAGTTAATCGTAACAACGTCGGGCAGAAGCTTTTATAGACCGAACTCTCATTAAAATTTATTCCCGATTGCGAGCAGATTTTACAGAAGATAATCGCAGCTGTGTCAATTTTCCATGACGATTCTTCACTCGCTTGCTGCCTTGTTTTTTGCATGATGAAAGTGTACTTCGAGTCGGTTACAGTTCGATTGCGTGCAAAAACATCCGTAAAAATCATCCACAACATTACTTGCCGCCTACTCGTGGTCACCATTGTCATCACAGTTTTCGTATTTTGTTAAAATTACGACATAAACGATTCGATCCTTGCTGGTTTGCCGATGAGCTTCTTATCGCCCACACTTACGAATATATTGTAACCAAAAATGTATGACTTTTTATGATACGAGCAAACGTTGTAAAAAGCCCAAATGTACATGCCCCAAATGGTATTACAAAGGCAAGATGTATATTTAATGGCAAACAAGCGCCTGCCGTATTCATTAGTGTCATAATGAATTATACAAATCAGGCACATAAAAATGTTAATCCCTGCCGAGGAGATTATACCCGCTCCGCAAATAAAGACACAACACCTATGACGCTCAAAGCTCTCCCGATCGAGCAGTACACAAATGCAGGCGTACAAATTATCCTCATAAATAGTTCAATTATTATACTACGGGGAATCTCACAAGAGGAAAAAGCGCGTTCCTCAAAGCTTTAAAAAATGCGCTTAAAGAATCTTTTGACGGCAAGTAGCATGAATCTACCTAACACCTCTGTTCATTAGAATGCAAAGACACGGGTGAACGTTTCTATTTATAAAGTCATTCCTCTCGACGTAGAGTCTGAAAGGGATACGTCTAGCCAGCATCGCTTTACGCTTTTCTTCAAGTCCTCCGTTGCTTGCCTCTAGCAATGCTCTGTGTAAATAAACTTCTAATTAAACCAAACAAAAAGCGCACAACAGACGACGTCGTATCTGGATCCGCATCGATCCGTGTTTGATGCAATTGGATTCAAACGTGAAACAGCAGGTTTCAATCTTCATTTGAATTTTAATTGCAACGCGCCGAGCCCATTCCTCATGCAGATGAAATTTTCCTGAAGCGAAAACTTTTCCGTCGCAACTGATGGTTATTTGCTTTTCGGCAGAGTAACTGCCGGTTCATGCAAAAAATCAACAAAAGCTCCTTCGATTCAAATTGTATGTGCATATAATAACGCATGTATAATGTGTGCCGTCGAATTTCCTGGATTTTCGTCAGTCGCTTGCGAGACACGGTACATACCTTATACGTGTGCGGATACATCCTCTTCGACATTACATAAATTTTAATATACGATACATCATATCTTAATACACATAAAATAGTCACGAGTCTCGCTCGCGTGAAGAACCATCGCAAGAAAGGCGTCGATCTATTAGAAGCTTATTGACCTCCGTGAAACTCATTACTATGAGCTCGTCCTCGGTATCCGAATAAGTGGTATTTGCGTTAGCACGAGTAACGGATCAGGCCTCGACCCCGAGTGTGTGCCCACTTACACACAAAGACGCGCGCACTTGTGCTGCACGTATAGCGCACACACGTACACACATCAGGTTCGAGGTTCGAGCGCGACACCGTCGTGTACGAAAGTTCACCCCTATATTGCGGCGTTCCCATGTATAGGAGCGCGCTGCGGCGATGGGGTGTCGTGGGAACCGTCTCGCTCGATATAAAGCGCCGTGCACTACTCGCCGCGCTTATATTCCTTTTTTTTTATATAACGCGGGGCGCCAGCCAACTCTCGCGCGGGCCGGTACATCGCCGAGGTATTCAGCCTTGGATCGCTTATTGTAACGAATCAAAGCCGATCCTTTTCTCTCTTGTATATACTTTTTCCATATAGTGGAACGCGCGAGACCGAAGACGGTCGCTTCGGTAAAATGTAGTCGCGATGGCCATTCCGTTACTCCATTGTGATCGCGGGATGTGCGTCGAGATTTTTCGCTTTTTTGTTATAGTCTCAGGTGGAGGGCTTCAAGCGTGAGAGGCTTATCGATTGCGTAAGATGTTGTTTTCGAGCAGTCTTCGTATCGCCAGCAGCTTTTGAATTTTCTTTTAATCGCGATTTTATTGTTGCTGTATATAAAGGAAACACTGCGCCTATTTCAGCTATTCACGAACTAAATTACATACTCCCTGGTGTATGTAGAGAAGAGAAGTCAATTTCCCGAGAAAATGCCAGCCTAGCACACAAATGGTCTAGTTAGGGCCGGAAAGGAGACTGTATGCATGGTCTTGAAGCCTAAACGCCGCTTCGATTTTTCGTCGACATGACTCGATCGTTATATTACATAATTTTTCCTTACACCACTGTTTTGCTTTGTGTGTTACAGATTTGGAGCGCACGCGAGATCATTCGCTGATACGGCGGTTTGAATTCTTCGGTAAGTGCTACCTTGCTGTTCAGCACACGAGGCTCTCTCGTTAAGGGTCGCGAGGCGCACCGAGCCGTTGAGAGGACTCAGCGCTTTCTTTCGAATCAACAATGCGGGTCAGGAGCGAAACGACGTTGTGCAAGTCCACTGCACCTTTGATTGTTCGCTCTCAATGTGCAGTGTGTAACGCGAATCTCCGAGCGTAATTATCATTTCACGGTTGATTAATAACCCATTTTCCTCGTCGGCGCCGCGGTCGATGCGAAATTTTGGTTTGCGATGAGATTAATGTAAATTGATGCTCATGAGATTCCGATGATGAAATTAGCGAGCTCGGTGCCATGAGAAAATTCAGATGAGGCTTAGGCGGTTCCCGGCGCTGCTGCACCGAACAAACTTTTGATAGATGAAAGTAAGCTCGTATATTCTCCGATCGATCGATCGGGTACACAAAGACTTACCTGAAATTCACCGGCTTCCGCGACAACCCCTCCTGCGCGTGAAGGAGGGGAAACTCGGAAGTTCCTGAACCTTTCTTATGCAGCCTCTACTGCGTCCAGCAGCATTTCCCCACATTAATCAATCGAGTTGCACAGTTCGTTATGCTCATTCGTACATACGAGGTATCCTTTTATCTTCGACGCAGCTCTGCCTTTATGCTCGGCCCTGGAAAACGATCATAAGGAAAAGCCTTCGATGCGTTTTTTATTACTCGTAGTAGCAGACTTTTTATTATCCGCCACGCACGGCAGTATAACGCCGCGTAAAACTAAAAAAAAAAAAAATTATAGTAGCAGCAGCCCTTCAATAAGCGCAATTAAAACCTCGGGTGGATCCCCAGCAAAGTCTGGCCCAGACAAACACGAGCATTTCATCCACACAGAGTAGATGATGTGTCGTTCCTGTTTGAGAAAACTATAGACTAGAGACGGTATACACACAGAGAGGCAGAGAGAGAAAAGCAGCGCTGCAAGTTGCAGCAGAGCACCGTGCAGTTTTTCATCATCACAGACAGAGAGCCGCATACACACCTCGACGCGCGCGTCTCTTCTCGTTTCCTTTCTTTCGGCCTCTCAGTCTTTTCTCTCTTTCTCTCTCTCTCTCTCTCTCTCTCTCTCTCTCTCTCTCTCTCTCTCTCTGCGGGGAGAACAGAGCAAGAGCGAGAGCATAATATAAAGCTGCAGCGTGTCTCTCAGCAGATGTACGGGCATTCAGCGGCAGAGGGGCAGCTGCACGCGTCCCCCCACTCAGCTCCGCATAGCTATACACGGAGAAGAGCCTGCATAGCCTTCGCTCCTCGGCTGCACGATGTCCTTTATAGCCGCGAGCGTATCTTCCGCATCCTGCCCCTTGGTCCTCGCGCATCCTCCGAATATTTTCCAATGAAAAAATAATTTTTTGTCTGCGGAAGCTGCGTTGATCGCTGCACGGGAAGGAGAATTAAAATTCCAGCTCCGAAATCTCGACCGCCCCCGATCCTCCCCTCGGCGAAAAAAGATCAACCCGAGAAACAATCGACCGACCGCGACGGCCTCGCTCGCGCCTCTTGAGCGTATATGTAATACGCAAAGCGAGCGGCTGCTGCCATAAAGCAGTGAAAAAGGAAGCCGAAGGCAGCAGCGCGCAGAAAGAAACGATCGGCTCTCTGGTCTCTCTCTTTCTTGCGGACAGGTATAGAGCGCGAGAGGCGCGGTGGTGGGGCTGGAAGTAGGCCGCGTGGACGGGGCTCCGGGGATCGAGGTCTACGCCCCTGCGGCGTCGGCTCGGAGCTCGCTCGCTCTCGGGGCCCGCCGCAGTCGGATCACGAGCAGGGATCGGGGCCGTATCTCTTCTCCTCTCTTCGTTGCCCGCAGCTTCGGGCCCGCGCGTTCGCGTCTCCTCTCCGCGTCCGTTCTTTCTACTCTGCGTACTCTTCATCCGTCGCGTCTTCGGCGCCTTCGAAGATTTTTCTGGTCTCGGTTGCCCCGTAGTGTCGTGGGGTTTTTAAAAAAGTGCAGCAGATTCCAGCGGAGACAGACACACAGCAGCAGCGGAGTGCATCGCACCGACAGATGGCACGTGGATCGCAGCGCAGCAGCAGCGGCATACCTGTGCAGCAATAATCGTCCATTCGTGTTGTGCAGCGTGTACTCGTTTCGGAGCAGCGCGATCTCGAGTGGCTTTCGGCTCTTCTACATCAAACACTCGAGCGAGCTGTGCGGAGTGTCATCGAGTTCGCTCCTCTACCATCCTCGCGGGAGCTTGACAGTTCGGAAACGCCAGAGCAGAGCGGCGACAGCAGCCGAGCGTAACGGCTCTAACGGAAAAACGTGGGAACGACGGTTCCTCCTGTGCCACGGGAGCGCCCCTGCATCGGTGCGCGCAAGCGCGGCGTTTAAAAAATACGCGCGCTCAGGTGCAGCCATTCACGAGTAGTAAGCTACGTGTAGCGAAATCCGGACGACGTCTTTCCACGACCGTGTGTGTAGCAAGCAGTAGCGAGACTACGGCTACCCACCGTCGGCTGGCGTGACGTCAGAGCTGCCTGGAGGCACAGAGAGTGAGAGAGTGAGAGAGAGAGAGAGAGAGAGAGAGAGAGTCGCATGACCAGTTCTCGGGCTACTCGCGCGCTGCAGTCGGAGCTTGCCGGCCGGCCGATCATGGATCTGCGGACGAGTCCGCCCTTCGTCCTCGAAGAATCATCCTGCGCGTCGCAGCAGCAGCAGCATCTCAGTGTGATAGCGTCGTAGTCGAGCAAGTGCAATGTGTCGTAACTAAATTTCGTCGCGCGTCGATCGGGGAAGCCTGCCAAGAGCGCGAGTTCTCCACCTCCAGCTCTGTAGCAGCAGCAGCATCAGTGTGTTCTTGTTGTTATTGTTGTTACGTGTGCAGTGTGCGCGTACTCTCGGCACTTTCGCCCCTACACTGCAGAGCCGAGCAAGAAGTGAAATCCAAAAAGGAAAAGAGCCTGCATATCAGAGGAGGGCCGATGATCGCTCGGGGCAGATACTGCGCGTCCTGAAAACGTCCGGCAGCCCTGCGTGTGAATATACTCGCGCGACGAGTGTGTCTCTATACGTACGTATGTGTGAGTGCCAGTGAGAGCGGCGGAGTAGCAGCAGAGCCAGAAGAAACACGCAGAGAGAAAAATGGGAAACCACCCGTCCGCCCACCAGCCGCTCGAGCGAGCCACGAGCCATGGAAACGGCCTTCGACTCTCGGTATATATACCTATATCTCTCTTGCTCACGTCGCTCTCTGCAGCTATTACATCGTCGGGCTTTTTAAAGAGAGAATACCTGATACTGGCGATTTCGCACCGCTTTTTCGATCGTACACCACGCGCGAACGCGATATCTCGGGAGAGTCAATATTGGAACGCGGCAACGTGGATCCGCTTATCGCCGACGCCTCTACATAATGAGTACGATATACATAGACCCACACCGCGCGCGCGCGAGCTAGTCTCCCGAAAATTACGAGCGCGTATAGGTGTACCGTTACGCGAGTATCCGCCGGGCGACGCACTCACGGGAGATTTCGGAGCGTGATTCTCGCTCTCTCGGAGTCCCGTGAATAACAGCACATACTCCACGCCCCCCCCCCCCCCTCCTGCGATGGCAGTCGTTGATGCCTATAGTATGGGACATGGCACGCGGGGCCGTTGCCCGTCAGGTACATCGTGGTATATACATATACAAGCGAGGCAACGAAATTCCCGCACTTGACTGTCGGTCTGCCTCCCCCTCCCCTATATATCGTATCTACACCATTATGTACGTGCCATTGTGTAGCGGGATTGTGGGATGGATTATGTAAAGATCGGTGAAACTCGGCCGGTGCGAATGGCAACTCAGCTCCCATATCGATATTGCCTCAGGGACGGCCAATTAAGCGGGGGAATCAAAAATTTCCTATACAAAGTCATTAACCCGCGGGATCCCACGACGAATCCGTACAGAGACGAGGATATCCCCGGGGATACGCGTACTTAAATACTCGGACGGCTATCGGTGCCTCTCTCGCTATAGCGGCGGGAGAGGAAAAGAAAAGCAAGAAAAGTCCGCAGCTGTCGCCCTCGGCACACGTGCTCCTGATACTCCTGATCCTCCCGGATTCGCAGCTGTCGGAAACTCACTTCCTCCCCTGCATCTCGCCTCTCCCGAGAAAATTTCAAGCCCGAGTCTAAAACTTGTTTTTCAGTCTCCCTTTCTCTCTCTCTCTCTCTCTCTCTCTCTCTCTCTCTCTCTCTCTCTCTCTCTCTTTGATTATTCCAACTCCGCGCAAGAGCGTACAGTCGATACTGGTTCAATCAAACCCTCTGTTTACCAGTCGAAACTCTGCACAGTGTTCCGGGCCGTCGACGGTATCGTCGTCTGTCATTCCGCGCACGTGCTCCGCGCGATAAAGCGCCGAGCGAGATGATCGCGCGCGCCCTGAATAGCTCGCATTTTCAGCTGAACGTGTCCATTGAAAAGCCAAGATGATTAATTTCGATGTTTACTTTCCGTTTCTCGAGCAACATCGCCGCGCGATACATCCAGGAGTTTTTGTTCGCGACGCCTGCCCGATAAATATTTATGCTCGTATACTCGCGGTGCATTTTTATTTTCGAGATTTTATAGCTTCGTCATACCGCGGAGCAGCACAGGAGAGTCACAAGGTGGATTCCCTCGCGATTAGTTGGTGCGATTCCAGCGAAAAATCGTCAGACTCCCGCATTACTCTACATAGAGAGATAATTTGCATCCGGTCGCGACGCTGTACCAAGAAGCGATTTTCAGAAATCCCCATCGCGCGAAGCGACTTGCGCAATCGGGGCTCGCGCAAAAATGACGTATTCAAAGTCGCGCCTATATTCGAGCGAAGTGCGACTCCTGTTTCTTTAATGAGCTACCGAATGGCTGAGCGCGTCAGGCACTAAACTTAGCTTACGGTGTAACGTGGCGGAAGTGAATATAAGTGCTGCGCAGACCGTGTGTGCCGTGTACTGTTCGAAGAGGTGCACAAGTCATATTGTAATTGTGGCAGAAATGAGGCGCATTGTTGTTTCGTCTCTCGAACGCGCGGGAGTGGAGAGCTTATGCAACTTTTCCGAGCGATTATGGAATGGCCGAGAGTTAGTTGCTTCGAACGATAATTGAATATAATTCGAACGTCTTGATTTTTTGCTCGAGTCAAGGCTCCGCGCGCGGTGTAATATGTGGCTTATGCGCGTGCGTGGATGATAAAAGAGACGGGATTTAATTTTTGGTAAAAGAGCACCGGCAAGGGCTACAATAAATCTTCTTGAAATACGCTCCTATTACTCGCGGCCGGGCCTTAAATTTATCGCGCATGTTTCGCTAAACTTGTTTGTTTATCGTTATGCGACAAAAATAAATATATAGTGCACGGACGTTCGTACGCCGGATTAACTGTCACTATAAACCGCTGCGATACTGCCAACGATTATCACTGATACGTTCTTTTTTCATTTAACTACGATAATTATTTTCGATAAGTTAAAATCAATCGAAAAAAAACAGCTGCTGGAATCCGACTGAGTGTATCGCGGTATCGAGGCTTTATCCGCTCTATAACGTACGCTATCTTATCTCGACTGCAGTGATTTTTGGCGAGCGGATTCCCATAAGGTCGAGCTGCGCTATAGTGTCTCGGCTATAAATCGAGCGAACGCGTTATTGGCCTAAATCGCGATCAACCTTGCGCCCGTATCCACCGAAAAAATCGAACTCCTTGAGATCGAATTTTCAAACAAGATGTCTATTTACATATTGCAACAGCAATCCTTTGTCTCAGTCGTCGCGCTGTTGGTGCAGCTTAGAGTACAAACAGGCAAAACAAAACAGTCGTGTTGTGCGAAGGTATACTCTCTCTTGCTCAGTCCGCGTCTCCTGCATACGCGACGAGTATTAAGTTGCCGCTGCAGCTCCTATACTTGTAAAACGAGCCAAACGAGTTTTTTTGCAGAACTAAACCCGTGGGTCATCTACCCTGTTTTCTCCCGGGAAGCTTTTACCCATTGCAGTAGAAACTCGATCTCGCTTCTAAGCTGCAGCAGCTACATACACTGCGATGACTTGCCCATGATAATAAGAACGAAATCTCTTTTTGTTTATTTTCCTCTTGCGGTGAAGATACGAAAATGCAAAAAAATTCTCGCACCGAATACGCGGCGTTTCCTCAAAAGAAAATCGAGAAGAGAGACGGAGCATCCCACGACGCATACTAATCGACCTTTCGCATTAAAATTTCATCGGCGTGTGTATACTGTATACGTTGGCGATACCTATAGACGCGGAGAATATTGTGAAGTGGCACCTTTACATGCCACCGTCGACGAGAGAGCCGAGCGCAGGGGATCGAACTCAAGGCTAACCGGCATACCTTGCATCGAGATCTGCAGCGCTGTGCATAGAGGGTATAGCTATAAACGCGCGCGAGAAACAGGAGAGAGAAATTTACTGGAAGACACTCGACGCACACTTAAATACTCTCTTTTAAAGGGCTATACGGGCTCATTCGATTCGGCTCTCGATCTGAATAATTGAGACAAGGGATATGGAATTTGACGACTCTGCGCCGCGATTGATTATTCAATGTTTTGTGTATATAACGAGGAGGGCCGTCGAGGAGAGAGAAGAGTCACCGCGCCGGATGCCGGCGATCGTGAATAAAACATGCGTTTACTTTTTATTTTCACGAGTATAGCTTCAATATAGCTTCTCACCGGGAGGATGCATAAACCGCGCGCACACCCCGCACGACGACGGACACAATTCCGACGCATCGAATACTCAAAGCCAACGCGGTGTATCTGGAACGAGAGACCTCTCGACGAAAATTTTCAAATTGCGCAACGAACTTTCACGCGCGAGACGCTTTCCAAAATATTTTCCCCATAAAGCTGCGTCGATCCACTCGGCCCCTCGAGCGACGATCAAAGAGAGCTCGATCAATCGCGCGCGCGCACTCTCATTACCCCCATTGAGCGAGAACGCCGTAGTAGAGTAGCGGCAGCAAGTGCCAGCCGATCATTACTCTCGCACATTCATTTGCGCGTTGTGCAACGCTCCCGAGCAGCGAGGGCCATTGTGCCTGCAGTCTCTGTAGCGAGAGGAAGACTATAGCTGCAGGACTCGCTCATAGTCCATTCAAAGGCTAAACAGTGCGCGCTCGAGCGTTCATTACACGCGACTATAAAACTGCTCTGACCTTTTCACGAGCGGACGTTGTCGGTTTTTGCCAAGAATTTTCCGCGCGAGTTTGATCTGCCGTCCGCGATATGCGCGCGCGCGCGACAATTTTCGCGGAATTGCTCGGATGACCGTTTCCCCCACTGCAGCAGCAGCAGTCGTCGGCGCACTCGGCGTTCGTGAAAAATTGAACAGGGTCTCCCGACTCTGAATTGCAAATGAGGCCGTTTATAGGTTTGCGAGTACGCGGAAAGAAAAGCTGGCTGATGCCACTTTTCAACTGGATTCTGCGGAGCCGCACGCGACAACTAGACGCGCGCACATTTAATACCTGTTACACACGTACGTAGCTGCAGCTCTCGCGAGTGCATGTAAGCGCGTTATACTAACTTTCCCGCACGCGCTGCACCTGCTCTGCTGCTGTACCACTGCAGTTGCGACTCTGTGTGAGTGAAAGGATTACAACGACTATCCGCGCAGCTCGGATAATACTTTCGCGCCGCCACGACGCGCTTGTATGTATGGCGTAGGGACGAAGCGAGCTACTCGAGTGCCCCGTTTCCGACGCGCTTTTTTTTCGAAAAGATGAAAAACGAAAAGAAAATAAGACTTTAGCATGGGCTGATCAGAGAACCCGTATTATCTGGCTGATGTCATCGCACTCTCGAGAAGCGTGACATCACGATATCGCTATTTCCGAACTTGTGCACGTTCCCCTTCGATTTTACACTCGAAAGCGTTCGAATATTGTTTTTATTAGCTGCTCTTAAGCGAGTCATGAGACGTCTTCACCTGCGCAATTAACCGAAGGTCATTCTCCTCGTGAGTCATCCGCTTAAAAGTCATCGTCCCGTTGAAAACAAAAGCGGGACCGGCATGCGCGAAAATGCATAACGCGCGAGATGTATCTTCCGGATGGCTGATCTCGCGCTCACGCTGCGCTTATGCTGTGCGGAAGCGGTAGCTCGAAAAATCGCACGCGGGAATTCCTGGCAGGTTACGCACGTGTTATACGTGAGCTGGTATTTTTCGAGGGAGAGAGGAAAAGAAAGCGGACGATCTCGCGGACTTGTAGAATTTGTCATCGGGCGATACAGTCATTATAGGCGCGGTGAGTCATCGCATCGATGCCGCGATTGAACTCGTCGATCTGCTATATGTTTTATACGGAGGAAACTCGATGAAAATTTCATTACGATCCGTGCATAGCGCGATGGGAGGCTGCGTATCGCTGAAATCATCTTACGAAGTAAATATTCGCAATCTCGGCGGCGTATTAAAGAGATAAGGCTATAGGCGCGATCTAGTTCAGGCAATAAAGCCTCGCACACAATACGGTGTTTCGGATCGAGGCTACACTCTCTCGATATCGCGTTTCTAAATCAGCAATTATATACCTCCGATACACAGACAGCACCTAATGAAAACAGTATTCCAACTAATACAACTCCCGCGCGTTCCACAAAGAAACAAACCTCTATGCCTATCGCCGCATAAATTTGAATGCGTCACGAGCAGCTTGCGCGTCTAGGGCCATAAACCTCGCGCAGAGCGAACGAAAGTGCGTCGGCGTTAACGGGTCAAGTGGACATCAGACTCGAACGCGCGCATTTTCATCCGTCGTCCGTCCGTCCGCGCATCTGTCTAATCGAGTTGCGCGCGTGCTCTCAACTGCTTTTTATCGGCGATGTGATTCCTCTCTGTATATAAATACCCTCCGAGTGTCGGCGTCAGCGGCTCGACGAGGAGAAAAAAGTACCGGCTAAATTGAGTAATTTCGTTATGCGATTAACGGGCCGTATACATATAAGTTCGAGCGAGCGCTATAGCACGGCGAGGTTCTCTGTTGCAAACACTGTGGTAATCCGATTGCGTCGAGTGTGCTTACTTTCGCACGTTTAAACCATTAGCGATCGGTCTTGGCTCTATACTCGCGCTATAAAGTGTGTCTTTGTATATGGGATCCTGTTAGTGGAAACCATATGGCCGTGGCGCGTATGGCGTCGGATGCCCCGTATACAGCCAGGTGTTTTATCAGGGATTACATGCGGACTTTGGGAAGCTCCGCGAGAAAGAATACACGACGCGAGAGATTCCCATCGGAATTGCCGCCTCTGAATTTGAATTTTAGAAAACGAAGCATAATTGCGCTCCGTCCCACATTCATTCCCACATACCCCCTTGCAGCAATTAAGCGATTCTCTCACGGAATGTTAATCCCTCTTTTGACACAGACGCATAATCCTTCACCCACGAAACAATTTCTCCGACGCTTTTTTCTACTCCTCGCGCGCTAGGCGAGAAACGGCGGCCCACGCGTGGTGCAAAAACTATCAACACCTTACGCAACGCGCCCCAGCTCGCGCGCATGTCATTTCGCGACTACACGCTGTTATTTACACCGCGGGCGCGTTGACAATGCCGGGCGTATATGTGTGCAGTGCGCGCCGGAGGAAAAAAGAAACGGGAACGCGCGACGGAGGCTATTGTGCTCTCGGCGCGCGAGTCAACTAACCGGAACGCGTTAGGGCTCTTATTGCGATCGTTATTACAATGCGCCGCGCGCGGCAATTACGATCCGTTTCTTCGAGACGCGCGAGGCTTATCCTTTGTGTCGATCGGCGGAGTTTTTCCCAAAAGTCTGTAGTGTATGCTCTTCAGGGTCGCCGCAGTCTCGGAATCTGGGCTGTGAGAACGCCTACTTTTTTTCTTCAGCGTACAATAATTATAAACGTGTATGTACAGCGTTCCCGCCAGCCCGAAAAATCAATGGAAAAAAGCGACTCAATCGCACCCTCTGTGACGAAATTACGACAACGAGCAATTAACTCGATATAAGCGCGCGAGAGATCGATCGGACCGATGTATAGAAAATTACACGCGCGAAGCGTGCACGAGAGATAAGCGATAAGCATCGGCGCAGCAGCATCGCCTATATCACGTGACCTGGCACTTACAAAAGGCAATAGTTTGAAAAGCGCACGTCCCTCGAAGAAAGTAATAATAACAGGGCTCGAGAGGACTGTGCGTGTCTCGATACACACGCGGCTCTATATGTATGTATTTACGGGGGGCAGATAGATCCGCGTGCGGTATATACAGACGTGTGTGAGGGGGGCCTCCGCTGGGGTGCCGACGAGTCTTTGGGAACTCGGCCGAAGATTCGATCACAGGACACGCTGTGGACCTTATATTATTATATACGCACGCGGAAGGAGATGCTGCTGCTCTCTCTCCCTGTTTCTCGCGCAGTGTTCTTCCCCTCGGTTTTTTCGTATACGGCTTCCGCAGCCGGTTTTGTCTTCGGCGACCCCTCGATTCTCCGGTTTCTTAACTTTCTCGCGCAGTGACGATGGAAATTAATGATTCTCCGGATTATTTTAGACTCGTGAATGCGTATGTGTGTGTGTGTGTGTGTGTGTGTGTGTGTGTGTGTATGCGGGGTGATAATGCAGAGCCGGTGTCGCGCGCGGTTTAATCGATGAGTCGCACGTTTCTCAGTTTAGGAGATTATAAAGAGATGCGTCAACGGGATCAGGCGTGTCGCTTTATTTACTTCGCGGAGATGTCATAAGCTACGGGTATTTTCGTATTCTGGATGCGATGTATTGCGCGAAAAAGGCAAACTGTATGACGATGGCTTAATCAACGAGTTTGCTGTGCGACAAAGTTTTTTAAAACAGCGGTAAATCCAATTCTGCAACTTTTTTACACGCCGCTGCCGAGAGCATTGTTTGAGCTGCGTGTAATATGGTGTTCTGATTTATGGGAGTCGCTTTTACCGTCTCTTTTCTCCTGGATATAAACTTTCGTGTTTTCCAACAATGTGGCAGTAAACTTTCCTCGCTTTTATGAAAGTAAACAGGCGCGAAACGATGAAAACCCAACAATATTTACTGAACGAATCATTGTCATCGAGATGGAGCCCACGAAATAACCAATGCCCCAATCACCCCTGCGATCATCCTAAATTCGTGGCTGCTTTTTATGCCCACTACGGGCTCGAGGGAAAAGAAAAGCTCCCGGCGGGGATGTAAGCAGGTGCGCACGCGTCTGTCAAGAACAGATGCAGCGGCCAATAACACCTCCTACCCACAAGTCGCTCGGCCCCGCGTTTTAAATTCCCAGTATCGCGCTCGTCTCGCTTACCTCTACATCGCGTTGTGTGCTTCCTTCTCCTCTATATATAAGTGCTCAGCCACGGAAGTTTAAAAAAACCCATCCATGTAACGTAAGACGGTAAGACACTCGGCACACCCGACCGCATCAGTCTTTCCCCAGAAAAACAAACACTCGGTCGACCTAACCTCCAAACGCGACTACTTGACGCGCTCTCGGCGATTGTTCTTGCGGGCCTGTGCTAACTTGTGCCGGTGCGCTGTCTTTGTGTTGCAGAAACGGGAAAGATCGCCGGGTAAGAGGATGGACCGTCTGCGGAGAAGCTTCCGAGACAGCTTCCGCCGACGGAAAGACGCGCCAGAGTCCAGCAAACCGCATCAATGGCACGCCGACGAGTGCGCGGTGCGCTCGTCGACCTGCGCCTTTCATGTCAAGGTGAGTCGTTTTGCTTGTTTTCTTTGTTGCCCTCGGCGGCTTCTTTTTATGGGTAATTATACACTCTGCCTAGTTCATGTCTGCTTTATTGATTGCGCGACTGCAGAAGCTTTGAGTTCTATATATGGCTCCCAGCAGTAGCTTGCGTATTGACTTTGCTGATTTTGGTAAACATTATTAAGATAATTTTGGGGATTCGTGTAACAGCAATGTCTAGAAAGTTTGGCAGAACTAGCTAAATGTCTGTCGAAGAAGTTTAATTTTCTTCCCCAAGCTAAAGAAAACTTTGTTCCGAGTTTGCTGAACAATCTAAAGCTCAGAAGTTCATTGAGAATTTTACTTTCAGTATTTGGGATGTGTCGAGGTGTACGAATGCAGGGGAATGCAAGTTTGCGAGGAAGCTTTGAAAGTACTCAGGGTAAGTATCTCACTGAATTTTTTTGGAATCTTGGATTCTTCATTAAGACTTTCCTCATTGAAAATCAAAAGGTTTTAGCCAATGAGCTTGCTCCTATGCATCCATTTTCACTAATTAGCTATGTCTGTTCTTTCAGAATTCAAGGAGGAGACCAGTTCGAGCAATCCTCCATGTCTCTGGTGATGGTCTTCGTGTAGTTGAAGATGAAACAAAAGGGCTGATTGTCGATCAAACCATTGAGAAAGTATCTTTCTGCGCTCCAGACAGAAATCATGAAAAAGGGTTTAGCTACATCTGCAGAGATGGTACCACAAAGCGATGGATGTGCCATGGATTCTTGGCTTTGAAGGAATCTGTAAGTAGACTAAACACTTTTTCCAATCTTTTTATCGTGTAACAGAAGAGACTTTAGCTTTTATTTCTGAGCACTTCCATCTGTTTCAAACAAAGCTAAAAATAACATGGATAAAAATAACGTTTTTCATATTATTCTCTGTTCCAGGGAGAAAGACTAAGTCATGCAGTCGGATGTGCTTTTGCTGCTTGTCTGGAAAGAAAGCAACGCAGAGAAAAGGATTGTGGGGTGACCATGACAATTGATCAAAGAAATTCGACGTTCACGAGAATCGGCAGCTTTCGGCAACCCAGTCTCACGGAACGACAGCAGGATAGTCGGGAACGAGCAGTCGGTCAGCTAACAATCTTGCACTAGTTTTTCAGAGAAAAAGTTTTTCTGCAGCGAGTGTACACAATCTAAAAATATGTTCTTTCGAATTCCAGACGTTCCACCAGCGCGACAGGTATACAATCCTTTTGCGATTGAGAGGCCGCACGCAACGCCGTCGATGCTCGAACGTCAGGGCTCCTTCCGGGGCTTCAATCAACTCAATCAGGCCTCGCCTTTCAAGCGCCAGCTGAGCTTGCGCGTCAGCGATCTCCCCAGCAATCTCGAGCGCACTCGCAGTCACAGCCTCGAGCCCACGGATCTCTCGCGAATGCCGCCGACGCTGCCTCATCAAATACCTGTCAAGCCACCCGGTGAGCATTACACCATCGACCCACCGCGTATATTCCCAAGATTCTAGAGCTTACGTTCTCAATTTTTAAAATGGTTTCGCTAGAATCTCTGAGCGCTTCGCATACTGACTTGAACTTGCGCTTTTTTTTGGAAACCACGCGGAGAATTGAGAATAAGCTCTAACTTAGATCTATAATCTGTGTGCTTTAAGCACAAGATGTTACAAAGTCTCTGAAGAGCTGTGAAAAATAATAAATTATTATCTTTATTCTTTTTCCTTGGCAACAGAGTACGAAGGATATGATGAAGGTCGTTATAAATTCCATTTGTTCTAATCATGATAATACACATTGTTACACGATCTTTCATGTCTTAACCCTTTGAATACTCTCCATTCATTGCCATCTTAAAAACTGCAAGAAAGTTCTTACGTAGATAAAGCTGTTGCAGTAGAAGCTCTTTACTCACTTGTGTTATGTTACGCATCTGTTTTTACTACCAGTTACTTATCAGATCATGTTCGTTAGTACGTACAGTAGTTTTCCCCCTCAACGCCGTCAAGAAACGAAGAGTGCTCTTGTGTTCGTGTTCAGTGAAAATATTTCATACATTTTTTAAACCCCTACATCACTAAAAAATCGAGAATACCTTCCTCTTTGAAACTAGAATAGATATTTTGTAGATCTAGACTAGATGGATTATATTAATTTAGAAAATTTTATAAAATACACGTGCAAACTGTGACAATCAGTGAAGGTCGCAAAATCTACATCGCGTGCTTGGATGTTGACTACTGTTTTTCTGACCAAACGCATGAGTTCTGTCTCTCATAGTAGTTTGTGACGACAACACATTTATATCCCTGCACACAAAAACGCTCCTAGGCAAGAGCAATCCAGCCTGTACTAATTAGACATTTTTTGTCCACCAGTGAGTCCCATTCCAGAGATATCGCCGAGTGGCCACGACAGCGTGTCGGCGATGTGTCAGCAACTCTCGCGTGGCCTCTCGCTGCTATCCAGTAGCGACGACTTTGGCCCGGTAATCACACAAACCACCGCTAGCACCGTAGTGAAGAAGCTTTTCAGTAATACGACCACGACGACTTCCTTGCCCGGTGGTAAGTATCCAAGCAGAATTCACGCATCGAAGTTCGAAATGTTTAAAGATCTAACACGAAGTAATGCTCTTTTCAGTAACCAACAGCAGTTCGCTGGACGATCTGAAGCTGCAGAATGGCCAGAATCTGGGCGACATGGTACTGAGCGGCAGCAAAAATAACAACAACAACATCAACAATATCGACGAGAACAACCCGTTGGGCAGTGACGGCATGAGCTGGCAGGACAGCTCGTCGAGTGTGCTTTCCTCGACCAACCAGCGACTGACCCCCATCCTGAAGCAGTGCTCGCTGAGCCCAGTGCTGCCACGCAGTAGCGTCAATAGCACCTCCGCGATGAACGCGATCGCCTCGATCTTCGAGACTCCAGCTGCGAGCCCAGCTTTCAGCACGGCATCAACTTCCTCGCTGAGCAGCAACGCCAACACTGCTTACCAGATGATCAACAGGTCGCCGCTACCCCAGCAGACGGCCGGCCTGAGTACCGCGCTCTCGGACTCGCCGAACGCCAGCCTCGCCTCGGCTTCCCCTACGCCCGCAGCGACGGCGCCTACGCCGACGCCGATGACCGGTACTTCGACGGTGAGCAGCAACGCCAGCGGATTGACGGATCCCAATGCGGCCACGACGGCCTCCCAATCGATTCCCCTCTCAGTGGTAAGAATTCATAATACTGAAGATGTATCTTTGTCGTCTTTTTGTAGAACATAGCGGATGAAATAAAAACTAATATCATTCTAATATTACAGGCACCAGGAATGCCAAGTACCACTAATTTGCCGAAACCCGACCAATGGCTGGGCAGCGTGACAACGCAGGCAACGTCCGCAACCCCGCCAGTATTCTCGACCAGTCCCCGGCGAGCGCCCCCACTGCACGCGCGTGCCCTGAGCTTGGGTTCTGCTGCGATGCCTCCTACCACCGCTAGGACCGGAGCCGCCGACCCGTTCGACGCCGAGTGGGCTGAGATCGCCGCGCGCAACCTCAGGCAGGCCTCCACCACCAACCCCTTCATCATGCCCAATACTACCCAAGCTTTCCAGGTTAGCCACGAAACTTTTGTTTAATCGCCTTTTCAGTGCAAATTTGAAATCATGTAATTCAAGCGAAAATAGACCTTTACTAAGTGATTTTTCCTTTCGTAGGTGCAGTTGTAGCGCGAGGAATTGCTAAAGGAAGCGCAAGAACTCATAGCCCTCTACTATCGCAACAACACATAGAAGGGAAAGCTGCTTAATAGAAAACAACCTCTTTAGTCAACACTAGAGAAGATTTGCAATAAAAAGGAAAAGGTGATAAAGGGAAGGCTTCGATGTCTTCGACGCGCAAGTCGGGAGGTGCTTCTCGGCGTGAAATGCATCCACTTGCACTGCGAAACCCGGTCAAACGGACGTGAAACAGTTGTTGAATACATAGCGGCTCAAAAACAAAGTTCATGATGCTCAAAAAAAAAAAAAACAAAGTTACTATTGCGACGTCAGTTTCGTTTCTCCGAAATTCGATCCCTCGGGGACTCCCGGGTATATATATATATATACATATATTGTGTGCAAGAACGAGAGCGTATATACAAACTTGTTATATTTGTAAAAAGTTTAGGTTACCGAGGTCGTAACCACATATTGGCATAATTTCTGTGTAATTTATACATATATAGTATTATATAATTCTTGTAAATTTTCGGAGAGAAGCTATCGGAGAAGAGTGTGCCATTACAAGTGGATTTCTGTAAATATTGTTTGCGTCTATTTGAAAATTTTACTTTAACGGGTATCCCCACTCTCAGGAATTTCGCAGGTACAGAGCTGATGTCGCGGTCGTTCTCGTGTTTTTTCCCCGCGAGAACTTGAAAATAAGAAAGATTGCCACAAATCTATCAAAGAAAAATGATACTTCTAAGCTGCAATAAAATTTTAAAGAATAATATATACTTAGGCTCGAAAGCCGAGCGGTTATCGTCGTTCTTTGCATGATGCGCAAAATTCACACGCACCGATGAACTTTTACTGCACCAACTCTATATAAAGTTAAAGCTATACGGCAAACCAATACACAAAATAATTAAAAAAGGAGACGATTATCCTTGCTATGGTGAACTTGAATAAACAAAAAGAAGTTAGTGAGAAAGAGAGAACGATAGATGATGCGCAAAAAGTATGAAATTATTTGTTGAGATATCGGACAAGATCTGTGATATGCTGAATTGGTCAGTACTTATAATTCGCGGGGTTTCGACAATTTGTATTTGTATAAAAAAAGAAAAGAAAAAAGATTGAAGCGAAAAGGAAGAACGAGGCGATATCGCCTTGTCGTTTTGTCGACCAACCCCGGAATTTATTAGGCTATTAAAAAACACGAGTCGGAGTACAAAGTTTCTTTTTGTTTCGACGCAAATTGAATAACGGTCTTTTTTCAAGTTGATCGATGAACAAATTGATAAATTTTCACAAGCCCGAAAAATGTTTAATACTGAACAACTAGATTCGAACAGAATTTAAAGAACCAGTTTCAAGTACTACAATATGCCTTTGAACGAAAAAAAAACAAGTAAGCAAACGGATAGCATCATATATTTAGTTACACTCCGAAAAAGTAAATTCAGTCGTTGCTTAATTGTCGAGAGCTCCGCACTATATCATTATTATAGCGAGTAGATGTTGATCTTAGAAAGAGATAAGTATGATGTCCTATCACACTATAATTGTTGTCTATTATTAAACATAACCCTCTTGAGATGCATATATTATATGAATATACCGTAAACGGTAATGACTGCAACTATCAAAATAAAGTTTTCGTGTAGTACTTGCGGATAGTTTGAGGATTGGGAGATTGACGGTCTCGGTGACTAGAGCTCGATACATAATCGATTTTTCGATTTTTCTACGAAAAGTTCTTGAACGGTACTTAACGAAAGCATTTCAACGATTGGGATTCAATGTCAGACCTTCAAAGTGAATGCTAGTTTATTTTTGCAATTTGTTTAAACAGAAGCATAAAGTTATTATTGACTGTCTTTATCGATTCATCGTCTTACTGTTTTCAACTTTACTCGATGAACCTCTACATAAAAAAACTGTATATTTGCGTTATGAATCCTTTCACTGTGTGTACTCAGTGTTTCAAATGCTCATGAACAAAAGACAAAGCAAAGTCTTGGGGTACATCGATTCATATTCAGGTTTGAAGATTATTAACTCTCGTATGCATTGCACATTTACATAACAAACTGCAGATTTGTATTCTACATATGTGAAAAAGACCAAGAGCTTGAGTTTTTCTTTACGTTTTACTTATGTTTAAACTACCAGTTGCATAGAGTTTAAAAGTCACGTGTTTTAAGTCCAGCTCGCAACGCGAATCGCTCGTCTTTCATTTTTTTACTGTGTAATTTTTTACTTAAAACGAGACAGGTACTTACACAAAATTATCTCGCCGATCACATCAGCGACATGCGAAACGAAACATGGAAAGATGGAAATGTGAATTTTACTTTTATATAATGCGATGCTATTACGTGACACAAAGTTGTTAAGCGGCTAATTATTTGCTGTGCACGACGAACAAAAAGCGAGGAGAATCTGAATAAAATGAAAAACAAACATAAAAAAAATAGTATACGTCAAACGCGACGGAGTTTGGCTAAGGCTGCGAGAGCTCGATAGTTGAAAAACAGACACGCCTTTCGTCCGTCCCGAAAAAATCGAAAAATACTAAGCTAGAGCTACGTCGCCAAGCACAAGGAACAAAAAAAATGAGTAAATTAAAAATAAAGCCGAGTACTTATGACGGTACTTATATACATACACGCATATGATATATATGAATCGTTGATATTCGATGTACTTAATCATTTGTTTTATTATTCTCTAATTTCGTTAACAGAAGGTTTTTTATATTTTGTACCAAGCTCAGATAAAGACGGCCTTCGGAAGCCTGTGTACTTATTATATACTTAATAAAAACGCTGTCTCTATTGAACTTGTTACAAAAACTTGCGCTTGTTTTACGAGAGGTGAAACACGGGCAAATAATATTATATGTGGATTGTAAATAATCTTGTGAAACGATTGCGTTTAAGCATTGTAGCAATTATTATTATTATTATTATTATTATTATTACATTATTATATTATATATTATTACGAAGTTTTATTACATCTAACACCTAGCATATCGATAATGGAAAAAAAATGAAAATAAATATTTCCTCGTGTTTATGCAACAATCGTGTAAAAGCTAGGCAATTTCATTCGACAACGATTTGCATTTATGAATGGAAATAATGAAATTTCAAGTGGGACGAAGAACGAGAAGATCGAAAAACAGTGAAAACGTAAAGTTATAGAGCGTACGATACTTGCTGATTATTCCACAAAATGCTTTTACTGCGGATTCTTTCTCGCCGACGTATTACCATTACTATACAAACGCTCGGCTATTATTCCGTTCACAAAGGACAGATATTAATAATGATATACATACCTATATATTTATATATTTTTAATTGGAGAAATTATTTTTTGCTGTAAGGCCGTTACTTCCTTCCTTCCTTCAGAGCACTGTAAGCGTTATGATCTACACACAATTAATGAAAAAAAATTCTGGAAGTAAGCGCGTGCCAAAATTCCAAATCTGCACAGACGTGTGCGTATATAGACTCGTAGCTTCGGCCCGGCCATCAAACTGACGAGTAAAAAATTGCTTAACAAGCGCAGCAGCTGCCGTAAAATACAAAAACGTTTCCGAGTTGTATAATCTATCTCTGATATTTGTAAATAAAAAGCCTCTTGCGCAAGAGTCGGAGCGCCAGATTCCTCCGAGATTTGTCGCGCGAGTCTAAGCAGACGCCTGTATATTTCATAAATAAGATTTTTTGTTCGATTTTATTTCTCGCAATGTATCAGCCTCTGTAAAGATACGGTTTATTATATCTGTTGCGATTACAAAAAAAGCTTTAAGTTGTTTTCTTACCCATGCCCTGTACTTTAACATTATCTAACAAATCAATGTCATACTGCCAATTCAAATTAAATTACCGACTTCATTACCATATTTATCTCGGAGTTAATAATGCCAATATAACGCTTATTTTTAAATATTTAATTGAATTCGAGTTTTGGATTAAAGTTCGATAAATAAGTGGACTGCCTGCATTCATGCAAATATTCTATATTCTTCATATGAATTAAGCTTTGGATTTTACTCGCTTACGATTCAAACGACGGTGCAATAATGTAGGTATTTTGCATGAAAATCCAATTCCAGATCATTTAATTCGCGCATCGTGACGTCCATATTTGAAATTAGCCATATACCGGGATTTAAAATGTAATCAGTGTTTAAAGGAGCACAGTTTATTTTACGCGTGTATAGCCGCCAATAATCTGGAATTGCTCTGTTAAACAAGGGGCGTTTCGTGCAATATTCAATAGCGGAGAATCGTGCTCGTGTAATGTGCTCGTATATAGGTTTTTAAAGCGGATTCTGTAAAACGCGAAAAATACTGTTCGAGCCAGGTAAAGTTAATTACGGAAAAGAGCAGTAAATCT
This sequence comes from Nasonia vitripennis, assembly GCF_009193385.2. Lineage (NCBI taxonomy): Eukaryota > Metazoa > Arthropoda > Insecta > Hymenoptera > Pteromalidae > Nasonia > Nasonia vitripennis. The sequence continues at coordinate 26,435,253 of NC_045758.1, read as the reverse complement.
ACGCTTGTTACTCTCAGAACTAAATTTGCGAAACGTAAACAAAATTCTGTGCTCACCTATACTAATATCGCGGTAAAATTAGGCCGTAAAACTCTTCACCTTTCCGATACTTTCATTTACTATACACAAACTCATGCTACTATATTATAAATAAGCTCTACGGCTGCGATAATGTCTTGTAAGTACATATTATGTTATACTCATATTAATTACACTAACTGCATCGCTATTGTACGTACTGCAGCAAGCGGATACCTAAATTTAAGAGTACCTATTATATAGAGGCCAGATTTGAAAGTCAACTCGACGCAGCATGTTTTTTCTTCTTATCTAATGAAAAGATCGCATAAATATCTCGAAGTTTGAATCACACTGTCAAAACTGTGGCACTAATCAGCGAGCCGAAAGCACCTGTAAAATTACCATAGATAGCTGAATTTTAACACGACGAATATCTTGTAACACTCATGAGCTTCGCGTTATAATGAGAAATGAATCGCCGCGAGAAAGACGTTACATTAAAATCTATAAATGACTACCCCAAAACTCATGTTAATTTACGAGCTCATCGGTATCCAAATGAATGGTTTTTGTAAGCACGAGTAACGGATCGGGCCGTATATGTATATAATGCACACACGTACACACATCAGGTTCGAGGTTCGAGCGCGACACGAGTACGAAAGTTCACCCCTACTTAGTTTCCCATGTATATAGGAGCGCTGAGGCGATGGGGTGCCGTGGGAATCGTCTCGCTCGGCATATATAAAGTACCGTGCACTTCTCGTAGCGCTTATTCCTTTTTTTTATAACGCAGGGCGCCAGCGAATTCTCGCGCGAGTTGGTACATCTCGGTATTCAGTCTTCAGGTCTTTTGTGACAAATCAAAGCTGATCCTTTTGTCTCTAACTTGGGACCCACTTTTTCCATACATGAGAACTCACGGGACTAAAGACGGGGTTTGGTAAAGTGCAGTCGCGATGGACAATCCATTACTCCATTGTGACTGGGATGTGCATCGAGATTTTTTGCTTCTTTTGTATAAGTAGTGTTATCGAGAGTGAGATGCTATTTTGGGAAAGAAGAGAATCTGTAATTTCTCGAGAAAATGCTAGCCTAACGTGCAGTTGATCTAGTTAGGGACAGAAAGGGAGCTATGGTTTTGAATGATGAACGTCGGTTTTTCGTTGGTCTCCCCTGCAGCGCGGACGACTCGATCGTTATCAAGTAATTATTTTTCTCACCACTGTTATGTTTTACGTGTTACAGATTTGGTGCGCACGCGAGATCATTCGCTGATACGGTGGTTTAAATTCTTCGACGAGTGCTTCTTTGCTGTTTAGCGCATGAACCTTGGTAGCAGGTTTTGCGGTACACATATTTACGATGTTAAAGAGAAACTTTTAATGTAAAACTTTTAAACAACGGCAGACATTTATTATATATAAAAATGAATACAATAGTTGACCATTAAAAAATTTTCACGACAGTCTAAACGAACCCAAGCATTTCATTCACGTAGAACAGATGCCGCATTTCTGCAACATATGTTTTAAGTGAAGAAGGATCAGCTTCACTTTTGACTAGACTGCGAGAGTACCCTTCGACCAACTTGGGCCTAGCTCCATTGCTTAATTTCTGATTACTTATACCAGCGGAAACTTTATCGTCCACTTGTTTTCATAAAATTAAAATTAAACAGAGTAATACAACTAAACGCGCGTCTATTCTCTTAGTTTCTTTTTTTCGGTCTCTAGCTACCTATACGGAGAAAAGAGTGATATAGAAAGTGTATAGCTGCAGCGTGTCTCAGCAGATGTACGGGTATTTCAGCGGCAGAGGGGCAGCTGCACGCGTCTCCCCACTCTTCGCATCACTATACACACATAAGAGCGGCAGTGTGCACAGCCTTCGCTCCTTGGCTGATGCGAGGGTTCGCCGCAGTCGAATAACGAACATCGGGGATCGGGGACGTATCACTTCTCTCGTCGTTGCCCGCAGCCTCGGGTCCGCGCGCGCGTCTCTTCGTCCTTTCTTCTTCATCCTCGGCGGGTTGTCCTGGTGAAGATTTTCCAAATTTTGTTCATTTCTCGGTGTCGTCGTGTTTTTAAAAAAGTGCATATTCGTGTGGAGTGCATCGCAGACAGGTGGATCACAGTAATAATCATCCACTTGCTGTATGCAGCGAACACGTTACTCAGTGCTTCGAGATTTAACTTAAGAGCTATCTCAAGTGCTTTACAGTTCTTCTAGATACTTGAGCGTGTTGTGCTCAGTGTCATCGGGTTCGCTACTTCGCTCCTCTCGCGGGAGCTTGACAGTTCGGAAACGGCCCAGCGGCAGCGACGACAGCAGTCGAGCGTAACGGCTCTCAACGGAAAAACGTGGGAACGACGGTTTCTCATTTCACGAGGGCACCCCTCTGCACCAGTGCGCAAGCGCGGTGTTTAAAAAATACGCGCGCGCTCAGGTGCAGCCATTCACATCGTCGTATCTGGTGTACAGCGAGATTGCGCCTCCCCACCTTCGGCTACCGTGACGTCAGATTTAGAGGCACATAGGGGGAGAGTCGCGTGTGCAGTTTTTCGGTTATACTCGCGTGGTGCAGTCGGAACTTGCCGGCCGGCCGATCATGGATCTGAGAATGAGTTTGATTCTCCGCCGCTTCGTCCTCGAGGAATCATTCTGTGCGTCGTATAGCAGCATAGTGTGATATCGTCGCAATTTATACGACCGAGGAGTGTGTTGTTATTATTGTTGTTGTTGTGGTTGTTAACGTATAGAGTGTGTGTTCTCAGTGCCTTCGCATATTCATCTGAGGGAAAAGTGATAACAAAGAAAGGAGATCCGGCGAGTAAAAGAGAAAGATATCCCTAGAGGATTATCAAAGCTAGAAGAAACGCATAAAAAAAATGGGAAACCAACCGTCCGCCGACCAACCGTTTAAGCGGGCCACGAGCTATGGAAACAACATACGACTCTCGGTAATTAATAACACCACTTCTTTCTCTTACTCTATCACTTGTTGCTTGCTATTGTCGCTACGGGTGTTAAAAAAATCTTATGGTAATTTTGCACCGGTGTCATTGTCGATCGAACTTATAAATACTCGTTGTTTCAAGAGCATTATAGTCATTCCGCATCCTCTGAAAACAGCTTTTGCACGATAAAAAATTTTAGCAATCAAAAGATCCTCGTTTACATTCGCCCGCAAATCGTACAAGTCTTACCACAATCATTAGATCAATAGGACCTACGAAATAACCAATGCTTTCACCCCTGCAATTATCTTAAATTTATGGCTTTTTATGCGACGAGTCCTATACACCCTACTATTGTCAGGGCTCGGGGGAAAAGAAAAGACAGCTCCGGGGGTGAGGAGACAAGCGCACACGCGCCTGTCAGAAAAACAGCTGATGCGGCATTCGGCTCCGCGTTTTAAATTCTCAGTACTTATCGCAATCGTCTTGTTTAACGCCATATTGTGTCGTGCGTTTCATTCTCATATTCATCCAATAAAGCTTTAAAATATATTTATGCAACGTAAGACTCGCTTTACCCAACCAGACTTACCTCAGTAAAACAAACACCTAATCCTTCTAACCTCGAAACGCGACTACTTGACGAGTTCGGAGATATTTTTGCAGCTTGTACTGATTGTGTCGGTGTATCTTTTTTTGTTTTAGAAACGGGAGAAATCGCCGGGTAAGCGGATGGACCGGCTGCGGAGAAGCTTTCGAGACAGCTTTCGGCGACGGAAGGACACGCCAGAGTCCAACAAACCGCATCAGTGGCAGGCTGACGAATACGCGGTTCGCTCGTCGACCTGCGCTTTCGATGTAAAGGTGAGTTATTTTGCTTCTTTTCTTTGTGTCCTTTAGTACCTTTTTTCACGTGTGTACAATTTGGTTTACTTATATCTTTTCGTTACTGCGAAAAGATGTATGTAACAGTAATACATAGAAAGTTTGGCAGAACTTATAGCTAAATGTCTGCTAATGAAATTTGGTTCACTTTTACAAATAGGGGAAAACTTTGTTTGCGTATGTGGATCAATTTATAACTAAAATTTCATTAAAAATGTTGTTTTCAGTATTTGGGGTGTGTTGAGGTGAACAATCAAAAGGGAATACAAACTTGCGAGGAAGCTTTAAAAATACTCAGGGTAAGTATCTTAGTATTTTTCTGAAAATAATCCTTCATTAAAATTCTCATTAGTAGTTTTACTCAGTTCAAACTTACCTTACTTTTCTCTCATTGGAAATTTAAAAGCCTGTACTAATGAGGTGATTTTTATATTTTGATCTTTACTCATTACTCGCAACTCTTTTTTTAGAATTCAAGAAGAAGACCAATTCGCGCAGAACTTCATATCTCTGGAGATGGCCTTCGTGTGGTTGAACATAAAACAAAGGGACTGATTGTCGATCAAATCATCGAAGGGGTATCTTTCTGTGCTTTTGACAGAAATCATGAAAAAGGGTTCAGCTACATTTGCAGGGATAGTACGGCGACGCGTTGGATGTGCCATGGGTTTTTGGCTTTGAAGGAATCTGTAAGTATAGGCTCAAAAATGTATGCTTTTACGTTGGATAAAACTAACGTTTGTCCAATTTTTCTCTGTTTCAGGGAAAAAGACTGAATCACGCAGTCGGGTGTGCCTTTTACGCTTCCCAGGAAAGAAAACAACGCAGAGAAAAAGATTACGCAGTGACGGTCAAATTTGATCAAAGAACATCGGCGTTCACGAGGACCGGCAGTTTTCGACAACCCAGTCTTGCGGAACGGCAGCCGGACAGTCGGGAACGAGCGATTGGTTAGCTAGCATAATATAAAACAAGTTATTCGGTTAAACGTCTTTCTGCGTATAAATTCTAAAAATACAATCCAAATTTCAGATGTTTTACCTGCGCGGCAAGTGCACAATCCGTTTGCGATTGAGAGGCCGCACGCGTCGCCGTTGCTGCTCGAACGACAGGGCTCCTTCCGGGGCTTCAATCAACTCAATCAGGCCTCGCCTTTCAAGCGCCAGCTGAGCTTGCGCGTCAGCGATCTCCCCAGCAATCTCGAGCGCACTCGCAGTTACAGCCTCGAGCCTTCAGATTTTTCGCGAATTCCGAAACAGCCTACTCAAATGCTCGCAAATCTTCCCGGTAAGCATTACATTATTGGTCCGCTGCGTACATCAGGTATCTAAACATTCTTAACTTTGCGATTCTTTGAATGGCTTTGATCGACTCCCTAAGCGCGCTATATTCATACTAATTACACATTTTTGCCCACCAGTACGTCCTGCTCCAGAGCTGCCAAGTAGCCAGAACAACGTGTCGGCGATATGTCAGCAAATTGTGCGCGGCCCCCCGCTATTCTCCAGCAGCGACGATTTTGGTCCAGGCATCTCGCGAACTACTACTAGCACCGTCGTCAGGAAGCTTTTTACTAATACGACCACGACAACTTACTTGCCCGGTCGTAAGTATCTATAATGCAAAATTCACGCGTTTAGATTAAAAATACTTAAAGATCTAAAATAAAGTAATGTCCTGTTCAGTGACTAACAGCAGATCGCTGGACGACCTGAAGCTGCAGAGCGACCAGAGCCTCGGCGTCGTTGTACTGAGCGACAGCAAAAATAACAACAACGACGAGAACAAGCCGCTGGGTAACGACGGTATCAACTGTTCACTGAGGCCGACACCGCCGCGCAAAAGTGTTAATAGCCCGCCTGCGATGAACGCGGTCACCTCGATCTTTGAAACCCCAACAGCGAGCCCGGTCGTCAGCATGAAATCGACCTCCTCACTCAGCAGAAACCCCAACGCTGCTTACCAGCAAGAAACCGCCACGAGTAACACGCTCTCGGAATCACAGAACGCCAACCTCGCCCCGGCTTCCCTTACGCCCGCAGCAACGATACCTACGCCGATAACCGCTATCGTGGGTAGCAGTGTTAACGGACTGACGGATCCCAATGCGGTTGTCACAACTACGCGGCCGATTCCCCCTTCAGTGGTAAGGACCGTTATCATCATTCTAAATAACATCACCAATTGCAAAACCTAACATTATCCTAATATCACAGGCGCAAGGAATACCTAACACCACGAATTTGCAACAACCCGACCCATGGTTGGACAACATGATGACGCAGGCGATGTCCACAGTTCCGCCAGTCTTCTCAGCCAATCCTCAACAAGCACCACCGCAGCATGCGCGTGCCCTAAGCTTAGATTCTGCAGCTATACCTCCAACTTCTGCCAGGACAAGCGTCGTCGATCCCTTTGACGCCAAGTGGGCCGAAATTGCCGCGCGTAATCTCAGACAGGCCACTAACACAAACCCCTTTCTCGAGCCGAACACAGCTCAAGCTTCCCAGGTGAGCTGTGAAGCTTCTCTTTAATCGTTTGCTTATTGTGGCGATCAAAAATTATATAATTTAAGTAAAAATAATGTAACTCTTTGCTGAATTGAATAACTTTTTTGTCGTAGGCGCAACAGTGGCACGAGGAGTTACAAAAGAGCATAGCCGACTACTATCGAAATGGTGTCTAGAAGAAAAAGTTGCTGAAATCGAAACAATCTTTTCAGGAAAATAGTAAAAAAGATTTGCAATAAAAGAAAAAAAAGCAGATGCTTTGATGTTTTCTGCGCACAAGAAATTCATTCGCTGCTCTGAGAAAAATGTACTCATCCGAACAGTAAAAGTCAGTCACCGGACTCGGTACAATTAATAAATCCATAGCGGTTAATGACAGATAAAAGCAAAGTGTATAAAGAGAACGAGAGTGTATATATTAACTTGTTATATTTGTACTAAGTTAAGGTTATCAAGAGCATAACCACATTTGTATAATTTCCATGTAATTCATACATATAGCTATAATATATAGTATTATTATTTTTCTAATGTTTGAAGATAAGACGTCGGAGGAGAAAGTGTTATAATAAGTGGATCTGTAAATAGTGTAAAAATTGATTATATTGTACAAACAACTAGATATATTTAGTTTTTATTCTCGTTAATATAAAAAAAGCAATAATAAGCATAACATACATAATAATTTGAATTCAATGAGATGCAAAGGATTTACTTTACAATTGTTCCAATTAGAGTCAACATCTTTCTTAGTACAAAGGATATAGATAATCACAAGAACAGCTACAAAATCAATATGGTAAATAAAAAGATTAGAAGAAACGAATATTCGTAAAAGAAGGGGGTAATGAACGGCTACTAATCGGCTACAAATGTGTTCAATATGCTGATAAATGATCTCATCTATAATAAAGAAATGACTACGAAAAAATTAAAAGTTTTATAATCACATAATTTATCGTTACAGTATAACCATTTTTTTATATTGAGTACTTGAGTCTTTATTAAAAATTATTAATTAAGTAATTTAACTAACATCTACACGCACTATTTACGGATTCTTTAGCGCGTGTTAAAATTCCAAATCTATATTCACACAGTTATAAACAGGTATGTTCGACCCGACCACCAAATTACCAGTAAAAAAATGTCTTAATAAACGTAACTGCTGTCGTAAATATGCGAGAAATTAAACGTTTTCGAAATGTGCATCTATAATTCTCTTTGTAAATGAAAAGTGTAAATTTCAGGAATTTTATTTTCGATTTTATTTCTTGCAATCACTGTACTAGCCTTTGTATAGATGCTGTTCATGATATCCGTTGCAATTACAATAAAATCTTGAAGTTTCACTTTTTTTACCTGTTGTATTTTGTATTTTACTCTATTTCTTATAAAGCGAGTTTGATTACTGTATGGTTTGACAAGTAATGTCATTTTATTTATTTGAATGATATGTCTGAGTTATAATTATATTTATTTCCGAATGAATGATTTAAATCTCATGATCGTTCCAAAGCATTTTATATTTATTGAGTGCACGAAGTCGAGACGTTGTTCTTCTTATTTTAATTTAACTCATGAAAAATATAAATATCATCGAGTTTATAATATTTTATACAGATTTGTATATTTTAAAAGCAAACAATTTTAAAAACGGTGCAATATTCTGCATGGAAACCTTCTTCCAAATCATTTGATCGGCGCATCATGATACCCACAATAGAAATAAGCTATTGGAAATTAAAATTTAATCAGCATTCAAACCGAATATAGTCATTTTACGCGTATACGCGTACATAAACGGAAATTGCTCTGTTTACCATGGCGCGTTACACGCAATATTCAATAACGTAAAATCACACTTTTCTAAAGCGAATTCTGTGAATTCAGCAACTATAATAATAAAGTAAACGCGAAGAATGATGCTTGGGTCGTTTAGAAGTTAATAGCAAAGAACAGCAATAAAACCACGCTTATTAATCACGGGGCTAAATAATGCGAGTCGTAAAAAAATTATGTCTTGACCTACTACCGCGCGTAATCATGATTACACGCGCGTCGCATCGAAGGGTGCAAATCCCCCCCCCCCCCCATGAAAGTAAATCAGGCCGTAAAAGTCATCACTCCTCCGATACTTTCATTTATTATGCACCGACTATAACTCAGCTATACATATATACGCATACGCCGCGATTTTACACGTTGGAATTCAGGATGAAATCTTAACAAGACGAATATGTGGACGCATATCTACATGACGATGTAACAATTTAACGGGACGTGCAAAAGGCCGATAGAAACATCATACAGACGGTGTAGCAGCACCGTTTCCCGTGAAACGTCGATCACGGGTAATTTGTTTGCCGGCGTTAAGCCGATTAATTCAGTCGCCCGTACGGCCCGTTTCGAGCGCATTGGAATCGATGAGCAGCGGCACATCAACGGCTCTGCGATGTATACGTATATACATATACACAGCTACGGCTCTATGCGCGGTGGCATTATCTGCCATTAAGAGAGGCTTTCGGTCAATGACGACGGTTTACTGCTGGGATGTTCATTTTTTGCGAGAGATTATTCAGTGACGCGGATAAAAGTTTCGGAAAATTGGCAACGCGATGTTGGATACATTTTAAATTTTACTAACAGCCACCGCAGCCAAAGAACACCATAAAAATGGCAGATAGCTCCGCGGTCCATCGGAGCGATCGTCTCGAAACCGTACGTCTCTCGTTTCTTTATTTTATTTTTGCTCCCCCTCAAAGAACAAGTCGCGTAACGAGGAAGAGAGGCCGCGGCGGTGGCGGCAGAGAGAGCTTAACCTTTTTGGCGTCGAGTCCGCGCAGCCATAGCCGACTAACTTTTCCGCGCGCGTAGAGAGAGAGAGAGAGAGAGAGAGAGAGAGAGAGAGAGAGAGAGAGAGAGAGAGCGAAAGAGAGAGGGAGAGAGTCCAGTTAATCGGAAACAGAGACAATTTAAAGCGAGAGACTCGCCGAGCCAGCTTGTTTCCTTCTTCCGGGCGTGCTTTCCTGCCGCCGCTGCCCCCGGACCAAATAGCTCTGCAAGCTCCGCCGCTACTTTAAAATAACTCTCCACTGGTCAGCCCCATTATCAGCTCCGAATGCAGCCCTGCTTTCGTGCGCGGGTTGCTCTTTTTCTCTCGGGAGTTAGAGAAGGAAGGACCGCACCGATGCCAGCCGGGAGAAACACAGGAAAGCCTGATGTAGAGAGGCTTTCTAAATTTCGTACTTCGAGCTTTTAGCGCGAGTTAATAAATTTCCCACCACGTCATAGCAGCTGTACACGCGCGTCTGTTTGCGAGAAACGCGATTCGAAGACGGAGCTGTTCAAAGGATGAAAAGTCAATAGACTCGCCGCGCGCACAATGGATCTCGAAAATCGGAAAAACACGCCTCTCGGCCCTTTCGGGGCTTTATCGGAGAAAATGCGATACAAAAGGCGCTTCCTCCGACGGTATATAAGACGTGGGCGCGCGCGCAGACACGGGCGATCGTCGTCGCGCGAGAGAAGATCCGCACAGTCGACTAGCCTTATATTTCCGAGCCAGCGCCTCTAAGAGAGAAAGCTATAGAGCTTACAGCTAAACTCCCACGTGGATCGGGCCACGTCGTGCGGAAAGTGTAACTCGTTGTCGAACGTCCGTTACTGTCTGCGAGATCGACAGGTTGCCTGCTCGGGCTCTTTGCTTCTTGCGGTAGCGGCTGCCTCCCCTTTATTCGCACACGTCTTTCCCGCGCGCGAGTCTCGCTGACTTTTATATCTCTCTTTATACTTAGTTACACTGAGTTGCTTCGAAAATCGAGAGAGCTTTTACCGTTATCGCGTCTGCCGATTCGAATATTCGTAAATTAATTGGACCCCAGAGAACCAATTTATAGATCCGCTCGAAGCGTTAACGACACGCCTAATTCAGGCACTTGAAAGAGAGAGAGAGAGAGAGAGAGAGAGAGAGAGAGAGAGAGAGAGAGAGAGAGAGAGAGCGAACAAGTCATTAAAGGAAATGCGCCTTGCGTAATACAATAATTCACGCGCGCCCCCGCCCCTTCCATCGGCCGCTATGTACGTCTATGTACAGTAGCTGCCACGTGAGTCCGCTACACTGCCGCAGCCACTGCGTAATTGTTACGCGCCTCTCTCGACTTACGTAATACCCGATATAATTCCCAAAGTACCTCATTAGAGTTCTCAGCCCCGAGTGGGGAGTAAAAAACGCACCTGCGCTGTGTACGGGGGAGTACAAGTCTCAGGCAGGAGTACCTATATACAGCGCACAACGACGGAGAGAGAGAGAGAGAGAGAGAGAGAGAGAGAGAGAGAGAGAGAGAGAGAGAGAGAGAGAGAGAGAGAGAGAGAGAGAGAGAGTAGCTCAATGGCAGAAAAGGAGCTGCAGACGCATTATCGATATTACACGAGGCGGCAAGATGTGCAGCAAGCAGCAGACGGGAAAAAGCTCGGAAAGAGGCAGAGGCTCCTCTCGCGCTTGCAAATTGAAATGCAGCTCCTTTGCACGAGTCTTCTTTCGCGCGACGTCGCGAAATTATTTGTGCGAGCTGTGCGTTGTCGCGGATGTCACTGCGAGGGACTATGTAATTTGGAGATTAGAGCCGAGTGATGAGCGGGGTTCTTTTCTTTTTTTTACACACGGCGGAGGAATTAGGCGTGATGGCCTCGGAAAGAGAGCTATTTCAATTTGCGATTCTCGGATTTTGGTTTCGCGCTTTTTTAGCTGATGAGCTTTTCCATACGTCGTTTCCAAGCCTGATGACAAATATCGCTAAAGACACGGCGAGCTGTATTCACCGCACGCGGTACCTGTTGATGCGAGTTCGAGCATCATCCTCGTCTGTTATTACGGCAACTCTCGTGCGCTGCGAGGTCACTCTTCGGTTTCCTAATGAGCTGGTGAGCCAGGTGAAGCGCGAGCGCCCGGGAATCAAACGTATACAACCCACTCGATGCATCGTGTACCCGGCGAGGCCCAATTAACGACCATACAACACAATAGGCCTAGAACGCCGCTTTTGTTTTCTGATCCGTTAAAATCCTAAAAATATTTAAAAGGCTAAAACGAGAGCTGCAGGAGTAGGCTCGCGGCAAAGGTAATTTTTGTTTAATCCACACCTCGAGCGCTCGGCTCGAGGCGAACTGAATCTAATAAGCGCGCGCATCCTCTCGTCGCTGCGCTGGATTCACAAGGCTCTTTTGAAGGCCCGGGCACATAATCCTAAAAGCACGTTATTATACTTCCAGGCTCGCGTAGATGAGACAAAACAACGGTAAACTAAGTAAGTAAAGCGAAACGCGAGTATTTTGAAAAAGAAAGCTCGTGTTTTCGCAGCTCCGCCGCCGGTGCAGGATGTATAAAAGAGGGCAATAATTGAATTTCGCGACTGCTATACTCGCGGGGGATGACCAAGGACAAGGGGGAGAGAGGGCTGCATTCGCAGCGGAAAATAGGTGGGCAGAAGTCTCAGCCCTGCCGCAAGAGCTGATAATTGGGTCGTATGCTTCACAGAGAGACGAGCAGCAGCAGCAGGCTGCAGCTGCGCAGCATGAGGGAGTGGGCGAAGCGACTCTCGCCTTAGAGCACTTAATGCAATTCCGCCGGGGCTTTCCGTCTGATGCTTGCCTACCTATACCATTCGTTGGTAACGCAATGTCGTTTACCTTCTCTCTCTTCCTTCCTTCCTTCCTCGCCCCGGAGACTCTATACGTATAGTGTACGCACACTCCGGATAACTGTATATAGATGCGTTACGTAGAGGCATAAGCATATAGGCGCGTATACTCCGACGAGGGCAAACAACATTCGGAATAATAAGGAGGCTAAAAACGCGCACGCGAGGCGAATCAAGTAGGAACAGTCGAGAGGGTAGTTGCTTCGGCAAATACTCGGGGGCGGCTGACGTTTAATACTCGCTACTACTGTGCGATCCAGTACGGGCGCGAGGAAATTGGAACGTTGTTCTCGAGCCTGCATAATTGTTTCTTCAAGTATGCAAAGCAATTTTCGGGATATGGCGAGAGCTCGAAACCTTGTGCAGCCACTGCGATATTTCAAAACAGAGTGAGCGAGCTAGACGAGGGATCGACTCGGCTTCTATCGCACATCGGCTCGCAAATGTGGAAGGAGCAACAGGTTATAACACGAACGGGAAAAAATCATCACCATATTCTTATATATAAGCGTCTCCTAATAACGAAAATATATGTGGAAAAGGGGTGAGGAACGCGTCGACGAAACGTATATAGCGGTGTACATAGCCGGAGAAGCTCGGATGTAATCAGAAACGAGCGAGAGGGGCGGCGCGCCGAGGGGGGAAAGCAATTGCTGCGGAGGAAAGAATTCCAAGTAGCAGTTACAATACTATGTACAATACTTCGTGAATTCAGCTGCTCCGCGGCAATACTCGATGAAAAATTCTATGCATATCTGAGCGTATAAAGGCGCGCTCGCTGCTCGCGCGATATCAGACGCCGCGAACGTTCCTAGATATTAATGCGTTATTTTCGCTCGAGCGCCCGTTGTTTTCGCGTGCGCGCGGCTGGTGGTGAAAAAATGTTGCCGAGAATTCTTTTTCGGCGGGGCCGAAATTACACCGATGTTTGATAAAACCCGCGGCTACGGCGGCAAGTGGTTTTATTTCATTAGGAGTCTGGGCTGCGATGCAGACGTTATCAAAGATGCAGAGTCGACGCGCGCGAGTGTATAGCAACTATACTATCCTTTTTCTGCTCGGTTGTGCTCGTAATAATAAATGCATGGATTTTAGATCTTACGATATTTTCGTTATTCGCGAGTAAAACCCGAGCAATACTCGTTGCGCGTTGAATAATTGAACGCGGAGATCGAGTTTCTTTTCGATTTTTTTGTATTCGTAATTCAATGACGGTCGCGCTTTGAAAATAGTTGCTCGTCGACGTATCTATATTTCGAGCCTTTAAAACGTACTGTAAAATGATCATCGCAAATACAACATAAGACGAGAACAATCAAACGCTGAGCGATCCCGAACATCCGACGCAATAATACGAGCCCTCCTCGCGTCCATTATCCAAATTTTTGCGCAGCTGAATCATAATTCGATTGCCGAAGCCTCTGTCTCTCGGCAGCGTAGGCGGCGGCGGCGGCGCGCGACAGGCCTCGTCGACTTGATGGATGGATCGGCGACGAGGCTCGGAGAACAGCAGCTGCCTCTCGGAGACGCGAGTATAGGCGAGATATGTCGCCCGAGCTGCAGCTCCGGAATTTAATCAACTATGCGCGAACCCGTACGCGCGCGCGCTCTCTCCTCTATATTAGCTGCAATCTCAATTACGCATAAAACGCGAATTTAATGCAGCGTCGTCTATATATAATAGTATACGCGTAGAAGACGGCGCGACTCGACTAAATAGGCACGTATCGCTCGGCGCGACGTCGGCCTTGTACGGAATACACATAAGTGCGATATGCGAGCTGCGGATGAGGTATATAGCTTAGAGAACCCATGAATAGTCCACGGCTCTGTGAATGGAAGCGTGTGTATGTGCTGCGGGATACCGTGGCGCGCATACAGGTATACAGTACATACGGGGCGAATTATTCGCGTTCCCTCGGGGCTGGCCACTTAGTCGATATTCTATGGCTGCTGAGCATTGTTTCTCCAATTATTTCACGCATAGTCAAAGGGATACACGCGCCGCGGCGGTCTCTCTCGCTATCCTCGCTCTCCGTACTTACGCGCATAATTATCCCAGATTCCTTGGGGTGGTGTGAATTTCGCTGCTCTGTATGGGGCGCACGCTGTATAATAGTAGCTTGCGCTGCCTAGCAGATTCTGTTTGTTTAATTAAGGGGTATTATGCTCGTTTATCAAGATTTCCCTTCGTTTGGGAAATTGATCGTTCGGCCCTTGTGCCTAGCTAACATCGCCGTTGCATTATTACCCCGCGAAGAAAAAAGATACGTCGGCATCCTTGTATAGGGTTCGAGAATGCGAAATTGGTCAGAGTGGAGACGCTTTTGGACTTACCTCGTTATCTTACCGCATTTCGACTATTTAGCTCTCTATAGTCTTTGACTAGCGAAGATAGGTGGCGCATCGGCACTTTTCCGTTTCCCTCATCAGAATTTTCGCGCAGAATACATATAACGTATAAGGCTGTATCACTTATGCCAAATTGATTTGTCGGACCTAGCGCTTGGGCCGCTCATACTATAACTGATTTTATTTAACGAACATCTTTTTTGTCATTTATATTTTGATTCAGCAAATATGCATGCCTAAACTTTTGAGAAAAACTTTTGTAATCATTTACTCTATATAAGACCATTGGAGTTCTGTTTCTACACGTCAATATAACCGAATCTGCACTGGCAAAATTTAGATCTTCTTGTATAGATTTGGGACAAGTGACTGATAAACTCCGTGTATATCAGTATACTCGAGTATACATGCAGAAAGTCGTTAATTGAATGACCTCTAAAAATAAGCATCAACGTCGAGAGAGTTAGTGAGATCCGAAAACAAGAGAAAATCCATTTTCCGGCTTGAATCGCACAATGCGGCCGTAAATAGCAGAGCGCGCGGCATTAATTCGCAATTTGCGGGCTGAAAAGGAGCCAGCCGCTCGCTCGCGCGCAAGCATTCGGGCATATCACACGGCTCAGCAGTTTCGGAAGGCAGTAGTCCCGCGCGGTATACACAAAGCGAGCGAGAGCCGCACGAGCGCGAATGATGTAGAGTAAGGGTTTGCGCGGCCTGCGGATTTAGCTCCATATCCGGCGTGATTAATAATGCGCCAAGACGCGATAGACGTCGGCCGGCTACTGGCTTATGCTTCATTAAATCGCGCGCCCGAACCCTTGGCGCGCCTCGTCGATTTGATAGGCAGTTGCCCCGGCGAATTTCGCAAGGAGGAGAGACACGACTTTTGCTATGTACCGATGCTGCTGCTACTGGAGAGCGACGTCTCGTTAAGATGACGCAGCATTATAACAATGTGCCGAGGCCGAGCTTGACAATGCTGCTGATGCTAGTCCGCAGTAGGATGCTCTGTATAGCCATTATACAAGCCAAGGGGGCGAACGTTACACCGTCCGCAGCTAAATGCGCTCTCGCCGCTAGCTGACTCCTGCAGATTGACCTCTGTGCTGATACTCCGACTTTGAAGCGCGCCGCGCGGTCTTCTTGAATATCTTATGTCGGCGCATTTCGAGCGTTTTCGTCTAGACCAACCCGTTAATTGGCTCCCCGCCGACGTGCGATATTTCAATATGCACCGTGTGCGCGAGCGCTGCATCCATCTGCAGCGGGAATACATAAGACGGCGCGCTCGAGTCCGGTCTATTATGCAAATCGTCGCTGTATTCGATTGTCGTTCTCGGGGCACGAGGTATAACAGGATTAAGCGCGAATGCGAGTTTACAGCGGGGTCGAGGGATCGATCAATCGGCGATTCCTCGTCCCGATGATATTGCCCGTATAACAAAGAGCCTGCAGCCCCGGCACGTCTCGGCGCTGGAAATTTTTCGCCCCGACGACGGTTAAACGAAGAACGGCTGGATAATTAACGAAGGCAGCCCCGAAAATACTCTTCATCGTTCGTCGTCGGCTCCCAACGGCGAAAAATGTTATTAACGAGATATTCGCGTCGCAATTAAGACGACGAGGATTTTCGGAGCAGCCGCTAATGGCGTCTCGAATTATCGATCGCTCTTCGTCTTGCTCGCTCGCGTATACACATCTTGTTCAAAATCGACGATGCGAAATGCCGCTCGATTGAGGGAAGGAGAGAGAAGCGGGAATCGATCGAGGCGCGCTTCGCTGAAGGCATAGAGAGAGAGAGAGAGAGGGGGGGGGGGGCGGAATTGCATCGGTTTCAGTGGCTGGCTTCGAAGCTATATGTACAGGGTTCCGATGCCACAGGGTGTGAGTAGTGCGAGTGTTTGGGTGCGACCGCCTCGTAATGACGGCAATGCCGGCGAGCCGTTTTCCTTTCATTGCCTCGCACGCGCTCTCGCGGTGAGACTAATGTGCGTATTGTATTTCTTGGGGAATTCGATGGATTTTGCTTTTGTCGCCGTGAGGGCTTTGTTTAACGGCCAGGCGATATGTGGGTCGCGGTATTGAAATTCTCACCTGGAAGCCATTGGCTTGGTCGTTTTTTTTTGCAAAGCTCACTGTGCGTTAATTGCCATGAAAGTTAGGGATTTTACTTTATTTTTCTAAAATTCAGAATAGTAGAATGGAGATCGTGGATAAGATTGGGTAATATTGAGGCTCGATAAACACGAAATAAATTGATGGATTCATTTTCTCAAGCTGTTTCGCGCTAATATATTTCTCAGAACTATAGTTCTCGGAATTTAACGATGCCTATTATTCGATAATGGCGCGTGCGTCTGAATTGCTGCAGTAGGAAGGAAGTACTAACTTATACATCGAAATACTCTTCAGCATTCTCCAGAAATTTTAATAGAAACGTTGAAATTTCACTCGCGCATATCAGGTCAACGTACGTATACGACAAAGTGACAAGATTATATCTATATGGATTTTTCGCGTGATGTCTGGCAAAGCGTGTGCATCCACAGCAACAGCAGCGGGGCCGGATGGCTGTAGCTCGTTTATCTTCAGGTAGTTTACAACAGTCTGGAGAGAAAGTTCTCCGAACTTGCCGACGCCGACGGGGGGGATAGTTTCGTAGTAAGGAGTTATGCCGACACGTCGTCCCGCATTCTTAAGTCGCTGGCTGCAAGAGACCGCCGAGGAATGGGGGAGGACCTTTTGCCATAATTTCCAGCGTAACTCGCACGCCTCCTCTCGCCTAATGTCTTTATCTCGAGCTGCGCGCGACTTTGGACGATTTTCTCGATCGCGCGAGACTCTTTCCTGCGCGTAGATGCCCCCAAGGCGCGAGAGCAGCTAGTCAAACAACGACGCTGAATAAATCGGTGCGAGTCTCTCGTAGGCGCGGTACGCTTTTACTTGTCGAGCGCGGGGGACAGAAGTGTTACGAGCCAGACAGTTTTGCAAACGCTCGGCATTTGTCTTCGCGCGCAAACACGACTTTGCGATATTAAAGTTCTGAGCTTTGTTTTCTCGTGCAGACTAGTGAATCGCTTGGATAGTCTTCATATCCTGCCGAGCTTGCGCGCCTAAGAAAAAACTCTGTCGACTGTTTCGGTTTTATGCTTTCTAAAAGAGATGTTTTATCGTAAAAATTAAAATAGAACTGTAGACAAACAAAGTAGACCATTTTTTACGACAACGATCAAAAACATAGGTATGTGACAATGCACGCGCACACACCTAATAGAATAACCAATCCTTTTATGGCAAAAAACACGAAATTTAACGATCTAAAGCTTTTACTCTGAAAACGCAAACAAAGGCGATAACAATGTTTTTTTCAAGAGATCTGTATATTCAAGAATATTGTAGCTTCGACAAACGCGAGATTAACAAAGTTACTGAACTGTCAAATTTCATAAATAATTAATGCGCGACTTAATGAAAAGTAAAGATTCAAATATTATTTATATAAATTTCAAACTAAATTTTAAGAAGGAACGGGGAGAATCCAGTTTCTCAGTAGAATACTTTTTTCAGAAATGAGATAATACTACGATGATATATTCTGGATTTTCTCTTGTTTTCAAGCATACGATAACATTTTAGATTAAACAAGTAAACTGAGGCTATATAAAGAGGACTACAAAATCGCGTAGCGTCAGTGTAAGCTCGCTTATATAGACGGAACGAAATCTACTGATGCGGCCGAACAAAACTGAACGTGAGTACTGCAGTTATAAGATCAATCTGATAAATTCAAACTACCCAACACATTGCGTTATTTTTTCAATTATTTTTCAGACGTCATGCCAACTTTGAGAAAAATCGCGTGCATCGCGATTCTCTGCTTGGTTTTTGGAGCCAATAATGCGGAAATAAAAACTGTGTGGGAGAAAAGACTAATGTTTCCGGATACCCAATTATATTTCCCACTTGAAAATTTAATGAAAGACAACAGCGAGCATTTTGATAGTTTCACGTACGCTCTATGCGAAACTAATGAAGATAAAAGCGAGAAGATATGCAAAGTTGTTCTTGAGACCAAAGATCATACTGAACGGTTTTGCAATGTCACTTTAAAAGTTAGTAAGGGAAAAGACTACAAAATCTTTGAAGAAATGAAGATGACTCAGTACGGTCCAGAAAATATTATGCTTCTCTGGGAAGAACATGATGAAGGGAATGGAAACATTAAAGCCACCGTCGTTGATATGAGTAACTGTCAAACAGAAGAAGTTATGATTTACGCATCAGCAAAAAAGTATCATATCAGACGGATTAATACGATCGCTTACAACGACACCACTATTGACCTTGTGATGCAATGTGGCGAATATGCACAATTATGCAAAACGAACATCAACGCACAAGGCAAAATAGTCACTTTTACGAAACCATGGACTATGGATATAATCAGTGAAGCTTACGTCAATTCCGCGATACACCATTCAAAATCTAAAGGGTATCTCATGTATTCCAAAGGAGCTTACAAGTACCATGAACTGTATTCAGTCAAGGACAATGGTGAGTTAATAAATATAGAAACGAGTAGTGATTCATAGAAATGAAGCATGAGACTTGACACTCACATAAATTTATTATTTAACAGGTAAATGGAAACTGCTGAAACAATCTAAAGATCGATTAGGTCCAAGCCTATTGTCAACTGGCCACGGGATGATTAGCAGTGTAGCAACATATACTGACTTTCGGATACTCGGAAACAACAAAGTCTTCATCTGGCGTTTCGATGTTGAGGGAAACTTTAAATTGGACAAGACTGTGGAATTTTCAAACTTCATACTTTATTCCGATATCCAGAATCTCGCTGATGGAGGATTTTTGTTACTCACGGTGGAGTGTCAGGGAACAGTATCTTCAGACTGTAAGCTAATAAACGATATGACATATCGTGTTACGAAATTCGGAGCCGACGGAAACCGGACTGGATCGTTAGAATTCCCGGAAACTAGAAAACTGTTTTCAAATAATGTCACCACGCCTAGCTTTGGTTTAGTGCGAGTATTCGAAAAGGAGGCAAAGGAATATTGTTTGTCGTTTGTAACCGGATGCGTCGCCTGCACTAGAGGCCAGAGAGGACCGAGTCATCTAGAAATAATAGTTAAGTGTTTTTCCGACGGCGATTTTTCTGTTTGAGTACCACAGTATCTTGATATTTTTATATTGAAATTACAATCAGAAGGATGAAATAAATTGCGAGTGAAGTGCTTTTTTGGAATACATAGTTAATAAAGCTACAGTCTAAGAAGTGAACATGGGATACAAACTTGTGTGAGATAATGTTTCAATTATAAGTCCATGCTTTTTTACACCGCGATAACATATCAAGTTTGACCTACAACCCAATCCAAAGCAACACGCAGAGTCGTTCTCCGTCCAATCAGCTGATTTAATTATAACCGAGTATCTATTACGTTAAAATACTTTCGCGGACAAAGCTACGACAAAAATCAGAGAAAAAACAATGCACCAGCCCGTTACCATTACAAACTAAAAGTTAATAAACAAATAGTCATCGCAAGCCTTCATTATCGTCCCAAGTCTTGCAATATGCAGACCCGAGATGCTGAGCCCTGCATCACACCAGTTGCGCATTAGCCATTCGGCAAACATCCACTCGGCGGTATCAAGCAGCAGGCCCCGCATAAATCGTGGCCGCGCGAATACTCGACTGACTGCGCGGCTCATAATTCAGCGGCGCTATGTGCGCTCTCGCGGGGCCTCCCTAAACGCACGACGGTTCCCGCCACCGCGACTTACAAATTCAGCAGCGGCGTCCCGCCAATCGATCCCAGCAGACCCCCATCATTTATTTCGCCATATATGCATATTCCGCCGGCAACCGCGGCTCATCGCATCTCGCCGCCGACGTAGCGCACAAAGGCGAGTGCGCGAGTTTTTCGTTTGTTCGGCGAAATTAAAAGCTCGCCCGCATGATGCGCGCAACTTTCTCCGATAATTGTTTTGCTCGTTTCTAGCTCTGCCGGCGGCTGTCAACATATTGCGGGCTCGCGGCTTTGTGAATGTACAGAAAGAGGACTGGGGCGAGAGGTATTTCGCTGCTGCTACTGGTCCAATCGCCGGACGGCTAAGTATTTCGAATATCCGAGCGCTCGCGACTTCGTTAATTTCAAGTATTTCTCTGTACGCAGAAATATGCGAAAAATGCTGATGCTGATGGATTAACGTACGGGAACGAGGTCGCTATTTTGACCAATGATTTCTCCGATGCGTTTCGTTATATTGTACAAAATAAATGAAAAAAGGTAAAATAGCGTGTTTATAGCGATAGCGCAACGAGTTCAAAACTCACGGCTACAAATTGCAAATCAAACGCAGTCGCGCTCCAAATTACAGCAATTTCAAATATTTGTCGCGGAGCAATAGTACACGTCACTTCCGCGTATATGATATAGCTACGTCGAGCAAACATGCTGCTGCTGCTGCTGCTGCTGTATACGCGATATGAAATTTTTCTTTTGATCAGGCGACGCGCACAAAGTCGATTGCGAGAGTGATTTCCCATGTGTCTCTCCTGAGCAGTAGTAGCAGCGCACGATACAGAGGGAACCACATAGGGATACGCGATATCAAACATACATGGGCTGCATATACAGGTAGCCGGAATCGAGTCGATCGGTTGCGCTTTTGGATGCGTGTGTGTGTCAATAATACGGGCCTCGAGAGCGCATCAGGATTTGTAATAAATTAACGGAAGCTGCGCTCGGCGCTAATTACCCATTCTGACGTGAGCCGGCCGAGTGTGCGATTATTACACATGCACGTTTTACGAACCGAAAATACTTATGCAAGTGAAGCACTTTTTCCGGCTGTATACGCTTCGTTGTGCTTAATATGCGCGCGCGAGCGCGTGTTTTATTGTGCGGAATTTGGCGAGCGATAACAGCCCTTGTAAAAGCTTTAATTACCGGACCGCGCGCGGACGCGCTAGAGCGAAATCACATTCGTATAATCGCTCGGGAAGCGTCTGCTGCAGCAAAGCGCGAAATCCGTGCGTAAATTTTGTAAAAGTTATTATGCCTTCCCGAGCCGTGAAACGGCGCCGAATTACGCCGGCCATTTACTTTGTGGACGACGGTTAGTCGGCCCCCCGATTATCGAACGCTACAACAACAACAACGAGTCTTTTATTCCCCACACGAATAGTATTCACGCCGATACGCTGCGGGGCTATCCGTCCGATAATTGGAAAGCTCGACCGGCGGATTATGACCCTTGAGAGGCTGCATCGAACGAGCACACACGCGCTTCTTCCACGATAAAGACGCGCGGAGAGAGGTGGATCCGTAAGCTCCTGCGCTGCGCCTTGGGCACGAAAAATCAACAGACGCTCGGTACAGCGCGGGGCGAGCGTGTATCGTTATTACGCGAGTGCGGTGTGCGAGTGTCTCTGTGACACCGGGACGGATCAGTCTGGTTTTTTGGTCGGGATTTTTCGGGCAAACAATGACGCTTATCTCTTCGGCTGTGGCAATTTCGGTTACAATTTCAAGTTCACACAGCTGTTCTATTCAAATTTCTTGAAAGTAAAGTTTCATTTAAAACACCATACCTCGAGAGCGCTTCGTTAGGATTCGAAAAATCACGAGTCAGGAAAGCCATTAAAGGCGCATTTTAGTATTCTCAAAATGCAAAGCGAAATTTTAAGAGCACGAGAGAGTAGCCCGCGAGAATTAGCATGGCAACTTTCTTAATTTTTTAAAAGGGCTACCTCCCGAGCTTTTTTAGCCATCAGCATCAGCGGTGTCGTCGGAAACAACTCCGACAAAATGAAACGTAAATATTGACCAAGCTTCGCGCGGCGAACTTAAAAAACTCAACTCGCTGCAGCAGTGTACGCGTATTAATAAAGATGAGCGCGGCGGGCATTTCGCGCAGCTGTTGTGTGTGTGTGTGCGTGTGTATCTAGTACGCGCTTCAATCTCGCTCGCGTAAAACGCTTCTTTAATGTATACAATAGAGTCGAGAGCGGGGCTGGGACTGTGTCGATTTCAAACGGTCGCGGCAATCCGTATAAAAATGAACAATTTGCGGATAGTACAGTCGGCTCGCGACGATGTATGGAATAAACTAGAGCCTCGTGAAAAAGGAAATTAAACGCTGCAAATGAACTGTTGCGGCTATCGAGTTCGCGGGCAAAGGAAATACAAAATGCAACGGGATTGCGGCTGCGAAGGATACAGAGTAAATGCGAATTTTCGCGTATGCCGCGCGCTTGCTCGTAAAGACAGCGCAGTAGCAGCGCGCGCCTAGTGAGCGTCGATTCGGCGCGACTATAAAGCCTCTCCGGTTTCTTACGTTTACATTTAAATCGGTACATTAGCGAATGCAATTTAATTCCAATTTACAACTCCGCAATCCCGGACAAATTGCAATGGATCTCGCTCTCTCCTATATACGCCGCGCCGTCGGCAGCCCTCTCCCTCTCTCTAGTGTATATCTATAGCTCCATCGGATCGCTGAAAAACTCACTGCAGCGGTATCAGCAGTTTTTTACGCTCTTGCGCAGTTGCAGTCCTTCTCTCTTTTCCGATGTTAAGGATCGTGTCGATACTCGTAAATCCAGCGAGAGAGAGAGAGAGAGAGAGAGAGAGAGAGAGAGAGAGAGAGAGAGGCCTCCCGCGCGGCTATGCGGACTTTCAACAATGCGTCTTTTTCTTATGTGCCTTCTGCGAGCGATGCTTTTTTGCGATTTACTCTCTCCGCGCTCAGCTAAATTGTTTCTTTTTTATACGTTTTTTTTTGAGCCACGGAAATGAAGCTATCTCCCGACGGTTTGGACGTAACTTTTGACTGCCGAAATTTTACTCCCCTTCTATTTCGAAACCGATGAGTCGAAAAGAGCCAGCATAGTCAAAAAGGAGCTATGAAATTACGATCACCGCGAAGCGCGTCGTCTCATAGAAACAGCAAAAGTCGCGGCGTCAAAATGCTCACGTGGCGCTGCAGGTGGCCGTCCGGCGACAAAAGCACGTCAAATATTTGCTCAAGTTTGGCAAGACTGCGGCAGCTCTCGAGACGTTTCCCCACGTCTATATATACCCGGCCGTCTCCCCTTCTCTCTCATAAGAAGCGCGACGAGGCGCAGTTCTGCTGACTGTGGCCGTCGGAGACTCCCGCCCTCCCCCGGAATCCCTCTCAACGACGTCGCGCGTAACAAAAGTACTTATTCATCCGTCGCGACGAGAGAGAGAACATGCGCCATTTCCAGCCGAGCGCCGCTCGACAAATACGACTGTTTTTCCAGAACAGAGAATATGAATTTTTGCTTCAATTTACATTGCGAATCGTCCCCGCGTGAGATATAGCAGCGGAATCTTTGTTACACCGCCGCGATGTAAACCCTCACACACACACACACACACACACACACACACACACACACACACACACACATATATATATATATATATATATATATCGATCGGCCCGACTGCACATTCGCGGTCTCGCGGCAAGTGTGTCTATATAGTTGCGAAGCGCCGGCACGCGAAAAAGGACATCGCGCTTCCCGCGTCAACTTGTGTAAGCTGCTTACGATATACCAGCGCTGAACCTTCTATATGCACTTAATCACATCCAGCGCCGGGGCTACACCGCTGTGCACACACATGCAGAGGGGGAGAGGAGGGCCGCTGCTCACGGCCCAATGGAGTTGGAACTCTCCGGTAAGAGGATTTCTACGGCGCGCGTGCGGTCACTTCGGCGGATTGGACGGACAGATGCTGCTGCAGCGACGACTTTCCCTCCCGCTTATCCACGTCGGCCGCGCGCGGTTTTCTTTTTGGCCTACTCCGCGCACTACTGCGCGCGACGTTTATTATTCATCTTTCGCGAGTGGACTTTGCACTCGCCAAGTTTTTTCGCCCGGAGGGACATTGTGAAAGCCCGCTTCGGAATGTGTCGCACACGCGGCTAAGCTCGAGCGAGCGCGAGTGGATTATTCATCGCTGGACGGCCGCTAACGACCAAGAAAAACACGCGCGCGGACTCTTTCTTCCCGGCGAATCGCGCGTATGCATATGGCTGTAACGTTGTATAGCCGCGAATTCGACGAGGATTCTCGCGGCGTTCGACGCCGGCAAGGGCTATGGGCGGAGGAGAATCTGCTTATCTTTTTCCACGCCTCGCTTGGCGCAAACTTTGCGCGAGCTCTACCCCCGCGGGATTCGGCTCTGACACTCGTCAAAGGCGAGACGCGACGCCGGCGCAGACAAAAAGTAGATTCGAGAAAGAGCGGAAGCCTCACGCACTATATAACCATACGACGACGTTGTACGTTGCGGGAAGGAGAGACGAAAAGTCACTGCAGAGCAGGCTGTTTCAATTTTCGCGCCGGAGCCGAATATGAAAATCGAATTTTCCCGCGCAATCGACGTGTAAACTCGCAAGGCTCTCTCTGAAGCGAGCAGAGTAATGAAAAAGTGTAGCGCCGCGATCCGGAAAAATAATAAATCCCGAACAGAAGCCGCCGCCGACGCAGTGTTGCGCGATAAACTTCCGACGAGAGCCGACGCGAGCGAGAGGGCTGCGGGAGAAGAAAGATTAATTAAACTGTCATTCAACAGGCTGACTGTTAATTTCATTTTCAGAA
This sequence comes from Nasonia vitripennis, assembly GCF_009193385.2. NCBI lineage: Eukaryota > Metazoa > Arthropoda > Insecta > Hymenoptera > Pteromalidae > Nasonia > Nasonia vitripennis. Next base: position 26,410,157 of record NC_045758.1, on the reverse strand, counting down.
CGCCGGGACTTAAGGCTGACGCCTGCGTCAAACGCGCGGTGCACATTTCATTTCGCGATTTTTCGCTCGAACTGCCCCGCGCACCTCCGCGCGCGCGAGGGAGAGCGGCCTTTGTCGGAAAAGCCGCCGCACGAAGAGGAATGAGCTTTTGACGCCGCGGCGCGAGAACTGCTCAGGTATAGCGGTCGACGAGAGATCGAGAGGTGCTTGCTTAGAGGTATAACTCGTTCGAATGACGCGGGAAATTTAAATTCCACATAAAATGGGTAAAATGCCTTTTAGGTAAAATGCCCAATACTTGGACGAAATGAAAATTTCGACCTATACTTGGACACTCGAATATTTGCTATTGTGATAAAATAAAACCGTAACCTCAAAAACTAAACTGGATCAGCATTGCAAACATCATTACTAATAATATACTAATGATTTTGATAACATTTTAACAAAAATCAATTCTCAAGGATGATTTGAAAGACTGCTCTCGAGTCCCAACTTTACCGAAAACGCGATTTCCATAAAGCAGTAGTTGGACACGTTTAATTTAAACGCCCAACTACTGGGGCTAAGACCGCATCCAAGTACTGGTTCAACCGTGTCAAATGATGTCCAACTATACCGTGTTTTTATGCCGCTCTTTAATATTTATTTTTATTGTAAAAACTGATTGTTTGAGGTTACGTTTTTTTTTTTAGATTGAAAGTTAATTATGTCGGCTAAACGTTGGTATTAAAAGATTTTGATACTTCGCAATTTTCCGTGCGAAATAAATGAGCTTCTAAAATGTCCTCAAAATCTGTCCATGTACTGGGCATTTTTGCCGCCGAACCAGCGGCGCACTCGGTGTAACATCGGCCTTACACGGATACACATCAAACCCCTGCACACTTCGTCCGTGTATACGTACGGCTGCACGTGAAAAGCATCTAATTGTGACTAAATGACGAAGTGACGGCGGCGGAAGTTGCGCGAATGCCCGAGGCGCGTAAGTGTGACGCTTTCGATTCACGTCGGCGATACTGCGGCAGCCAGCCGCCCCAGAATTGCCAGTCGACGTCTCATTGAGTCCTGTGAACGCGCGATAATTCTCGAGTCGCGAGCGGGGCTGCATAGATAGCGCGGACACTTTCCCCTCATTAACTCGCTCGCTGTACAGTGCAAGGGGGGGGGGGGGGCAAGAGAAAGTAATTACCCGGGCTGAAGACACGTTGCGCGATATAGGCGCGACTTTCTTTGTTTGTGCCGGAGGGCTGTCTGAGATTCGGAGATTCTACGTTGTAGTAAAAGCAAAAGATATAGTTTATTTTTCCCCGTTTCAAAAGCGCAACTTTTCACCCGCGCGGTAATTCCTATCAATATTTGTGCCAAATGAAGCTCTTTAATTCGAGCAATAAACGCTACTCAAAAGGGATTAATAGTTTGAAAGCTAAATTGCGTTAGTGCTCTCTGCGATTGGTATATCAATTTCCAAAACGCAGGGTCCATGCATCATGGCAATCATATACTAATATATTATTTGGGCAGCGCGCGCTTTCGACTCTGCGCAGCCTCCATCAATGAATGAAACCATACACATACGTCTGAATACGCGATCCTCCAATGAAAAACAGCTCACACACACGCGCTCCGTCCTAACCGCACATCGCGCTATTTATTTGCCCAATTAAAGAGCATTAGCTTGATAAATTCCCGTTTCGATTATTCGGACGCTTTGGCACTCTGTACGGCGCGTATACGCACAGCGAGGCGAGTATAGTGCGTGCGGCTAAGCCTATCGAGAGGTCTCTCTGTCATCTGCGTGCAGAGATCCGGCTCAATCCGGGCCTACGCTATAACGTATAGTGCTCGAGCTGCCCGAGGCCTTTAGCAATGCTCTGACATCAAACGCATCACTTGGCCAGCAGACAGAGAGGCCTTGGAAGAGTGAGTACAGGATAATAATAACAACAATACCGTGAACATACGCGCCGGGCAAAGGATGAGCCGCGTGTGCATTGATGTGATGAGGCCGAGTGAATATTGACTAAATTGTAATGGAGTATGCTGCGAAAATTAGTCAAAGGTGTATGTACGACGATATTTTTGTTAGTTTTCGTGCGATCAATATAAACGTCAAATTTTCAAAATGCTAACATATCTTTCTTAGACATCAAAATTTATTGAAAATTAATCTCAATTCCATACCAATTAATTCCCGGCGAATCTTAGCTCACGCGCGCGATAATTGTTGGCAAAGCGCGCGCTCTAAACAACGGAGACAGCGTGTGCACACACGGCCCATTGAAACGAATTTGAAGCTGTTGGCGCAGCTGAGCCGCGCGCGGGCGATACACTTAGACGTCCTCGAGGATCCACACACACACATACACACACACAGGCACTGCACACTTGGCATTAGAGGCTGCCTCCGTGACTAGTCGTCGGCAACAACAAATTTCCAAACTTATTCGAAGACTGGGGGGGGGGATAGAGGAAAGTGCAGCTCGTGCGCGCGGCGCGAGCGTCGAGTTATTCGGAAGAGCTCAAGCCGAAGCCAATATGCCCGAGGCGGAAGTTGTTAGTCTCGTCTCCCTATGCGCGGCGCAGACAGAGAGTTTCGCGCATAACGCCGTGTATCGCGAGAGTAGCTTCGAGCGAACGATTCAAATTTCAATGTCGAGCAAGCCCTTTCACGCGCGCGCAGCTCACATGCGCGCCGCAGCGTAAAAATGTCCTCATCGGTTATACGATGCGCGGAAATTATTATTCGCTCGATGTACCACATTTCAGCGCTCGGCCCTTTATTGCCTTTTAAAATCTACTGGACGCATATTTCGGGGAGTAGTGAAAGTGGGAGAAACACCCCCGCACACATCTCAGCAGCAACGACGACGACGAGCAAAGGTCCTCCTTTCCTCAACTCACCTCCCTCGAGGGTGGCGCCGACTGCGTAAACAGCCGGCGCAATTTCCCGCCTCGCTCCTTCCGGCACAGCCGCGGCTTTAACTCTCCCTATACAGACATACACCGCAGCCGCACGACAGCCGAAATAAAGTTTACCCGAAGAACCTCCTCCTCGCTATCCCTATCCCCTTCTGTTGCGTCTTACTCGCGATGTACGCATTATGTGTACACGGAAAACTGCGCTTGTGTATCGGCAGCAGGAAGAATAAGGGGATGCGCGCGGCTCTTTGATCTTCCGCCGCGAATCTTTTTCTGCGGCGCGCGATTTTATGGAGTCTGATCCTGAATTGCCTGGGAAAACACGCGGCTGAATGAGAATAAGAATAAGAAGGTTAAGAGTATTAACCTCGTCGTTAGGGTATATCCTCGCAACTTATTGTTCTCTCTGGGACTGTGATTGGCTCTTATTTTTCCAAAGGGCTGCTTTGATGCAATTTTCAGAAAGTCTCCACTTACCTTCATTGCTCGCATTAGGAGGATATGCTGTAGGTGCGTCATATTCAAACGCAAATAAGGGATGTAATTTTAGCACACAATAATACGATGTATAAATGTTGATAAGTAGGCAATAGTGACAAACCTGAAAGCAGAAGAAAAAAACAGCTGTCAGATACAATAATGCACGTTACACGTAGGTATAGAAACACATAAAAGTTACAAGTACCAGGTACATATATCTAACATTAATTAATCGAATCAATGGGTCAGCGGAAATGAAATTTCCTGCGGACGTCATGGCGCTCTGTTTACACACTCCAATAGCGCGCGGCATTAAACAATAACTCAACGGCCGGCGATGCGGGTCGAGCCTGCGATTGACATCCGCTCGAAAAGTACAGACGCGCAAATAATTATTCGCGAGCTTGACCATTCTCACATCGCAGCGTCACGAAGGCAGCGGACCCGGCGCTCGCAGGGGTGGTAGGTAAATGGGCTTTCGAGTGAGAGAGAAGCAGCGCGCGTTATTAACGGCGACATTGGTCGTTCTCTCGCTTTCTCTGTCTCGCAGTGCGAGATTGGCTATTACGAGGCCGGTGACCGCAGTTCAATTAAACAATATTTTTGCACTCGCCTTGGACTGACGTTTCATTAACTTTCCGTCCCTGCGCCGCCTACGTCCGATTCACCCGCGCGACGCCGTTTATACGTATCTAATTAGGCCTTGCCGTGCATTACGCTGGGGCGTGTATAAATATAAAGCGAGTACAAAACGTAAATCTAGAGCAAAATATACAAGTATCAGAAAGTCAGCATCGATTCCATATTCCATAATGTCCGGTGCAGCGAAATAGCATATACACGTTAATACCGCGGAATCGAATTTATTGCATCGATCCGACAGGACAATCGCCTATACGGTGTAGCATCAGGTGCAGCGGCAGCAGCAGCCGCAGCAAGAAAGCCCCATCGAAGCGGCGACGTCTCGACGGTATTACTTAGCCGCGAGGCAAAGGCAAAGCCGATGAAAGACATCGAGTGTAGAAGGTGTTCACGGGGCGCTCGCGCGCGCTGGAGCGTGATTCAATCGTAAGAGCTTGCGCGACCGCCCCCAAGTACGAGCTTCACACAAACTCGCCGAGGGATTAGTATATAGTCAAAGAAGGGAAGGAAGGGCGCTCGACGAAACTGCAATCGACCTCTCTCTCTCTCTCTCCCTCGAGCCGAACAATTGGACCGCCGGCGCAAAAGCGAGCGAGAGCGAGAGCGAGTCAACGGATGTGACATCAGCAGGTGCAATTTCCCGCGCAAATAGCAGAAACCACTAAACCCAAAATTGTCCGGAATTACGGGCTCCTACCGACGGGATGAGAGAGCGAGCGAGAGAGACTTATTTAGCACATAATATCCGTGGACTTCTAATCTTCTCTCCGGTGGCTCTCTCGCTCGCGAGCGCGGAGAGAATTTGAATTCCAATTGCAATCGCGAGCCGAGGAAATGAAAGAACGTACACTTTTGTACTACGCGAGAGCTGCCGCAACGACGAGCTAAGAAGCGATTGCCGCTGCTGCTGCTGAGGTATGAAAAACTCGCGCGAGTTTCTCGGATTATGGGACTGCTGAGGAGTATAGAGGACGTTACTGTACGGGCTACGTCTCTCTCGCTTAATTAAATCATTCCGAGCGCTTCGACGTTGATCCAGAATTAAAGAATCCGGGCCGAGGCGCGAGGAATCCGCGGATTGAAAAAACTTTTCTGAAATGCGACTCCTTACTTCAACGATTATTCGCCAGAGAGAGAGAGAGAGAGAGAGAGAGAGAGAGAGAGAGAGAGAGAGAGAGAGAGAGAGAGAGAGAGAGAGAGAGAGAGAGAGAGAGAGAGAGAGAGAGAGAGAGAGAGAGAGAGAGAGAGAGAGAGAGAGAGAGAGAGAGAGAGAGAGAGAGAGAGAGAGAGAGAGAGAGGAAAAACCGAGTCGAAGGATTTACGATTTTTCGAAACTCGAGCGCTAAAACTGTGCCACTTTGCCGATGGATCCACCATCGCGAGTCCATAGTTCAAAATAAATTTCTCCGCGCTCCAGATACACACTGACTTATACAGGAAAAACACGCTGCACACTCGGAGCTCGCTCTTCGGAACTTCCCTATGCGCGAGCTCGAATTTATCCGCGAGTAAGTAGGCGGCGCGTGTCTATATGCCGCGCGCTTGAAAATAACGCGCGCAGTTGACTTCGATTGATAGCGTAATCCGATATTATAAATGGAAGCCTCTCTCTCTCTCTCTCTCTCTCTCTCTCTCTCTCTCTCTCTCTCTCGCTGCTCTCGCGCGGCGGGGAAATGAAGGAGGCGAGCAATTTATCAAAGGAAGCTCCGGCCCGACTTGTCCTCCTTTATGAGAGTTAATCCCTCTTCTTATATTGCCGATTTATTCGTCAGACTCACGCGAGCGCGTCTCTGATTAATCGGCGCCGAGCGAGCTTCGGAGAAGCTTTTATGGCTGCGACGCCCTCGCGCTAGATGTCGCTACAGATGCCCGGATTAAAAAGCGTATCAAGGCGAGCGAGAGCGAGGAATCGCGCGTTTTTCGGCTTCCTGTTGCTTCTGTTTGAAGATATCCTGCGGAGAGGAATGAGCCTTTTAGTATCGTGATGCGTCTTTATATTTCAAGACAGCCGGTGCTCTTTGCTTCCGTCACACTGGAGCTTTCTCTGACTATTATGAAATTTTGAATTTTATCGATCTCTTCGAAAATTATCTAGAAAGGATCAGCCGTCTAAGTCTCGTGTGACGGCGGGTAATTCACTCGGCTGAAAGGTTATAATCGAAAATATATCCATCGCCGATATCTCCTCTGATTGACACGTTCGACGAGCGCTTATTTCCCCAAGACAAGTCGGCCACTCAACCGACTCGGAGTTAATCACTCGCGCGCATATATAGCATAGAGAGTCGACCAACGACCTCAGCGACCGAGAACATCGAAAAGAGAGTAGACGCACACACGTATACATCTGATCTTTCATTAAAACGGTGTTAATTTTCTCTTACTCTTGCGCGCGCGAGAGAGAGTGGCCTTTGTTATTTTTTCCGTTAAGCGCCGCTTCCTCTGCATTATTCATGTATACGGCCGATCTTCTTCATCCCCACCGTGCGTCGCGCTGCATCTCTTCTGCAGCGAAAAGGGGCCAGAAGCGGCCTCAAAAGCGGGACAGCGAAGATAACCGCGTCGCGCGTCGTGTGTATACGTATACAGGGAGTTTGAGGGAAACAATTTCACCGCAGCTTTTGCGAGCCGCGCCGCATGCAAATGCGATCGAGAAGGAGCGCGGGGGGAGATATTTTTGAGGGAAAAATCTTTTGTTTCGAGGGAGTAAACAGTCTGTCTGTTCGTGACGTGCGGCTGAAATATTGTGCAACGTTTGTACATTGCGTAGATGCACAACTAATGCATTTTGTGCATGTACGCTCACACACACACGCATACACACACATCAGGCCTTCGGCCAATGCTCCCGAAGCTCGGCATTCGTCATTCAAGCCCCGCATCGAACGCACGAGCAAGCGTGCCGCTCGGCGCAAGAAACTGTGCCACCGCACAGATCGCGAATCAAGAGATGGAATAGAGGAGAGAGAGAGAGAGAGAGAGAGAGAGAGAGAGAGAGAGAGAGAGCCGGAGGCAGAGAGAATTCAATTCCACGCTCGATTATGCAGAGCGCTGCGAATCCCCCTTTTAGCCGTCCCTCAGTGCGCTGGCTTCCTTTTCGGATTACGCATTATACATTACGCAATGGTTCTGGGTGTATGTCTCTCTGTCTCTCTCTCTCCCTCACTCTCCGCTGTTTCCATTTGGACGGATAAGCGCGAGCGGGGCCTCCGTCGGCTGCGCGGGTTACAGGCTGCTGCGGTCGCCCTGTAGCGCGCCGGCCTTTCTGCGGCATCTTTAATGACGTCGGCCCATTATCCCCGCTCGCGGTAATCGCTCGACGCTGCGCTCGCGGACGTGTGCATCGTACTTGCGTAAAACTTAATAATTCCTTGGATATCTGCATCCGTGTGCCATTGTTTAGCTGGTAAGAGAGGCGGTTTTATTCTCGATCGAAACTAATGCGTTACTCGCGGAAATTGCGCGGACACGCTATATTGCACTATGTTATTGTGGATATACCTATATGTACACGTAGTAGAGTTAATAGGCGATTTAATACAGCTCATCGATGTAATGACAAGCTCTTTATTGATTTAATGAGGGCGGACTATCCGCGCGTAATACGTAAATGCTTTGTGACTATACATATACATATACTCTGCGCATATTATATATGTATAGAAATGCTTTGTGAATCTATATATTATGACGGTGGAACGCTATATGCAACCCCCGTACATATTATATTATGTACTATTGTTTGTTCTCTTGAACCGTATTATGCCGCATATAGCGTATTATATTCGCATTTCCTATGAAAGGATTTTGTATATACGTTTTGTCGGCAGGATGAACACGAAATAGCAGCTACACTCGAAATAATAATTGGAAATTCATTTCCAATCGGAATTTCGATTTTCGATGTGGATATAATTCGATAGCTTACTCGTAACCGGAATTTCCACGTAGCGATCCGATCACGCACTCGTTAACGTCCACATATATTCGTTCTAATTTCCAAAGCAAGAATCGCCCGGCTCCATCAGTAGTCAAGAGCAATCGCCGAACAAATCATCCCCGATAAACGATAACGGCAATGACAATGACGATGATTTTCACAGCCGAAATACATCAGAGACTAATTATTAAAAGTTTGATTAACGCACCGCTGCCGCCGCCTGCCAGATAACGAAATTGTTGTATTGTAAATTACGGCGACAATGCGCGATCATTACCGCGAGATAACGATGTCGCTTATGTGTGCGCCGCGTGCCGGGATCGCGTACGTGTACACACCAACCCAGTTCGAGTCGTCGAGCAAAAAGGGAACGTTAAAAAACAGAACCAATAGTCTCTGCAGCAGAGGAGGACACGCACACGAATAATTTTACCGCCCGGCGGCCGCGAATTTATCGTAATACAAACGAGTCCATTCATTGTCCGATTTCCAGTCGTATAATGCAGCAGAGCAGCCACGACGCTGCAGTATATAGAAATGGCGAATTGCCAATTGCAGAAGTATGATTTGTCGGTGCGAGTTCGACCTGATAAACGGATTATTAGCCCAGCCGGTCGACAGCTAATGCGGTCGCGTTTTGTTTACCCAGTATTTATTTTTAAATCTATTTATATTCGCGGGCGAGGCGATAAAGCTCGGCCGTTTAACGAGGAGCGCGTAATCCCCCCGACAGCGATTCCGCGCGCGCGCGCGAGTGAGTGATTAATCGCCAGAAAGCAACTCGAATTCTATTATTTCGAGGAGCGAACGCGTTTTCTATACCCCCGCAGGCCGATACTCGCGATAAACTTTCACGCTGCGTTAGCTCGCTCCTTCTTTTTTATAAGAACCGGCGTAAAAGAAAGCTCTTTGCGAGGCGTTGGCGGCGAGCTTTAACGAGCTGTCTCGGGAGAACTTTATTTTTCCGAGCGCGGCCGCGCGTTCCCTCGTGTTTTCCAGGCTAGTTCGCCGGCGAATCGGTCATTCCGTGCTCGCTCGCGCGCGCGAGACGACGTCCAGTAATTAAAACTGCATTAGGTCGATTCTCTGTCGTTAGCCGATTTATACTGTAGTAGAGAGCTCTTATGAGTCGTCTCTCTGCCTCGAGATGCCTGTTTAAACATTGTGTCTAATGGAGCGCTCGTAATGTGGCTTTTCAGGCGATTAATGCTTCTTTGTTGAAACCTCGAATTTGGAGTGTGCAAAAAGATAATCCGATCGCGAGTAAATAATTAAAAGCAACAGATGTTGTACAATCGCGTACCGAACGCGGATAAACTCGAAGGAAGTGCACCATCGATATAAGATAATTTATTGGACGGGTTAATTTATTCCGCGAGGAGCCGCGAGAAAGAGAGGCAGACGGCCGGAAGTGAGTACATCCGCGGCCCGCTCGCAGTTTTGCTCTCCGATTCGCGGAATTATCCGGCAATTTTGACGTTCGTTTAACTTTATTAAGGCCCAATTACGAAGTATAAATATTATCGCGCGGGGGACGTACTTCGTTCTCCCGCTTTCTGAGCGTTACTCGATTGAACTTTCATTGGCGGTGCAGTAATCAAATTTTATCCACGCGCGCCGGCGTATAAAGATAAAACTTAACGAAGTATGTATACATATATATTCCAGTTGAAATAAATGAGCTCCGAAACGCTGAAAAATTGTGCTCGCGTCCGAGGAGATAGCGGCGAGCGTGCAGTATAAAGCTCAAAGCAGCCATCGATACGGGAAATTGCGACGAGTAGCATATTTCTTAATCGAGTAAAATGCAGCGGCGGATACGCGTGTATACGTATACGACAGCAATATGTGCTGTATAGAGGCTCGTCGAGGGCTAACGAACGAAAGAGGTCAATTCGCAGACAAGTACGTACGGCGTGTATATCGATTCACAACCAATTACAATCGCGACTTGCACGAGAATAGAGGAGAAAAAGTTTACAACTCGCGTATCCTGTCCCGCGCGCGGCCCGATGTTTTATAGATGCGCCAATAATCATATCGTCGATAATCCCTCCGCGCAATCGCGCTGGCTTATAGCAGGCCTCCGCTTATAGACCTCTCGTGTGTAGGCGGGGCGAAAAGAAATTCCGTATCCAGCACGACAGCGAAATTGCCGGGTAATAGCGGATACCTCCGGGGAATATGAATTATCGAAGTTTCGTGTATTACCTCGAAAAAAAGTCGCGTACAAACAGAGCCCGGGTATTTCTGCAACACCGTCCACGTGAATAGTTAACGCGCGGCGAGTATTTTTAAAAATCGTTAAAAAGCATCATCATAGCCTTTAGACACAGGCGACAGTCGGTCGCGTCCGGCAGCAATAAGACGACGATTCGTCGGCGCGCACGTGCACCGCGACGCGCTCTTATTCAGTGGGTCGACCGGTGGAGTCGCGCGCGCGCGCGCCTATAGCCGCTAGTTTTTCACCGGCACTCGTCGCGGCCAAATAAAAGCAAAGGAGATTCGCTGCGTAAATTTAGCTCCGCGCGCGCGTGCCACTGCACCGAGAATTACTGCCGCCGCCGCCGCTGCTGCTGTCTTGTCACCTGTTGCTGTCGGCAATTAACGAGAGCTGCGCCGCTGCTGCGATCCCCTAGTGCGAGACGCGAGTGCGGTGTGTACTCAGAAGTGCTACCGAAGCCGATCGGTGACGTTTGCGCTGTGTGTGTGTGTTTGTGTCTTTGGTGCGGGCTTGTGCTCTGCGACGTGCAACGGCGGATATAGTAACTCGTCGCGCAAGGTAATTGTTTTTCTTTTAATACGCGACTAAAGTAAATAAATGCCGACCTTGCACGTGCTATATGCGGATCACGCAGTTACCGACCGAAGCGATGTTATATTCATCGGGCAGTGTGTCAGGCAGTGGCTCGCCCGATTCATAGCCGCGATATACGAAGCGCTCCGGCCATTTGCAATTCCTCGGCTAATTGGTGACAAGGTTTTCGTGATACGGACCGCAGCCTTGAACTTTGGCGAAAATCGAAGCCCCCAGCCACGTAAGCTCCCGGACGCTGCTCTCTCTCTCTCTCTCTCTCTCTCTCTCTCTCTCTCTCTCTCCCTCTCTCTCTCTCTCACTCTCTTTCTGTCTCTATATATCTCCTCCTACACGGCGGCGACCCGAAGTGTATATATAGAGTCTCGCGAGCTATAGGCCAGAGGATGACGTGTCGAAGACTAGACACACGTCAGCGGTCAGTGTTTCAGAGTCGGGGGTTGGTTGTGACGCCGACTCGACTAAGGCTTCGATTTTCTATTTAGACCACCATCAGTCGTGAAAATGTACATTAGCATTTTGTCTGTACAGTGATCGATGCCCGGCTGTTGATACGAACTCCACTACGCTATGCAGCCAACAAAAAAGAGACAAAAAAAAGATTCATTCAAGCAAAAAGAAAAAACTGTCGGCGCGAGCGGAATTTCGTTTCGAGACTACAGCGCCGCTGCACAGTCAGCCAGAAAGCCGCAGGCATCTCGAAAGTGCGCGACGATCCTCCTCGAGTTCGGCTCGTATTCGCCGCGCGCTCGGCCGCTCGGAAGTTTACGGTCGTCACACGATCCGATAACGCTGATACGCTCTCCTCGTGACGGCAATAATCGGCATTTTTCGACTCGCGCCTATCGTCGCCTCGCAGCTCTCCCGTGAATGTCACTTCTCACGGCTGCAGCTTCGCGCCTCCGGTCTCTTTTCCCGCGCGATTTGCATCCAGCTTAATTTCCTGTCCTGTCGTCGGCCCATATTTTCGCCGCGGCGTACTTTTACCCTTCGCGCGCAGTAGAGCTCGTTCATTTGCGTACACATATATAGCAAAATCCCTGCATTATTCACGCGCGGATTGCTATCGATGCTGACCACAGGTGTGCGCCGCCTGGCAGAGAGGATGATTATCGCGGCGTTTGCTGCAGCTCTCACTCATGAATGTGCAATGCGCCCGATAAAAGTGTCCATATGCGTACACGCCGGCGATTGATACTTTTGCCCGAACGCGCTGCAGCGCGAATTTCATTAATCGTCATAACGCGAAAGCGGATATTTTTTCCTGATCATTCGAAAATCGATGAGCGCATGCGAATGCGGCACGCGGCTTGCGGAGTGAAAGACGTCTTTGATATGCGCCGAGCGGAAAATGGATACTTATAATTAATGCAACGAAGACGAGTACACGGCGCGCGGATCGATTCTTCGGCGTGACTTATACTCCGACGAGCTGTGCGCGTCGTTTTTATATACTTACTCCGGAAACTTTTCAAAGCTCTCTTTTCTCGTTTTCCCCGCGGCGGCGGCGACTTTTAACCATGGCTCCGTTGTAACTGCCATTGATTGGCTAATGGAAAGGGCAGGTCAGCGGGTAATTGTTCTGCGCGGGGAACATATTCTCGAGCGCGCGTCGATGAATATTTTATAGGAGTACGCGCAGCTCGCGTAATTGGCTCTTACATACTTCAGCGAATCGGCCCACAGGATGAATTGAAAATGACACTCAACGAAAATTATCAATGGAGCGATACACCTACTTACGGACGATAAAAGTTTTTTCCATCGCTCGAAAATTCCCGTATACGAGCATCAGGGCACCGCATCAGAAGTCGATCGACCAAACAAGAATCCAACTCCGCGGACTCGATTTTTCGCCAATTACCGAGCCATCGAGCGGCAGCTCCTCCTTCCGAAGCAAGCAAAACTCGTACAAGCATCGCAAAGAGCGACTGCTGCAAGCTCAGCCACCAATTAAAACATGCGCGTCCCGTCACGCGATGCACGAGGTAACACCTTGGCTGCCGCAGGCCTGGGCTTAATTACTAATTAGAAGTGGAATCGTGAATGGGGCGAACGCGCTGGTGCAGCTCGAGCATGATGCCCCCGCCTGATGTCTTTTCGCTGACTGACGACTTTGCCCAGCTTGCTCTAGAGCTTTTGACGAGAAAAGTGGCGCATTTTGTTGACTGAGCTGAGCTATATGTCGATGGAGAATTGAATTTTAATAAAGCGAGCTGCGCTGGGCGATATTTTCAATTTCATGCCGAATTGCCGACATTCATCTGAGCGAGCAAAACTGGCTTCTCGGAAATAAAATATCCGAGATAATAAATACATTTTACCTGGAAATTTATAGAATTTTTCGTTAATTAAAAATTTACCTGGAACAGAAACGAACAGAAATGAAATCTGCGTAGAACCATCCCACCCAACATGAATCAACAATGAAAAAAGAACAATAATAAACCTCGGCCCCTAAATATCTCAAATAAAATCGACATTATGTAAATTAAATCAACGTAATGTGGCGCTGACGTGAAAATTTATAATTCAAACACAAAATGAACGAACAGCCTCGACTAAAGCATCGAATAACAACATCATCGCATGATTATACATTGCAATACCAAGAATATACTATCACGAATCATACAAAACTGATTACAGCGAACACAGCGTGTCAGCCTCGATCGAGGCATCTTTTTCCCGCGAGTTTGCAACGGCGCAACAGCACAACTCCTCTGCATACATTTGCAAACTCGGAGACAAGCGGGCTGCAAATCGGATCAGCGAAGAATGAAGCGATAACTAATTCAAGTAGTAAGCGACTATACAGCGAACTCGAAACTCCCGAGTAACTGTTTCGATCTGCGTTCGAGCGAAAAACAAGGGCATAATGCACGAACTTGCTCACGGCGCTTGCGTACGTAGTCTCGGGCCAGATTACGAACACACGCGTTTTTAGTGGATTAAAAGCTCGAAAGTTGCGTGATGTGTATCTTCACGCGCAGCTGCGAGCAGAGGCTCTGTAATCTCGGCCTTCTATTATTCAGCGCAGCTCTTGCCAGGACCTTCCGAAATCGATTGTGGGCTGCGCGCCTCGTCTTCAAGTATTTACTCGCCCCTGCAAAATAAGCTCGAGCGTGACGAAAGAGTTGAGCGAGAACCCTCCGTCGCGTCATGCATTATTCGCGCGAGGATCCGCGCGACGGGCGTAATTAATGTTTAAGCCTGTGCAGCGTCAGTCGTCAGTAGCTGAAAGCTCGAGTCGAGGGAAAAAAAGATCAGGACGAAGAAAGCTCCCGTGTGCACTCCTTCCGAGTGCTGGATGAAAAACGAGGAGGTGTGTAGGATAGTGAATTTAAAAGGGGATAGTCGCGGAGGACGCTTTAATACCACGTGTCACTGTTCCTGCAATATGCATGACTGAGCTAAGGACAAAAACACAGCTTGAAAGAGTTTTTGCGAGCGAGCGTCACTCGCACTTTCGGTGGCGAACAGCATTGCATTCGGGGGCACTTTTGCGGAAACGCGAAGCGCGCTACGTTTTTAAAACAAACAAGCTTCCAAGGGAGAACGTAAATACTGTCGCTGTTTGACGATACTAATCCGAAGCATGTTCGTCCCAGGTACGTGTGGCGTATGTGTAAGCTATACAAGAGCAGTAAACATCGACGGATGCGGTTCGGTTTCTTAAATGATAAATCGTTTGCAGCAGCAGCACGGTTAACCCCCAGAATATACAACTTTAGTCGGCGCGTATAATCAATCCAACTCAATATCGTCGGATGACGAAGATTAACAAAGGAACTCGCAGCTCGACGGCGGCATCTCGCAACAAAAAGGAAAGAAACGAACAAATCGATCTACTCGCGGATAATACGGGAAAATCCCGGCGATAATACATTTAGCAGAGCGCGAGAGCGAGAGAGAGAGAGAGAGAGAGAGAGAGAGAGAGAGAGAGAGAGAGAGAGAGAGAGAGAGAAATCTAAGAAGCTATCAGGAGGATAATATGTATTGTAGCTCTGCGCGGCAATCGTGTCGTGATTTTCGAGACATTGACGCTCCCTGGGGCAGTCACGTCTTGTACGAGATTCGATTTGCCAGCAGTCTCTTTCCCCTGCGCTGCCTGCATCCTTCCTTTCTCTCTCTCCGCGGATTCCGAGCGCCGCTGCACACACAGCACCTCTTTTATTCCATTTTCGCCTGGACAGATTGACCCCGAGACTGGCTTATGTGTGTATTATATACGTCTCTTACGCGCGGGCGCGCAGCCGCGTTAATTCGATTGCGCGCTTATTCCCGGAACGTGACGCCTTAGAATTTCAGGCCGTGATATTGTAAATTCCGGTTATGTATAATGATGCGCGGCTGCGGCTCTCAACCGAAATATAGGATTTCAATCTTTGCGTCTAATTGGCAGGAGCGCGGTATCGGATTTCCGATTCCCGGATCGCGCGCTGTATATTAAACTCGTGGAAAGTGTAAGCAGTATTACCGAAATAGAGAATAGCTCGAACTCTACATAATGGATCCGGACAAGCAAGCTAATTAAGCAGATCATCTCTCGGGAACTGCCTCGTTACATCAATAGCGAAGTCAATAAGATCTCGCCGCGGCGGCCGCCGATAGTATACAACACAACGGCCAGTAGAAAAAGAAGCTTACGGTCAGACAAAGTATCTCGCGAAAGCAGTTGTTCACAGTCCGTTTCTTTTGAGTGCAGCGCGGTGCGAAGCCATTTCTCTCTCCCTCTCTCAAAAGTTCTCCTCCCTCGCAGTTCGGTTTCGCAAAGTGATTACGTTGAAAGCACTTTACACTTACTCCCCCGCGGGGGCGGCTATTATGGTAACGGCCCGCAGGTGATAAAATACATAAATAAAGTAGAGGCCGCCGCGGCCGCTTTCGTTTTAACGATATACGCAGCGAACGTGACCCGACTCCGCGAGACGCAGTCGCGCGCGTGTGTGTATCCTGCTGATGCGCCGCCGGGGGGGAGAAAAAAAGCGCGTCAGTGTCAACTTCTGGTCGAGACGCGTCTCGCTGTGACAAAGGAGCGAGCGAAGGGTCTGGATTGCCGGAGCCCTAATCAGGTTACGCAGCTGTGCGGGCGCGCGCGAGTGTGGATAACCAAGAGCTTGCGCGACGCAACAATGCGCGAAGAGTCGCGACGTTCCGGCGGAATGCCTCTATATTAAGACGGAATCTCGCTGAAATGGGGAACTTGATATCCCGTCACTGTTGAGATACACGCACAATGGGGTGCGGTGACTCGCATCGGTTCGGTATTGCCAAAAAATCCTACCATTAAACTAGGTACCGGATTTCCCAAAAAAAAAAGAAAAATAACTCCCCGTAACGGCTTACAAGCATGTTTTCAGTGTAGCCGTAAACGCGAGCCAAAGCCAGCAAACCGCTGCGGAGTTTCTGCCACATACTGTACCGGTGGTGCGGCGGTATAGCCACTGCAGTTATACGCACTCTCGCGGGGTGGGGGTGGGGGTTACGTTATACTGCAGAGCGGTGTCGACGCACTTGTACGCGTTAACGACTATGCGCGAGCGCGCGACGATAACTTAGCCTGTTTAATAGACGAAGCAGTGCCACTTTTATGGAGCGTAAACGTTTTCGGTTTTCAATTTTACATCGAAAGGCCTCCCCAGTGGCCAGTCGTAAAATGTGCCGGGTTCATTTTTCTTTGTGAATTTTTTAGCTTGCCTAGAATCGGAAGCGAAATTTTTGAAGAAACTCCACATTTTATAATTTTTTTCGCTACCGCAAAATGTATAATTTTCCGCGCTTTGACGCGTAGAGGGGCTGAATATAAATTTCAAAAATCCCGCCCGAGCTTACTCGAAGAGCAGGTACTCCAAAATCGCAAGTATCGTTGAAGGGTTCTGCAACTCGGTAGAAAAAATTCCCTTAAAAAGAAATACGTTTAAGCAAAATTTCGAAATCCTCTAACATTTTTCTAGAAAACTTGTCGAGAAACACCACACACGCCGACGTAACGAATCTCCGGTCTTTGTAAAATCAACAAATACAGAGAAGTATACGCTTTGTTAACGAACCAGCGCAAGTCAGCTGCCTCAAAAGAATATAAACAGCGATTCGAGCTGCCTCAAAAGAATATAAACAGTAATTTATCTGCAAGCATACACGAGTGCCGAGCGCAATGAAGCCGCATTCAGAATCGGATCCAAAGCGAAAGCTCGTTCGTTCTTCCGGGAAACGTAGTCGCACGCGAGCGAACCACAAATTCGTTATATACCAGCCTGCGGTGCGGCCTATGCATCGCGTGTGCAGCGGAAATCTGGGTCGTTCGATTTTGCGGCGGCTAAAGACGGATCTAAAGAATTCATGCGACACTAGCCGCACCGAGTCCGGATTATCTTGCATTAGCGCAGCGACTCTCTGGATGCTCAGGAGAAAAGCTCAATCGCGGCTTATATGAGACATCGCTGGAACTGCGCCGTATACACGGACGAATTTTATTCCTATCGCTCTCCGATCGAACCTCCTTGGGTATTTCGAGCTTTATGAAAAATGGGAGGAATATCGCTTACCGATAATTGGAAACTCAATTTTGCCAAATGCAGATCTAGCGCGTGAAAAGTGCAGTCAGCTCGCCTAACGCGGCGATGCATACGTTATGCGAATCAATGTCGGGGAATATTACTATAGCTCTCGAGCTCTAAACGCAGCTACCACCACGTGAGTGTATGTGTTCGTTGAAATTTATATCATTAAATTTCGGCCGTGTGTCCGAAGTTGAATAAATTTCCGGCGCACCTTTTCTCGTTAAAACTTGAAAGAGCGTTATCCTGCCGTGGCAGCAGCGGTGGCAGCTCGGGATACGCCACCTCAGCCGAAATTAAAGTTCCACGCGCACGACGAACTTGAATGATATTACAATAAGTCTATGAAGATTGCAGCTACGTCGGGGGAGAAAAAGAGCGCCGGAGAGACAAGAGCAATTTAACGCTTCTTTTCTAGCGAGCGCGCCGACCCTATGAACTATCTACATGCGCGCAGCCGCCGCGAGAGCACACATATAGCCGCGCGCGCGCACTTTGTCAAACTATTGTAAAAAGTTTCGAAATAAATCAGGACCAAATTGCCGTCCTCCGGGAGGGCAAGGCAAGCGAGAACTTTTGACTTCTTATTCTCTCCCTCTCTCATTCGATCTCGCCCCGCAGCGCAGGCCGGTGAGAGAGACGAGCGCAATCGCGCGGGTCCGAGAGTATAGCCGACACTTGCGCTCAGCCCAGTTCGAACTTCTGTGCCTTATGGTGGAAAGTCTCGTAACTCAATTAGCATCGCCAATGCTCCGACTCCTCACCGGATACTTTGCGAGCGATGGCTTCATATTGAAATTTTCCAGCTGCGGTCCTTTGAGGGCTCGCATTATCGATGCAGAACGATTACTATGCAGTGCAAACGCGCTTTTTTCGGGCCGCGCGAACCTCGAGCAAACAGAGTGGGTTATTTTGTAATACCTGCGGTGCGCGCAATGTAAAATAAGCGGCACTTTATTTTCAAACGCGATCGCGCTTGTTTACCGCGCTGAATAATTCGCGATCAGCGAAAGCTCCCTCTTTTGCAGTGTTCGATTTCCTGAGAAAGGTAAATAATCAAACGGGGCCGTAATGAAAGATGAGCTCGAACGACCGACTGAAGCACGTAATTCTCGCGTATTACTCTTGTATTTCGCTCTAGCCGTGTCCGTATGAAATAGGGAAATTGCCGAGGAGAGCTGACTAGGCCGTGCATCGCAAACTTCTTGAATTTCGATCATCGCTCAGACAGTCTTTACCGTCTCGCGCATACGTTTCCCCTCGAAATATGTATAAAGCCGGAGCTGCTCCTCTCCTCGGCTTACATCATCTTTGACCTCTCGTCTTTCCGTCTCGGCTCCGCCCGCTTTCGATTTTCGCAGCTCATCTTCATTTTTGCCCCGCCGCTTTCGTTCCGCGCGCTCGTCGCGTTACATAGCGCGCCGGTACGTACCTATATAGTCCAATCTCCAGTTCACTGCCGGCCTGTATAATCCTATATTTCTCTTTGTGCGAACCAGTCAAAGCAGGTACCCCGCGCCGCGACTCGTCTTACTCGCTCGCGAGCTGCCTTCTTGCCTTTGAGCTTAATGAGATTTTTTTTTCGTTTGCGCAACTCTCTTTAAGGAACCTTACCCCCCGCGCGTTTTGCAACAGAGAGGGCATTACATTGTGTATTATTCCAGTGAAACGGATGTTCTTTCGGGCTCTTTAGTGCAAAATCGACTGACGCAGCGCGTCTTGTTCATAATTAAAATTATCCATCAGGGAAATGAGCCTGAGAGCGCATAATCGCCTTAGCGCTAGTGCTGCGCGCGGGTATTACTACATCAGTACCCGGATTCTCGTATTCTATACATTTTTTTCGCCGACGCGCCGTTAGCATTTTTTTTTTTTTTTTTTGTTAATTAGAGCCATCGCTATATACTCGATCGGCAAAATATCAGGGGATTACGATCGTTGGCCGCGTGGCAGAGGGCTAATTGGTGGTTCGACTGCGCGTTTTCAACGGAAAAGCTGATCATCCGTTGAAGAATTAAAATTCCACCCAAAGCCCTTAAAAAGTCCCTTTTCAATAGCCTCTGGCCGGCGCCGCGCGCATCCGCGTAATCCCGGTTCAGCGAAAAACGCAATATCAAGCAAATGAAATTCTAATCCCCCTTTGACGACACTCGCTCAATGAAATGTTTATTATTTCCAGGAGGCGACGTAGAGTCATTCAAAGGCAGACGTACAGTTGGGGCGGGGGTCTAGCTCCGATTCGCATAGAAATTCGCTCTGTCTTTCACGACTGCTCCCCGCTATTCCCAGGCAGTGCCCCGGCGCTCGCTGGCGTATAGAGCGTAGACGCGCACATCCTGTTTCTGCTAAGGACGCATAAATGTCCGGCGTGTACCTAAGCCGTGTCCAGTAATATAGTGCGCCGCGGCTGCTCGCGTGCCCCCGGGGGCCGCCTCGGCTTACACGAGGGCTAGTTGCTACAGAATGGGGATGAAATGTGCGCGCCGCTCGCACACGGCTTCATTGTGCAAGTTATCAAATCGCTGCTGCCTTGGCGCTTAAGCGCTTGCTGCGCGGACTCTCATATGTAGTTGCGGGGGATCTGCTTATTTGCGCGGGGACTCGATAAATTTAGATGTGTTATTACGATTTTCGAACAATTTCGTTGTTTGAATTCATCGTGCGGAATAATAGTCAACAAGTTCGCACCTCATGTGCCAATAATTTGCTACGAACTCATAATACCATTCATGTAAAGCAGCGTGTAAAGGAAAGGCACACCTCTCATTAACTCTGCCCGATACACGAGCACGAGGCCATAACCGTAACATTAAACTATACTCTCCGCGACAAACCTAATTCCGCAGGAATATTCGCCGCGCGGCGAAACAAACCAGAAAGAAATAAGCGTCACCTAAATCTCGACGATAAAACTGTGAAAGCCAAAACTTATAGGAAGCAGAAGAAAGGGAGGCAGCCGGCCGAGCAACCGGAAATAGGATTTCGGCGCGAAGTGGCCAGTGCATTTCCCGCCACATGCCCGGCCCCTACTAGCACACCGCCCCCGCGCGCGAAACTTCATAACGAAGCAGCGGCGGCGGCGCTTTTCACTCGAGTTTCCCTCGTCGACGAGGGCCGAAATAGTTACAGGCACTTGGTCGTCGGCGGAATCGAGTTTCCCCGGGCGACGCATTCACGCACTGTTCGCCGCTGCACGTGGAACGGGAAGTAATCGCGTTCGCTGATCTTATTCAGTCCGGCTAATGCAAAATCATATAGCGCCGCCGTCGTGCAGTGTAAACGTTACGCTGCGGTGCGAGCCGCTCGAGCTTGCGCTGATAATAGCCACTCTCTGGGACGCGATTGCGTCTGCTCGGGGCAGCATTGTGAGGTGTTTTTTCGGCTTCAGATGAATCGGAATGGGGTTCAGGATTTTAACACTGGCCCTGTGTGTTTCGGGCTGAATTCGAGTTTTCATCTCGGAATCGGATTTTAATGAAAATTCGAGCAGCAAAGAGTCGCCGGCAGAGCTTCGGGGAGTCGATTTCAATGGTTCATCGATTATTATCGGGAAAGTATCGAGCTGAAGTGGACTTGCACGGATTTAGATTGATAATTTTAGCTCGAATTCTGAAAACGTACTTATTGCCCGGAAATCGTGCAAAGGGTCCCGGAAGTCGTGACGTTATCGTTTCTGTATAGACCCTTACAAAACATTCGTATCAACTAAAATTCGAGAACCCTAGGATATAAAAATTCAATAAGCACAAGCTGCAGCGCATCCGCTATCGAATCACTTACCTATCCCCCCCTGCAATCGTCGATAATACGCAAACGCTTTTCTATTGTTTCCCCGGGCAGCAGTACACACGCGCACACAACAAACACAGATCACCTTCGGCCAAAGCGCAAAGACGTATACGCGGGGCTCTCCTTAAAGGTAGCTTTAAGTGCCTATAAATAAGCTTCGGGATTTACAGAAGGATTTACCGCGGAGACTTTTGCACTTTAGATACGAGGACAAGCGCTGCTGCCGGTGTGGGGCCAATAGCTATCGCGATGCATGGTCCTATTGGTCGGAAAGTTTTTCAGGCCGAAACGGACCGGGCTTTTCCATCGCGACGCGTCTGATTCACTGCCGGCCTGCCCATGATTCTTATTTATATTCGCCGACTTATTTATTCCACTGCTCGTTTATCGCTCGCGATAAGCACCGTCGAATTTCGAATGTCCGAGTCCGCTCTCCGCCATAAAGCGAAATTTCCATTTGTGTCCGTGCGCGAATTGTATCAAAGAGCGGGCTATAGTAATTGATTATCTTCGTTTCTTGCGGTCGTCCATATGAACGAGGAGAGCTGCAGCGAGTGTTGGCGCAATATTCGCAGGATGGAAACGTTGTATCGCTGACAACGCATTGCTATTTACGAGAGAGCCGCGTGCTGTCTCTGTGGCGCAACGCGGCTATGGCCGGCGCAGATCTGGCCCGACCATTTCTGCGGTTATTATCTCTTCAGTTTATACGTGACAAGCGCGCGCGCGATCTTAAATTTATACGCGCCGCGAAATTCGGCTGCAGCTCGCGCATATTGATGCGAGCGCCGGTTTCCTCTCGGTTTCGAGTTTTTAATTGTGGCCGAGGGCACGAGCAATTATGCACAGAGTTTGTGCACATCGTCGAGTGGGATCTTTCGCGAACATTGTTAGCGATACGGCTATTGTTTGGTTTCCATATTTTTCCGCGAATACATGGGGAAAAAATTCGAACGCGCGGGCGCTGCAGCGATGTTTTTCAAATATATATACCCGGTTATTGCTTTCAATTATATAGTTTCGACAGCCCGCGAAGTTCGGAGAACGGGTTGCGTTGTGAAAAATGTTTGAAAAAATTATCCATTCCATCGAAACTAAATATCGCGTGCGCCTGTTTCCTGCAAAATTCAATAGAGCTCGACACTCGACGTCTGACCACGCGCTCGACCTGAACTACTGGAACCCGAGCTTGAACATCCACAAAAAACAGCTCCGATCCACGACGACGTTATCAACAACGATGAATCCAGCCTATAAAGTGCAAATCGGGCTGGGTACGTCCTTGTATATCTCGCCGGCGAGGAGACACACGGGGGCTGATAAGGCTCGAGAGATAGCGAGGTAGCGTGCGGCTAATGGAAGATATTACCGGCGCGCTAGAAGCCGGTGCGCAGAGAGCGTCGACAGGGGGGACAGACACACGGTGCGTGTGCAGCTGGTGCGCCGGCAGCCGTGGAGAGAGAAATGGACTCGCTATTATGCCTAAACTAAAGCCGGGCATTCAGGACATCCGCAGGCTCATTAGTATGCAAGAGCTGCGTGCTAAGGTCTTGTCGCGCGGCTCTGTGCCAGTGCCTCCAATGCAGTGGCAGCGACGACGCGCAGCTGGCAAGCCATGCAAGGAGCCGGCTTTCGAGTTGCGTGGCGAAGTAATTCTGCGGCTATATAGGCGATGAGGAGGAGGAGGAGGATATGTGATCTTTGGAGGCTCTGATGAGTTATCGCTGATGCGCGTGGCGTGTGAGCAACGCCTTATTCTCGAAAGTCGGGAAAATCCGGACGACAACAAAGCGGCGGCTCAGCTTCTCTCCTTCTCTTTTACAGCCCTCTTTACGCGCGGCGAGTGTGAACCTTCCCCGCGTCGGTGTATACCTTTCTAGAGCCTAGCGTCTGCTTACAGGGCTCGAGCAACTGTAAACACGAGAAACTCACAGCCTCGCGCACGCGAGCCGATTTCGAATAAAAGCGACTAGTGTAGCAGCCCTTTAATGGACGTGATCAGGCTAAAATGCGCGCGCGCGCAATATAAGGCTCCCCCCAGCAGCGGCTCGTCTAATTGGTTCGAGCCCCGCGAGTAGCGTTAGATTGCAGGCGCGCATCTTATATACTGGTGCGGATAATCCCGTTTGCAGTAAAGCTCCTTCGATAAAACAGCCCAGACTGTTCTCCATTTACGACGATGCGCTGTTAATGTTTAATCGCCTCGACTCGCGCTACCCTACACGCGCTCTGCAGCAGCGCCAATGAGAATCAAGTTAGCCTTAATGCGGGAATATTCGAGGATTAAAAAGGATTGCAGCTCGTATACGCGCGGCATCTTTCCTTCTTTTTATGCCTAGACCTCCAACCCGCGCTTCATATCGCCCTATGCAGCTCCCCATACTTCGATAAACGAAGGCGCGAAGAAACGCCGTTTATTATACGCAACTCGTCGCGTCGGCCGAAATCCGCATGGGCTCAGGGCTTCTCGTCGAGCTGTCCATAAAACGCACCCGCGCGAGCCCGGCGCGTTATGAGCCCTTTGTTGAATCATCGCCGCGGAGTGTACTATAGCTAGTGTAACGACGGCAATATCCCCGCTCTGATTCGCAGCCGCGCGCATAAACACTAATCTACTTTTATTTGGATAAGCCGAGAGGACGAGGGGAGGGGGAGATGCAAATATCGAGGGCTGACCACATCACACCTCACCGACGAGCCGCCACTGCTGCCCGCACACACGGCCGATACTCTTTATACTATGCGTGCCTTCAGGTTCTCGGGCAATAAAGAGGCCACAATGCAATATCCCCGACGCTGTGCACACTCCGGCACGTAGTGGCCGTAGTCGCCGCGCGCGCGCGTGTTGCGTGTAGGCACACGACCGCACGGGTTGTCTCGTTCAAGATGAGATTCACCTGTCGCTCAGGCGCTTTTTTTCCTGCGGCGCGGTCGATGGGGGTTTTAATTAAAAGTTGCGTCGGCGAGTTAGCGGAGGTTTTGATTTTCAATATGATGTTGCAGTGGTTTCTCTATATCTGAGTAGGTACATCGTACATACGCGGTTGCGTGAAATTTTAACCGAGAACTAGTCGCGGCGGATCGAGGGAAAATTAAATTGTTCAACGCACGAAGCGCGCGAGATAAAATGGAACTCCACTGCGAAGGGAGAGATCCGCGCAGCGGTAGAGTGGCCCTCTTACTCTTTCAATGAAGGCTGCATCAATGAAATACACATCGAATTAGTTTCTCGCGAGAAATCAGATTTCCCAGCGGCGAACGAGTCTGCCTGCGCCCTACACTGTAACGCGCACGCGAATTCTCGAAGCCCGCTATATACCTGCGCGCCAATTGCCAGCGCCGGGAAAATCGGAGAAAAAATATCGGGAGAACGAGAGGGAAAAGAGAAAGAGAGGGAGTAAACTAATATAGATAAAAACAGGAAGGAAAGGAGCGAGGCGGCCCGTCTAGAAATAAGGAAGAGAACTCGCGGCAACCGCGCTGCTGCGCAATATCCTCTTTTACCGCGAGGCGGAATTAAATATTTGCCGCCGCCGAACCAGAATATAACGTCATGGCTTTTCCTTACCCTTGGAAAATTCAGCCGTACACGCGCACGTTTTTTTCCCTCCCGGGTATAACTGCGACGTTAAACGCGGAGTAGGACATCGCAGAAAACTGACCAACAAGTGGTTCGACTCGCGCTGCAGATTCGTTTAGCGCTTATGAAAATCGAAAGTCTTTTATTACAGCGCGCGCGCGAGGGGGTAAAACTTGGAACTGGCTCACGCGCGCGCGCGCGCGCGGCATTACCGAACGGGAAATTTGGCTTTTAAATTTATGTTAATACTTTGTAACAGATGCGCATTAAATTTCGAGCTTCGCTGATTGAAATTATAAGTATCGCGTTCTCCGCGTGGAGAAGCTCTCTCGGTATACGTACAACGACCAAGTATGGGATGATTATGCAACGAGCCTGACTTTTTATACTTGCTTTGAGGAAAATCGTTCTCTCGTTCAAACGCGAGTTACACGATACACGTATAATACGCCCTTTGCAGGGCAAAAACGTCAATCAATGCGCGCGCGCGGATTTTGGTGAAGGCACGAAGTAAAGCTCGCCGACAAAGGTATAACTTGAGCGCGAAAATAATGAGAATCGAAATTGGAAGCGGTCAAACAGTTGCTAATGAACCTCGTGATTAGTTGTCGGTCCGATCCGTTTGCCAGGCGGATAAGAGGGCAGCGCGTACGCACAACCGAGCGGAATTGCACGATAGGCGGCCGGCCTAATATGGGATCGATTGTTATTCAATAACTGCGTGCGCTCTAATTTTCCTCGTCGTGCATCGCTACGCATGTTTACAAGCAGAAAGTGCGGATCTAGTCGAAGATGACGAATCGACGCGGAAAGTTGTTAATTACGCTCACTACGGAAGCAAAAGTTGCAGGACAATGGTAGGCGCGGATAAACATTGAAATCAATGCTAAAACTCGTAATTGTACACCATGAGCTCTGGTAGAATTTTGAGCCACCGGTTATACGCGGATAATATCCCGGCGATATTATATTTGCCCTCGAATCTGTCGAGGTACATAATAACGCAACTTTTCGATTCGCGGCTCTCTATACATCTCATTCAAGCGACGCCTCAATCAATGGAAATGCCTCGCAGCGCTGAAACGAATCCGAACACGCCGCGGCGCGGAATAATGAGGCCGGATTTTCCGATTACCAATCCGCTGAAAGATAATACTCCATCATCCTGCGGCATATCGGGTGTATTCGGCTCGACAAGTCGAACTCGACTGCGCACCCGACCCTCCGTGAAGCGATGCTCTCGCGGCAGAGAAGTAGAATTTTAATTAAAACGCTACCGAGCCGCAAAAATAGTTTGCGCGAAATTATCGCCGCGTTATTTTTGCTTTCGCTGACTCTTTCGCGTTCAACGTTTGCTGCGTGAGAGAGAGAGAGAGAGAGAGAGAGAGAGAGAGAGAGAGAGAGAGACAGAGACAGAGAGAGAGAGAGAGAGAGGCATTGTGAAATTCCTCTCTCCGAGAGCGGAACACGCGTATTCGAATGGAGGAATTCGCGCGCCAAAGGCTCGGCGCTGCTGCAGCGCAAAACCACCGGCCGCTTTGACGATTTGCCGCTTTTATTGCGAGTTTTACCGGTGGAATGATGCTAATTGAACTCTCTGCTGCCGCTGCTGAGGGAATTCGCGCGGGATACGGAAATGACGTTCCTCTCTCTCTCTCTCTCTCTCTCTCTCTCTCTCTCTCTCTCTCTCTCTCTCTCGCGCGCGCGCGCATATCGGTCGCGAACTAAATTGTGGAACGCCAGACGAATTTCATTTCCGACGAGGGCGCTTCGGCGTTACAGTTTTAACATTTCGTATAAAAATTACTTGGACCGGTATTTTTCGAATTCTGACGGATGACGATAGAGTCGATGGAGTGCGCGGAAGCTGGACATTTTTAAACTCGACGGGGCCGATGACTGTGTTTCATCGCTCGCCGGCTATATACGCTTAATTTTTCAAAAGCGTACTGTATTAAACATTAAATCATATATGGATATGCAGGCGTTTTATTTAATCCACTCTCTCGAGCGAAGTTGAAAACTCGTAAAAATTCAACGGTATAAAAAAATCGGTGGACGGCGTATGAAAGATTTAATCCATCAAAAAATTCCAGGCCGGCTCGTCTCGCCGCTCGCGCGCGTTACACCCAACCGGATCGAGAGCGATGAAAAAAAATATAGCAACAGGCGCGCGCACCGCGAGTTATTTCATAATTTTCCTTCCTCCGAGATTACTGCCATACCTGCCGGTGCAAGCGGAAAAAATGTTCCGGTATAATAAAAGGAGCTTCCCTATACTCTCCGGCGAAAAAAAGGGTATTCGAAAAATGCCGGAGATTTTCGCCGCGATCGCGTCGCCCCGTCTCTCTTCATTCTGCGTAAGAGGCGCTGCCGTGCGCCGGAAGTGTATGGAGCTGCCGGCTGCCGATTTAACGGCGAGCGTACGAGGAATTTAAGACTCCATAAATGGCATAGCTTTCGCCTCCCCCGCACCCCTACCCCCTTCCGCTGTGGTGGCGCTCTGCAGCAGCAACAGGTCGGGAGAGGTGCGCGCGCGCGAGAGAGCTTTCTCTCCTCGCGGTAAGAATCCTCCGAGCTCGTTAAACTATTACTCAAGCCAGCCAGTACTGAATTCATATGCATGGGGGCAGAGAAAACTATGGCTAAGTGCTCGGGGAAGCGTTTCGCTTTTCCGCGAGTTTAAATTCCATTATGATACGCTCGCGTTCGAAAAAAATCCTCCTCCCGACGCTCCCGGGGTTGGAAAAATATCCTCTCACTGGCGAAGAGAAAATCACCTGCACGAATTTCAATGCGCAGCTGTATTATTGATTAACCAAAGTTGCGCGAAGTGTACGAGATTGAATAGCGCGACTGTAATATATACGTTAGCTGTACACTCGGAGCTATAACAAGAGCGACGGATGAGGACACGCGGCAGCGCATAATGGGGCCAGGGGATTGCGAAAGAAGGCAAGGAGCTGGAGCTGCGCGAACCGCAACTAAAGCTCCGCAGTCACGGGGCGCCGGCAGAGTTCACTTGTGGCGCCGGTAATGGGATTCCTCTGTTTCCCTGCAACAATGATACGCCACGTCACGGTATGAATTACGCATAATACCGGAGAGTCTGCTCTGTATACATATACAGAGACATTCAGCATTGCCGCAGACCACACCAGCCTGTTATATATGTATATGCAGATCAGCGCGTCGAGAGACAGACGCGCGGAGCCGGAGAGAGCCGCGCTGCTATACGCAATCTCCCTCTCCCTTGTCTTCTCCTTTTTCCAGAGGACTTCCTTTTGAAGGATCTGCTTTGTGCTGTGTCGCGGGCCGCTGCTTTGTCGATTCTCTCGCGGTCTCAGTCGCACTCGAAAGAAAGCCCCTTGAATGCGCGCAGATTGCTCAATGAAACCCCCCTCGAAACGCCGTAGTTGGCTCTCGCGAGAGGAACGATTGTCCCCGCGACTATACATTTGGAGGCGCTTGATGAGGGACGCGGCTTTTCAGAAAATACAGTGAAAATGCCTGAGATTGAAAAATAATTCATCCGCCAATGTGGCCGACGCAGTAAAACTCGTTAGGGCCGTAAACTGCTGCAGCGACGCGAAACTACCGAGGGCAACTCTCGTTACAGCGCAGCGGCGGCCTATATAATAACAACAACAATCGAATTACTCGCGCCGAGCTCTAAAAGTGGAACAGGCGCGGAAAACGCATCAGAGCCGCTATATCCGTGCTATCTATACGGGGGTATAGCTATAGATACTTATATAAGCGCGCGATGGGCAACGGACTGCTGATCGAGCAGCGCAAACAGGCGCGAGTGTGTAGCCGAGATAATGACGCGCGATGCTGTGCATATACGTATATGTATACACACAGCCGCGTATAATGCACGTATATATAGGTGCGCGAGCGAGCGTTACGCATAAACGTCACGGAGTCTCAGCTGGCGTGTCCTGCAGCCCCCTCGGACGTCGCGCACTGTGCTAAGATAACCCCCTCGATGAACCGACAATATTGACCTTCGGATTTTACGAGGCACATGCGCCCCGGCACACGAAGCATAGTGTGCGGTGCGCGCAGGGGTTACTTGAGGAAAGCCGTCTGCCCCGCGCACTGTGTAATTAGGATTTAGAGGCGCTTTGCCGGACGAGATGGAATATGACTTTGCCGCGCGTCCTTGCCGGGGATTCGGATTTTACTTTGTCATTTCGCCGTATTCAAGCCTGCGGATTTCTCCTAGCTTTGCTCGCAACACTCAACCGATCGTACACTGCGATCGTTTTAAACGCTCCTATACGCGTCGTCGAATTACGACTCTAATGAAATCACCGCGAGCTCGTCGGAGGAAGTTAAGTTACTTTGCATCGAGCGCCGCCCGGCTCTCGGACTGTTATACACGCCCGCGGCGGGAGACCGGAGAAGAGAGGACGGGACGAGCTCTCGAAAATCGAGAAGTCAATATATCAGAGCGGGAGGGAGTGAGCCAAAGTACCGCGGAGATAGAGCGCGTCAAAGGGCTCGCGTATGCAGCGCTCGTACACGTATACATCCCGCCATGCACACCTATACGTCCTTTGTCGATTTTCCGCCGTTCCACCTTCTTCCCTCTCGCCATACAACCGCAGCGCGCATAGCTGCGCATTGATCGAGCGATTTGTCGCTCTGTTCACCTGTATTTTTTCCGAAATCCCGATCGATCGAGCGAACCCGATCTCGGCGACAATAATGCATGCTCGAAAACAAACTTCCGGCCATAAATCAGAGCAGAGGCCGGTGCGCGCGGCGCGCATTCTCACCGAGAGAGTTCATACATCTTCCCGAAGGACTTCATCATCCGCGTGCAATCACGCTCGATTTCCCGGGCAAAAAGCCCCATCAGCGCCGGGAGATCGAAAGCAATTACAAGCTCGCGCGCACGCACTTAGCCTTGACAAACGAATATAAACGAGCCCGGAAGCGTCCGTCACTCGCCAGTGTCTTCTTAATTGATCGCTCTTCCTAATTGACGGCCCCGGCTAGGCAAAGCTCGTCGGTCGATCCAGGCAAGAGACAGCTAGCGCGCCGATGACTCCTAACGCCCGCGGCGCCCACTCGGAAGGATCCCGCGCGCGCAAGTGCGTGTCTGTGGCTGATATCGACAGTGCGCTGCCCCCGCGAGTTGTGCTATATATATATACGCCGCTGTATATATAGTTGCGGCTGTGATGAACAGGACGTTGAAGGCATCACGAGAGCGCCGATCTATGTTATAGCGGAAAACGAGGCAAGGAAATCCGCGATGCACGTTAGGAGATAAGCACGACGTGTGTACGGCTGGCACACATACGCGGCCGAGGAAATTGATTCCGAGGGGATTATCGGACGTTGTCTTCGATCTGTGTTTTTTATCCGCCTCTCTGACTGACTGGATATGAGATTACTTTATTAAACGATGTCCCGCATTCGAAATATATCGCGCGCGTCGCGCATTTTAACGATTAATCGATGCGAATTGACGACAGAACCGAGCGCGCCTCGTTAACCATCGCTGCGCGGATTCGCGAAAAAGGGATAATTCGATTTCGCGCATTCGTCGGCCGCGACACTAAATCGCCCGAGTAAACTATACGCATCCGCAGTTTGAAATTTTCGCGGGCGATACAGCCTCCCGCGCGCACTGCACCATGAATATGCATACAAGTATATGGACGCAAATAACATTCGCGAGCCAGCGGGAGAGAGATAGGGACGAAAAATATTTGTCAAGCGATAACTGACGCGCGCACACGGCCGCTTGACGAAGTGCATTATGGCCGTTAAATATCTTCTATTCTGACGAATATAACCATTAAATAATGCCGTAGCACTTTGTCGCCCGCCCGCGCGCGGTATGCAGCGCCGGTTTAATCCTCCAATTGATCGACGTTATTCTTTCGGCCGAGCGGCGTTTCCCGCCGCCGGGGATTATTACTTCGCGCTCGTGGCGCGTGAGTTCGTTATTTATTGATTGTCGCCGCCACGCGTGAGCGTGAGAGAGAGAGAGTGAGAGAGAGAGAGAGAGAGAGAGAGAGAGAGAGAGAGAGAGAAAGCGTAATGCGTTTTCCGCGTGATTTTGTAAATAACGCTTATGTGCCGGATTGCATGTTCCTCTCACAGTTCATCCGTCTGGTCGCGAACGAATAAATTGATCATTGTAATCCCACTTTTCGATTAGGCGATTACTGCACTCGGTGGACTTTCTGACAATCTATTTTCACCGGCTGCTATTGCGTGCTGTTGACATCGCCGTTGAACGTGTGTTGCGCGATACATTTTTTTCTATTCTCGTTCCCAACTTTCACATCATAAATTCATCAACGAACAAGTTCACTACAGCGTGTGCATAATGATCCCCCGCGAATGATTCATCCGATGATGGCAGCGTTATTAATCTCGCGGAGATCGAGAAAAGCTCGCGCAGCACAATGTGATTCTCAAAGACATTCCTCGCCGTCTCAGCGGGAGTATCACATCGCCCATTAATAATTGCAGATGCAGCTTTTGTGCGCCGCCGCCGCGTATTTCCCTTCACGCGCGCATTATCTCGCAAGAATTTTTTAATTAAATATCCGAAAGCCGGATATAATGCGCGTCGGCGATTTTAATAAATCCGGCGCTATAGAGCTGCTCGCGCACGCGCTGCAAAAGTGGCCCGCGAGCCCGAAAATTCGAGAGAAGACAAGGGTAGACGCGTGCGGGAGAGTCAAGAAGTAGGAGGAGGGTCTGATGGATAAAGAACAGGGGGGCGGGGGAATCGCGGGATAAAGGAAGTGGCATTCTCACGTCAGTCACTCGGGAATACCTAAAGAGACTCAATCCCGGACAGGCGGCGTCGAATGGAAGAAAACAGCGTGGCTCGCGCCAGGGGCGCAAGAATTTCAATAACCACTCTCGGTTCCATTATATGATGCTTGCGCTCGCAGCTTAGGCTCGAGAGAGAGAGAGAGAAAGAGAGAGAGAGAGAGAGAGAGAGAGAGAGAGAGAAAGAAAAAAGCGGGCTACGGGCGAATAGGCGCCAAAGTCCGATGCGGCAATGGCAAGCTCGCGAGTCCCGCAGACGCGGAATTCACAGTCCGGTGACAAGCCGACGCGCCCGAGAAGACTTTGTTGAGACTGTTTGGCAAATTGGAGGGAAATCGGATTGCCGTGGAAAAAGAAACGTTTCACAAACCATTTCATTATTCATAGTGAAAGTTATTCTTCACATACCTCAAACCGCCTATTTCTGCCCGCTGCCACGACATGACGAGATTAAATTAACTTTTTGTGCTGCAGTAATACTATACAGTGTCGGATAGCTATTAATTATTCAACGCGAGTGTGAATCGAACTCGAGCGTGTATTCGTTATTCTATTCAATAAATGTTATTCCGCTGGTATTAAAATAACATGAATTATTTAATCACCGAATATCGGCTTATACGTGGATAACAATAATAGAAACGTCAAGCAAGAATTGCAATAATACAATTTATTCCTGCGATCCGAAAAATCAATGCGCCGGCACCGCAAAATATCTGCGCGCGCGACGCCAGCAAACATTTTTTTCCAGCGCAAAAACTCACGACCTCAAACAAAATTAAAACACGCCGCACGCAAAATCAAATTTCAGCCGCCTGAAGAAAAGCAGAGAGAGCGTTTTGTCACAATGAACCGAATAAAAGGACGGATTAGTGGGGGGGAGAACCGCGGAAGATCGTTAAACGCGAGCAAAGACGTGAGCGGCGCGTATAGCTGCAGCACACGACGACGTCACGCGCCTTGTCGAGTATAGCGTACGTGTATAACCGGCATAACGCGTGCGCGCAGGGGGGGGGGGGGGAGCGACAAATCAATCGGGGCGTAACAACTGTCACGCCCCGCAACGTAGAAAATGCATTATAATGCATTGCGCGGGACGTGAGCGCGATTTCAATCGGCGCTACGTACCGACGACGCCGTCGCGCTGCAGATGTATACGCCTCTGCGCTGCTGCGCGCTCTGCTCACGTGCGAATTTATGGTGGGCTGCAGGGATTGCGCCTGCGGTACCCTGTCCCCTCTTTTTTCGAATTGCCTACCGCGAATTCTCGTCGATGGCTAATTTTTATTTTCATTTTTTCTCCATTTCGCAGACTTAATTCGAAGAGGAGCAATGAATTTTCATGCGGAAAAATGAAGCGGAGAATCCGATAACAAAAACACGAGCGCTCGCTCGATCCAATAGCCGATTGATTCACAGCGGAATAGCTGCGCGAATTCACCGCACGCCACGGCAACTGTAAAACTAAAAAAGCCAATCTCGCTAGGAAACGCGCGAAAACACTAAAAATTGCCGAATTCCTGAATAAAACCTAGCCTGCTGAGCGCGGCCGAGCGCGCAAAAT
Source organism: Nasonia vitripennis (assembly GCF_009193385.2). Taxonomy (NCBI): domain Eukaryota; kingdom Metazoa; phylum Arthropoda; class Insecta; order Hymenoptera; family Pteromalidae; genus Nasonia; species Nasonia vitripennis. Next base: position 26,377,055 of record NC_045758.1, on the reverse strand, counting down.
GAGTTTCTAAGCGCGCACGTGCACAGCGAGGGCGAAAATTTTCGGAATTCTCCAGAGTTATTGGAGAGGCGCTTATTAATCCAGCCGCTTGGCGGCACGTTTCTCTCTGCAGTGGAGCAGGAAAGCTCTCTCGCCGCGGCTGAAAGTCAAAAGCGTATTTGCGCCGCCTCGTCCTTTTACAGCGGCGTTATAGTTTTCATTTCCCCGGCGGCATCGTACACACACAGCCGGGAGAGAGAAAGCGCGTGTTTGTTTTCGACATGAGGGACTAGAGTTGCATATGCATCGTGCGAAATATCTCGGCGCCTCGTGGACACACACGGTTTACCTTCGCTCCTTTGATGTATTCTTATACGCGCGGCCCTAAAAGCCGGCGGCGGACCGTCGACTCGCTTTCGGCTTGGCCGTGCGACAGCGTTTGCTCGTCTCTCTCTCTCTCTCTCTCTCTCTCTCTCTCTCTCTCTCTCTCTCTCTCTCTCTCTCTCTCTCTCTCTCTCTCTCTCTGCTCTCGCGTGTTTTTGGTTTCGCGGTAAAGCCGACACTCGTGCGCTTTTGCGGCTTTTTGCGCCAAGCGTCGCGATCGACGAAGGGATATTAAACTCCGTTTTATGAATGGACACGAGCGGATCACTTCGGAAATAGAATACGCTCGGGGAAACTCGAAATCGGAAGTCCTAGAGCGCTATAACTGAGTAATTTCATCAAACGAGAATAGCTCAGCGTGCATCGAAACTCGAATAATTCAGCGGTTCTTCCTGTCCGATCGATCCGGAACATTAAAATAGCTCCAGCAGCGAGTGTAAAATTTAATAATCAAAAGATGAGAGCTCGTCGCTCCCGTAATGCATATCCGTCGCGCATCCGTACCATACAACGAGTTATACGATTACGCGCGTTCGAGTCGGCTAAATAATAGAGCACGAAATGTTCTTACCTGCCAATGCAGTAGAAAATATGATGGATGAGAGATGAGCTGCCTCTCTCTTATACACGAACGCGCGCTCGGGTACACATCCGACGGCGGCGAGGAGGCAAAGGGGAAGACGTATTGTTCCTTCCGCAAAGAAGTAATGGAGAGCCGTGCCGTCAGGCAGAGTTATGTCTCGCCTGCGCGGGCCATCCCTTACGTCACGCCCTCAGCGAGTCTGCCACCGCACTTTTTCAATAATGCGAATAATCTCCAGCCGGAGAGACTCGCAGCTCTCGAGAGTGGCCCATTATATGCATAAGCGCGAGAGCGGTGTCTGATAAAGCGAACTACAATAATATATTATACACTCAAAGCAGGCCGTTGCGCAACGCCTTCCTCATTACGTAACCCTTGCGCAACACCTGATTTCGTCCACCATGGCGTATGGCAATTCGCAAATTGAAAAACCGCAACGAAGCCGCTCGAATTCCGTCGATTGCGTATTTCCATACGCGCAGAGAATGAAAAGCTCTCGAGAGGCAGAAAAGAATGGCTCCGGTATACAGCAGTAACGCAGCAGCTACAACACGGAGATAATCCTCGCGCGCCGCTGCTGTATAGCGGTTCGGCTAACGGAGTTACAGCGGATAATGCGACAAGCTTGTAGGGCAGGAGGAGGTACGAAATTGCGCGCGAGCTCCCGTAGTTCCTGCGGTCGCCGGCTCGCACGTGCAAACATCGCATCGTATGCGTGCTACTGTTGGCCTCCGACGCTCAGCTGCACACCGTCGTTGCGTGTATAGCTGCCGCGGGATAAAAGTAACGCCGCGTGTTAGACATGTGCTCTCTCTCTCTCTCTCTCTCTCTCTCTCTCACGCACCCGTTACGCTCCCCTGCGGGACCGTGATAATCGCGTCGATCCGACGATGTTTTCGGGTTATTCGACGTATTTCGCGAGAGCTTATTCTCCCGCGTTCTTTTAGCGCTAATCGAATTATCCGCGACGTCTGTGCCGGTGTGCAGCCTCGAGAAAAAAAGCTAGCTGCACTTATCGAGGCTCCTGCAGCCGGAGAGGAGCTTCCATCCGATCGCATATCCGGCGCGAATGCATTTTTTATCGGACAGCCGTCCTGCAGCGAGACGGCTCTCAGCAGCGGAGAGACGAGACGTGAAGCGCTGCACGTCCTCCGGCCCCTCGTATACACGTCCCGCAGAGCGTAACGATCGGTTTCCTCGCAATGTCTAAATTAGCCGTCGAATGCCGGCGCCGCGCGGAAAAGCGAGAAACAAAGACCGAGCCGTACTCTCGCGTTAAACGAACAATTTGCCTCGCGCGTTTTACATCCACGGCGGCGGCCGTCGACCTTTTACACCGCGCGAGGAATTTCCCAGCAGCAGCTTTGGTGTCCCTCTCGCCTTTTTCACGACGACGATTCTCGACTCCACTGATTAATTAAACGATTTGTTAATGAATTAGACTTTGCGCGCTCGAATTTTTCACCGCCACTTGGAAATGGCAATCTTGCGCCTCCGTTTACACAGCGATGGCTGTGTATAGGCCGCGTCTTACATAAAATCAATTTAAAACGCCACGTCGAGTCGTCGCTCCGCCAACGGAGAAATATAAAATCTGATCCCCGCGAAAAAGTCGTCGCGGCGCAGCGATTGTTTTCCTTCGGGGCTGCAAGATTGCGGAATAAAATGCAATCGAAGCAACTGCGAAGCCGATGTAAATTAGAATTCTCTCCTTTCAGGAAAGAGAGCGAGCGAGAGAGGGAAAGTATATAGAGCGCGAGCTTTCAACGAGTCGCTCGATAGTAGTCGGGTGACGCGCGCCGCCGGAAAGAATGCCTCCCGCGCGATAGCGCGCTGCGGGGAAATTGACTTTTGGTATATATAGGCGCTACCGATGCCGGCGGGGGGATGAGGTGCTGGATTGCCTTCGATTTCAGGGAACGGGTGTAATGAGTGACGAGGTCACGCACTGCCAGGCGGACGATTGTTTTTTTTTCTTTTTTTTGGTACGTTCGTAGAAAAAAGACCTACCAGTCTAGCGAGCGTGCGGAATCAGTCACTTTGAACTGGCCTACCGGTTTCCCCTTACTCCGCAGCTTTTTGGCTCTCAGAGTCACTCGACGATAGGTGGCGCATCGCCTCTTTCCCATTTCCCACAACCACGTTTTGCGCGCAAAGTACAATGTATAAAGTGCCGTACCTATTCCAAAACACCCTCGTCGGGTCTGCTGCTTGGACCGCTCATATTATAACTGCAACTGAGTATCTCCGGATCTGCGAGTTCCACAGGTGAATACAGCTTTTTATGAACTCCATCAGCGGCGATTATATTTAACCTTCAAATTTCATTCGGTTTTAGGATAGTACTACATCCATAAATTTACTGTGTGAAATAAACAGTCCAATCTCTAAGTGACTAGCGCGCGCCGCGCTCCAAAACAAGCGCGAGTTATCACGCGACAACAATGATAAATCGCAAAACTAGCAACTTCCTCGATACAGTATAGAGCGCAGCTATATACTCGCGCAACTTTTTCCGCTCTTTCCAAAGCAGACACGTGCGCCGGCATCATTGATGGAAGCAGCAGCGTCTGTCGATTTTCGCCGAGCGCGCTGCTTCGAGAGAATCCAGCGTATATCTGTCATTTCTTCGCGCGCATTTGCGCGCCTTCCCCACAGGGCAGCGGCGGGCCAGACCTTCAGACTTTCCGTCACTTATTTATTTAACCGCTGCTTTATCTTTCCCCATCTCTCGCTCGCGCGTCAGTGTAGTTCTCGCGCGATTGACGTCTGCGCGAGCGCGAAAGAGAGAGCGAGAGAGAGAGAGAGAGAGAGAGAGAGAGAGAGAGAGAGAGAGAGAGAGAGAGAGAGAGAGCTGTCGCGGATGAAATATTTAACAACGCCCGGGAGCGATTCTCCCTGCTCGAAAAATCTCACGCCGCGCCGCCAGAGATGGAAAAGCCGTGTCTGACTCGATAAATAATGGCACCTGTTGTCAGGCCGCCGTGTATGTTCGGATTCAACTTTTTAATTAGCAAATTTTTATTGCCAAAGTGTTCGAAAAATCTCGAGCCGCGAGCTTTTGCCCGCTGCAGTGGAACGACTTGCCGGAGCTGTACGTTGAGCCGAAACCATTGCTAAAAGTTACCTCGTAAAGACGCCACGTGACTGCTGCAGTGCCGCTCGCAGAGGATATCGAGAGCTAACAGGGTTTGCGCGCGCTGGCTCCGCGAGTGTAAGGTACAGAGCAGCCGATTTCTCGAGGGCACTCGAGCCGTACTGTACGCTCCGCCGCAGTTGCGTATCAGGCTATGTGCAAGACATCGCCTGGCCGGGCCTTTGCGGATTTTAATCCTACTGGAGTGTTCCTCCCTTGTACTTAAAATTATTCATCCGCGGTGTTGCAGAACGATTCTTCGGTCTCAGCCGTTCTCTCGCTGCTCCAACAGAATTTTCGATCGCCCACTCGCTCAAAAGTTTCGGGACAGAGATTAGACGGCGGCGGGCCGGAGCTTAACGCCAACTCGAAGTCAATCTTGGGTTATGCAAACGCGTTTCGCGCGCCGCGGCTAGAGCTTTGGCTTCGACCGGCTACCTATACGCCGGCGAGCTTATACCCGAATTCCCATTAGCGAGCTGTTGCGCGCACTACCTTGCGAAAGTGTCGACCGCAATTACGCTCGGCTGACGCGGACTCGCGTTGATTTAATTTGCGGCAGCTCCGCCATAGGCTAAGGGGAGCTCGCGATTCATCCGTGCTTTCGAAGAATCGAAAGACTTTATCAAACGGCCAATTTATACAACGAAAAAGGCAATTTAAGCGCGAAAAATCTATCCGCTGTGTGTCTCCGATGCAGCGCGTCAAAATATACGGACTCAATCGAGATTTTGACAAAGCCGCGCGTATGTGTATGTGGCGGCCGGCATAACGAATCCCATCGATATGGCGTAAGTTAGATTGGGGCAAACTCGATATTGCGCCCAGCCGGAAACTTGCTAAAGGTTGCTGCTGCTGCTGCCGCCGCTGCTGCAGAGGTTTGAAACGCGAGCTAAAGCCTCGTTAAATCGAGTCAGCGCCTTCGCCCTATACACTGCACGCTCTCTCTCTCTCTCTCTCTCTCTCTCTCTCTCTCTCTCTCTCTCTCTCTCTCTCTCTCTCTCTGTATCTGTATACAGATATGCGAGAGTAGGTACTGCCGTCGAGTCGCTCGCGCGCGATACCTTTCGTAATGAGAGACTTTTATGCTCGCGGACGTTCTAACGAAGCAGAGCTCGTAAACGCAGAGACGCCGGTGCAGCCCTCTGTTGCGCGCGCGTTACGATCTCACGGCGAAGCCTCGAATTACTTGGCCGTTAGCGCACCCCCGCAATAGTCTCCGAGCTGCACGTGGCACCTTTGTCGCCGGCGCTCCCCGACTTCTCGACCTTCTCTATAGGCATCCGTTTCTTCCTATTCTCGCCGACCTGACTCCTTTGTTTTTTTAATTAACGTATCATTTTCTGGCCCTACGAGCTCTCGTCGTCTCCGGAATTTCGAGGAGCACAGCTATACTCTTTGCCCAAAGCACACGGGTGTACGGGAGATAAATCACCGTCGAGGCGAATAATGACGCTTTTTTTCAATCGATTCGCGTCCGCCGCTGCAGCGCTCGAGCCAGGCGACGACGGGCGAAAGTGGAAAATTAGAGCTTGTTTGCTCGAGGCTCGAATTGAGGGACAACGACACGAGGCGAATCACTCGCGCACTGACCTTCCCGGGGCGGGTTTAACGATCGCGCAGTAAAAGCGCACAGTAAAAAAGGAGCTCTCTCGCGCATAGAAGCGGTTTTAGTGTCGGCGGTATTGCAGTATCACGTCGCGCGCGCTGTCCCTATGAAAATATAATAGCCCTCTCTAATCTCCTCGAAATCCAATATGCTCTCGCACTAATAGCGACGAATGGCCGCATTTTCTGCCTCGCGCGCGAGCGAGAGCTTTTCCGGGTTCCTTCTCTTTTTCCTTTCCGGCCCGGCTAACGACTGCTGCTGCGCGCTGCGAGGGCTTTGCGCCGCAAAGCTCGTTCCAGCTGGAAAAATTGAAAAACTCGGGCTTTCTTACATGGCCGCTGGATTTCACTGTGCCGCTCCCGACGCGCGCACCACGAGAATTAAACCGTGACGGAATCAGAGTCAATGTCAGTCTCGGCGGTTCGAGCGAATATCGTTGTAAAATCGATTCTCCTCTGCTGAATGTTTCATACGCAGTATGCATCGGCAGCTGACACTCACAGCAGTGTACCCGATGCTGCGTCGGCGGAATTCGTCGTCGCTTCCTCTTTGCTTTTGTTTCGCCGGCGAGGCACCCCTTCTGCACTTGGCTGATCGACATTAACGGCTTTTCGATTGGCAACTACACGGCCGTTTCGCCACCGCAGGGGAAACTCGTTATGCGCGCTTTTAGAGACGGACGACAATGACGGAATAAATATAAAGCCTAGCGACAGGGATTTTCAATTTTAATCCGCCGAGCACCGCGCGGCCATGTAGATATTTAATTTTTCCGCTCGTTCTCTTTGACGCGAACACGAAAGCTACATTAGGCACGGCGTTAAACAAAAAAAAAAAAAAAATACGCGAGCCGTCGACGCGCGCGAGTCCAGTAATTTTAAGTCGTAAAATCAAAAAGCCCGCGCGCGTTGCCATGGATCCGCGCTCGCGCGCGACGACAAATCAAACTCAGTTCGACGTTTAATGGCCCGAGCCATGTGACAAAATCAATACAAGTGACAGAAAATTCAATGTTGTGTGTTTACTCGTGCGCGTGCTACAGTCCCCAACGCTCTCGTCCCGATGCGGCCCAGTCGTTCGTCGATCTTCGGAAGCGAGTCGTCCGTCCGTAACGTGTCTTCGTGAAATTTCAGTCCCAGTTCGGAGGTCAGGCCGCAACGAAATTCAAGTTTCCATACGGTAAACGACCAACTTTCATCGCTCGCGATTTTTTCATCTCGCTCTCTCGGCGTATCTATAGTTCGAGGGCGATAGCGAAATAACCTGATCTAAGGTCGCACGATCGAGAGGTTATAATGTGCTTGTCGTTTGAGCTAATCGTCCGGCGCTGTTTGCGTGAAATTTTTCTCCCGATATCGAAGTACGCGTCGGGCGCGCGACAGGTGAATCTAGGATTCGCATGGTTGTATTGGGAAGCGAGTACAGGACTGATCCATTGAATAATTCATGGCCGAGCGTTGCGGAACTATTAGCATCGCATTACATACTTTGACAGAGCAAGTCGTTTAATTTGACAGCTGATATCCGAGAGACAGGTAACTCGCTCATGGATACTATACTTCCTCGGGAAAGCCGACGTCGCGCCGGCGCGCCGCTGCATATATCGCTATATATACCATCTATTTCCATTGCTTGCTCGCGCGCGACTTGATGCGCGAATTATAGACAAGAATAATTCATATGGTGTAGCTCGCGCGTTGCATTTGTTTTGAAAAATTGATTGGCCGAGTTGTGTAGGCTGCCTACTGCAGCGACGCCGAAAATAAATAGCAGCTTCACCCTCGCAGCGGCTGAAATGATACAATTTTCCGAGCAGAAAGTCGACTCGGTTCGATCGCGAATAATCAATGGGAGATTAAGACCGGACGGAGCAATTTTCTAAAACTAATTTCGCCCGCGGCGGACCCGTCCAAACAGCTTATGCCCCCCCCCCTCCCCGACTTCGTTTTTTATCGCTCGCCCCCGCCCGAGGCCGATTGAGATTCTAATTAAATTTTGCACATTATCGCGCGCCAGAGACGTGTTCTTCTCCCCCAGTCCCTCGTTTTCTTTCATTCGTCGAGTTTTAATCCGACAAAGTAATATCTTAGGCCGCTGCATTAGGCCGACAGAGGGAGAGCGAGAGAGAGTAGACAGAGAGTCTTAACCCACGCGCGCTCTGCTCTCCCTTGGCCTCGAAAGCGCGAGAGACGGTAAGCCTTCTGCGAGCCGGGCTGTCTACTGCTAATCAATGATTCAACCTACCAATTACGAAAGCTTCTTGAAAAATGCCCTTTTCGTCTTTCGCTGCAGCGGCTGCTCTTCTATTCTTCTCCGCGCCTAGCTCCTCCTCGATATCTGTTCCGCCTGAAATATTCAGCGGCCTTATGTCTCGCGCGCGGTGAATAAAGCTCTCGCGCGCGTTTTGAAATATCGATGCGATCCGATTTGTTACCGGCCGTCGGTAAATTGAAAAATTAAAAGCCGTCCTCTCGTTTGCGGCCGCGACCGATCCCGGGCTAAAAAATTGATACACCGTGCGCGCTCAAAGCTCTGGCTGCGGATGCTTCGCATTGTCAAGACGCAGTTGGGCTGCAAAAATCGATAGTACTTTTTCTGTCGAGCAGCCCTTGCTGTACCCAGCGTCTGCGGTCCGAGATAAAAGAAGAAATAAAGATATGCGCGTAGCCTGTGTCCCTTCTCATTGAAAGACGTCCCGCTGAACACGAGTGGCTTTCGGACAGCGTATTCAGCAGCCTTTTTTTCCCCTTGCGGATGATTTTATTAAATCTGCGCCCTCATCACCCCGACGTAAGCCTCGGAGAATGTGCATGGGCTTAAGTTCTTGATTAAACTTTTGAAATTTGTTTCATTCTCTCGGCTTGCTTGGCGTAGCGATGCTCACATACCGGGCTGCTGCTATACACAGGCGTACAGAGTGAATTGTTGCATTCACGCGTCAGATCACTTATAGCGATGATAAAGCACGCCGAAAATAAACGAATCGAAAGCCCAATAAAGTCAGCTTGAAATTCTGTCTTGTTATTTCAGCTCTACGTCCCAGCCTACGCACTGTACCAAACTACGAAGAAAGAAAAAAAATAGTAAAACCCAGCAACAGCAGTGACATCTTGGGCGCCAGAACAAAGCTTTTAACGCTCCTTTCGCGCGGGCACGATCTGCGAAATTTTCTCCGAGGTATGTATCGCTTTTCGCATGTATTACGCCAGCGGCGAAGCGGCTGTCTGTTTACATTCGGCCCCGGGCTCGTCTTCCAAAGAGAGCCGAGCAAAATCGAAAATCGATAAAGCGCACGGCGTGTGACAGGACAGCGAGCGAAGCGCTTCATTAAGTTTCGACACGCTCCCGTGTATACGGGGCAGCCACCGCGCTTGTGAGAAAATCCCATTTGGCTCTTTTACATCGGCTGACGCCACCATCGTTGCGTCGCCTGTGTATCGTATATATTGGAATAGCAACAACTCGAGGTGATTCTGTCGCTGCGCACAAGTAACCGTGTGTAAGAGCATACGGGAGGAAGAATAATAATTACCAAACAGCCGATAATTACGCTCTGTCGTCTTAAAATGGCAGAAGCGTTTTTACAGTGAGCAGAGCAAAACGTTATCTCGGATGTGCTTACGATGAATAAGATCACTCTCGATGTTTTCCCTCAATTCGATTATTTGAAGCAACTAATTACGTTATTATTTATAACTTTATAACGGAATTCTTGTTTTTACAGCTTGGGACAAGCCTGTTATAACTTAAAAACGCATTGCGAATGAAAAATAATTCAATCTAAATGCACACGATCAATTAGCGAGAAACATGTGATCCGATATACAATTCGATACATTCGATATTGATAGGTTGGGAAATCTTATCTTCAAAAGTTTGACTAGCTTCGAGCAACAAGGTGAATATTATACACCATTTCTTACGTTTGAATTCCTCGACAAAAATCGCGTCCAAAAAAAAACAACGAAATTCTATAAAAAATGTACGTTGTTCACACTAGTTCTCAGCATTTTTCTTCGCTCAGCTCGTTACAGATTAATCTCCGCTTGGAAAATACGCTCCCTCCCACGATATTAGCTATCGCATAAGCAGCAGCAGCAGGTCAGTCGCATGGAAAAAATGCTAATTCCGTATAGCGCACACCGACTTCCTCCCTTTTTATATACCCTGGCTTTAATAACACTTGAACGGTTATCCTCGCGCTCGCACGGCTCACGCATCGCGAAAATAGATTTTTCTCCTCGCCCGCGCATAATTACGAATGATGTGAGCCCGGGCAGCTGCTGCGCTATTAGCTCACCTCAAGGAACAATAGCCCCGAGGATTGAGCTCGCTAAACACGATTATGTATACCTGGCCGACGGGGCTATTCCAAGTTTAATCTCGAAAAAAAGGAAATAAAACGCTCTGCGTACATGCACACACGGTGATGCATCATCTTCCCGAGCTTATCGAGCGAAGCAGGTAGAGTCCGCTCTCACGCGTAAAAAAAAGACGAGCCGTCGTGCGCGGGGGGGGGGGGGGGCTATTTTTATAACGACGACGCGTGACTGCTTGTCAGATTTTCATTACGCGCCGAGAGCTCCATAGAAGCTAGAGCTCCGCGGCCGGCAGAGATGGATTAGCAGTAACAGACGGGGGTTGGAAAAGGCGTTTGATTCTGTGGAATTGGATGAGAAATATTATCCTGTGTTCGAATGCCTTGTTTTGTTTCGCTTTCCCTGATCGTCGATTCCATCCGCGTTCCTATATCACGGCTCTCGTATACGTCGGATGGTCAAAGCTAGCCCAGCCAGGCTGATTTTTGCCCAAACCTTTCCGCGTAAAGCAAAAAGTTAACAGTTTTAATAAAGGCGCGGGCTCTTGCGGCAGCGCATTTCGTGCGTTTTGCATGAAGGAAATTTGTCGTAAAAATTACTTGGAGAGTCTCGTCGTAAAAGTGAGATACAGTATGGCATTTGCGTACACATATTACCGCGGCTGTGGCCGCCGGAATGGACTGAATTTTAGTGCGTAGCCCGCGGGATGAAAATTCACTGCCCGGAGCAAAAATTTTGGAAAAACCCGACGACTACCAGAAGCCAAACCAATGACGCGCAAGATTAAATTTTCTGACAAACTCGCCCGAATCCAGCGTATAGCAGTGATCGCAGAATAAATAAAGGGTATTATGTCGTGTATCGCACGAAGCGAAAGCGACTCGGAAGAAGCTGTAGAGTCCTGACAAATCTCTGGCCCGCAGCGGCTCATAAATTAGCTTGCGCTCGTGTGTTAAGTTACTCCTATAACCATCTCCCGAGAGTATACAAACATGCGCAATGCAGCAACGTTTAAATCGACTTCGATCGTGGTCCACACGTACACACACACACACACCAAGTGATGCTTTTTAGGCTTCGAAAACACGCTTGACAAATAATTTCACCTCCGCGGGAGGGACAGAGAGAAAGAGCGGGGGGCAGCCGAGGTTATTAATCGGAACGTTGGCTGGGCCCGGCCTGCTGCAAAAAGGAGGGAAATCCAGTTTCCGCGAAAATCGAGTTAACCGTAGCGTGAAACGAGCCGAAAGTTTCTCCTTTTGGGCTCCAACGTCCAGAAACTCTTTGAAGGATGTGCGCGGGAGTGCGGCCGCGCGACGCGTGTATACTGCACACACGCGCTGACTGGGAGAGCTGCCCACCGAGGCCCGTAACGGGCAAACATACATGTATAATACCGCGAGAGAGCAAAGGGCTTTTCCGGGCGACTCGTGCAGCAGCCAGCCCTGTTGTGCGCGTGTACACCTTCCGCATCTGCCCTGGTAGAATCGGTATCCAAGTTCTTGGAAGTTCTGAGGTTGTCAATCTCAGAACTTGGCAGTTTTATTTGTCAGTTTTTGTTACAAGATGTAACGCTTTTTATCCTCGTTCTTTGGCAGTTTTTAGATTGAGTATTCTTAACTATTTTCTTCCGAAGATAGTTGGTGAAATAATACGATACAGGTGCACGTTTTTAATGGCGATTCAAGGTTATAATTGGAAAATCATTACTAGCAGGCTTGCATTCGAGTTTTTTTAAATGAAAGTATACAGAATAATGATTTGCATGCAAAAAAACATCCGAAAAATTTCGAGCGACCGGGAACTCGAATCCGGGCCCTGCACAAAGATAGTCGCGCGCCTTAGCCAACCGAGCCAAGTAAACGTTGTCATTTGACCAACTATCTTGGGCATTACTTTTCAAAAACAGCTCGATCTAAGAACTGCCAAAGAACTAGGATAAAAAGCGTTACATCTTATAACAAGAACTGACAAAGAAAACTACTAAGTTCTTAGCTTTTTTCACCATTTTAAATCGGCCAATTTCTACCAGGGTGTGTAAGCGGGCTTTTTGCTTCGCGCCGATGAGGCGCCGGAAATCAGGATTCGAATTTCGAAGCTTTTGGATCGGCAGGGATATCTGAAGAAGCTTGTGTAAAATTATGAATACCTGCCAGGGTCTGTCGTACACTCGTACCGGGTGCGAAAGTTTTTTTCCCAATCTACAAATAGGCCAGTCAATAAACGATGAGCCGCCGGTCGAATTGAAGTAGAACTCGCCTTTAGCGCACACAGCGCATATCACACCTCCTCCCCTTCCTATACACTCAAAAACTAAGCATCATCCCGCTCGAAAACTGACATTTCGCGCACGTCGTTTGAAGTGTCAAACTCTCCGGCGGCGACCATAACTGACACGTTCGAGCAGCGCGCGCCTCGCGACGAGTAGACAAATATTATGTACACCCTGCTGCCGTGGGTACGTGCATTCGAAAGCCTCGCGCGCACTCCCCCGAGTGAGCTTGACCGGCGCAGTACTCGCCGCGCGTGCGGGCCACATAGTGCTACATTCAATAATGGATTAATCGAATGATTAACGAGAGGACGGGGCTATAGATTCAACGCCGGTACAGGCTCGCTAATATAATGATGAATTATTTAAAGGGATCGCGAGGGAGAGAGACTGCATCATTGAGTGGCAAATATGCAGGAAATTTATGCAAACAATGCCCAGTTGCGCCGCTCGATCTCCAGCCGAGTTTATACGCGTTTCGCGGAATACCTGCTCGGTGGCACCAGCTGCTGCACGAGCTTTTGGCGAAAATAATTTATAGACACGAGTAATTGCGCTGATGATACGTTTCCGTCCGATACAAGGAAATCGGAGCCACTTACTTACGCACATCGCCGGCGGGCAAATTCAATCCGAGCTGCAGAGTCGCTTCGCGAAAACTGTAATTCAAAAGGATATGCACACAGTACAGCCGCTGCTACGCGAACAGTGTGCAGACGGTATGTATAACAGAGAGAGGAACATATTCGCGGAGGATAGGAGCGAGCGCAGAAGAGAAAGCACAAATAGATCCGTTGGGGCGAGCGTACGTATGTTTCGAGTGTAATGCTATTATCCTCAACGTATTACGGCAAGTAGCCCGCGCATGTTCTTGAAATCCTGGCCTGCCCGTACCGGCGCGTGCACGAGCTCTTTCACTCCGGGGTTATACACACGGCCGCTTAAAACCCCCTGGCCTGTCGGTCGACCGCAGGACCGAGTCCTCTCCGTGTGGCCCGTATGTACCATATACACGCGTAGACCCGCGCGTCGTCGCTTCCTTCCTCTGTATAAATTCACTTTCCGCGGTTCCCCAAGGCGACGCGCCGTCGCCTGACTTTCCACGTACAGCTGTACTAGAGGAAAGTCATTTCGTCGCACGCGTAAAAACCCAAGGACGATTTTCTTTTATTCTCGCACGTGTACTCACACAAAGTAGACTTATGTACAATGTGTGTATGTACCTACGCACGTGTTGCTCCGAAACGCGCGCGCTTACACAAGTGCGATGCGGAGGTGGTGAGCAAACAGAGTCTATACGGATGCGCGCGCGCATTGTTATAACTCGCTGTGCCCTCTCTCTAGTCTCTACTCGCCGTGTATGTAGTGCCGTGCGCAAATAGGCTGCCGCGCGGCGCGGCCTAGGCGCGTATAGTATATAATTGCAACGAAAATTCGAATTAGCCGTAACTCTCTCTCTCTCTCTCTCTCTCTCTCTCTCTCTCTCTCTCTCTCTCTCTCTCTCTCTCTCTCTCTCTCTCTCTCTCTCTCTCTCTCTCTCTCTCTCTCTCTCTCTCTCTCTCTCTCTCTCTCTCTCTCTCTCTCTCTTGAAAACGGTTTGCCCACGTAGGAAATATGCTCCTTGGTCTGGACGAGAGCTGAGGCTCTTCATCGATAAACGCAATGCTACACTCAGGCGCTGTGAGCGCACGGGGAGAGCGGAGCTTCTCAATGAGGTCCTTCGACTCACCAACGAGGTCGACATGCGTTCTGCTCAAGAGCGTGAGTCCTTCCTTCGCCAACAACTATCAGACGCCCTTGATGAAAATAGAAATATCTAGAAGGTAATGCGTCATTTCGGCCTCCTGCCTGGGTGTAAGGAGGAGTTTTTTGGTTTTACGCCGGGGGAGCTGAACAAGCACTTCGCAGGAGTATCGGTGTCACCCCTCGAATATATAGACAATGCAACGGACACTATTTTACTTGCAAGCGAGGAGGGCTTTACTTTTAGCCCTGTTAGTATAAGCGACGTCGTCCTTGCTATATCACATTTTTCCTCGCAAGCGAGGGGTGTCGATGGTATTCCATGCGGGCTGGTCGTCAAGGCCCTCCCAATTATTGGCGAATTTATTCTTAATCTATTCAACTGCTCCTTCGCTCAGGGGATCGTTCCGTGTATCTGGAAGCAGGCACAGTTAATCGCGCTAAGACAGACCAGCGCTCCTTCCAATGTTAAGGAATTCTCGTCCAATTGCATTGCTCTGCTTCCTCTCAAATATACTCGAGAAGATCGCGCACACCCAGATCACGGAGTATCTCAATAAAAATAATATAATCGACCCCTTCCAGGCCGGTTCCGAAAACACCACAGTACACAAACAGCGTTATTAAAATTGACCGACGACGTACGCATGGCAATTGACAAAACGAAGGTGACGTTTATGCTGCTGTTTGACTTCAGCAAGGCCTTTGACACCATCTCACCTTCCAAATTACTATCTAAGCTGAGACAGCTGGGGTTCTCTAGGGCGGCTCTCCTGTGGATTAAATCATATTTACAGGGTCGATCTCAGATGGTAATTTCGAATAAAAACGGAACTTCAGAGTGGCTTGAAACCAATCTAGGAGTTCCACAGGGTTCTGTCCTGGGACCCTGCTGTTTAGCCTCTATGTCAACGACTTGCAAAATATACTCGACGGCAACACAATTAAACATCTTTTTTACGCGGATGACCTCCAGATCTATCTACACACCAACAAAGATAATTTCCTGGACGGCGTGGCTCGACTGGCAGAAGCGTGCCGCTGGTTTCTGGCTGGGCGGAGAGCTCCGGTCTGCGACTTAACTCCGGCAAAACCAAGTCTATATTTTTCGGGTCCATGAAGAACGTTAATGATATTAAATTATGGAACTTGCCTGGGGTTCCGTTGGCGGACGGAGTGATCGTCCCATTCAGTGAGACGGTCATGAGTCTCGGTGTTGTATTGGATAGCAAACTTACTTGGAAACCGCAGGTGGATGCTATCACGAAAAAAGTAAATAAAGCCCTGTATAGCCTGCGATTTATCAGGGGCTGCACCACTCAGACTCTCCGCAGAAGGCTAGTTGAGACACTTATCCAACCGCACATCGACTACTGTACTGTGACTATCCTGGACGCGTCTAACGAACAACGAATACGGATACAGAGACTGAGCAATTCGTGTGTGAGATTCATCTTCGGGGTTAGGAGGGATGAACACATCAGTCCGTACAGGAGGCGTCTAGAATGGATTCGCACCGATTCCAGAAGGCTCTACTTTGAGGCCATTCTATTATACAGAATAATCCGGATCGGTGAGCCTTCGTATCTGGCCTCGTTGTTCAATAAACAAAAGCAAACACCCTCCAGTAGGGGAGTTCCCCCGGAACTGAGCATCCCTGCCGTGAGTACTGAAACCGGGGCTAGGGCCTTCCAGGTCCCAGGGTGCTCGGTTCTGGAACTCTCTCCCTTCTACTCCGCGAAACCTGCCATCTCTCGCCTCCTTCAAGGGGGCACTACGGCGGCACCTCCTGGCCACTCAATCGTGACGACTCTGAACCCTCTGGCGCTGCATTCTTAATCTTAATCTAGTTTTAATCTAGTCAGACTCGGCCCTTTTTTTTACTTTGGCATTTGGAACTCGAAAGTTCTTCGCCTCATCTACGCAAGCCTTCCACGCTGCCCTATCTTGTATCAATCCCACCCAAGATGCACCTCTCCGATCGACACCCACCCGTCCTATTTCTACTAGATCCGCTTTTACGTTGTCCTCCAATCTACGTCTAGGTCTACCTACAGCTCGCGTTACCATCGGCCTACCCTTCATGGCACGCGCTGCCGTACGGTCGTCTCCCATTCTCGCTACGTGCCCTGCCCATCCCAATCTGCGTGATTTTATTATTCTGTTAATATTTGGTGACGCGTATAGATTGTTTAACTCATCATTGTGTAGTCTCCTCCATTCCCCGGTTTCCTCATCTTTCTTCGGCCCGTATATTTTTCGCAAGACTTTATTTTCAAATACCCTAAAACGGTTGTCCGCCTGCTTAGTGAGAGCCCACGTTTCGCACCCGTACAGAACCACCGGTAGTATTACGGTCCTGTATATTCTTGTTTTAACGTTTTTAGACAACAGCCTCGACTTAAGTAAATTACTCACGGCGTAGAAGCAAGCATTATCCGAATGGAGTCTCTTATTTATTTCGACATTAATCTCGTTTCTATCATTTATGGTCGTACCCAGATACCTGAATTCGCTAACCTTTTCAAAAGTAAAATTCCCAACTCTGAGATCTTCCTCCCTTCTGCAGATGCCTAGCTTATCCACAATCATGTACTTTGTTTTTGATTCACTCACTTCTAACCCTGTATACTCCACCGCTTTTATGAGGATTTCCGCGTTTCTTGCTACCGTTTCCCTACAATCCCCCAGTATATCCAAATCATCTGCGTAGCCTAGTATCTGCGTTGTTCCATTAAGCATTGCGCTCAGCTGGCTAACCTGCATTTTTCTAACGGCATACTCTAACGTTAAGTTGAACAGCACCGTAGAGAGCCCACCCCCTTGTTTTAAACCATCGGGTATCATGAAGGGTTCTGATACATTACCGCCTACTCGGACTTTTCCCGTGCTTCCGTTCTGACATATTTGAATTAATCTCACGAGTTTTTTCGGTACACCGAGAAGTACTAGAATTTGATACATTTTGCTTCGCTTAATAGAGTCGTACGCTTTTTTAAAATCTATAAATAGTTGGTGTATGGTTTCGCAAAATTCCCACTTTTTCTCTAACAACTGTCTTATGGTAAACATTTGATCGCTCATCGATCTCTTGCGCCGAAATCCGCACTGATAATCTCCTACTATATCTTCCGCGAATGGAGTGAGTCTAGCTTGTATTACGTTTGACAGAACTTTGTAGCACGTTGCTAAAAGTGAGATACCCCTATAGTTATTGCAGTCCGTCTTATCCCCCTTTTTAAAAATCGGTATAATGATAGATTCCTTCCAGTTTTCGGGTATTGTTTCATTTTTCCAGATAGCACATACTAGTTTATAGATTTTGAAAGTGAGCTCGACGCCCCCATATTTGAGTAACTCAGCTGGTATAGAGTCATTTCCCGCGGCTTTGTTGTTTTTTAGTTTTTTAATCGCGGCCTCTACTTCTTGGTAGCTCGGTTCCTCCACGTGGAGTTCAGCAGTGTGAATTTCGTCCCCTAATTCTTCGCTATTTTCGTGCACGTTTAATAATTTATCGAAATAATTTTTCCACAGCGACAGTAATTCGTTGTCATTTGTTACGAGGTCCCCGTTTTCGCCCTTCATCAATTGCGCTCTACTCCTAAAACCCTTTCTGATGGCGTTAATCCCTCTGCACATTTCGCGGGGGTTATTTTCCTTACTGTTAGTTTCTATTCTCCTAATAAGATTCTTTTGATACTCCCGCTTCTTAATTCATTAGATCGTGCTCGTCTGTTTCCTTACGTTAGAATACTCTTTTACGGTCCTATCGCTTCTATTTTGTAAGCTATCTAATTTAGCCTTTTTGCGCCTTTCAAACCAGAGTTCGCACTCTTCGTCAAACCATGGTTTGCTCTTTGGCTTTTTCTTTTTACCCACTACTTTGTTCGCGGCCTCTTTTACCGTTTTTTCGATGTCCCCCCATAAGCTATTCGGTTCGTCACTCCCCTCCGGCGATGTGTTTGCTTCTTCAAGTGCCTGAAACCTGTTATTAATTTCTATCTGGTACCTAATTCGCTCTGTTCTATCTCGTAGCTTCTCAATATCGAAGCTTTCTACCTTGTTTGCTTGCTTACTATTTTGATTCGCTACTAGTCTAGCTCATAATTTGGCTACTACTAGGAAGTGGTCCGAGTCGCTATCTGCCCCTCTGTAAGCCCCTACGTCGAGAACGTTAGTATGATGTCTTTTTTCAATGAGGAAATGACAAATCAATTTGGTTCTGTGTGGCCCCGTCCGGCGATGTCCACGTTGCCTTGTGTATGTCCTTGTGCTTAAAACACGTAGTTTTGATTATAAGATATTTTGCCGCCGCGAAATTTATGACCCTAATACCGTTATCATTGCTGGCTTCGTGCGGGCTTTCCTTCCCTATAGTACGCCTAAACATTTCCTCCCTACCTATTTTAGCATTGAAATCGCCTAATACTATTCTTGTGTCGTAAGACGCGAACTGGTCGATTACCTGCTCTAAGATTTCGTAATAGAGATCCTTAGCTTCTTCTTCTTTGTCCTCCGTAGGACGTAATAGAGATCCTTAGCTTCTTCTTCTTTGTCCTCCGTAGGACAGTGTACATTAATAAATACATATCTATACCATTCACCTTCGATAATGATGTACGAGAGCCTATCATTGACGGATTTGAAACTTTTAACCGAATGTATGATGCTTTTGCTTACGAGAAATCCGGTGCCTAGAGATCCGCCACTCCCGGCCCCATAAAGGTACGTGAAGTTACCCGATGCTAGTACTCCGCCATCCAGCCACCGCGATTCCTGTATTGCTACCAAATCTAGATTGTACCTATCAGCTTCCTTTACGAGTTCTTTAAACGCGCCTGCTCTGTATAGACTGCGAACATTCCATGTTCCGACTCTTTTGGTTCGGATTTGATTTTTTTGAGCCATGATAGTATGTTAAACCCGCGCGCTTCGAATCCTGTTCCGATCGCAGGTGAGTCCACCGTTCTAGAGGTGATAACCCCCATACCTCTCTAGAACTAAGTATGAGAGCTTTCCGACTTTGACGAGGACAGTGTCAACTCGTCGTCAGACACACTACGGTTTCATTCTCGCATCCTAATGCCCCCTGCAAGGCAGCGCGCCTTCGCCGGCATTGTTACCGCGTAAGACCAGGTGACGAATCATTCTACACATCCCCTTTCGGGGCAGTTGTCATCGCTCCCGCATCCTCCTCGGCAGCAGGATTTTTGCCCATTTTTGTAATGTGTGATGAAAGAGATAGATTGAGAGATAAGAGATAATGTGAAGTGTTTTTTTGTTGTGGTGCTTGCGTAGTGTTTCTAGATGAATGCGTTCGACAATGTGGGCTCATCACACCCACGCCTGTTCCTATCGGCTGTCCGCGGCTGCTTATTCAATTTATTCGCAGCTAACCTCTTTCTCAGGAGCTGTTCCTCTATCCGCAACCTAAGGACGCGCTGTGTAGTGGTGATAGGCACCCACCCGTCCGATCTGGACGACAACGCCCAAGACCCGCTTAGGGTAGCGGCATTGTAACAGTCAGACTCGGCCCTTAAGCCGTAAAAATTCTGTCAGTATTACGTATTTTAGATTTCAAACGTACAATACAGATAGGTCTATGACCAAACCTTAAATGTACAGCGTAATATTAGAAAAGTTTAATGTGATAATTAAATATGACGAAATGTGATTTTATGTGATTTTATGTGACGGTATTTTTATATATTTTATTTTCTCTTTTTGTTAGACTGTATGCGACACAGTCTTTGTGATCTAAATTGTATTATTTTTTGCTTTTAGCAAATAAAGATCTCTCTCTCTCTCTCTCTCTCTCTCTCTCTCTCTCTCTCTCTCTCTCTCTCTCTGCTGTAATTGCTGTTTTGAGCTAATGCGATGGTTTGTAAATGATGGCTGCTGCGCGTGCGGGCGGGTTCGTTATTTAATTTTAATTTGCGGCGGTGCGCAGTACACACGCTGCAGTTAACCAAGCGCGTATACATTGGCCTAACAATTATTTGCGGTCGAGCGTGT
This sequence comes from Nasonia vitripennis, assembly GCF_009193385.2. Lineage (NCBI taxonomy): Eukaryota > Metazoa > Arthropoda > Insecta > Hymenoptera > Pteromalidae > Nasonia > Nasonia vitripennis. Next base: position 26,357,015 of record NC_045758.1, on the reverse strand, counting down.
GTGTACTTCGGCTTCTTCGCTATAACTAATTCACCCGATCGCGAGAATGGCGTCCGCCCGTATAGCCTAAAGAAATGACGCGTACCTCGCGGGCAATCGAAGAATTTAGCAAACTTTGTGAAGAGCCCAGCCGGAGGCCGAACGACGACGACGAGGAGCTGAGACGCTGGTAAAGTTGCGCGTGTCCCGCCGGACTGCAGCAGCCGCGGCGGCCTCCCCGGAGGCTCATCGTTCGCGCCTCTTCGCGCGCTTTTGCATACACTCTACAACCCCCCTCGGCTGGCGCTCTCTCTCTCTCTCTCGCTCTGCGCGAGCGTGTGTGTTTTATTAAAGAGCAATGCATTTTCGCGTTGACGAGGGGAATCGCCCGACCCCGAAACCGGCGTTTTGCATCAAAAATACATGCGCCCGTTCGCTGGGACTCCGGCACGTCGCATTTATGAGCGGCTACGGGGGCGGGCTTTTAAATTTGCATTTGGATAATGTCGCGGACATTAAATAATTTCCAAGGGCAGGTGCCTGCTCGAGAGGCTATATGACACGTTCTTTCGGGCTTTTCGAGAGCCTCGAGGGGTGCAATTTTTTGGTAGCGGTATGGTTTTTGGCTCGAACATAACAACGAGAATTAATTTTCGGCAACGGATCCGAAATTGTTGCTCCAACTTTATCCCTGCGCACCACCGAGACTGGAAAGAATCACAGCTACGACGGACCGTCCCGGGCGAAAATTCATTGCTCCATTTAGTTTGTATTAGGTGCGACTCGCGCTTTCATGCTCGCTCGGTCCGCCCCGAACCGTTTCCACTCTGCCCCGAAAAAAGAAGGAAAAAAGGAAGACCAATGGAAAAAAACAGCGTGCAAACGCTGCGAGAGAGCGAGAGAAAGCTTCTACCCTATACAGCGCGCGACGAGTGGAAACACAGGTTGTTTCCGTTCGGCGCGAACAATCGATTGGCCCGCTCTTTCGCACGTGTGTACGCCATATAGCTATAGGCAGCAGTACACAGTAGTAGCAGTAGTAGTATAGTAGTATCCCAGCCGGTCTCTGTTGTCGCGCAGTACCGCCGCCGCCGCCGCCGCGATAAAGTCAATCTCTTTCTCTCCGCCTCTGGCTCTCTCGCTCCCTCAGTGAGTGTGATAAATTAGTCGGGCCTTCATAAACATTTCACAGCTGCAGCCGACACCCCGGTATGAGGCTCCCCCCTCCCCCTCCCTCGCCCTTTTCCCTTTCTTCCTCTGCACCCTTTGGCCCCCGCAGCTATAGAGTGCGTTGCGCCGAGTGTATGTAGTGTGCCGGCAAATACGAAGCGGCGCGGCCCTCGGTTTTGTACCGCCGCCACGCAAAGGGCCGCGAATCGAGCCGCCGTCGCTGAACTGCGCGGTTCGTTGGCTGAGCGGACGGTCAGCTCGATCTACTTTGCGTCGGAGTTTATGGAGCTGGCTGTGCCGGCTTTGATGGGCTTGATTAAGCGTCGCGGGTTATTAGCTTGTCGGGGGTTCGCCAGTATACTTAAATCCGTCTTGCGGATATTGGGGTTTTGTATATGCGTCGAGCAAGGGCGATAAATCATTTATTACAAAAGATTAAAAACATTCAATCTATATATTTTTGATAGAATTACGTAAACGCACTTACCTGTGCTGAGGTTACGAATACCGTCGTCGTTTCTTGTACATACCGATTCGATTAATTTTCGCAAACTCGGAAATTTCTCGTAATGGCAGTAAAAGCCATCCGGCAAAGGAACTTAAAAATCCATCCTACTGATCTACGATCAAACTCTCGCGTTCCAGCCGCGCGTCATTAAAAATAAAAAGCTCTCCCGCCCCACTCTCGGTAATTGCCCAAAAGCTCCGACTTGTTTTCGGGCCTCTCAGGAAGCATTTACTCGCGCGATCACCTTCGCGCGATCCTCGACAGCCGCGCCGAATTAATTCCGCTTTCTCTTTCTTAGCTATATATATATATATATATATATATATATATATATATATATATATATATATATATATATATATATATATATATATATATATATATATATATATATATATATATATATATATTATATATATATATATATATATATATATATATATATATATATATATATATATATATATATATCCCCACCTACAACGTAGAGATAAAAGGAGCCGAGCGCGAGGAGAAGTCGCGTCGCGCGGAACGACTTCCTTGCTTCCGCGAATTAGGGACGAAAGTTGCGCAGTTTGCGCGCGAAAGATACGCGCGGAATAAGGCAACATGACGCCTCCGTCAATAAAATAAATTTTTTACGAGAACCCGCCGCGCGCTCGCGCTAGCTGGGCTGGCTTAACGAGGCCCTCGATTTACGACGCCGCGGAACGAGCGTCGCCTCTAATTTCCTTCCCCGCCGCTTTTTTTCATACATCTCCCGCTCGGATTATTGCATCGCCTAGCTGTCGCGCGCGGAAATTATATTAACCGAAATAAATCGATGGATAATCACGAGGGGGTGTGTAGCTCCTGCATATACGCAACCTTCCAAACAGCTTCGCTTCACGCATCAAAAAGCTCGCTCACTCATCAGCGGGGGGTAGACTGCAGCGGCGGCAGCGATACACGGTTCCGCATCGGCTAAACCAGTGACCCAAATAATGCGTCTCTCTCGCTGTCCGTTAATTACACTTCGATGTAAACTCTATGGCGGCAGAGAGCGTGGCCCGCTCCCGATTGCTTACGTACGCTGAAAATTTGATGAAGCCGCTCAGCAGAGCGCAGCCTTTATCGCTCTCTGTCCCGCGCTTATACGTACGGGGCAAACGAGGTAACGCGAAAAAGGGCGTCGCGAAAAAAGCAGCACCGAGTGATGAACGCGGCGACGAAGAAGAGCGTGATTAAACATCAGGGTAGCTTCGAAAGCGCTGCAGTGTATACTGCGCGAGAGACGGGGCTTCCTTCCCCCACGGTATACTGCACACCCGCGCACGGTTAAATAATCCAAGAGAATTGTAATCCGCGATATTAAATTTAGTTTGCCTCGCCGGTAGGGCCGGAAACTGCAGGTATGCAGACACACACACATACGACCCCGTAGTCCGAGCGTTAACTTAAACGCTGCGGTTAAACCCTTTAATTAATTACCTCTTGCCGCGGCGGCAGCGTCGCAGTATGGTTGCGCTCCTCTTCCTTGCGTCGCGCTGCTATCGTTAACCAGACAAAGTCGCTCTGCAGCCCGCCGCGAGAGCCAACTTCCGCTTTTAAAGCATTACTCAAGTATACACTGGAAAATATATATATGCTGTATAATACAGGCTCTTAATACGCCCCCCGACTCTCTCTCTCTCTCTCTCTCTCTCTCTCTCTCTCTCTCTCTCTCTCTCTCTTTCTCTCTCTCTGCGGCGAGACACTGTATTCCTCGACCCGCTCGCCGCATATACTCTCCCCGCGCACCTCCTCGGGGATAGATAAGCGCGCGAATTCCTGCGCGGCTTCCGCGAGCTGCTAATATATAATATAGAAGTTCCGTGTAATTTTACGCGCGCGCGTATGCAGGGGGCAAAACGGACCCCGGATTATGCCAAGTATTTTTTTCAACAGTTCGCCCCCGCCGGGATTATTAAATTTGCAGCATTTTTACCGGAGCGATTCCACGACGTTTTTCAATAATATCGTTTCTCATTTTCGCAATAATGTTAATCAGAAAAATGCGTTCGTCGAATTTCTCGAAAAAATTCCGGCGACTCGAATTCGCTTCGGCAAATTAATCAATTCGCGTTTATTTCGCTGCGGACTGCCAGCGACTCTTCGCTACAGAGCCGAGAGAGCACGTCATAACAACGAAAAAAAAAATCGTGCATATCTGAGCGCGGACGCGCGGGCATTTACTATATGTAATTGAATTCGCCGGTCGAGCTGCACACCGCGTATGTATGCACACAGAGCAGCAGCAGCAGCGGCCGGTGAGCATCAAAATTTCAGAGTCAAAAATAGCCGGTTCCGCGCGAGCGAATGAGTGCACTGCGCAAAGTGCCCTATGCAAATTCAATCATTTTGCGAAATTAATCGCATCTCAATGGGCTGACCCTCGCGCGCGCGCACGTATCTCGAGTTATTCGCGAAATTCGCCGGCGATTAATGATTTATCGCAATGAGTTTGGTTATATATAGTATATTATATGCGGTGCACACATACTGGGTATAGAGAGTATGTATTTTCGAGTGCAGGATTGTCGGAAAAATAGAAACGCGGGCGACAGAGAGGGGCGCAGGATCGAACAAGTGGAGCTTGTTTCGACGCGCTTCCGCAGAGGCCTTTTAATTATACAGCTGCGAAATTGGAAGGGTTTTCGGCCGAATCAACGAAATTCGGTTATTTTTCATTCGGAAGCCAGCGCACGCAGCAGTGTATAATCCCTCGCCTGCGCCTTTGTGCGCTAATTTTCGGATCGGCCGATTGCTATCCGACTGTGTTTCTTCGACATCGAGCTGCCTGACGATCGATGACGTTTGACTGTTGGTTTTTCGACTGCGAATCGAGTGATCGCGGATGTGTATCGGTGTTTTGACGAGGGGATTGGATTAGATACGCTGAAAATTTAATTGGTTCACTTTCGACGATTATTGTTTTGACAAGCGTTTCCCGACTAGCTTTTGAATCGATTTCGAAAAAATGCTGACTTTTACCTATCGAATATACTAGCTCTAGTAATCAAGTTTTTCGGTAGGAAGTAGAGCAGGTGTCATATTACCCTCAAAATCGCGTGCGGATCTCTCGTAAAAAGCGAATCTCAACGAGTCCGGGAATCAGAGCGGAGAGCGACAGCAGTTCGCTCACTCGCAGTAATTTCGCGGAACAAGCTCCGTCTTGTCATTCCTTCTGCAATTTGGGCCAACAACATCAACGTCGCGACGCCAACCAGTCTCTCCCAGCACCGAGTGATAAGCGAGCTGCAGCGGCAAGTCGAATGACATAGCTCTTGGTTATTTTCAAAGTTCGCCGAGAAAATATACGCTCGATGCAGTCGTTGTAACTGTCGCGATAAAATTCGCGCCCTATCCAATTAAACCTGCGCGGCAGCGCGTGGTTGCGCGCGATCGCTGCACGGCGGCGCTCGAGAGTTCGCGGCAAAGTTTTCGAGAGCGATAGTGTATGTGTGTGTGTGCAGTGTGTATCGGCTGCAGGGAAAAAAGCTGGCCCGGGGGAAATATTGTTCGCGAAATAAACCCGATAAATTCCCTTTGCCGCAAAATGCGCGGTGCGCGCGCGGCCCGTTTTATCTTATTTATGAGAATCTCTCTCGCGACAGAGGGACTTCGCCGTGGCAAAATGTCATTTCTATGCGAGCGAGCGTCGCGTCGTCTTCTTGCTCTCGCGCGCGCGCGACTCAATCATCTCGAGATCTAAAGTTCCCTCTTTCTCTCTCTCCCTCTCTCTCTCTCTCTCTCTCTCTCTCTCTCTCTCTCTCTCTCTTCGGATTGATGCTCAGCTTTGATACGGGCAAATCGATCAATCTTCGGGCACGAGTATGTGCACATTTACTTCGCGGCAAAGGAGAGAGAGATGAAAGTAATGCACGGGCTGGCGTTTGAAAAACACCGAGCGTCTACCCACTCGCTCTTTTTCTCAGCTTTCTAACGAGTGCAACGCGCGCGCAGGTGTCTTTTCAGCTCGCGGAAATCCGAGGATAATGCGATTAATCAGCGAGACTCTTTCCGCTGCCTTGAGGAGGTTCTGCTGCAGCTGCATGCAAAAGCTCGCGCGCGAAAGGTCTCTTTCATCAGACGGGAATTTCGTCGCGTATAAAAGCCGCGCGCCACAGCAACTCCGCGCCGCTATTAATTATTCCCTTTTACAACGAGGTGTATTTTGGAGATCTGGAATACTGTAGCGCGAATGATTTTACTCTCTCGGTATACGTCCGATGTAAAGTTGAGCAGCTTCGAGCAGTGAGCTGATGTACTTGGCTCGAAAAAAGTTGTCTACATAAGCAGCAAGTAGTAAGAGTCAAGCTTGGGGAAGACAGCCGAACTGTATTATGAGCCACGTCCTGGTTCCATCTTTTATTCATCCGGATCGAGCGTTCGCAATTTATCTTCTAATTTTAAACGTAACAATCCACCTGATCGTCGACTCCTCGACCTACATAAAACACCGTCACCCCGCGGTATAGCGACTACTCGGAGAGAAATAAGAGATAAAGCCGTAAAAGGTGTTAACCTCAGCCACAGAGAGCAGCGGCAGCACGACCCTCCGCACAGAGAGAGAAAGAGAGAGAGAGAGAGAGAGAGAGAGAGAGAGAGAGAGAGCACTGCAGCTCTCGCTGTTTTACTCCCGCTCACCTTGCGCGCTGCATGTGGAATGAAAATTCAGCAGGTACAGAAAAATCAGTCTTTTTACTTTGCTCCGCCGCGGAATGAAAAATACCGGCAGCAGCAGCAGCAGCCCGAGGTTGACTACGTGTCGAACGTGTATGTGTGTGTGTGTACGCGGAGGCGCGCATTACACGGGACGCGTTCGGCATCGGCAAAGCTCCGCAGCCTTATCATTCACTAAGACGCGAACGTGTCCGAGGCGCTTTGCCGGGATCCCTCGCCCGTATGTATCCGAGACAAGGTGATAAAATGCGCGATGCATGACGAGCATGAAAATGAAGACCGCTGCATATAGCAGCAGAGTGTATAACTCTCTCTCTCTCTCTCTCTCTCTCTCTCTCTCTCTATCTCTCTCTCTCTCTCTCTCTCTCTCTCTCTCTCTCTCTCTCTCTCTCTCTCTCTCTCTGCTGCTGCGCTGCTCTGCTGCACCGCTGCGTTGGGGTTATGTGCTCGCGCGTGTGTACGCAAGAGCCGGAGGTGAACCGCGAATCCGGAGCAGCTCCGCCGATGACAATGTACTATGATTTTCATGCGCGCATCAGCCGGAAAATCTCGAGGAGGAACGCGAGAGCGAGCTCTACTGTGCACAGTAATACATTTTTATTATTTTATACGGCGACGAGAACGCGCGGCAAAGGCTCTATCTGTCAACGCGCGAGTAATGCCTTCGCGCTCTTCTCGTTTTATGGGTGGGGATGTAATAACGAAGGGCAAATATGTGTCGTATTTTACATGCCGCTGCAGGCAGCTTTTCTCGCCGTTATTTATGTCTCGTGACGAACGGCCAAATGAAAGGATTTTTATGGATCTAGCCGAGCTTTTAGACGCCACTGCTGTTATATCGTTGGAGGGGGGACGTCTTTTTAGAAAAACGTCGAAGCTGGATTTTAGCGCGCACGACCGAGTAGACGAAAAATTAATGTTAAACCATTCGACTCATGCATCACTCCATATCCAGCACCTACGGGTATGAATTATAAATCGGACTCCCGTTCCGCGTGCTCGAAAGCTCGGCAATTGTCAGGGGGAGTTGCCTTTATTTGCAAGTTCTTCGCAGTCGCGCTCTGAATAAAACTTCGGCACAGAGACGTGGATTATACAGGGGGACGCGAAACTGTCTATAGATCGTTGACGTTTTGCGGTCTCGGGTCTCGGCTCGCGTTCTTAAATTTTAATGAGCTCGTCTTGTGTTTCGAGGTCGTATACGTTTTTTTGCGCCGCAAACTTTTTCGCGCTCGGGGTCCTGAATTATTGATCATCATCGGTAACCTGCTCGAGCGCGAGCATCGATTGATTAATTAATTGTCGGTGTGTACGCTTGCTACATAAATTGCTATCAGAAATTTTGATAAAATTAGTCTGACCTTTCGATGGCAAAGGTGAATGCGGGTAGCGGCAGCAAAGCAGAAACGATGTAGACGATGACCACGGCTCCAACTCTGAAAACACAGAAATGAACATTTTTCAATCCCTTGATGCTTTTGGCAATTCAATATCGTTTCAATACGGAGATCAAAAGCCGCCGCGCGGCCACAGGCAGAGCCGTCCAACTTTTTCTCGAAATATCACTGGCTACGCGACAGGCATATTCATCCCAGTTCATTTAAAATCCTAAGAGCTTCATTAAAAGCATTATTGGTGGGCTAAACAGCCATACATTACGTCGTGCTCATTACAGGTTCAGCGCGATCGCTTCCTAATACAGGAAGCGCCGTATGCAGCGGCCAATACTCTTCGATAAATGAATTTACAAGCCGCACGCGATTCGGCGCTTTCAGCTCGCTCAATTGGCAACATATATTAGGCATGTATATTAACGATCAAACGTTTGCATTTTTCCAGCCGTTCCACACGTAACCGAGATAATTATCCTGCTGTATGCTATGCACCATCAACAAACTGCATATAAGTTCAATCATACATGCTATACAGCACATTCAATCTGCTCGGCTATATTCGTATACGCGAACACAAAGGCAAACAATGCGAGGAATCCGAGACCGAATCAAACGAAATTAATTATAACGCCGTTCTTTCTCCGGTCCAGACGCTGTTGCAGCACAGGCTACAAAAGAGCTGCATCGCGGTGTTCGTTATTTCGCCTCTCTCTCTCTCTCTCGCGCGCGCGCGCGCGCGCGAATATATAGAGTTTCATCGAGCGCTCTGCATCGTCGACAAACTTTGATGTTTGCACGGTTTTTGATCACGCGTCGGCTTAGGCTGCACTCGCGCCGCGCGTTTCAAGGGGGGCCCGACCGGTCAGTGCAGCAATGCGTCAAGGCTCTACACAGGGAGCGAAAAGAGTCAAAACGCTGAGCCTTTTGACGAGCTTACGCCTCTGTACACTCGAGGGTAAAATGCCCGTCGTCTTTTTTTGTTGCGACTCTGTGGCGCGTTCGCTTCAAAGGGTAATAATTTGCTTGACTTGATGACGTTTTAAAGCACTGACCCGATGGCGTTCAGCCGGAACCGACATTTTTTAAAGCTTCGAGCTGATTCAAAAGTTAACGGTTTTCAAAAGAGGAATTTTCGCAAATATCTCGTCCAACCATTCGCGGGACGAAGACTCGAACGAAACCATGAAGTTCCTCGCTTTGAAAACGGTACTCCTGCGTTGCCCTTTAATTAATCAAGCGAACCTGTTGAAAAAAATCGTTCCGCGCTGCACTGGAGAGAAAATAAAATCTCTTCTCCCCGCGCTCGAGCGCGCACAAAAGAATCTTAATTACGACCTCCCTCCAATAATCGTCACACGAGATCCGTCACAACGCGCGCAGCCAATCAGGTAAAAAAAATTCTCGATAGGACTTCGCCGGCTAATTAATTAATTTCCTCCCTCAGTCTACGCGCAGTATTGGTCGTCGGTCGCTTCCCCCGGCGACGCGCATAAATCTGCCCTATGTGAAAGGTCGCATTTTTCCGAAAAGCCCTCTGACGCGCAAAATTGCAACATCGAGCGGACTGACCGGCTTGTATCAATATCTTTGACATAGCGCGCGTCGCGAGCATCAAGATTTCCACGAATTCTACATCACTCAGGGGAGGCAAGCGATCGCGAGTGCTATGCTGCTGCTGCTGCGCGCCGCGTATACCAAATGGCCGCATCGATCAAGCGTATTTCGACGCGCGCGCGCTCGCGCTTTTGTTGCCTTTGTTGTGTTGCTTTTTTTTCTTTCTCTCTTTTTGCGCCCGAGCGTCGAAGGGAAGTTGCGGCCCATCGCCATTCGATCCATCAAATACCGCAACGCCATCGCTGCGCTACGCCGTGTACATGTGTGCGTGTGTTACTTTGTCGAGCGCTTCGAATAATCAGCGAATAACTGAAAGTATTCTACGTCGAAAGCTCGAGCGAGGAAAAAGCATTGCGGAAAAGCGTTCTTTTTATTTTCATCGTTCTTGTATGACGTTGTTCCGTTTGACGGATTTTTATTTCGTATGTTTGACGAGATGATTGAAATGCCGTGTGGACGTGCTTGCTGAAATTACGAGATTGTACAGCTATTTCGGCCATTTTTAAATCGCAGTGTACGCATAGGAAATGTTTTCGACAGCGTATACAACAAATATCGTGCGTCATTCGCACAGAATATACGCGAAAAAGAGGTTCAAAGCGGAATAAGAGAATTTTCAATCCGAACCGAAATGGCAGACGGCTGCGTGGATGTATGCATTTAATTCAAATTGAGAGAAATTCGAAGAACGTGAGAAATTCGAGCAAAGCGGAATCGCGCTGGGAGATCCTTCGCGTGGTGAGGTAAGCTTAAGATTCCAAGTAATATCTGGGACAGCGCAGGCGTACTATTTTCGTGCGGCGGAAAATTTTAGGCGACAAAACCATCTCAATTTACTTTTCACCTCCGGCGACAATGTCTCTCGGCTTCGCGTATACTCGTATAAGCGTGCGACGAGCTGCGGATATTGCCAATATTGTGGCTCAAGCTTTCGCGCGTGCATTTGAGAGCCTTTTCTACAAACGGGAGAAATATTTCGGAAAGCGATTACGAAAAGATGCTATACGGAATAATTTAGCAGACGTGCTCAGGCGGATAACGTGATCCCACACAGAAAAAAACCGACGTCGGCCACACACACGAGCGAGATATTCATCGTCCGCAGTCAAAGATTCGCCTAATAGATTCTCCTTGCATTAGTCAAGAACAGCCTGGCAGCACAGCTCAGCCCCGGCGTGTTTCGCTGAATTAATGTAGCTGCAGCGCGCGGCGGCTAACTTGCAGAGCTGCCGCTGGTCGGCACAGAGCTCGAGTTCCCGGGGGACGGCGCGTTAATGCAATTGCCCTAGGAGCATCGCCGGTAGTCCTTCGTGAGGCTCGACCAGCCGCCGCCGGCCGCTGATACAATATTTAACGTAATTCTTAGCGTGTCCGGGGCTTCCCACTACCACTACGACAGCTGCCAGTCTACCGGCTCTCGTCTCTCCCTGTCGTCCGTCCGTCCGTCCTTCCGTTTCGCAACTCCTTTGCAGCAGAGAGCTGGGCATGCGGTTGCATTAGTTCCGCGCGCGGAAATGCACGTAGGAAAATTGTAACGCTGTATGCTGTGTGTATGAGTAAAACATCAGCCCCCGGAGTGGAGAATTATGCACCAGGTGTCGAGTTTCCGATGCACGGAAGAATCCGAAAGCTCGGATTTGATTGAATTCTCTCGAAAGAGAAATCAAAATCTCCGCAAAGCTGATTAGAGGTCTCCCCTTATCTCAAACTGCTCGGCGATAGATAGGCCGAGTCGCGCCCACAGGGGACAGGGAGCTCCGCGCAGTGACATATGCGAGTCTGGCTCTGTACGCGAAGCTACTTTACGGCCGACGGGGCTGATGATCCACGGTTATTGCGTCGCTGCGAAACTTTTGGAAATATAAGACTGGCGCCAATTACAGACGTTGCAACATAGGATCAAGTTTACCGTCGATAGAACTCCCCTCGCATACGGCAATCCATAATACACGAACGTCGTATAAATATTTAACCGAGAAATGCATGTAATCATCGTGCAACATTATTAGCTAGCACGCGAAATTATCGTTCAGTCTACTCTATAGTCATCGCCGTCGTAGTACACAAAGAATATAACAGTTGCATCGCGATCGATCGCTTGCGTGCAATGGGGGAACGAGTCGATCCAACCCAAGCTTCTATATACCTATAGGCAACCTCCCCTAGAACTGCTGCCGGTTTGTCGAGCGTCTTATGTTCGCCACGTCGTTTCGCATGATTCACAACGCTCTGAATTAGCGCACGTACACACGCATGGCGAGAGAGACAGTCGTCGTCGTCGTCGCGAGTGCACTCGACGTACGTGTGTACGTATGTATGTGTAATACGTTCGGCCGCGGTATTTCAAGCGATTATATGTGTTTAGCCTCTCGTACGTGTTTCCACAACGCGGAGAGCAAGAACAAACAGCGCAAGCCTCGAGTTTCGGAAATATACGCGCGTATGCGTGTGTAAATTCGCTCGGCGCCGCGAGAGAGAGAGAGAGAGAGAGAGAGAGCAGCAGTTTCGAGCGGCCCTCGAGAAGTTTCGACGCTGTAGCGTTGCTCTTGCAGCTTCTTTCGAATGTTAACGTGGCCTGGATTTTGTTGAGGATGGATTCGCTAACATTTCGAAATATATTATTATAAGCAAACGGAGAAGCGAATAACGAGACGTATATCGACAAATGCACGCGGCCGAATTTAATATTTGATCTGCGGCGCTTCATTTTTTCCCCCCTGCGATTGCGAGTATCAAAGTGATCGCCCTGTCGAATCGAAGAGGGTGAAAAGAAGAGACGCTCTCTTTCGCCCGACTGATCGTGAACCAGTGACATATATTCTGTTTGCATGACTAATGCTGAAATAACAAACCTCCGCGTAAAGAGCACTTCTGTGCGGGGATTTGTTCCTTTGAACTCGTCTCTCGATACGCGCTTATTAAGGACAACCACGCGGTCGGATTCGGATGACAGAGCGAAGCCGCAAAAATAAGGGGCAGCGAATACTCCCAATTTTCTTTGAGGTAAGAAAACCGTCGAACAATTTTTCTGTTCATATACCGCATCCCGCGAATCCTCCTCGAGTACACACAATGTGAATTTTAATGAAACTCCTCCCTCGAATTCCCAGCGTGCACGTATACGCAAAGTGGAGTAAAAACGCCGGAAGAAAACAAGCGCGGCAGAGAGACGGCGGTTTACCCCTGGCTAGTTAACAAAAATAAACAAAATCCCGCGCTCGCGAACGCAGAGAGCGGTTAAGTTCGCTCTCGACAGTTGATTAAACCAACATAAACGAGCAACCTTGTCGGCTAACTCTCTCTCCTATACTTAAGTCTCCGCCCCCTGCGGCAACGGCTATACACACTATACGTGCGCGCGTGGAACACGACGCTGCACGCACATAAGTAAATCTCGGAGCTGAGCAATAATGTCTGAAGCTTGCGGCAGCCTATTTCCCCGGCAATTCGAGCTAAATCCAGGCGCGCTGAATGCTTAATAAAGTCGCCTCGCGCGTAAGAGGATTATTATACGTGCGCGCGCGGCAATCGAGCAAGACGCCAGCGCGCGCATTGGATTGTCTGCGTCGCGCGTACACGCGCGGGGAGAGCCCAGGGGCAAGGTGAGCCCCGACGACGACGTCTATACACTGGAGGGAGATAGCTCAACCGCACGCGCTTCACGTGCGCGCGTGCAAAGTGTTTGTCAGGGGAGATCGTCTCTCTCTATCTCTCTCCCTCTCTCTCTCTCTCTCTCTCTCTCTCTCTCTCTCTCTCTCTCTCTCTCTCTGCCTCCGTTCCTACTATGCGAAAATAAAGCGGAAACGGAAAATTTAATTAGATCATTGTGCGTGTGTGTGTGATTTAGGGAGCGCTGCGGTGTGCTCGCGCGATGGCTTATTGTAATGCTGTAATGGGATCAGTGAAGGGTGATCGATGTATTGATTCGGGCGCTTTTCAAGAGGCGCGTGCGTTGTTGTTCGGCAAAACATTGTTACTGCATTGTGCGGTCGAACAACGAGAATGTCTATGGGGCTTTTCAAGCTATTAATGCGCTCCCGTCTAGTATACAATGCTAATCAGGTTTTCAAGCACCGACAGCTCGCAATGACTCACATTCAGGTAAGCGTACAGACATCCTCATTCGTACGTCAATACTTATTCCGAGAAACGCCTCAGAGAGAAATTTCAGAAGCGGAAAACTCGAGCGGCGGGAAAAGGTCGATCAAGATTAGTGAGACGTCGCTTATTGTTTCGCCGGCGAGAAAACTCCGGCTACACACGGAAACTCGCGCGCGCGTGGCCAGGCGATACTGACAAACAGCCGATCCACCGGAACGGGCGCGCCATTATTGGAAAAATTAAGAGGGCCATCCATCGCCTCGGCCCAGCGCGCGCACGTCTTGCGGGATTGCGACCGCACTGCGTAAAGGCGAAATCGTCCGCGTCAAAGCAGTGCACGCCTTCGCACCAGACGTCACGGGCCCGAAAATTTATCGTCCCTTATACGCATCGGCCGCGGCGACGAGCCATTCGTATCAATATTCGATGGAAGGGAAAAGATTCAATCGTCGCAGCCGTGGGAGTGTATAGCCCGCTCTTAGGATTAACGAAGGAATTAAAATTCTCCCTAGGTAAGCGCGCGGCGCCCCGTCCCCCATGGCAGGAATTCAATGAAAAATTCGCGGTAAATCACGAAGTATCTCCGCCGTGTACTTCTCCTTTCTCTTTTCCACCCTCTCTATATATACATATATATACCTCTACGGCGTGTCACGTGCCTCGCTCAACTACTCGGGAACAGCGCGGGAGATAATCTCGAGATTTCACTCCGCGGAATACAGATGAATCTATCGTTCGCGAGAGAGCTTCGTTCACTTAGTTACCCCCCGGCGCGCTGCGCTTTTAAATCTTGGCAGACTTTATTCGATTGGTCGCTTCTCGCGCTGCAGTGCGAGGAAGAGAGAGAAAGTCTGAGCGCGAGAAAATTAAGTCTCCGAAAACGAAGGAAATCAATATACCCGCGTTACGCAATGCCTTACTGAAAATCAAGCGGAGAGTTTATATTGTTACGCAAAAATATATAGACGCGAACAAACTTTATCGCAGCGCTATTTCGAAAGAATCCCCGAGGATTTTCCCCGCGGGCCCTTCGGCATCTCACTCTCGCATGCTCATTTACTCATGGCTCATCTCTTTGCAGCGGAAGCTTCAGCGCCTTTCGCAACCCCTCTGCGCAAGCGAGCGAGAAAGAGAGATCGGTTTAGTGCACAGCGGCCCGTGACCATGAGAGACTATATACGCCGGCATTGTGAAGGCTCAAAGGCTCCTCTCGCACCCTTATACTCCTCTCGCTCCGGCTCGTCTCTCCTTTATTAAATTTCTAATAACGGAAATAATTGTTATCGAGATGCAGCGGCGGCGGCGGCGGCGCTAGTGTGGGAAATAACTCAAGGAGACGAGAGGAATCTCCTCTGTCAGCGTATAGGCCTTGTCGTCGTCTCGTCGCGAGCCTTTCTCTCTCTCTCTCTCTCTCTCTCTCTCTCTCTCTCTCTCTCTCTCTCTCTCTCATGGACTGAAATAACTCGCCAGATTACCAGGGGGGCGACGACGCCGTCGACGGCTCAAATTTAATAATGAAAGTGCCGATGCTTATAACTGTATTATATAGGCGCGAAAAGTCCACTGGTTTTTGCTATATGCGAAAGCAATCGTCCAACTATCAGGAGAGAAGAAAGCCTCGCGGCAAAGTTTCAACGATCCCCCGCCCAATTCGTCGTCGCGTCAAAGTGCAGGCCAGTATATTGAATCCCAGAGGAGTCAAGTCTCTGTCGGTCCGGCACTTCTGGATGACCTTTTCATTGGCATTGCAGATGACGAAGGGAATGGGCGCTGCTGCAATGGATGCACTCAGCTGTATGCGTATGTATATGAGAGGGGCAAGGGGGGCGGAGGCACTCGCATAGCGACGAGGCCATATAGGTACGAGAGATAGAATGATAGAAGATACAGGCAGGCGAGAGATCACAGTAAACACAGGTTGCGGCGTACCATTAGCGGCTCCGAGAGGGATTCCGTGTTGCTTCATTCTAATCAAGCGTCGCTGCCTTCGGGCAGTCGCGCGCCAATCAATTGCAACGGCAGCCCTTCGAAATCTCCCTCTTCCTCTTCCGTCTCTGTGTGCAGCAATAGCCTCTCTCGCGCGTTGTTCTCTTCCCATTCGCCACTCGAATAACCCCGCGGCCCTCTATCCCCGGCCTTTCCCGCGGGATTACTTAATGGCTCGCTCTCCGTTTTATCCGACAGATTTACGCCGAGACCGAAACGCCGCATCGTGTGTGTGTGCATCGGGGACGGCTTTTTTTTCTCCGATTCCGCGTAGGTGTCGATAAAACAGTCGCTGGAAAAAGGCCGGGCCGTTATTGTTCTCCGAGCGCAAACACACTCGAAAGCAGTTTTATCACGCGGCGCGGATATAAACTCGCCGGCCGCACAAATCGCCCGCGCCTGAATTTCCACGCGGCCTCGTAAACGGGCCGCCTCGAAAAACGGCCGAACGTTGTTGCAAAACTGCATAAATTTTGTAAACATTACAGCGATATTTAAATTTTTTATCGTTTCGAATCTCGTGACTGCGCGCAATAACTCAATTACGCGCGAACGAATTCTCCGCGAGGCTATCCGAATTACAGCGTAATGAGCGTGTACAGTTTAATATTAGCCCGAAAAGAGCGCTTATTAACTCGCAATATTCAACTTCGTTGCAATAACCCAAGCGCGCAACAAAGCTTAATTTATTGCACGTAATTCAATCAAAATATACGCCGCACAGAGAGCGCAGCAGCCGAAATTCCCAGCGCGCACAACAATGCGCCTCCACGAAGTAGAGAGAGGCAGAGCTCAGGTGGCTTTACACACAGACACCTACGTCGTCGCATTCGAGTCGATCGGTATAGAATAGAAGGGGGCAGCAACGGTGGCGGTGGCGACGGCAGACGGCGCGAAAAAGAGGTGGCGGAGGTAAAAGTAAAAGCGCCCCGGCAAGGGACGATAGGTTCGTTAATTTAAAAGCCTTCGCCTGCGGCTCTCCGAGCGCGCGCGCGCGCGCGAGAGAGAGAGAGAGAGAGAGACTTTCGACTGCTCTGTTCCGTGCCTTTCGACTTTACGAATTCCATCCACGAGCGCGCGCGCCGAGATTTCAATGGCAAGCAAATAGCACGAGGCCAATGGGCTTTCCCTTTGATTAAATGTAAATTGTGTGGGGAATGCGATTAGTACTCTCTCTCTCTCCCTCTTTCCCGCTTCTCGGCGCCTTTGGGGCTCTTCAATCGTTTCGCCGACTCGGGATCCTTTCGCGCTCGTACGTATACAACCGTGCATACCTATAGACGCTCAGCCGCCTGCAGCGCAGCGCGACAGTCCGAAAGAATTACGAGCCCGTCGCGCGTAAGTATTACCCACGCCGAGCGAATCGAGAGCTGCGGTGCAGTGTGCGTGTGTGCGCATAGGCGCTGCCCCCGTATACTGCTTTTCGAAATCGTGCGAGAGGGATTTTACGAGAGAGCGTGTGTTTATTGTCTTGCTCTTCTATCTCTGAAAAGAGAGCCGAGTGTGGAGCCGATAAAACCCGAGCTCGAGGGCCTGTTTCATTTGAATGGAATTGTGCTACTTCCTAACCTTTCCTCCGCATACATACGTATATCTACTTACGAATGTGCATTTCACGCACTCACCTTATTCTCTGCATGGCAGCGCCCTCAGCTCACTCGATGGCAGCTCGTCCTTCTGTGGCTTCACTTAGCACTCGCGAAAGATTTTAAAAATAAACTTTAAAAATTAGAAAATAATATGACACTGACACTCTTAAGTCTCAAGTTTCAAGTCCGTTCGACACTCCGAAATCACTCCCGATCCGGGCCTTCGACTCATCGAAGACGTGTACACTTACGTCGACGCGCACAGCACTCCGGCTAATCGAGCGAAAAAACCGTTATTTTCCTGCCGCGCACGAACGGGTCGGAGAGACAAAGACAACAGACCTACCCGACGAAAGTAATCTAAAGCCCAACGATCTACAGACGGCAGACGGTGCACACACAGTGCCTATGTTTATTCTGACGCAACGCCCCCCCCCCACCTCCCCCCTCCGACTGACACGGCAACATCCTCGAGAGGAATCACGCGCGGGATAACCGCCTCGCACCGGTGATCCACCACTCACACTTATACTCGAATGCGACGCAGAACTTTAGACGAGAAAAATTGACTGACCTTCGAAAGTTCGAACGTACAACGGTTATTCTGCCGATTATCCCCGCGAGCGTCCGCAACAAGTATAGCTCTGACTCGCACTGAAATTTCTGATACGACCCGCAAACCTCAAATTTACAGCACATTTTACACTTTAGAAAGAGATCTATAAGCTATACGCGACGCGGCACTTGCTCCCCCCCCCCCTCCCTCTGACTGCCGCGGCAGCATCCTCGAGAGGAATCGCGCGCGGGGTTAACCGCCTCCCACCAGTGATCCGACGACAATACTCGAACGAGACGCAGTTGCGAGACTATGAACACGAGAACGAAAAATTGTCTGACCTTCAAAAGTTCGAACGAACGGTTATAAGTTACCTGATCGTATGAAGATGCAGGATTAAAAGTCGTTCGCGATCATTCCCGAGAACGTCCGCAATAAGTAGCTCTGACCCACGCAAAATATTCTAATACGCCTTCCGAAAGACATCTACTAGCGACCACGACGAGACGCCTCCCCCCTTCCCCCTCTGACACTCGCGGCAGCATCCTCGCGAGCAACCGCGTGCGGGTTCACCCCGCCTTGCACCGGTGCTGGCAATCTGACGGTTACACCTGAAGGATACTGTACCGAGACGCATACCTTTAGACGAGCAGGAAAAATGTACTAACCTTCGAAAGTTCGAACGCACAACGGTTTTTCTGCCGTCTGACGATGCGAGAGTAATATTCGGTCGCGATCATTCCCGAGAACGCGCTGAATTTTCTAAAACGCTCCGCGAACCTCAATTTTACAGAGCATTTTACACTTTCGAAAGAGATTTAGCTACCGCGACGCGAGAAGCGAATCTGTCTGACAACGAACCTTCTAAAATATCTAAGTATACTCGACTCGAACGCGAGTTAAAAATCATCCCCGGGAAAAAATTCGAGAAAAGCATCACTT
The DNA here is from genome assembly GCF_009193385.2 of Nasonia vitripennis. Taxonomy (NCBI): domain Eukaryota; kingdom Metazoa; phylum Arthropoda; class Insecta; order Hymenoptera; family Pteromalidae; genus Nasonia; species Nasonia vitripennis. The sequence goes on along the minus strand of NC_045758.1, from coordinate 26,338,472 downwards.
CACCGCGAGACCGACCTAGACATCATCTACGAGAAAAGTCACGAAAGTGTCACTTCGTCGCCTAGCGCGTCATCCCCGACGTTATAATTTTCTCGCGTCGTACCCCGGAGCAACCGCGAGATCGTCGCCGCGCACAGGTACAGCCCACTTTTACGAGTCACGCAAATGATTCAGTACTCACAAAAAATGTATTGTCCTGCACTCTCAGGTCAACCACTGTTCCTCTCTTGGTCAACATAAACCACTGTAGCGGGAAATTCGTCGGCGACCGCCGCGGGAGTGCAGTGCGGAATGCGTGTTTTTTCGGTAGAGCCGATCGACGTCTCGAACGCGCCGCCATCTAACAGTCGCTGCATAGAAGCTTCGAGAAACGAGCCTCACCCCTCTCGCGAATTACGTAACGGTCCCAACGGCTTTTTTCGAGCACTCCGCGGAGCAGTTCGACACGAAAATCCTCCCTCCCTCCCCTTTATGCATACCAGATACTACCTATGGGTAGCATCTACGCGGCGTCGTCTCCGCGAGCAACTGCCGTCTCAGCCGAGAGTAGCCGAGTAAGTTCTCGCGCGACGGCAATATTTTTTATGCAAAACGTACATCCCAGTGCATTTGCACACAACCCAATGCGCGAACGAGAGTACCGAAGTAGCGACGTCGTCCCCGAGAACGAGTGAAAAATCTCTGTATTATGTATCTCCCGCTTACCGTTGCGCTAAGACGTTCCCGAACGACTCGTTCTTAACCCTCCGACCCGACGGGACAGCATCTTCGAAACCAACCGCAAGATGGTTGTCTCGCGTCCCGGTGTCCGCATCATCCCCCTCGTCACGACTCACGAGAACGTTTACTTACGTAATGTACGTTTAACACTGTCGTTCGAGCCACTCAACAAAATGGCGGCCGCGACTTCCGCACAGAAAAAACTCGGCAGCGGCGGCGGGCGAGCGCTGTGGCGGAAAGCGCGACTGGAGGTGCAACAGCATTTCGGGAAGTGGCTCAAAACTAAACCCCCCCCCCGCCCCCCCTCCTCCCGTATGTAGCATCTACGCGGCGGCGTCTCCGAGAGCAACTGCCTGTTCAGCGAGACAGGAGTAGCAAAAAAGTTCTCGAATGCCCGTGCGAACGAAAGGATTTTTCTCTAAAACGTACATCCCGATGCGCGAACTAGAGTATAGCGACGTCGTGTCCGAGAGCGAGTGTAAAATCTCCATCTATGTATCTCCCGCCTACCGTTGCGCAAAGAACGTTCTCGAACTTTGCCTTTTTTTATCCTCCGACCCGTCACGAAGGGACGCCTCCGCGCGACAGCATTGGTTGTCTCGCCAGGAGATCCGGACACCTTGGTGTCCGCATCGTCCCCCTCGACAGGACTCACGAGAACGTTTACTTACGTAAAGTCCGTTGTCGTCCGAGCCACTCAAAAAAAAATGGCGGCCCCGACTTCCGCACAGCAAAAATCTCGGCAGCGGCGGCGAGCGAGCGATGTGGCGGGAAGCGCGGCCGGAAGTGCAATGAGCATTTCTCCCGTCCCCGCGGCGCGAGTCCCGATCGGCAGTTACGCAGTGCTGCCGCCTAGCGGCAGATTTGGAAGCTCCCGCGGGAGCTCGGTGGGAGAAGACGTTCGCGAATTTTCGAAAGCAACGGTCATCGTCAGTGATCAGTCGCGACTCGGTGCAGCCGGCAGCGGAGGGACGCTGATGCCGGTTCCTACTCGCAAGTCGCAGTGTGGACAAAAGCGTCGTTGCTTCAGTACATAGGCATACGTGAGTATCATCGTTCGACAAAATTCGAGTGTGTCGACGGAATATCGCCCGCGGGCTAGTCTGTATCAGAGGTGCCTGATTTTTTGCGCAGAGAAATATGGGCAAGCAGCAACGCATCGGCAACAATGGCGGCGGCGACGGCTTGGAGCGGCAAAAAAATCGCGGCGGCCGGCTTTTGTGCAGCACTACCGGCGGCATCGTCCATAAATCCAAACAGCGAGTCATGAGAGAGATTCGTCTTCCGGCCTGCCAGGGACAATGGAATTTAAGCCAACCTCCGACGGCGACGTTCGTGCAGGAGGTATAACTTTCGCGTGAAATTTTTCTCTCCCCCTCCCCCCGCGTCGCGGTGCGGATATATGCATGCTCGCGGTCGAAGCATTAGGATCGAGTGCGCTGACATAACGAACGTTTGTTTTAAGTTTCGCCCGTAAAGTGCAAGTTCTCTCTCGCTGGGAGAGACGAGGGGGCGGCAGACAGGCAAAGAGAATTGCGACTCTAGTTTTCGCGCTGCTCGGCGATGTATAAATCTCGAAATAAATCGAGCGCGAGACAACTGCGGAAGTGCATCCCGAGAAAATAAACTTTTTTTCTAACCTCGTTTGTCGGTGAAACCGAGCATCAGCAGCGCTGTTTACAAAGGCCTGTTTGTTGCGTAGAATTGAATCGTAGCTCTCTGATGACTATCTGGAAAAAATTCCGTTTTTGCGTTTCTGCTTGTTCGCTTGATGGATAAAGTTTCAGCAAACGCAAGCGAAGGAGAATGAAATGAAAACGTTTTGCCGGGCTTTCCGAAAATGCATTTAATAAACTCTTTCAGCCTTTCTTTTTCCTATACACAAAAAGCGAAGGCAACTAGTTCTAATCAACTTTTTTAATCATTCGCTTGGGGCACTGCGAAAATTGTGTGTGTGTGTGTGTGTGTGTGTGTGTGTGTGTGTGTGTGTGTGTGTGCACGCGAAAACGCACAGGCCTTGCAACTGGTTTGTTTCGAACTTCGAATATCAAGCCAGTCGCGGGGCAAAAATGACTCCGCTTGCTGGCGGCCGGCCGGGTCATCCGTAACCGTCGGCCCGGACGAAAATTTACGACGCTTATCTCGCGCTGCAAAGCGCACTCCACATAAAATAAAAGCCGCACGCAGCTAGCTCCATGTATATAGAGCGTATACAACAACAGATTGAAAATTTTTCAGAGCCGCTCCCGAACGATTTATACAGCTCATTGAAGAGTAGCGCCATTTTTCTCCGGGACTGCGCAACCGTCCCGTCGAGCGAAAACCTTTTTCGACGACCTAAAAACAACGGAGCTGGCGAAGTGACCTGTCGGAGGTAAAAAATCAGATAAGAGGCAGAAGAGAGCGGAGTCGAAAGAAATTGATAAATTCTCGGCGTGATGTCGAGAGGGCCTCCCGCTCTCTGCAGTAGTATAGTGCGAAGAAGAGCCGGGCGCAGTCGTGGCCGCTTGTGAGAGAGCTTATATACCCGAGGGAAGCAATACTGCAGCGGCGGAGCGGCTAGCTTTGTTATTGCCGGGAAATTGGAAAGTTTTCACCGATATCGACACGAGAGCCTCCTCCGCAGAATCCGCGAAATATTATTTCACGGTAGTGATACTACAGTTACTGCGCGCTCTTTTTCTCTCTTTCTCGCCAGCTGTACCTTTCGTTTGACCTCTTCTCTCATTTCAATGCCTATATTTACCCGAAGAGTAACGATCTTGATGTAGGCCTGTGCATGATAGGTCAGCTGGGATACGTCGATTCAATTCACCTGCGCAGCAGTGAGGGTGGTGCTTTATCGAAGCTGCATGCGGGTTGAAGGGCGCGAACGAGTCGCATCCTGTGCCGGAAATTAAATAATTAAATACTGTTCCTTATGGCATTAGATAGTGTATTCCTCTTTCGTTCTTTCTGTTAAATACTTTTTTTCGTCGAAAGCTTCTGTTCAAATTTTGGGAGTACAAGTCTTCCCATACGCAAGACAATAGATATGCTATCCTGATTGAAACGCATGAGTGACAAGTCCATGTTGTCATAATTGACTTCAATTCTTGAAAGTTTTTCTGTAATCATGAAATATTGTGATCAATAACTGCTTGAGACACTGATTTTTCTATGTATGGATGCCAAACTTTTATTAACAGTAACCAAACATTTCAGAAAATAACGTCAAGCAGATCAGCTATAAAGTGCATATATACTCAGGATTTCATCGAGTGGTGCTCAGTAATTTAATAATACGATGCAAGAACACATTTTACGGTAAGTTCAATTAAAACTATCTTTTACTAAAATATTTGTCAGTTACATATTTCTGTTGAAAAAAAAACTTGAACAATGTTTAAAAGCTTTTATGTGTTTGCAGATTACGGAGTAAAACACAAATCGATGATGCCTGCTGTATAGTATGGAAATAAATTTCAATTTGACATTGGATTGAGAAAGTTTTTTGCTGTTTTACTTTAGAGGTTTTATTAATTCCAAGATTTCTCGCGTCGTGCTGCAGAGCACTGGAAAAAGGTGAATAAAAAACGTCGATAAATCCCAAAGCCACGTGAAAAAGTCTTGGTTTCTCCAGCAGCAGTGACTAAGAAAGAGCAAGGGAGAAGGCGAAAGAAAAAGAAAAAAGAAGTCGCGGCTCGAGGGGAGCGCGCCACGTTTCGCGTGTTTCTCCTCAACATCGTCGTCGCAGCCACCACCACCAGCCCCAGCAGCGACGCCGCTGCCGAGAGATCGTATAATCGGATCAGCGTTGCGAGAGGAGCAAGAGAGGCAGAGAGAGAGAGAGAGAGAGAGAGAGAGAGAGAGAGAGAGAGAGAGAGAGAGAGAGAGAGAGAGAAAGAGAGAGAGAGAGAGAGAGAGAGAGAGAGAGAGAGAGATCAACGTAGTTTGAGAAAGTACGGAAAATGTAGAGGAAAAGAGATGGCACAGCCAGAAGAGCGCAGCAGACCAAAGTCTCAAACGGAGAAGGAGAGAGCGAAAAAAGTAAATGACACAGAGAGGAGGAAGGAAAAATAAGCAAGTTGTAGACTGTCGCGCGTGTAGGAAGAGAAAGTGGAGAGAGCTAGAAAAATTGCGGAAATTGCTAGGCTCTCAGGCGTCTTAAATTAATTCGCTTGGACGGCGGCAGCGACCAAGAACCAAGACCGCCAACGCTCGGCTGCCAGGCTGCTTTATTGGAGCAATCTCGGGGGTCGCGCAAGATCCTGTAACCTTCTCCAGACCGTCTTCCTACGAGCGCTCTGCTCGGGCGACCTTCTACTTGCCACCTTACCACGGCTATGTACATCCTGGCAGACGCTGTCCAGACTATAATACTGCGCCCTGCTTACCGGGCTCTTTTCACTTAGGCTTAAGGAGCTTCCGAGGCTCATCCAGAAGGTTAAGGATCCAGTGAGAATCTATTTCTCGAACAGGTATTTCAGCTATTAAAAATATATTTTAACTTGGAAATAACGCTTTGAATTAAATTTTTATTCTAGGTGTGCGTTCGTTCACTTTTTCATGTAATATAATTTTTAATTGCTTCAATTGGTTCTATTACGTTAAATTTTTGTCTTCACTGTGTCTCTGCTGTACGCAACTTATGCATAAGATAACAAATCCTGCCTAATTGTTTCGAAGTTGGCGCTAGAGCCTGCGGCAAGCTCACTATTTACCGTGTGTAATTAATATATGAACACTCATGCCTCGCGCAACATTGCACTCACTGTAATTGTGAGATACTATACCAAGTCATCTTGACAGAATGAAAAGTTAATGAGAATCAAAGCCAAGAGGAATCATGAATATTTCATCTAAACTTTTGCATATGGATTTTTCATTTTTTGCGTTAAAAACTTGGTATAGTTAAAAAGAAGACGGTATAATTTCATTAGTTGAACCACTGTGTAAGTAGAATCTCAAATTTATCGCCGGGAGATTTCGCGGCTGCAGAGATCTTGACTTTCCGTCTTGGGGTACTTATTGTGCACGCGCGCGCCTTCGCGGGAAATCGAGGCGAACTCGATGGGAAGCACCTCGCTTAAAAAACTTTACGCTCGTTTAAGAAAAATCAATTAGCTCGAGAGTTCTACTCGAGATAACCTATTTAGACTCGCGAGAGATGAGGAGGACTTCGCGGTCCAACTTTTAATTAATTTACTTTGCTCTTTGTTTAGGTTTAACTCGCGTAAACGATTCCTGTAAAACAGTCATGAACGTCTTCAATGTACAGCAACTGCTGGGATGTGCAAAAATTTATAAACTCCTCTTAGATTTGAAAATCATCTGTGCTAAAAATAATCAAACAGACGGCTGAAATCGATTCGTTACCTGTGTTCCTAATTGCATTGGTGTATTTCAAGAATGAAAATTAGAACTAAAGTTTCGCCTTACAAAGTACAGGATGCGAACTGTTAATTCTTTCCTCAATCTCTTCTCGGCTTGTCATTTATTCGTGAGCAAGCGCGCTTGGACTTTGTAATTAATTTATTTTCTTAAACTCTTATTTGAATAATCGAATTATTAAGCACACCGCGAGAATATACCGAAATCGTTATAGTGATCCTTCTCGTGATTAAATCAGGGCTCAAGTTGTATCTATAATTTAATTCGTCTTAATAATTTAAAATCATTTGGATAACATAATCTCTTAAGTATACTTCTATTGTGGTATAATTTTGTAAAGAGCATACTAGATGTGCTAGGACTTTAGTCAATAAACCTGTTTTTAGAAGCCTATAAATAAAAAGATTCAGGTGAACCGTCACACAAGCTCGGTAACTATACATAAGCTTCGTCTTCTCTGCAAGAGAATTGACAAGGTACTACAGTATAATAGTCCGTCCTTTACATTTGTATATCCACGTCAGAGGTTGTACGGACAGTCATCGATTTGTTGTAGAAGGGGTTTGCGTCCCTTGACTACGTATTCATGGCTCTCGGTGTCACGTGTCCTTTCAATTGCAAGTCGCGTGCAGAGAGAGACAGAGAAACGAGTATATGCGCGTCCCGGTGTCGGTGTGTGCGTACCAGCTGCGGACTACTGCGATGCGTCAACGTAATCTGCAGCCGGCACGTTCAGGCTTTTACTTTGACTAAAAACAGCAATTTTTTTATATAATCCGTGCAGTTTACTGACCGAAATATTTTTTAATTCTAGTACAAAGTATTTTCAAGTAGCTGCTAAAAGTGTAAAAAGAAAATGAATCGGGTATTTTGTTCGGAAAATAGACTAGATAATATTGTTATCGGAAACCAATAACTCAATTTTTCCGTAAAACCAATTTGCTGAAAATCGATTATATCATTTTTTAGGTCCGACTCAGCTCGCATCCATCACCCGCCCCGCAGAGTGATTCGTCAGCATCATCGATCGTACCTTGATTTCAAATTGCTCTGATGAGACCTCTAATATTTGAAATTGCGCTCGCCCTTATCGAGGGTAGACACACTGGCTCTCATTCAACGGCGTATACTCTTCGTCGTCGTCGTCGTCGTCGTTGGCAACAGCAGTATTGGCATTGTCCCGGTGGGACTCGTTATACTTACTTAACTTGACCGATACGTCTGCTTGAAAAAATATGATGGATCGAATGAGTCCCCGCGGCGCACCAGGACTACACTGCATGGGTACTCGAGCTTACGGTACGCTTCGGCTCTTTTCTCGTCTCCCCTCTTTTGGTCTGAGCACCCCCTGTTTTTGTCGAGATCCTTTTTCCGAGCGGGAACGTAGCATTAGATGTACGCCACAATGCCCCGTTCTCAATCACTCGCTAATTAGGCATTTTAAGCATTCTTTTCAATAAGCATATTGAATAATTTTTGTGGCTTTCGAAAGCATCAATTTTAAGCCACGTGATTCATCTTTGCATACGAACCTCGCAGACAATTCCGTCTCTGAAGAGATCGATTCAGCTTTTTAATTTTCTCAATGAAAGATTGATCTCTCCGCTCGCGCTAATCCTCCCGGACACTTGACTTTCTCTCTCCCCTGCACCCATCGGCAACACGAATGAAAGTAGTATGACTGAGTAGGACAAAGCAAAACCTAATGAAAAGTGACCGTCTCCCGTGCTTTGCGCACTCTTGGGTAGAATCTCGTTCCACTCGTCACTCTCTTTGAGCCTCGACCCTTGGCGTATGCGTCCTTTGTCCCTCCACGCATTTGATAATTCGGACATCGTACTCCCGCGAACAAAGCAGCGGGATACGAGGTGGAGAGGGGAGTTAAAAAAAGAAAGAGGCGAGCGATCTGGTAATTACCGGTGATACGTTGCCGCGGCACATTCACTGCCGAGCTGTCGAACTAAGGCCGCGGAATTCCTCCCTCTATGCGGGGTGACCTCGGTAATTAAAGCTTTGACGCATCAGAACTGCTCCGCGCGACTGGACTCAAATCTGGCCCTGATAAAGGAGGGGGCTGTGCCGTACACGTCGCTTTTACCCTTTTTTCTCGCAGCGACGCGCGTGCGAACGGCCAAAGTGCGAGGGCGTATAACGAACTGTTGCAGGTAACGGCGCGCGGCGGGCCTCGGAAAAAAATCATTTCGCGCGCACTTTCCGGCCAGACAGTAAAACTCAATGACGTAGTGCGCGGCTTGGTCGAGTGCGTCCATAAAAAAGTCCTATACAGGCAGCCGGCGAGTGAAGTGAACTCTGCCGCCTGCGCGCGCGCGTGCGAATATTCTAGCCGTCCGCGCGTTACGCTGTTTATTCGCCGGTCTCGCCTTTCCAGATAAAAAACGCCGAGTGTACGGACGAGAGAGGGGACAAAGAAAATATAACAAGCGAGGAAAAAATCCCGAGCCGAGAGTCTCGCGCCCGGCGGTATGCACGCGAGCCTTAAAAGAGAAATACGAACTTTGCGCACTGACGTCAAGTAATTTACGCGGCACAACGTCGGCGCCGTCGCCGCCGTCGCTGTTACAGCAGTCGGCTTACACTGCAAAGAAAAAACCATTCAAACTTTATATTAACTTTGAAAAAACGTCTCTTTCACCCGCACGACTGCGTTATTAAATCCGTGCTTCTGCACGCAGCTGTGCGTTCGGGCGCACGTCCGATACATATCCGCTCTCTCGCGCTTGTAATTGCCGCGTAGCAGTTGATACGCGCGCGCGCGCGCTTGCGTACACCGGATACACAGCGCGGCGGAAAGAGTGGAGAGGATCGGGCGGCGTTGTGTATACACAAAATTCACCCGGGATTCGCCTCTCTCAACCGGTGAAAGTTGCATCAATCGCCCGGCCATATATCGCATCATCTCCATCTGGCCATAAAATCCGGCGGCGCTCGTTAGCCACGCTTGCGCTCGTTATTACGTTGCCTCCCTCTGTTGCAGATTCACCCGCTCGCTCTCTCCATCTCCCTCAGGCTTGCGGTGTAGCTGCGCTCGCCGCCCCTAATTATTTCGGGCCGTACTTAATGAGAGAAGCGCGTAGCTACTATTACCGCGCGTTCGTGTTACGCAACGGCGCCCTTTCGCGTAAACGCAGTATCTTAACACACGCACACAACTCGAGTGCGCAATCAGTCGCGGTAAGTTTGCGCGAACGCTCAACTTTCGCCGACGTAAACGCCGCCGCCGACGCTGTTGCGCCGCTGTCTTTATTGTTTTAATCCTTGATTTACACCCCGGGGGTATGACGCTGAATTGCTGGCGCTTTAGTGTCTAGAAACTTGAGGGCGCGTTATTAAGAAATTTAGACACCTGTACTTCGGTTTAACGTTCGATTAATTGAACGTCGAGAAAGTCTGTTGTGAATTGTTGCGAGTCTTTTAGCCAAACGGATGATGTGCACTCGTTAATATGTAATCGACTACGCGCGGGCTATACGCGACGACGGCGAACCACAGAGGCACGACAAATCAAGCGCGAGAAACTCATTTGCTTAAAACATTGCCGGCGACTCGTTGTATATATTTCGGGGACAGCGGCAGCGTCGCAGGCCACCTGCTACTCCATTATAATAATGATTACATCCCTGTGTAAATTATTGACGCGGACGCAGTTTCCCATTACGCGGGTGCTTCGAAATATCGGTCAAATTATTTCAGGCGGGCGCGCGCATCAGGAGAGACCCGAGCAATTTAACTTTGCTAATATTGCTCGAGCTGCTCCATGCTACTTGGATGTGAAGTGTATTGCTTGGAGCAAGTGAAAAGAGCTTTTTGGAGAAGAGTGTGAAAAAAGCGATTTTTTAGACGCTCCACGTATTACAACTTGTTAGCTAGCCTCCAGAAAAATACCTTCGAAAAAGTTGAGCAAACTTTTTAACATAATCTTTGAATGCAAATCTGTTCGCTTTTCACGTGCGGATCATCCTATTCCTTGCTCTTAAGTAGGATAATCTTTTATTTAATTCGCCATTAGTCTGCTAAAATGTAAATGGAGTTTTAATTTTTTAGGTCAAGTATTAAATCTGACTCGTAGTAAAAAGCTTCTTGAAAGGGGGATTGAAAAAAGAATTTCAAGCTTTGTTTAATTATACATGATAGTGCTTATTTTAGAAATTTCATTAATGACGTAAACGATACGGTTTATTAAAAAAGCCATTTCAAAACAGACATTCGAAATCATAAAAAACTTGAAATTCTAGAAAAAGCTCTCAAGCCTGTGTAAAAAGCTCTCTCCAAGAGACGGGGGAAATCGATTGCCCGCTCCTCCCTCGAATAAAATTTCAAAATCAAAAGCTCATACGGGCGCTCTGTAGCCAAATTTCTCTGGCCTCGCACTGCTGAAAAGAAATGACCGTTTGCCAGCGTCGAAAGCGCTAAACGCTTTTACGGCCGACCATTATCGATAACCAGAGCGGGGCGAACTTACTCCGACGGGCTCGTTTCCGGCGCTTCACGCTCAATAGTTCTATTACCATACATTTCGCGGTAAATTTGCGCGTCAACGTGCGTGCGAGGGGAAGATTTCTCGCGGTCGACCAGAACTGCACGTTCGCTTCTCCTCTTTAAATCATATAGGTATACGCGCATACGTACCGCGCATCGATAAAAATATGCGTTGCGAAAGTAGCGAATATAGAACGTCCGCAAATGAACGCGTAAGAAACTTTCGGCCGGCTGATATCGGGCGATGCGCTGGCCAAGTGCCCGTCGCTTTCGCTTTGTGGTGCGCGCGCGGTCTTTTCCGCAGCGTCAAATTTCCCGACCTTCACCCACTTCTGGCCTTCCGAAGCGTACACACCGAAAAAAAAAACGAGCGTACAAGCTGTCTGCTGTCGCGAGCCGCAATCGGACTTTGCACCGCGACCGCGTACAAGAATAAACTCGTCATAGCTGGCGCGTATTCAATGAGGGGAGGCCCGGCTGTCGAAAGAAACTGCGATTCACTAATCTTGCGCCATATTTCATTCTCACCTGCGTCTCGAGCTCACACATGCATACAGTGGAGCGGCAGTAGTAGGCGAGTAGCGTATGTATAGCGGACGAAGATTAGGGAGGAATACTTACGTCCTTGTCTCGGGCCGCGATCTATCGCAGCAGCGCCGGCGCTCTCGCGCGTCCTTATCGATTTTAGCTGGTATACAAATCCACCTCCAGGTAACATTAGTCACTCGGCGCCGCTTCTACCCTGGCACGCGGAACTCACGCTAGCTCGCTCTCTCCCTCTATAACGGGCCGGAGCCCTAAATAATGCGCTCGCGCGGACTGCTTGCAGTTACCGGCGAGACCTAAATATCCTGCTTGCAAACGTGAGCCTCTCGCCGCGACGTTTTATTCGTACGTCTGGGAGTAATTTCGCTGCAGCGGGGATATGTGTGTGACATGAGCGAAAATTGAATTTCGCTCGCTCTGGCCTAATGATCTATTTAGCTCTCGCGGGACTGCCGCGGCTCGCTGAGCTGTTGGGGGGTTTAAGATATTATTCATCTGCGTGCGCTTCGATCGTTTTCTCCGAGCGTAAATACTTACGCGCCTTTTATCGCTAATAATAGCTGGCTTTATTTTCGTATACAGAGGATGCTCCCGCTATACTCGCGGCTCATCCATCACCTCGAAGGACAGACGGACTCGACGGCGATAATTCAATCCATCAAATTGATATTCAGACATGTGAACACGTGTGTGTGTTTGTGTATGTGCACCTACGGATTGATTATTTTCGAAAGAGACGCGCGGCGAGTGGATTTCCAGGACGATCCAGGCTTCAGGAGAGGGTGTCGCTGGATCTCTCTCTCTCTCTCTCTCTCTCTCTCTCTCTCTATCCTTGGACCTTTAAGATACAGCCGCTCCGGCTTCTTTCTTCTACACCTCCTCCCCGTTTCTCTCTTATATTCTCTTGGCTCCCTTTCCATCTTTTGCGAGACGAGTGACAGTTACAAACGACGCGTTATCTGTAAGGATTGTACGCGGCCTCGGCGGCAAGAGGGCGAAAATGGCGAGCACCTGCTCGCCTCTATCCATCTCTAGACGCGGGCTCTCCCTTCTCGCGAGCGCGCCGAACGCACTTTCTTTTCGACGCGCGCTCGTACGTACTCGGTATACGTATGGCTGTACGCTGCGCCGCGCGTACCCTGTCAATGGAAACGCAATCACTTGCGACGGCTTGTTTTGCGATGGGGAGTTTAAGAAAAATTGAGTTACTCCCAAGTCTCTGAGGCTTCTTCATATCTCTTTGTAACTATTCATGATTCCACAACTGTTGTGCAACGGCATGTCTAATACTGTCGTTTCGTTGCAGGTCATCATTATCAAGAAAAGCAGAAGTAAGAGAAGACCAGAAGTTTATTAGAGGAACAAGCTTCGCAAAGTTAGCGAAGAGTCATTCTTATATATAATCTCAACGTCACCACCGGCCTGCTGCAGAATCTTGGCAGTGATACTGCCGTACACTGTCGAATCCGATTCACCCACACTCCATCCATTATACCGGCCAAACAGGTGTGCACTCAGTGATTCGCAACTCTACGAAAAGCCAACGTCTCGTCGCCGTAAAATTATCAGCCGTTGTGTGCGACTGCACCGATGGTCGAGGCATAAATATATTATAGGCCTCTTGCATAACAAGAGTGCGCAAGCACGTTTCGCAATATCGAGTCGCGGCCTACCTACCGCAGCTGACAACTCAATTTATGGCGTCGTCAGCCGTCAAATTTCATTCTTCCAATTACACGTGCGTGAACATTCTTTTGGCTGTGATACCGAAAGGAGTGAGCTTTTCCCCTTCTTCGAGCGACGTATGTAGACACATCGTCGCAACTTCGCGGTTTCGGCTTCTCTCTTTGGCCGCTCTCTCGCTATTTCCGTGCTTAACGGCGAGAGTCGCCTCGCCAGGTGAATGCACGCAGATATAGAGAAGAGAGCGGAAAAGTCTCTCGCGCGGCATATATACATTCGGAACTGAGAGAATACGGATTGCGCGGCGGAATGCGCGTACAGTCGCGTCGCAGTGTCGAGGGATCGATGGCTCTCCGGGGAAATTTGGAGGCGGCTGCCGCCGCGACACAGCCTGCTTTTTCTAGATAATGAATAATCGTACTTTTCAAAGGCTCTTATACAGTAGTCGTCCTCGTCGCTCGCGCGCTTCTTTCGCGAGCAGCAGCAGCATCATCCTTATTGCGTTGTCGTCGTAGCGCAACCCCGGAATTGCCAAGCGCACACCCGGCCTTTTTCTCGTTTCGCTCCCTATCTCGCTTTCTCATGGTTACCTCGATGCTCCGGGATAAAGAGCATCTGGATTTTCCTCCTTGCCTCTCTTGGCATTCGGAGCCGCTTGATAGTGGTTTTCTGTGCGCATTTTTGCCCTTTCTGAAGTCCAATCAGTGTCACCTGCGTTGCTGCTGCTGTTGTTTATGCGCCAGGAGAGCTTCTCAATGACGAGCTTTTGAAGCCTCTTTTGCGCTTCTCGTCTTGTTCTCTTCTTTTTTGTTTTCCATTATCTGCTCGCGCAGCGTCTATCCGTCATTCTTGGCCAAGTAATTTTCATGCAACTTTCGAGGGGCCGTGGTTAACACAGGGGTTTCTTTAGCGGCGTGACGCGCTTGATTGAAAAGCCTGGTGCAGGCCTTGACTTTAATTGGAGCGTAAATGATTTGGCGGTATCGATGACTTTCTTGCGATGACATTGTCAATTTTCCGTACCAGCTTTTTTCTTCGTTTTAGTACTTATAACAGAGTAGTGTGCAGTTGTCAGTTGCAAAGCTGCTGGTAGGCGTAAATGAAAAAGAATTCTCATCAAATATGGATTGCGTACCAACTATATAAGCGTGGATATTAGAAATTCCGTAATGTCAATTTAATCATGAAGTAAATTTATTATTATTTCATCAAGTTTGTTGAAGATTTTCAAAATCGCTATATCGTATTATTTACTAGCGAAGCCTATTAATGTCTCTCAAGAGCAGCTATAAATACAATTGAAATCTTCATTACTCGATTCTTCCACCCTCTAAAACTGTTAGCTCGACTAGCTCCTTCCTTCCATCCACGCTCAGGGCTACTTTTGTCTTCCGCCCACTCAATACACGACCCCCTACATTGTTGACCTCGCGTGCTGCGCTCGCGTCCTCGAGGTTCTAATCTCACCTCCTCTAGCTGCAAGACAACGATCTGCTGTGACGCGCGCGTCCCATGGGGATCGCGGTTTTCTTTTAAATACTAATTTCGCCGAGGGACCCGCGGAATTCAAGGCTCTTCGCTTGCGTCTGTTCTTGTGAAGACGATGGAAAAGAGGCTGCTGATAGGTGCTTCTGGGACCAGGGAATTACCTGGGCATTGTTGCCGCTCTAGATCGATCGGCGACGGCTTCTGCTCGAGTTTTGTATGTACCCGCTCGTTGTGCTGATGACCAAGCTTTATTCGATTACCGCGGACTTCTTTTATACACTCTCTCCGGCGGTGCTGAGTAACTTTTTAATTGCTCGGCCGCTGTTCACCGTAACTTTGCGCGTAATTGTATATCGAGGACGACGACGTCGGCGATGGCAACGGATTCCTGCGAGAGTCCGTCAGGCTGTGCTGACTTATTAATTTTTCGAACAATGCGTTGGGTCCGGAAAATTAGTTAGAAATAATAAGCGCTGTGTATTTCGTTTGTTCACGCGTACAATGAAGTATCGGAAAAGCCATAACGACGCTCATGGTCGTAAATTGAAAAGCAGCGGCACATCGTTATTCGTCGTCGCGAGCGAACTTTGTTTTATAGCTCAGTGTGTTCTAGCGCGATCTAATTACGTTCCACTGGTCGCCACTGCGGTCGCACGACGTGTATACGTATACACAAGTCGAATGACATTAGCGAGTTGGCGGAGCGGGGGAGAAAAAGTTGCCGGTAACGACGTCGAGTTTTTAAGCATTAACGCCCTAAACTGACCTGTTTCCGACTGGCTAATAACAGTGCGCATGTTTATACGTCGAGCAGCCCAAAGTGTGTAACGAGTGCTCTCACCCATTGAAACGAGTCCACTTTTAGCAAGTCGGCTCGATAAGCTGAATAATTTAAAGCGAGGAAAACGCGATAGCGCCGTTAGCTATTGATTATCCTAAGCTCTTTAAATTCACCTAACTGAACGTAACGGCGTTTCGTTTCAACTTACCTCGGAATCGATCATAAATCTACTGATAAAAATCTCGCTACTCATCATACGGGCTTCTCGAGACCCGCCGGTAAAAAGCGTATCTCGCCTACACCTTTGACATTCAAGCCGACGGCGTGAAAAAGGCAGCGCAGTATTAGCGTGTAGGCTGTTGGTACGGCGGTGCAGTTTGAAAAGCGAGCGTAACTTATCGAGTTGAGCAAGCCCTTCTCTCCTTTGAACTCTCGAGATTCCCGTTGGCGCACAAGTGACAGCGGGCGCACTTTCACTTCAAGATACTTGCCGTCGGTCGTCGACTATTAGAGTCAACTGCTGCTGCTGCTCGTCGCGCGTTTCCGAGATTTGATCTTCTCTCGCGGGAGAAAAAAAAACAATCTGCACGACCCTCTCCCTAATCTGGTCTAATTGAGTATCGCGACTCAGCTTGATTTATAGATCATGGGGGCGTCGATTAATCTCGCGCGAGCCCCGCGTCGCAGTTTGCGATTTTCGTAATTTAGCGCCGGGCCCCCGCATCGATCGGTCAAAGTGAAATGCAAAACATTTTCATGGCCAAGAGTCGAGAGCGGGAGAAGCTAGGTATTCTCTCTTATTGAATTCTTCCCCGACCCGCTTGGGCGCGCGAAGCCCTTTTGCTTTCGTATTCCGGGCTCTGCCCCTTCGCGCTATAGAATTCTACAAATGAGCCTGTATACACACGAACAAGCGCACGAGGACGCCTAGATACGATTTATATTGTTCAACCCTTCCGCTATCGGCACCGGAGCTCCTCGAGCCCCGAGCACCGGCCCCCGATATATATGGGCATTGGTCACGGTATACGGGCGCCGATCGATATCTTTATTACGCGAGAAGCGCGTGTTTTCTCTCTCTCTCTCTCTCTCTCTCTCTCTCTCTCTTTCTCCCTTCTTTTCCTTCCTCTTGTTGCTGCTTCCACCTCTGCTTCTTTATGAAATTTCACGCTTCACTAGTCCTTGGCCGGAGAAAGAGAGGGAGGAAGAGGGGGAAGCGAGAGCGAGCGTGCCCTTTAAATTCAACAATGACTTTAAGCTAACTTGGCCAGGCTGGTGCAGTTTAAAAGGTGTGTGTGCAACTAAAATTTAATTAGAGCTCGGGCTAGAGCAATTTAAATGTAAGGGCGGCCGAGGTGGCGGCTAGCCGCGCTCGCTTTTCTTTTAGCTCTTGCTTTTTTTTTAACTATCAAACATTATTTCTTCTTTGCGGCTAGTTCATTCGCGGGTTAGAGAGGGGGGCTTTAATTAAAGCGCGCGAGAAAAATTATGCGCGTGAATAGTGTGCAGCCGATTATAAATAGTTTTAATAACGGCAAAACGAAGTGTACAAGTTTACTGCGCCGAGCCTCGTGAGCGCGATCGAAACATCTATTAATATTAAGGTTATTAATAACCGTTGGGGATTTGTAATTACGAAGGGGTCGCTGTAACGAAATCGATAGCCTGCTTAGGAGAACGTGTGTGGGTCGTGGTGGTGATTCGTCGCTCAGCGAGTAATGAAAGCGACTGCTCCCAATTAGACGATTGACCCTTCGAAGGACGAATACTAGTAGTACAAGCTTACGTTATATCGGTCATATACAAACGTCCCTAATTAAAACGTTTGTAATTTATTCCTTGCGCTGATATATTCAATATGGAACTAATTGTTTTCGTTTCTTGTTTGTTCTAGAATTATCAACTATCCATCGTGCAAGCGTTCACCGGTTCAGCGCGTTTCGTTGTAACGAGGTAAGATGCACACTCATGAATGCAATATCTATATACATATTCCACGTCATGTAAAAACAACTTCGCAAGTAGCATAGAAAGCCAACCCTACAAACGGCAGTCGAAGAAACTTGGACGCTAACGTCATTGAAATGCATAAAACTTTACAGTTGCAAACGTCGACTCGGCCCAGAACAACCCAGTTCGATATCGTCGCAAACCCATACAAACAATGTTCGCCCCATTTAGTACGATCGTCCGGCAGTCGTCGACGGTATCGTACGTACCGCCATCTCAACTATATACCGAAGCATAAAAGCTCTTACTCCTCTCCCTACTGCGATTGTACACCTGCAGAAAAAGCAGACCAGTGGCAGAAGTGCATCGCGCGAGTAGGCAAAAAGAGGAGGACAAGAGAGCGAGCGAGCGACTAGAGAGGCGCTTATTAAAATGCGTTCTAGAGGTCACTGGCTGCGGCTAGTATATCGCGTTCGCTTTCGCCGTCGAGCTACGTGCTAGAGAAGACGTTATGAATATTAAGAAGCGACGGTGGTGGCAGAGGCATCAGCGGCGCATGGAGGACGGATACGCTGCGCGAAATTGATTCTCGTAAAACGACAAAGTCCTCGTCGTGACAGGGGCTCGGGCTCGCTCTCTCTCGCTCCTGCTCTGTCCCTTTTCCTCTTTGCTCTCGTGGATGCGCCTCACGTACCGTTTTGGCTGCTGCTGCACGGAACAAAACGTTTTAGCTCGATTCATTGCTGCACCTGCAATTTGATTCTCCGCCTTTATAAATAATTAATGCCGCTTGGCTTCTCCCTCTACCACTGCTATCGCTGCAGGGATGAATGTGCGGGGGGGGAGGGGAGCTGGTTATATACTGGGAGGGACGGAGTAATGGAACGTAAATGGTTTATTGCAATAATATTCTCCGTGGCTGCAGTGCATGGTGTATCGCTGCTGCGGCTTTCGCGCTGTTTAACGGGTTTAATCGCTTTATTGTATTCCGCGGATCTCTGTTTGTCGTCGTTCTTGTTTTCCGGAATGCCAATTGCTTCGGCGGCGCTTCCTCGAGGATGTTTGCGCATAAGTTATTTCGAATTGGCCGTATCAGCTCTGAAAGATTTACGAAGTCACTGCAGGTATGACTTGCACTATTTTAGTGCGCCAGCGTCATCTCGAGAAATATTTTTTCAAGACGAGATAAGATCGGAGCAAAGCTATTTTGAAAACCGTCCTGGCGTTAACAACTGTGTCATACGAATTCCATTACATCTTGGAACTGTTATAAAAGATCTCGCTCTCTCACGACTCGCTGCGCTCTTTGACGACTTTTCTAAAAATATTAGTCCCGTACTCTTGACAAAAAAAGAATCTTCTTTTCATTTAATTTTTAAAACGGGACAGGATCACGTAATTGTATGATTTGATCTTTACGAACAAACAGCTGTGCGAGATGAAATCAAAGGAGCTTCGCCAGCGCTATTAAAAATTCTTAATCAGCTAAAGTTGATTTAAAAATTGAAACTTCCGCTGACCGTGCTCGCAGTTAGTAGCTGAATTCTTCGGGAAAAAGGCGAGCCGACGAGAAAGCCGAACAGTGCAATTTGCGCGACTTCGATGACATTGTATGAGCGCGCATGCTCGCCGAAACTCGGAAGAGACGAAGGTCCAAGGATTTTCCAAGTGCAAGTTTCGATGACACAACAACGACAAAGAGGAGGAGGTGGAAAAACAAAGGCCTCGATGCAACGGACAATTTCGCTCTCCGGCTATAGAGTTCGATGAGTGTGGAAAAAGGACGAAATTGCAGCGACGCACTCTGCTGGTGCCTTTTTGTTGGAACGCCGACTTTGAAAACTCGCAGACTGGTTAATCGTCGGCCTAATAATATGAGACATTTAATATTGTGTGCAACTTCTTGCTATACCAGCTGAATTCACCTCAAGGTTGTGCCGCGGAACACGAGTTAGCCCTTCGATTATTTCGCACGCACTGAATAATTTGTGAGCTGTGTAATTGTGATGAGCTGCCGTAGTTTTTAAAGTTGAGGCATCGAGAGCCCTAGTTCTCATATTGATTGCGCGAGTGCACTTGATACGAGCGAGTTGTTGCAAACTCGGACTCTCGTAGAAGTAGACTGTTTACTGCTCGGGATTCGCTCGAATTTGTGCCGAATAACGTAAAAATGTCGTCTCTTGAAACTTGCCGAGCAGCGAAGGCTCTCTCCGCATTTTTCACTCGCGCAAAACGAGTATAGGAGGAAGAATTTTTGCGAAGTTATGCAAAATCTCGAAACTTTCCCTCCTATTCGAACGTCAAAATTGCGCGAATAAAAATCCCCCGCTGTCGTATAAATGACGATTCCCCGCGTCGAATCTCGCTCAGCCCCGCTCTGTACAGCTTCATAGAGCGAATCCTCCGATATCCATAACAGAGCGCGCGATACTCCTTTGTAAGCGCAGACAAAGCGGGCACGAAAAAAAAGGAGACACACACAGAGCGAGAAAAGGAAACTGTGAGCATTGTCGGCTCGACACAGTGCGCGATTGATTCCGCTCGAAATCCCGGTATAACATTAGCATTCCCCCGTGTCGACTGGCGCGCTCTCTCGCGACTCGCGCGATCGTTAGAGAAATTCGAGTGGCACTTTCGACAAGTGCCAATTAAACGGGAGAAGACGGGCGAAAACGTTCGAGCTTGTTGCGCGAAGTGCGCGTGTAATATACGTATACGTATACACACGCGTGCGGGTGTATAACGGCGGCGCACACTCGGAATATCGACCTTCCACTTTTCATCTTTTTCAGGCGAGCCTCGCGCGCATTATGCAAAATCAGCTTTTGTGGAAAGGCTGCGCTCTCGGATCATTTTCGAATTACGCATCACCTTTCCTCGCACAGTGTACCACGGGGCAAAGGAAGACGCGGGCGCCGGCGCGCCGAGGGAGGGTTTATTCTTAACAAGGCCATTGATGCCTTTGCCCTCAAAAGATGTACGAGGGCTTTATTTAAATTCGAGGCGCATTCAATTATTGCGCCTAATGGCTGCAGATGTAGTTTAATGTATTCTCTATCGCGCGCCGGCAAGACCTTCTCTTCTCCTCTCGTCTCTCTCTCTCTCTCTCTTTCTCTGTGCGTATACATTTCTTTGGCTATATTTCAGAGTCACTTGTGGCTGGAGTGGATTCTGCTTTGTGCGCCTCTAATTGCGCCTTATTGTTTTTAATGAAGCCATTGGGCGTCTCGGAGTAAATAAGCAATTTCTCCGCGCCCGCGGGACTCGTTTTGAATATATTGTTACGGATGTAACAATGCGACGAGATGTAATAATAAAAGTGTCACTTTTTACCGAGCTCGCGACTCGATTCAACAATCCGGCCGCCGGTATATGTCGGCTAATTATAGACGCTCGTGCGTGCGGGAGAGTGTGTGGCTCGCGGCAGCCGCACCGCAGTTTGCTCAAATATTATGACACAAAGCTGGCACGCCGCTCTCGGCCTTATCAGCGTTCGCTCTCTCTCTCTCTCTCTCTCTCTCTCTCTCTCTCTCTCTCTCTCTCTCTCTCTCTCGGCCTGTTCGACTGTTATTTATCGCGTAGTTTCCACTTTATCATTAGCCTGTGTATCATCGGCCTCTGCACTCGAGGTTCTCGCCTCCTTTTTTCCCTTCATACATACTCGTAATAATAATAATCGAAGGTTCGAAGTGCGCCGAGATCGAGACCGCGGCTAACGAGCGTGTAACGTATAATGATGCGCGTAGCCGCGAAGTGGACAGTCATTTTTCGAGGGAATTCCGAGGAGGCAGAGCAAAAAACGGCTGGCTACTTTTCCGCCGCGAGTAGGCTTGCCAGAACTATTATTAGCCATCAGTGGTGAGAATAATGCGAATCTCGGAAATTATCGCGATACTCGCGTACAAAGTAAGAGTGTAATAAACGCGAGTGAGTATATACGTAAAATTAGAAACACAAGTCGCGGGCAATTACGAGTGACGTCGTCGCGCGTCTAAATATAGCGATGCGGATCTCGCTAATCGCGAGAGTATCGTCACGATTAAAAAAAGTGGCCTGTTAATTTCGCCTAGCACATACTCGGTGTATACGTCATTATCTCTTGCTCTAACAATGCTCGTTAAGTCTAATTTCATCGCGCCTTATCGTCGAGAGCACAGCTGTTTAAAATCAAACAGCAGCATCGATGCGAAAGAGAAGCCGAAGTTCGAGGTGGAAAAATCGCGCAACTTTTCGCAAAAACCCCGCACACGGTGTCGGAACACACAGCGAGAGCCCCGTCGCAGGGGGTAGAGAGGGAGGGATGTGCCGCGACGGTGGTGGGGGCGGCGCGCTCGCGACGGCGCCCTGACGTACACACAGAGAAGAGAGAGAAAGAGAGAGAGAGCGAGTCCGACGCTCCCGCGCGGCCGCGACGCCGTCAGTCGACGACAAGCCGTCGCGCCGTGCCGTGTGCCTGTGTCGTGCGCTCGCACTCGCAACCGCGGGAGAGTTTCGTTCTTGTGCCGGGATCACGATGATCGTCGTCGCGAGGATTGTGTGTGCCTTCTCTACGTAGAGAGGGAGAGAGTTTCGTTGTATTCGACGCAGACTGCTGCAGTGTGTTGTTGAAGAGGAGCTTGCGAACGCGCATTACAGGTGACAGTACACGTTGTTGTTCGCATCGGAGGTGAGAGTTCGAAAAGTGCGAGCAACGAAGTCTCCGAGCTGCTGAAGGATACCACACTGTACACATGCCCTCGCGGTAGGTAGTCTGCTATCTTGTTATGAGCACGCACACGAGACACTGGAGAAGAGTAAGGAGAAATGAAAAACGTCGCCAGCCGTGCTCCGGTACATTTTCGCGGGCAAGCAGGCCGAGGCCAGCTCGAGTTGTCTCTACTTTCTTGCGTTTGTTTGTTCATCGACCGGCCGCTTATTTATTTACACTCATATTGCCAAGAGCCAGCACTTGGCCGGCCAACCTTCGCACACTGACACACATGATGCCGAATTGAATTCGTCTCCTTCTCTCGGCGCGAAGCGAGGCTCATACACCATCCTACGATTCAGCTTGTATAATTCCCGCGCTCATGAGTTATGTAACTCGCGAGCGGGCGCATCATCTTCGTTAAAGTTGTTCTCGCGGAGATTTCCACCCTCGCCGGTGAAGAGTTCGCACTGCCTGCCGCACATAAATTAAGAGCTTTCGAGCGAGCGCCACGGCGAAGTTTATAAGGAGCGCCGCGCGGCAGAACTGCGCTCGGCACGCCGCGAGAGTAAATTTCATCAAGTTGCAGTAGCTATACGCCGTACGCGAGTGTGCTCGCAAGCGCTCGTGTCCGATTAACTTTTAACGAGCGTGCGAGCGCTCGTTGTGATAACACGGGGTAAACAATAAGCGGGGAAAAATCGCTCCTCGCCCGTCCGACCTGTGCGCTCGCGAGTAAGATTGAGAAACTGCTCGCGGCGGTATATGTGTGTGTGTGTGTGTGTGTAGTGTATAATTCCGGCAGCGGCGCGGAAAAAAGAGCAGCGCAGGAGACGCGAAATAGAATTTCCAGCGCGTACAAGCGAGACAGGGAATACGGATAGGCGTGTGCCTCTATACAGAGCGCGGCAACGTGTTTGCATAGCTGCTGGGCACGTGGTTCTCGCGCGCGCGCGC
Organism: Nasonia vitripennis; assembly: GCF_009193385.2. NCBI lineage: Eukaryota > Metazoa > Arthropoda > Insecta > Hymenoptera > Pteromalidae > Nasonia > Nasonia vitripennis. Next base: position 26,315,790 of record NC_045758.1, on the reverse strand, counting down.
GCACACACACACACACACACACGCACACACACACACACAGAGACTCGCTCGAGACGTCGTCGATATACCGAATCATCGTGTGACACAATGTCGTACTCGGTAAATTATAGGAGCCTCGGTGAGAGTATTTGTGACGGTATTTTTTTCCTCCTCCGCTCATTGTGCGTCGCTCGCTGCAGGTGGAAGGAGTTTCTTCATTCTCATGCTAATCGAGCGCTGCGTTGTGCGCCTTGAGTTTTCGGATATGTTTTTGCTCGACTTGTTGGAGCATGTACTCGGTTTTTAACCACGACCGGGACAAACAAAGCCGTTCGATCATAGAGGGAAATAATGCCTTTTGGCGAGCTTCCATCCGAGAGAGCAACGTCGAAAAGCTCGGCGCAACTCGTTTTCCTTTTTAATTGAAAGGAAGAGCGGATGGTCAAAGTATAGCAGTATAGGTTCGAGGGCAAAAACGCCCATCAAAAACGTTTGATCTCGCGAAAACAATGGTAAATCCGGGCAAAGGAAGAGATTATTTTGTCGCTGTTTAAACGCGAGCTTGCGTGTGTCAAAAGCTGTTTACGGCCGTACCGGCGTATGCTCTGCGCTCCTTGCGCTCGTTTTTCGCTCGGATAAGCGCTGTACAGGGCCAAAGAGTCGCTTTTTCTCTCGCTCGCTCTCGCTTCTGCAGCTGGGGGCATTATGTGCGTCGCGCGAGCGCGCTTTTGGGCTCTTTAAAAAGGACGAGACTCGCGTCCGCGACACAAAAAGTGCGCCGCATAATTATTATGTAAATAGAGCCCGCGAGTCGAGAGAGAGAGAGAGAGAGAGAGAGAGAGAGAGAGAGAGAGGGGGGGGGAGGGAGAGTCAATGGACCGGGACAGAGAGGAGCTTTTCGCGCAAAGGATCGTGTGACCTACCTGCTAATATCCCGGGCTGGCTTTTTATATTCATCGCATTCAGCTTATTCATGCCATTTACGGGTTTGCCGTTGCTTGTTGCAACTCACTACACCGTTGCTGCTGCAGCGCGATATGGGCATAATTTATGTTTGCCTATCGCTCCTCCTCTATTCTCTGCTCCGCCGCGTTTTATTTTTTCATCGACGTTTATCGGTGGTTTCGCTGTGTAATTAGTCGACGGCGCTTTTTACGGCCGGGTTAATTGTTCATTGCGGGGGGGGGGGGGGATTTAATCGAGATGCGTTCGATGCATACAATGCCAGCAGAACGCCAAGCGAGCGCCGCTGCAGTTGCCTTTATTGGTATTGTTTATTTTTACGGCGCCGAAATTAGTGTTGTGCTAAAAATAATGCCGACCGTTACTGTCTCGTTTCCGCTGCGCTTTAAAAAAAGAAAGAGCGAACTTGGTCTTGTACGCCGGCTTAATCGAATTTTCCAATTAATCGCATCGATCCGCTATATAGCGTGAGTGTGATTGGAAACAAGTGTACAAAGCGGAGCTATAAAACGAACTTGCAGATATAATAAGCAAGTAGTAGTGTATATCGCGTTTCAGAGTACATACGTTTAATATTTGAACGGTTTTTGACGTTTCCAATTTTGCGCGATATTCGTTCGTTAAAATTTATTCAATCGACACATCTGACGTGGCAGTATTGATACTGACCAAATATGTCGGCTCATCATCGCTAGAAACACACACAGCGAGGCGAAAGTCTCCGGCATAGTCGTGTAATTTAATGAATAACGGGAATGATTTTCCGCGCGAGGTTAACTAGAGTTTAATAGTGCAGCCCTCCGCGAAAGCTGCGAGTGTAAACTCTCGCTGTGGCTGGCTCCGTTAACTGGCAAAAACCTAGTTTGGACCTTGTTTAGATTGGTAGAAAACGCGCCAAGGGATGAGAGCGAGAGCGAGAGAGAGAGAGAGAGAGAGAGAGAGAGAGAGAGAGCTCGGCGAGGCTCGTAAATTGCTTAATTAGCTTTTCGCTTTTCCTAGTTCGCCGCTAGACGGATTCTCGCCGTCTGTGCGCGGGCGTAACTATGATCATCCGGCCTTTCTCTCCCTCTCTAGCACACACGCTGCATCGGAGAGTTGAGACGAGAGTTGGCCTAACGACTGGCTGACGCATACTGTCGGACACTCTGCCATGTCGTTGCTGCCGCTGTACTCTTGTTTGCTTCTTGTTGTTTACAGCCTGCCCGAGACTGCGTTGCGCCGCCGCGCGTTATACTCGAAGGTATATAATAAAGTTACGAAAAATTGCTCGTCATACAAGCATCCTCGCAGCATGTATTGTTTTTTCATAATTCAATCCTCCGCGAGTTTCTTCATTACTCTAATAACCTGCAATCACACGTCGCGGGTATAGGTGCATAATGACAACTCCCTCTCGGCGAATCTTTTTGCCTCCTCCTTTTTTCCTCCGCAAGGTGTAATCAAGCGTTAATGAGACAAGCCGCGCACGGCTCCAAGCGAGTTAATTCTTCATCGGTGTATCCCTGGCACACAGCAGCGTGCGGCTCCCCACAGCTTTTTACACGCTCCATTCAGCGCGCAAACTCCTGCCCTACCTTAAAGACACATCAACTCCAGCGTGTAATTACGCTCTCGCCGCCACTGCCGTCGCACTCGTGCACTTAATGATTATGCGTGCTCGCGCGAAGCGGACAGTAGCCACATATACACTCGCGCTTATTCTTGTCTCGAAATTCAGCCGACTCCGCGAGCATTGTTTAGCGCTGGCTTTTCTTCTCTCCTCCGCACAACGGAGCGGCTGCAGTTGTGCGGCCATATCAAGGGCGTTAAAAACGAGTTAGAGACGCGATAAGAGAGCCGCGTGAGTGTGTATAAAAAGGAGTGATAAGAACGGATCGTTCGGCTGTGCTGCTAATTGAATTAGTATCCGTATTGAAGAACTTTTTTAAAAATGCTCGAAGTGGAGAACTTTTCAATTTTCTTCGGAGGAAATACTCCCGTATGAATGAATCCGCGCGAGTAAGGAGGTGGAGAGCGCGATGGAAAGGAAATTTGGAAAATGCTCGTAATACACGCGGGATTTCGCGAGGCGTGAATTCCGACAATGGCGCAACAGCCGTCGCCGACGCCGCTGCGCAATCGATGAATTTTTCCGTGAAGAGGTCGTATTATGGGCGCCGATAGCGCGCATACACTCAAAAGCGGATATACGCCGCCCTTGTACATTCCCGTTATGCAAAAGGAGGGGAAACTTCTGCTGAAAGCAAAAATGTATTATTTTTAGAAAAATGTTCCCCTTTAATTCGAGGAAAAATCTCCTTCCTATACACTCTACATGGATTTTAGTTATCCGATCAAAAACGAACCAACGCTCGCAGCAATTTTCGCGAAATACACAACTCTCAGTCTGAGCGAAGAACGCGCTCCGGGAAATATTTCAGAGCCGTAAACTGATTTCGCCGAGCGCTCGCGCAATTTTTTTCCCTTCATCTCGCTGCGAAACAGCGTTTCAGCCTCGTCCGGTTTATACGCGCTTTTCGACGAATCCTCGTCAATCACTCGATCGTCGAACTCGCGCTGGTGCAGTTGAAAAAAAAATTCAGTCAGAGAGAGAAGCCTGGCGCCGAACGGAAAGAAAGCGGAGGCGAACGCTTCCGGATGATAATGCGTCGGAGAGTTACGCGGAAAAGGGTGTGGAGTGAGGACGCGTCTACGGCGGAACGTACAAATTTCATTAGGCGAACTCTCGGGCTTTCGAAATCGACGAACCGCCATTATTTTTATCGCGTTTTCATGCGACCTTTGCTCGCTTTTTCTCTAGTTTATTCGCGAAAGCGAATCTCAACTAAAGACGCCGGTAATCCCGGCCGATGAAAACTGCACGAAGCAATTAGCTTTCGCGGCGCAAAAACAGAGCCGTCACAGCAGGCGCCAGGAATCCCGAGGATGAGAGCTAATTCATAAATGCGTAACGAACTGTCGCCTGGGATGTGCGCGCGAGGCGCTAGCCTCGTTATGACTAACAAGGGATAACGACACGTGGTCACGTGTGTGTGTCTGCGCGTCTCCGGTGCTATAACGTCGCGTGCGCACGACCCCCGCACGCTTGCATATACATACTCCGGAATCGCGCCACTTATTTTCCTCCAGAGTCCCGTTTGTTTTCCTCCCCGAGCGCACTTTCTCTCTCGCCCTCCCGCGAGTCGTCTTCTGACTGTTTTTCTTCTCTTCTGCCACTTTCATCGCGCTGTTTGGCCCTCGAACCCGTCGATTATAATTACTCGCGATGACTCATCGATGTCGCTCGAGGGGTTCTCGCGGATGATACTTCTCTCTCTTGCTTTCACAGTGTGCATGTAAATAGCCGCAATTTACACGAGCGGCGGCGGCTGTCGTCGAAAAAATCAATGCCAGTCGTATTGCCGCTACGCACGCTACATAGTCGGGCCGCGGAGACAAGGAAATAATAGTACGAGAAATAAGAAGCCCTCCTCTGTAAATTTCGCTCGCAGTCGCACCACGTATATATAACGCGACAGCTTTATCGAGGGGCAGCTCGGCGGGGCCAGATCGTGTGCGCGCGTAGTGGTAATCGCGAGACACCCGGTGGCGGATCGCGCGGAAACCATCCAGCACGGCTCGCGACTTTCCGGTCCGTGTGTGCAGTTGCGAGTCTGTGTGCACCCTAGACTCGGAGCCCTCGTCGTCGCAGTAGTAGGCGCTGCTGCTGCAATATAGACGAGCTTCTCTCGCATAAATACTATAGTCGTTTTTCACTGTGTACACTGGCGTGCGAGAGCTTATTCGGAGCAATCCAAAGCTCGCTCCCGTCGCGTATTATCTTGATGTATTTTCATTAGCGAGTTTCGCGAGTTCGCGCTGGAGAATCAAGAGCACTTTCCCGAGCGGTGTGTGAACGCCGTTGATTTTTTTCCTACACGTGGATCAAGACACGACGCGCGAAATTTCCGAGATACAATCGTACACAGAAACGAGCCAACCGTCGTTTTTTATCAGAGCGCCGGAGCGAGCGCGAGCTTCCATAACTCCCGGCCGGATAAATCAGGCGACGAATGCTGGGAGAGAGAGGGGGAGAGAGGGAGAGGTGTTTTACGACACGCGACACTCCGTGTGCTCAGCACTAAATTGCGCGCATGCAACGGGTTGCGCAGGCCTTACGTGCACAGTCTCTTTCGTCCGCACTTCTTTATTGCCCTCGAGCGCGAGTCGTCGAGTGTATAATATTATACGCGTCGCGGGCGCACAAGTCAAACGTACTAAACGCGCGCGCGACTTTTTTACTCTTGTTCGCTGCAGTTGTGCAATTTTTAAAATTTCTGCATAATTCGCGCGGATACTTGAAAGTCTCTTCGATATTTGAAAAAGTCCGCCGAGAAGATTGCGCCCCCTCTAATACCCCTGATAAAAGCATTCTTCCCCCTCCAGTCGGTCACAGGCGCGGAGAGTATAAAAGTCGCGCGTAAAAACTGTTTAAAAGCCGGCTCTCCATTTGATAAGTAATAAGTACTCCGGCCGAGAGTTAAAGCCGACTGCAAGCAGCACGCGGAGAGAGAGGAAGAGCTGTGTATAGTCTCTCTACATTTAAGAAGAGTTAAAATATCGATAGGATGGCTCTGCGTGCAAGCAGCACTTCGCTCGCTCGGCGCTTTTCTCTTAATCCGCTTTAGTCGCGCGAGCGCTTAATCTCTTACGCAGCTGCATGAAATATTTAGCGTGTATAGCTGGGCTAGAAACTCGAAAGCCGCCACCAACTCGAGATAGAGATACAAGCCGAACACATGTTCGCCTCTCTCTCTCTCTCTCTCTCTCTTTCTCTCTCTCTCTCTCTCTCTCTCTCTCTCTCTCTCTCTCTCTCTCTCTCTCTCTCTCTCTCTCTCTCTGGATACGCGTAATCCATAGTAGGTACTGCGCCTCGTCGGGCGAGAAGACCCGCAAGCTCCTCTCCGCGATCGGGTTGGGGTATGAATTTAAGGGCCGGCGTGTTTGAACCGCCGAGTTGCGCTGCGGATTCACCCACTTTTCGCTTCTTTCCACGCGAGATGGGGGAGTTTCCAAGTTCGGGGAGGTCGCTAATTAAAAATTTAAGCTCGCAGAGTGCTCACCGAGAGGGAGATTTTAATAGGTTCGAAATCAAGGAAGAATCGAATTTTAAAGCACTCGCCGCGTTTTCAAACCCGCTCGAGACGGCTCTTTAAATCTGAAAAGTCGACAACCTCCAGCTGCACACGTATCAAAGTCGAAGCGCGTTTTTTCTGTGCGTATATTTCTCTCGTATAGTTCAAAAGTCGCCGGAGATGCGGAGCAGGCAAAAAAAAAATTGCTACGACTCCATTATTCAGCGATCGAAGTGCGCGGGAAGTTGCAAAAAAAGAGCACAGTCTAATAATATTACAGGTGGCGCGCGAGCGAGTTTTTTAAGTAAGATTAGTCGCGACGACCGGAATTAAGCTATCTGCGCGCCGCTGAGCAAAAAGGAATGAAGAAAAAGTAGAAATCGATAGGTCGAATGTGAAATAGAAGGTGAGAGAGCGGAAACGCGCTCGAGCTGAGAAATCGCTGGAAAAAAGAAGGGGAGAAACGAGAAGCCCGGACGAGAGGGTGGCGGCGCGGGCGGCAGCGAACGGCGAAAGAAGAATGGAATGACGCAATAATTACCGACCAACGAGACTCGTTAAAGTTTTCTAGCGCAAGCTCACTGGAAATCAGACCCTCTATACGTCCGCCTGCTGGAATCCGAGCTATAATTATCGCACATACCTCTATACCTATGCTATATACTCTCCTTTACGGACGCCTGCACTTCTTATTATTATCGTTCGTTTCTCTCGCCTAATGTTTTGACAACAATAGACGCGTTCCTTCGCGCGCTGAAAGTTCGACAGCGTCCTTCAAATACTTTATTCGAACGGCTCGCTGATTATAAATGTTGTACACGATGTAGTATTGATTTTATTGCGGACTGGATATTACGTGAAATGTGTCGCGGCCTGCGCGAGTTTAGGGACAGCTATCAGCTCGCATTGTGTCCGCGATAATAAAGAGAAATTCTAATTTCGAACGAAGCGAGCGAAGGCAAAGCCGGCATTGCGCGCGATTGTTTTCGTGGCTATAACATCGCACATCGAATTAACATATCAGGGCGACTTTTTGTTGTTATTTCTCATCTCGCGCGTCAAGTTTGCATTTCTTTCTCCAACTTCGAAATCCATAAAAAAGTTTTCCCTCTTCTCGCGGCGTCGGAATCCATTTCTGAAGATTTCCACCGGCGGCGGATACACAGTGCACGCGCGAGTGCATTTACTTTGAACAACTAGGCGAACAGTCATTCGAGCTTTTTTTCCGCCTCTTTACCTCTTCAATCTCTAGTATACACAGACACATGCACGATATATTCGAAAAATTATCATGTCTCATCACACACGACTCGTTCCACTTAGCCGCGAGACCATAAATCATCGCGAGAGATGCGAACCTCGAAAAAATCAGCGACTCGCGCGCGCGCGTGCACGACGACGCATCACACACGCCATCGAGCTTTAGCGTTTCTCTCGCTTTTGGAAGTCGTCGGCGCGTTATTCAGATGAGCCGTCGGCGGCGCATAATGTGATGCATCGAGCCGGGGCCCGAGTAGCGCTGGTAATAGTAGTAGTAGTAGTGAAAGCTCGACGGCGCCAGACTAAACTACTAGCATCTCTCTCTCTCTCTCTCTCTCTCTCTCTCTCTCTCTCTCTCTCTCTCTCACACACACACACACTCTCGCATTGTATATTATTACGCAATTGCCGAGTTTACAACTCTCGACTGCGCGAGTTTATTTGCTCGGGCGTGATTCGCAGCCGACGAGCTTTTTTGATGTCTAGTCGAGCTCGATGGGGAGCTGTAAAATCGCTCTCGCTCTCTTTCTCTGTTGTTTCAGCGCGTGGATGAAAGGCTCTTGTTGCGTCGTCGCGCTGTTTTTGATCTCCGGAATATTATACGCGATACTTTAATTGAGCGGAAGACCGGACTGTTCTTCCCACTCTCGAATGGTATATAACGAGATTCTCGGAAAGTTCGTAGCCCCGCCGGCTTAATCCATTTCACTCTGTCTCGGGGCGGCACTGCATTCTTCATAACCTCGTCAAAACATTATAAGACGACGACGGTGGTGGCGGCGGCACAGTTAAACCCGGCGAGCTGCGCGCAATCACTTCAACTCTCGCTCTTGCCCCTTCGAACCGATTCTATAAATTTCTGCGGAAAAGTTCGCAATAAATACTTTACTCCTCGCGGCCGCGGCTAACTTTGTTGTTTAAACGAAAGCTGATTTGATGCAGCGCGCTCGAGGTAAAAAGGCCGCGGGAAATAAGAAAATGCGAGTCAACAGGAAAGACGAGAGGACGTCGTCGCCGCGCGGAGAAAGAGTAAAAAGTCCTCGCTCTCGAGGCTCGAGCTATGTACTATGTATATAGAGAGCTGGCGTAAGGAAGAGAGAGAGAGAGAGAGAGAGAGAGAGAGAGAGAGAGAGAGAGAGAGAGGGAGGGAGAGAGAGGGAGGGAGAGTGAATGGAGCCGAGAGATGAGAATAAGAGGAGTAAGAAACGGGGTCCGGGAGAGAGCAACTGTTGAGAAACTAACAAGAGGGATCGAAGGGAAGACGCTAGAGAGTAGAGAGAGAGAGAGAGAGAGAGAGAGAGAGAGAGAGAGAGAGAGAGACACACGCACAAAGCAAAGAGAGACGATTAAGGGAGAAGAAAGGAGCCTCGCGGAAGGATCGCCGACGCCGGAGAGGGAAAGTGAGAGAGGGTGAGCGCGCGAGACGCTATTACTTTTACGCCGCGCGCACCGGCGTAACGAAGGTTATTACTGCAGCCTGCGCGAAGGAGGAAGCCTTCGATCGATATGCACCTATATAACTCGCTCCCGCCTGCTATACCTGCCATTATCGCTCGAACCGTGTGTCATCGTGTGCCTGCAACGCGGGGACAGTTTTCCGTGAACGCGCACGCGTGTGCTACCGTCGATGCAACCGATTAAACGATGACGAATGGCTCGTATTCGTGTTCGTTAATAACGCAGATACTAAACTTGGAAAAAACGGACGCAGCTTTAATTCAATCCGTACCCAGCGGTAGATAAATTCCCGAGGCCGCGTATCGGCATAATAATGCATCGCGGATAACAATCGATAAGACCCGCTGAATTATTTATCAATCCCCGCAACACTCGATAATCTAAACAACGGTCTCTCGAGGCATAACCAGCGAGCCTGCTGAGGAGGAGGGGAAAAAAGTGAAAGCAGAGGGGGCAGAGTCGTCGATATGAAATTCCAAGCTGCCCTTCCACAGCCCGACGAATCTCCGCGGCGAAAAGTACAAAGGTCACGCACGAGCCGTAGGCGGCGCGTTTGCTCTTGGAAATTCATCGCGCGACGTCGTCGACGAAGATGAATTTCGGCTGACGAGACAGCAACGCCGACACAGTCTCTCTCGGCGTGAAATTATCCGGCCGTCGCTATACTTTTTTTTCCAGCCGCCGCGGAATTTTAATGCCGCCTCTCGTTCTCTTCCAATCTACCCCCGGCGGATTTTCATTTTCGAAATGCGCGCGAGTCCTTTATCTCCGCAGCCGCCGCCGCCGCCTTCCAATTTCTTTCAATTTCGTAGATAGCGATGGGGGTAATCCCGGAAAATTGCGTTATTAAATACGAGCCCATTAAAGCGTATAATAAAATCCTCTTATACGATAATGGCCCGACGAGAGAGTATCTTTAATCGCGACGAGAGAATTCCGCCGAAGCGCCGTCCCTAATCTCATCCGCCTAAACATCTGGCGGCGGAGGTTTTTCCCCCGAAACTCAAAACTCAAAGCAGCGCCGAATGAGATGTAAACATGCAGATATACCCGGCCACGCCACCCTCGGCTGAACATAAATTTTTCGCTCCGCAGCCATTAGACTCTTGGGCAATATACATCGAAAGGGTTGTGAGATTAAAAGCGACGAGTGTAGGGCGTGTGTCTCACAGCCGAATAAAGTGTGTGCGCGCAGAGGGGCGTACTATACGCGGCGCGGACTCATCCTCGCGCGACACATACAGACAGCAGACAGTAGACAGAGAAGTAGGGGCGGCTTATCTCCATGGGCGGATTGTATGGCCGGGTAGATTATCGCCGCGGCGACTCGACACCATTATTGGCATACGCCTACACAGCTCTCGCGCGCTATCTCTTTCGTCTCCGGGGCTGCTCCGCCGCTGCTGGCTCTCCCCATTAGCGCCGGCGGCCCGAGCGATATGCAATTTGGAAATTAACTGATGCGTGTAACGCGATAAGTTTCGCATTACGCCGGCCGTCTACTCGCTCTGTGTACCCGGCCTGTACACAGCCAGCCGACTTGAAATTATTAGAAGCTTCTTACGTTTCCACTGAATCTGCCATTATCGCGCTCAGTGGGTACATTCGGCTTCTGAGCGTTCTTGCGCACGCCCGGAAATTAATCGCCGCTCTCATCCGGGCTACGTCGGCTTATTTCATTATACAGGCGATCGTCCTGCTGCAGAAATTGGGTCGTACGGCCGATTTTTCCACGCACTCTCGAGCTAGCTGCACACAGGTGCTCATCCGAGCGCGAGAGAAAGGGGAGGATTGAGCAAACGGCAGCAGGACAGGCTAGATTGCCGTGAAGTTAGCTAGTTAACTCTCGACTCGAAACAACGGCCGGCAAGTTAACGCTCGCGCGCGCGCGAGAGAGAGAGAAGTTGGCGCCGCAGTTGGCACCGCCTCCGTCCGCCTTTCCCATGTACGTCTCCCTCTGTGACGCGGGAGGAGTTCGGTCATCCTAACTATTTCATTGTTTCATAATTGACGCATTTGCGGTGTATATCTGCATGCTCTCTCTTCTTTCGGGCAGGCGGTTGTGCGTGACGAGATTATAGTCGTGCGACTTGTAAATTCAATGGAGCTCCGTAATTTCCCAACGTTCTTACGTCTCGACCGCGAAGCAACACGATAAACGTTTTCGCGCGAAGAGTACGCTCACCTGCGGCCATCAAAAGACGCGTTCAAACAACCGAGTCGCGAGAGGCGCGAAAACGCATTAGCGAATTAGAGTTTGCCAGCCAGCCGTGTGCAGCAGCAGCTCCTCGAGTAATCAGCATAATGCATGCGGCGGCTTGGCGGTTTCGCGCTCGCTTTTGTAACCGGATCCGCTTCTCGGCGGGATGGCTGTGGCTGTATGTATGTACCCGCGAGGCATCGCTGCTTCTCGATTAATAACTAATGTCGACTTCCGCGACTCGGCGGGCTAGTTAGAGTTTCGCCGCGGCAACTTCCCGCCGAAGAACTGACGTCTTGACGTGTATCGAGATGCCGCAGCCGCTGATGTTCAACCCGTCGCGGTTTACCTCAGACTTTATAATACTCGCGCGCGAGAGGGGATAGCATCGGGTTATAGCGTCGATTCCGTACACTGACACGACAATTTCATACCGTACACGCCGTCGAGCGCACGTTTCCCTATTGTGGATCTTCATTTCGAGGAGCATGATGTAGTCTCGGTCGAATTCGGATTTGAATGCATTGGCCGGACCCGCGACGCCGGATGGGATTCGGGATTATTGAGCTTGAAATTACACCGATGCAGTCCATCTTCGGCCCGCGTCTCTCGAATATATCGTTACGCAGGGACTGAAAATGCAATCAACAAGTATACGCCGAGCTTCCCGAAAAGTCGCGCGGCAATAAACAGACGCGGTAGAAATTAATAAAGCACATCCGCTCGGCTTTTCCGAAAAAGCTCGACTCTGCACGGCTCACTCGAGGCTGCCGCTCGTTCTTGCGTAAATCGAACGACAACATTTTCAATATCATCACTCGACGCTTTGGTAATCAGTTATCATGCGTGGGCGGCCGGCTGTCAGCGCGCGCGCACGAACGAAATGTCAACCTCTCGCTGAGTGATTTCACGGCTGCGCGCTATACTCTCTCTCTCTCTCTCTCTCTCTCTCTCTCTCTCTCTCTCTCTCTCTCTCTCTCTCTCTCGGTTTGCCGTTCCACTCTTCGCTCGCGCATACGTATGTGTGTGTGTGTCGGTGTGCGTTGAGGGCTGTCGGTCGAAAAATACTTTGTGTGCACGTCCGATGAGCGATGAGTGCATAAGCGCTTCGACGCCTCGCGTACTCGCTCCGTTATATACTCAGACTTTGCGCTACTTGAAAAATAACGAATTTATCGCTCGTTATGTCTCGCTCCACTTTGCCGCGGGGGCTCGTCCCCCATGCGTTCTTTTTTTTTTATTTTCGTAGCCGCTTTTAATTGCTGCGTCTGCGAAATCGCGTATGCGTTTTTCGTGTGCGTATTTTTCGTAAAGGGATTCTTTGCGCACTCGATGCTCACGATTGAAAGTCTCGCGGACAAACGAGTAAACAAGAGGCTCTAAAAAAAATAAACTTGGCAATTTTTCAGCTACGCGTCGGGTGGTAAAAACAAAGGACGTAGAGAAAAGGAAAGAAAGTATAAGCGAGCGGCGCGTAGAGAAAGGAAAGAGGAAAGCTCGCTCTCATACTGGCGCTTGTAAATGCGATTCCTTCGTTCTCTTTGTTTACCTCGTAGAACATCTCCGCGAGAGAGACTTTCTATCGGAGAGAGGAAGGGAGAGAGCCGACAATTTCCATCGCGGTCTGGCTTTCCTCGCGCCTGCAGCGAGGAAAGCCAGACTCAGCGAAAATTCAGGCGTGAAACGAGAAAAGTGCGAAAGTAGCATCGAAGGGTTCGCGCACGAATCCCCGAATCTCTCCTCTCGCGCACCTGCCGTCAGGGGAGAAGCAGGGAAAAACCGGCGTCGTCGCTAGCGACTGTGCATGTATAGGAGGAAGGACGCTGTACCGTAGCCTCGTTAAAACTTTTTCGAGGAACAATTTCGCCGCACACACTCAAACTCGAGAGGCTACGAGCTTGTAGTAGTAGGAGTCGTCGTAGCCGCGCTGCTGCTTTTTTTCGGCCCCGCCTTCGTCCCCGTTTTTGCTTATCAAGCAGCAGCGGAGAGAGTCCCGTCGTAATTTACGAGCCGGCTGAAGAAGAAGCTCGATGCAAGCGCGCGAGTTTAAAAACGAAAGGTCCGCGAGCGGGCGCTCCAATAAAAACAATCGCTCGTCGCTCCTCTTATACTTCCTACTCCGATACCGTGTGTATTTTGAGAATTGATCGCACGCTCGTCGGCACTTGATTAAATTAATCAATTATTTCAATCAGCAAACGTTTGCTTTAGCCGACAGTCGGCAAATGTTTATTTTAGTCATAAGCAGAAATGTTCTCCACCGCACTGTATAACCGTTATGCTTTTATTGGAACGGCCAACAATATTTACGGCAACATATTAGCCGTATAGCCCGTTGTTTTTCGTCGCCGCGCTGCTCGGAAATAGAGCGCGCGTCGCGTTTTTGTTTCCAGCCTGTTTGCAAACAAACGGCAGTTTATTTTTACGAAACTTCGCCAACTAGCTTTCTCAGCGCGTCCTCGCGGCCGCCGTGTAATACGCTCTTGTTCCGTCGCTCGCTCGCTCTCGGCGCGCGGCACTTGGCGACGAGATAAAAATTAATAAATAGCCTTCATTTCCCCGCGAATTCAAGTTGAATAATTCCGCGGCGGCGAGTTCCTCGTCAGCTCACTCTTACGCCCGGATTTCGAATAAAAAACTTTTTAATTTTTATTCATCGCGGAAGAAAGGAAGAGGCCGCCGCAAGCTTGCCGGCTGCGCACAAAAGAAATTCATTACAAGACCGCACACAATTAGAAATCCCTGAACTCAAACTTTCGTCCCACCAAGTTTATCTGACGGAGAAGATTCTTCCTTAATAAAAACTCTCTCTTTCTCTCCGCGCGCGCGTTTTAAGTACAACAGGCCGTGGTCGGTATATAGAGCGGAAAAAAGGGGTAGAAAAGGAAAATCCTAATCGCGAAATAACGGCCCAACTTTCTTGGTCATTCAATTCGTTCCCACGAGGCGACGAGGAGGAGGTAATTGCACGCATTGTGTCTCGAATAATTCCTTGTAAACGTCGAATTGGCAACTTCGCGTTGCGCGCCGCGCATGGTCCCGCGGGACAAAGAGCAGCGGCGGCGGCGCTCTTCCCTCGACGCCATCAAAATGTAAATCCGCCCGAGGACGACGCGCCTCTTCGGTTTCTCGATTAAACGAAAACGGGCCGTGGAAACAGAAGCAGCTCGTCATCGACGCCGTGCTTTGAATATTCCACGAGAGCTGCGCGAAATAAAAAGAAAAAAGCTGTAGCCTTCCTTTTTCCCCCCGACCTGTGTTATAATACGCGAAAGTTGCCGCGGAAGTATAGGAGTTGGCGAAAAATCGCACGCATGCATGCGCGTTAATCCTCCGTCCCGGCGGTCTTTCTCTTTTTCGCCGCGAGGAGCTTTTTGCCGCGTCAGCGCAGCCGCGGTATTGGATTTGTTCGAAAGTTTTCAAATTTAGCCGCGGCAATGCGCGGGCACTCGGGTGCATATAAGAAGCGCTGGCGTCACACACGTGGAAAAAGGTGTCTGGGCAGCTTTTTCTCCGCTGACGCTGATGTGTAGAGAAACCGCAGGTGTACCTGCATGTACACGTATCAAGCACTAGCGCACGCGCGAGTCGCTTCTACCACGTGGCGCTCGATGCGCGTGTATAAGAGCCTTTCTCGAGGGAATTGGCGCCGCTCGTCGCTTAAAAAGTTCGAGAGCTTTAGACTCGGAGAACAATAAATAAGAGCGGATTAACCGTGTCGATTAATGTCGAAGGAGAGCTGAGAAGAGCGGGAGGGAGAGGAGGCCTGGAAAGGGGCACTTAGCCCAATGGCTCGGCGCGAGGCTCTCGAGAACTCTCGAAAATGTCTTAAACGCCTCGCGTAACGATTCCGCCGCTCAGTGGAAGGCTTTAAGCCGAGAAGAGCGAGAGACTCGCATCGACGGCATTTGCCTGCGCGCTATACGCGCGTCCGCGAAAATCGGCTTCTTTGTTTCGTCGAGTCTCGGCTGCTTGACACGCTTCCTCCCGGGATTGTGTCGAGTGAGCTCGAGTGCGCTTAACGATTTCGAACGAACCGCCGCGATACACGCATCTTTTATATATACACACGCGCGCGCGCGTTCGCGTCGCTCCCCCTCGCTCATGTCGCTTTAATAAAGTCTCGATTATCCGTACGCGGTCGGTTGTATTCACGGAGAGAGCACTCGGATTCCCCGATAAACACGCTCATCGCGCCTTTGTGCCCTCGTACGGCTCCCGATACAAAGTGCATTAGGCAGCGGAGCGGAGCCGAGGAAAAATTTGCTTTTGTCGCGAGCGCGCGGGGATGATCGAGGAGCGGTCAGCTTTTCCTCTCCGGGGACGCGAGCGCGCGCCAACAATTGAGCAATCTCGCGATTGGAGATGCGCGCCCTGGCGACGGGGAGCCCCTTTAAGGCCTCTGTTTACCTTCCGCCGCTTTTCTCCGGCTCTCGAATCTCTCGAGGATTAAGCTGTGTGTAGCGCGCCCTCGACTTTTTGGCGAAAACCCTCGTCGCGCCGCGCGTTTTTGCGCCGACTGGCCGGTCACCCTCTCGCGCCGCCGCCGCTCTACAGGCTGACGTCGATCCCAGATTCTCCGGCCGGATGTATTTATGGCGGGGTTATCGTTCTGCAGATTTCGCCAGGCCGTTATTCACGGTGTTTGGGGGGGATGACCCGCCGCGTGACGCTCTCACTTTTTTTATTCCCCCCTTTGCATAATCCGGAATCTTGATTTATGCGTTTTGAATATACGTACGCGTAAATGCGCATCATCGAAAATTGTTGCTGTGCAGCTTCGAGAGAGAGAGAGAGAGAGAGAGAGAGAGAGAGAGAGAGAGAGAGAGAGGCGCGAGTTCGAAATAGTTTACATCGGAGAGATAGAGAGAGGCTTGGAATTCAATTGCAAGGATGAACTTTCCGCGCCGAAACGATATTCCGTGGTAGTGCGGAGGTGTGAATATATATCGGGCGTCGAGTGCTTTTGAAATAAGAAGCTACAGCTGCGCTCGCAGTCAGGTAGACAGAGTGAAAGTTGTAAATTATGCCATTCAAGTGTCATAAAGTTTAACGCGAAGACAAGAGCCTTTCGGCGATGGAAAGGTGAAACAAATTGGCCGTAATTCTCCTCTCGCTCTCTTCTCTCTCGCGGCAAGTTATCGTTCCTCGAGAATATTGTGAATTTCGTCGCTACGCGCATCTCTGGCAAAACATATCTGCGTCGCTCGACCCTCCTCATAACATCTATCGCGCGCCAGTCCTCTGTATATTTTCGAAAAAAGCTCTCCCTCTGCTTTCCCGTTGCTCTCGTCGGATATGGGAATCATTCTCGAGCCGCTCGAGGAGAGAAAGACTATGAGGGGAGAGAGAGAGGCGTGGGATCGTAAAAGGAAACTTTAGCGACTCTGAGTAAAAGTTAATTTCCTGCGGGGCATCGCGAAATTTGCACCTTCTTTCATTCCGCTCTTTAAATTTCCCGCTCCACTTTTTACTAATTTACTTTTCAAGATCTCTGGCGTTTTAATTTCTCTCCCTTTCTCTCCCCCTTCAGCTTTTTAAATTCCGCCAGCTGGGATTCCGTTTTCTCGAACGCTTCAAGAGCTTTCGGAAAAAATTCGCCGCTCTTAAAGCCGACTGTACACTCTCGAAAGTCGCTATCAGTTCCCGTTGATCGGCCGTTGTAGAGCTTTTCCCCTTTTTTTTTTGAATAAAATAGTAGAAGGTTATGTATTGAATAAGCTTCGGAAAAACTCATATTTCCGCGCTGATGAATATCTCATATTTTTTTATTGGAAATGACTCAATGGCAGTCGCGAATTCCGTGCCATCAACGCACGCGAATATGTTCGAAATTGCGACTAGAATATTGGAATAGACAAATCAATGTGCGCGATGGATGAAAAGAAGACAAAATAAACGCACTTTTACCCAAATACGTATTTTACTCTTAGTTGTGCGGCATCAGAGAAACGTCGAAAACTTTGAAAGCTCCTCTTGCGTATTTAAGCTTCCATTTCGATCCGGCTGGAAAATAATGATACAGGAACGGAGACGGAGAGGTCAATACACAGGTACAAACTGAAACAAAGTGTCTTCTCCCGACTATTGTCTCAGTGCGTGTAAGGGTCTCTCTCTCTCTCTCTCTCTCTCTCTCTCTCTCTCTCTCTCTCGTTGGCATCTCTATCTCTCTTCGTTCACTCTTTCTCCCGGGCAAAGTTTGAGACTTAAATACTTCACGTTTCACTTAAGCTCCTTGCTTCGGGCTCCGGTGGCAGCAGCAAACTTCTCTCTCTCTCTCTCTCTCTCTCTCTCTCTCTCTCTCTCTCTCTCTCTCTTTCTCTCCCGTACAATCTCAGTCGCCAAAAGCTTTCTTATTCGTTGTAAAGCTCTCGCAGCGCACGCGTGCACACAGCTCTCTCTCCCTCTCTATCTCTCTTTGAACGGCAGCTTTAACTTTTTTAACGAATCCTGCGCGACGTTTTCCCGTCCGCTGTCATCACTTTCCATGCTCCGCCCTTTCGGCCATCTGCAGAAATTACATTTTGCCCAGGCCGCGCGCATAGTCCCACAGATTATTATCAGGCGCTCGTTTGTTCACATGGAAGCGGATTACGCTCGTTAGAGCTTTTATTTTTCGTTTTTCTCGAAAATCTTCGAAACTATATCGAAAGCGAGTCGGCCGGGTATAGAGGTTCGACGGGCAACAACTCACTCGCTCGAGCCACCGGAAAAGCCGTCGACGTCGCCCCCGGCTCTCTAACGAAGTAAACTTCCGCGGCTGACCGATCGAAACTTCACTCGAAACGCAAAGAACCGATGACGGGGGCTGCCGTAAGCAGCCTGAGTGGATGGGTTAGCCCCCCATCGAGTTAACAACCGACCTCTCCCCCAGAGCCGGCTTCTACTCCCAGGCCGCGCATTATTCTAATTGAACGTCGCGCGCGGCGCATAAAAAATGGATCCAGGCTGCAAGCGAGCGAGCGAGCTTTCAACCGACCCTAAAAACAATCGATACCAGCAGCGCGCGGCGACGGCCGAACCAAAACAGTAATCCGTCAATATGTCCGAGAGGAGCAAGAGAGAGTCGAGCTCGCCGTCCGTCGCTAATCAGTAATTAGTCAATTAGCTCCTGCAATTTTGCTAATAACGAGGGAGAGAGAGTGCCGCACTGCACCTGCGCGCACGCACTCGTCGCCGACTGCTTCAATTATACACCTCGGACCGGCTGCACTCTGATCGTCGCGCGCTCGCTCATTCCATAGTAATTACCATTGTGTATCGGCAAACTTGACATCACCTTTCGCATCGCGAGCGCGTACGGGCGCGCGGGAAACGTCTGTTGCGTTATCCTGCAGCGAGAGTTTACGCCCTGTTGACAGCGACGCTGCTGTTGTAATGCCTCATTTGCATCGCTCGATGATTGTCGGGTCTTTGATTTGCGGCCCCGCTCGGCAGCGTTCTTTCTCCTTGATTGACGGAACTGGGTCTGCGAAAGCAGAATGGAAGTTTAATTAAAATCTCGATTCGGTCGACGCTCGACTAAATAAAAAATTTTTCAAAAGCTCTCTATACGCAACTTTGATTATGCCGAATTTCAATCGGAGCCGCCTCAAAATTCAGGCGCAGCGCAGCATTCGAATCACACATTATGACGCTTCGTTCCCGCAACACCGTTTTATATGTAGGAATTTCGAAGCTCTCGCATTTACGAATGCGCGCCACGCTACTCTTTCCGCCTGATTACAGCTCTATGCGTTGGCCGAGGGAGAGCAGCTCGAGTTTCCGCGTACGAGTATACACGTACAGCTAGAAATAAGAGCCCGTTCAATAGAAGCTCGTAGTAGAGCAGTTGTATAATCCATCGGTGGATCGATCGTCGCATGTCCGGCTGCATTTTTAATATGCGCACACACAGTGGGAAAAAGGAACGAGCGTTTCCTGGAAGCTCGTCCACTCGCGGGGTTCACCGCTTGGCCAGCGCAGTTATCCTCATTTTAGCCGATTCTCTTTCTGCATCGACGACGATGTCCTATCTCCAGCTCGTTGCCTTTTTTCGGGTCGCGCTCGGAAAAAGAAGTAATCCCTTTCCTGCAAGCGTTGTTTTAAAAACTCATGAGCTAGTTTTTCTGGGATGTATAGTTCGTGTTTAGCCCTTCCGTCCTGATTCTCGAACTTTGTTTTGTAAACGAACTCCTCGAGCAACGAAAGCTTTAAAGAAGATATAAAATCCGCTATCTGCCACACGAGCGAAGTAAAATAAGCACCGAACGTCATCCGCGATTCACATCCGCCCATCAATTAAAAAAAATTCCAGCCTCCGTGACTGCTACGCGCAGCACATGGCCGTGCGTCGAATTAACGATACGCGATATCCTCGCGTCGCGCGAGCAACTTGCGGCAATTAGCGGGATTGATTCGGTCGCGGGCCGGCCGGCGCGCACGCGCCTGCGCTCGTTATAATTAATTGAGCTTATTACGCGAATAATAGTAACAAAGCAAAGCTCCGCGTTGTCCGACTGCTGTAGCTATTATACCACGACGTGGTTGCGTTCCATTGATACGAGCGCGCGCGTAGCTTTTCACCGACGAGAACTAGTGCCTGCGTAGAACGCGGTTAGCGCGTGCGGATTAATTGAACGCGCGAGCCGTTTGGGAAATGCCGGTGGCACTTCGTTCCGCGGAGTAAATAACCTTGAGGAGAAAGAGCGAAAGAAAGAGAGAGAGAGGGCAGTGTTTTTATTAAAAGATCGCGTAGATGATTATATCGCGCGTTTTATACGTGTTCTGGGAAGCGCACAATAGTTATCGCTGCGAGCATCTGGCGCTTTCGGCCTGGTATCTAATTTTATCAGTGACCGTATGTCGTCGTCGCCCACGCCGAGAGTTACCTGATGGCAGGCTCCAAATAGAGCTTCGACGAGAGAAGGAGAGAGAGAAAAAAAGGCCGATCGAAACTTTCCGATAAAAACGAAGAGAGTGCAATACCGCTCTCCGATCTACTCCGGCACACAGACACACACACCCGCGTATGCCCGTCCGAGTTATTATCGCCGGGGTAATAATACCCTAAGAGAGTCTCGCTCTCGCACGGTTATGCATACTGGAAGTGGAAACTAATTACGAACTGACAGGGGCAGGGAGTATTGTGCAGCTCTCTCGGAGAAAACGTCTTGTCAAACACTAAACTTGGCTCGGCGCTCCCGAGTCCATTGTTCGCGCATATACTTCTCTCTCGGCCCCGATAAGGTGCAAGAAACTCGCGTGTGAGCTGCTGCCGCTGCTGCTGCTGGCCAACTTGATATCGCGCGAATTAACGAGCCGACTCGCGCGCATACCGAGACCGGCCGCCGCGTATACTCATAATCTCGGCGCTGCTGCTGCCGTTGCGGCGTCTAATCAAACGCGGAGCTGCGCTTTCTTTATCGCGCAGCTCTCCGGTTTCTTCGGCCCGATGTTTTTAGCACCGCTACGATCCCGTCCTATGCGCCGGGAGCAGCGGCCTTTTAAACGGCCGCCGTGTGTATATACGCGCGCGGCGTTTGAATTATGCAGCCGCGATGCGGAGCGATAAGAGATTCGAGAATAGGAGTAGCTACGTACGACTGATGTGTGTGTATAACGTGCGCTTGCAGTGTAGTCCGCTCGCGCGCAATTATAACTCGGCAAAGTAGGCGCACAATGCGCTGGCTCGCGGTTATCCCGCCCGTAAATTCGGACCGAGAGCCGCTCGCAAATTTCATGTGCTCATGCGGCCCTCGCCGCTGTTGAATCAGAGCGTGTAAACAGAGCTAGTTGAATTTCGCGGGCACCACAATGGCGACTCGGCCGAGCTTTGTCGGATTCGCGCGCTCATTTATGCATCACTCCGGCGGCGTTTTTCCAATGTGTCGGCGCTTCTCGTCTCCATAACCATGACACCCGCTGTGTGCTTTACAGATACAAGCCGTTGCAGGAGCGAGGCAACAGGATGATCAGCGGAGTTTTCATCTAGTGCAGAGAGTTCGGTGTGCTTGGCAGCAGCGAGAAGGCCGCGCATATCTCTCGTTCGGCAGCCGATACACACATACACACACACGGCGAGTAGCGCGCGTGACGAAGAGAGCGATCGAGCTCGAGGGGGATGGCCGGCGGGTGGGGGCCTATCCCGATAAGGCTTATCAGCTGGCTGCAGGATGGTCGCGCCCAGCTGGCTATCATCAGCGAGTCTCAGCAGTGAAGCACAGGTGCCTAGCCCGGAAAGGTCGCAACCAGCAGCAGCAGCAGCTCTTTTACCGCTACTCCTAGCCGTCGACGTCATCAGCAGCAGCAGGAAGTCGAGCCAGGAGTCAACGCTCTAGCGAGGAGAGAAGAGGTACGAGTGGCTTGCGTAATCGCGGAGCACGATAGTTAAACGAAAGTTCTCGAGCCCCCTTTTTCCGCGGGCATTATATTCCTCGTCCCCTATGCGCCGCTCCCTGCCTTCCTCGGAATTGGCCGACGACCAAGGGAAGGAAAATGCTTTCTCTCTCTCTCTCGGCGGATACCTCGCTCGCGAGATCTTGTGGAGGGAACAAAGGAGTCGCGCTCCGGAAACGCGCCGGGGCAAAGGAAGTAGTAGAGAGAGAGAGAGAGCGCGCGAGCGGAATTTGCCTCTTTCTCCCCCCTGCCTCCTTCTCTATTGACCCTCCTCTTGTTTTTACCTTCGTATTTTTCTTTTCCCGCTGCAGTATACAGCTATATATTCGTGCATCCCCCTCCGCCGCTCTTTCTCTCTCGACTGCTCGCAGTCTATGCGCGAGTTCGAGCCCCTCGGCCGTGTGTCTGTCTGGCATACTTCGAGTTTCTAATTAAACTCGAACTTTTAATTGACTCGTTGTAACGCGGCTGCACATACTGCTGCGATGGCTACTCCGCGCGGCAGCGCACGTACTCTCTCGCCCGGACACACCTGTTCGCGCGAGAGAAAAACTTGGCCAACTTCGGCTCTCTCTCTCTCTCTCTCTCTCTCTCTCTCTCTCTTGTATTTACGTGTCTGCGTATGTGTAGCTCGTATCGCTGATAAGTCGCGAGAGATACCGTTGTGCCCACATACACGATCGCTCGTATCACTCACGGAGCCTTCTCCTTTTCTCTCTGTCCTCTCCGCAGACGCTGAGCAGCAGCAGCAGCAGAATCGACCTGCGCAGCCTCTCGAGAGCTTCGAAGAAGAAGAAGAAGAAGAAGAGCGAACGAACAAGACACAGAGAGTCTCGCGAGTGATATATCCATCCGTACATAGGTGTGTTAAGTGTGTGCGCGAGTAGTGAACTAGGCGAGTCTCTTCTTGAAGCCAACCCCCGTGTCAAAGTTTGGAGGTCTCGCAGCCTTCAAACTTGGCCCAGCCGGCAGAAATCATTCAGTCGAAGGCGACGAAGCGCAAGTCGTCAGCGGACGCAGCAGCAACAGCAGCAGAAGCCGGAGCGGTCGCAGTCCCAGCGAGCAGCAGCAGCAGCAGCAAACAGCCGCGCTGCCGGTCTCCGGAGCAGGCCGAGACTGCCGCCGCCGCAGCTGTCGTCCTTGACTCTGCAGCCGCAGCAGCAGCAGCGCAGCAGCCGCCGCCAAGGACACCCATGAAAATGCTCCAGTCCCTCAACACGCTCGCGAGCAAAATCTCGCCGGGCTCGCCCACCGACGGCAACGCCAACAAGGTGCACATGCACAACAACAATAATAACAACAACAACAATGAGAGCGGCAAGAGCATCTCGCATCATCCGCACCCCTACAACAAGAAGCCCGCGCAGACGAGCCCCAGCGCGCCCCAGTCCACGACCAACGGCGACCAGAAAGAAAACACGTGAGTCCGTTTCTCTGCCTGCCCGTAGCTCTGTGTGTGTGTGTGTGTGTGTGTGCGTGTGTCTGTTTGTGACGTGCATCCATTGTGTTCGCCTTGGCATCGTCCGGAGGAGAGAGAGGGAGAGGCGCTTAAATTTTAAGACCTCGAGCCTCCTCCCTCTTTCTTCCTTCCACCCTCTAACCAAGTCCTTCTCCGCCGTTTTTTACATGTAATTCCGCGCGCTCTCGAGACTCTCGAGAGCGGCAGGAGCTCCGCGGCTTTCTCTCTCTCGAGAATTTCGCCGCTAAATCCGACAAGGGTGCTCGATACGACTTCGCGCCTCGCGCGCTTTTTCCCTCAAAGGGTAAATTAAGCCAGCAAGGTCTCGAGCCGCTCATTTTTTCGGTGTAAAAATTCTCCCCCGCTTCGTCGGTCGGAGGCATTTTGTACTTTAATGGAGAATTTCGTCGTTGCCAAAGTTCAACAATATAGCAGCTCGCTGATTACACGCCAGTCAAAACACAGCATATTATTTCTTCCACAAACCCTTTCGCATTTCAAATCACGGGAAGGTCATCCCGAATTTCGCTCTTATTTCGTTATGGCATGCGAGGGAAAGCGACGGGGAAAAGGGGCTCGCCAGCTGGATGTAAGCGGCCAAAATAACTCGGAACTCTGTGTTCGCGCGCGGGGGGTCTCGGGGCCGTCGATCTTGCCCCGCGGCTCACCTGCTCCGCTCTCAAGAGCGCGACCTTATGTTTTACCGGATAAGCATGATGTAGGGAGTAGCTCTCCCTCGCATGTCTGTTTTTATAGAGCGTTGTTGTTTTCCCGTGCCCGTATATGCTCGGGCTTTTTGTGTTATCCTTCTGTTTTACTTGTTGCATGCAAAAAGTTCGTAGCCGAGCAGCCCGTTATAATAACGCTCGATTCGCAACGCGTTTGAGTGAATTTATCGAGCGCTTTATACCGAATCGCTGCACCGACTCGCTGAAAAATAAAACGTCCTTATCTGAACTTAATCCTATAATGCCGCTGATAAGGAAAGCAGTGGAACATTTATTTTGAGAACAGACAGTTTGCAACACGGTAATTCACTCGAATTCAAGTTGTAGAAACTGGCTATATCAGCGGATAATTTAAGAATTCCTCCGAAACTTCTCATATCGCGCAGCTCGTGTACACAGAGAGCTGACGACAGCAGGAGAAATCTGAACTCGCTTACGTCGCCTCTAATTACACCACACCTCGTCGAAATATTGACCCGTGCGACGAGCTGGCGAGGTGAAAGAAATCTCGGGCACATCGTGACGTTATCGTTCAGATACGCCGACAACGACGCGCCTGTATCTCTGTCTCTCTCTCTCTGTCTCTCTGTCTCTCTCTCTCTCTCTCTCTCTCTCTCTCTCTCTCTCTCTCTCTCTCTCACTCTCTCACTCGTTCTCGCGTTCTGCGCAGTTTACACTGATACGGCCGAGAGCATATAGAGCCGCCTTATCTGCGGCGAGCGTTGTCTTTCCACGGTGTGCTCCTGCTGTACGTAGAGCTGCTTCTGCTGCTGGTGTGTTTTCTGTGGCGCCGCTGCACTTTTCCGTGAGGTGAGAGATAAGCCGCATGTATAATTGAGATGGTACGCGGTGGTAAGGGTGAATTTCGAAAAGCCTGTTTGCCAATGCTTTTTAGATTGCCGCTGTAGATTACAAGCGAAAATCGATACGGCGCGATTCCTACATAATGTGCCAGTTTGCGCAATGACGGACACGCTTGATGCTTCCTCAGATAACGCGTATGTGCGACCTCGTAAGGCGAAAAGCGATATGATAACGGAGTGGTAGGAAAAATTGGCGTAAACAATGCAAAAAAATAAAACTGAACCCAGCTGGAAAAAAGATCCATTAGCCCTAATTTGATGCCCCAGATACGAGGCGAAATTTTCGTCACGTCCAGGTCGGGAATATTAAAGAAAGCCCCCCCGAGTATATTTACACCTCTCTCTCGCAGCGTGTATAAATCTTCCCTTTCTCTCTCCTGCTCGCTTCGTGAAAAAATTTCCGGCGCGAGAAAAGAGAGGTTGGTAGGTGCAGTATATAGTATAGCAAAGCCCGCCGACTGGGACTTGTAATCTCCAAGTGCTGGCTGCGCGCCGGCTTCCAAAAGGAGCAGAGAGTCGTGTTATTTCAAGGCAAATCCTTTCAAAGCAAGGCCCAGCGGCAGCAGTAGTAGAAGAAAGAAACGACGCGGCGTCTCTGCCTTTATACATACGTGCCGAACGAGATCGCGAGATATGACGGAATAGAGAGAGAAAAACGGACGCTGAATGCTGAAGAGAATGGGAGGGACCTGCAGCGCACTTTTCACGGCGCGCGGCTGCGGGGGAGGCGAATAAAAAGCAGCCCGAGAGAGGAATCCCGACACATCCAACAAATCTAAGTGTACGTGCGAAAATTTCACAGAGCCAACTCTTCCCTCTCTCTACTCTTGCTCAGCCGAATACATATTTATACACGGATACACGCGCGCGCACGGGCCTCTACACTCCCTCTCACGCTGCCGTTTGGCCAAGAGAAAAGGGAGTAGAGCGGATTTTAGTAGGCTGCACGTATAGCGCCATTGTCGCGCGGGCTGCTTCTGTCGCTGCACAACGTCGGCAAATTGTATCGTCTCTTCCGCGTTTGCTGCTGCACATGCACTAGCTCGCCCACGTTAAATTCCGCGTCGTCTCTCGCTTTGCGAGAGCCTCGCCCAAAGTGGCCGAACGCGAAGCAAGCCGAGTGTGTACGCTTGCGCGAAACTTTGCATTCAGCAGCTCCTACATTACGCGATTTCTTTGGATCGCCCCCGGGGCTCTCTGTCTCTCTCCGCTCGAGTGTTGTTACACCCGGCGTGGATCTTGAGAGCCGGGAAAAGGGTCAGTTTCTCGTCGTCGCTGCGGCGAAAGTTTATGCGCCTCGGCGCCGAGGAAACTTGTAGCACTGCGGGCTAAACAGGCCGAGGCTCGTTAGTATTTTTAAAAGCTGGCACAAAACTAGCATTATCATTTTATCCCCCCCGCGCTCGAGTTGGCCGACTGTTTCCGCATTTCTGGGTCATGCCGCCCAGGCGCGCGTTTCGCCTTTATAACGCTCTCCTCTTTCTCTTTCCTTCTCTGTGTAATCAGCGGAGTAATTATCGCATTAAGAAAATTGTTGTTGAAAAACACAGGGCTGCAGCTGCGGAGGCACAGAGGAGCTGAGCTAATGGGCGAAACGCGAGTCGCATAAACACGACAATTGCGCGAGAAAATCAGGTTAGTCGGGAAAGAGCGAGAAGGAGGAGAAGTTTGGCGCGCGGGAACATCAATTAAAATAGAAACGCGCGACGCCGCTGCCGCGTTGTGAATCATTTGAGCGAGTCAATTATAAATCTCGTGGATTTCCGCGAATCAAATTCGCGCGCCAGAAAGTTACGGGGAGATAAGATGAGGATTGGACGTAATGAAATTGGTTTGGCATTGGCCGAGTAGGACAAAGAAAAGGGTTTCGTCTCACCACTATTGTGTATTTAAATAGAGCAGGTAAAGAAAAAGGCCCAAGTTTGATAAGAAGAAGGGCATTAAGAGAAACGAGCGCGTCTAATCAAGCGGGGGACGCTCGTCAATTTCACGCGACATCAGCGTTAAAAGAGCTTCTTCTCGGCCTCGAGAACGACTCGCGGCCAGTGAATCGAGTTAACGACTGAAGTCTGCTCGCTCTCTCTCTCTCTCTCTCTCTCTCTCTCACTCTCTCTCTCTCTCTCTCTCTCTTCTCGGGTGGTACACGCGAAAGTAACCGCAAACGCCAGCGCCGCACCTACTAATAAGGGACATAACCATCGCGGTGTTGCTCGCTTCCGAAGTGCTCGACATTTCGCTGCGCGAGCGCCCCTTTATGGCAATCGCGAATTTGCATAAATGCGTCGCTGGCGCGCTTGGAACAGAGCATCAGGGCCGATGCAAATTATTCGCGCAGAGTGCGAGTGAAAAAGGCGGCGATTATGCCGGGGAGTCGAGTCTCTTTCGCCGGTTCAGCAGCACGATGTAATAATATGCACGGAATGCTAACTTTGGCGGGGATTTAATTTGCTTAAACCTCGACGCGACTCTACTCTCCTCCCGTTTCCGGGGCCATCGAGTGTCTGCTCTCGGGCTCGTGGTAAAAAGTTCTCGCGACGAGCTCGTTACTCCTAATTGTTACGGCGGTTATTAAGGAAAAATTTACTTGTTATCAGTCGCCGCAGCAGCAACGTTCTTTCCCGATTAAATTGTACACGCGCGATACGTTTTCCGCGCACGATACGAGCAAGAATTTAATATCAGCCGACATGATCAATTCATCGAAGACACACAGAGAGAAAGCTCTCCCGCGTCCCGTATAGTACGTCAGTCGTTGCTCTCAGTCGGTGAATGGAACGCTACAGTCTGTCGAATCGGCGAGAGATCGATCGGCCGTATATTGGATTCGAGCCGTTGCTCTCTACTCCCGCGCGTTCTAGTGCAAGTTGGACGTACACCGGCCCCCGTTGCCGCGATCGCTCATGATTTTGGCTGATGGTGTGATGTGCCGCTGCCGTGTCGAGGATGAGAGCTTGCGTCGGCCAAAAACTTGGAAAACGATCCATCATGAGCGCCGTCTTCCCAGACGCTGAGAGAGTGCGAGAGGCAGAATCGATCCTTACAAGTCCCGGGCCTCGAAATTCCCGTTTAATTAGTGTCGCTATCGATGATTTAGGAGCGCCGATCGCGGTTATTTATACGAGTTTCCGCCTCGATGATTCATCGCGCGTATGTCGCTCGGAAAAGAGAGAAAAATGCAATAAAGCGCGACGAAATTAAAATGTAGGTTATTAGACCCGTGTACGCGGAGGAGGAGGAGGAGGAGAGCTGGCCGGAGATATCGCGCGGAAGAGAAAGAAAGCGAAAGCATAGAGCAGCGGAGGGGGCGGATCTCTCTCTCTCTCTCTCTCAAGGGGTGAGCGCGACGAGATTGCATTAGCATGTTATTGGGAGGTTGTTTACTCCCGGCTAATCACCATCTCTGTCGAGCTCTCTCGCTCGCGCGGCGGCCCCTGCAAAAGTTATCTGTATATAGGAACTTTGCATGGGTCGACCCCCGCTCTCGGAATCATCGCGTGATTTATTGCGTATTATTCCGGACATACTGCGCGTCGTATAATTACGCCTCTCTCTCTCTCTCTCTCTCTCTCTCTCTCTCTTTCTCTCTCTCTCTCTCTCTCTATCTCTCGGTGAATATTTTTCAAGGAAGCTTTCCAAGTTATTCAGCTCTGAAATCTCATCTCGCTCGCTCTCGGCGTGTTTGTATTCCAAGTTATCCGGAGGGCTCGCGCGCTGCGCATGGAGACTATACCCGCTCGATGGCCGACTACAATGAGCGCGCAAAGCTCGGGAGCAGATGTTAATTACATTCCGAATACGTATGCTACAAAGCTCTTTCTCCGTGCGTAATACGCGACGACGTCTCCTTGCCGACTCATCTCATTTTTACCTGTGCAGCCGCCTGGAGAAGAGCAGAGACAGACAGAGAGAGAGAGAGAGAGAGAGAGAGAGAGAGAGAGAGAGAGAGAGAGAGAGATGTGCTTTATTAAAAGCGCAAAAATGCCGCCGTATACACACGACTATCCCGACAAAGCGCATTCTCGCTCGGGTCGCGAACTTAATTCGACTATTCATCTAGCAAGAGTCTTTTCATCCGATCTCCCTCTCTCTTTGCAGCGAGAGTCGAGTCGCAGCGGGTGGTGGGCGGATTTGAATCCGGTTTAGCTGCTCTGCAGTGTCGCGTGTCTCGTTGGCGTTAAAATCCATGGAACATACCAGGAAAGAGAGAGAGAGGGGGGGGGGAGGGGGAAGGCTTTATTGGAAGGAAGCGCAAACTTAATTAAACGAATAAATAACGTAACAAAGAGACGCCAGGTATTCCGTGCCGCTGCTGCTGCTTCTCCTCGGCCCTTTTCCACTCGCGCGATCCGCTTTCAGAGAGGACTAGAAGACGCTCGGCTGCTTAGCGCCTCTCTTTAGTCTTTGCTAGTAGCTTCCCGGGCAGCGGAACAATGCAGTCAGTCGTATATCGGCAAAGAATAACGAAAATATAAAGGCTCGAGTCTGGAAGAAGGAGTACGCGATGCGTTATATTGCAGCCGGTTCGGGGGACTCGATTACGCTCTCGGGCTCCGCACGTAATATTCGTCAAAGAAGTTAATAAGCAGCCTCTCCATTGTAGACGGCAGGCCATTGTTTTGAATATTTCAATGCGGACGCGCGCGACGCCCGGCTGCTTTCTTCTCCACAAAGAGCCGCTTCAATGCCACTGCTATACACCGCCGCTGCTTCGCGTATAATTCGAGAAAAAATTTTCATTATTATGCGAGCTGTGGAGAGACCGATGACGCGGCGCTTTGCGCCTCGCCGTATCGCGTGTCCAAGAAAAAAGCTGCGCTCGCTGCTAATTAAAAACTGACCGTGTAGCGTATCTACAGTGTCGTGTGCGACGCTTAGGTCAGCACAGCGCCGGCTACTCGAGCGGCCTATTGCTGAGGTTACGCGCGGCGACGATGCTTATCTGCGCCTAATGCGCACGAGGCGTGAAACCTGCAGCTTTTTTGTCGTGAACCGCCGTTTTCGACCGAGAGAGAGAGAAAAAAACCGAGCTCCACCTTGTTTACCTGGATTCGTATTCAAATCGGGGGAGTGCGCGGATTTTTATCGGAAATTTTTACTCTAATAAGCACACTGATGCTTATCAGGGAAAAAGAGCAGGCGCATTATAACGAGTAATTAACGTACCCGCAGAACGACGCGATCAAAGCAATTGCTTTCGATGCTTGTTATACAGCCTTGTCAGTTACGCCGCCAAAGTTTAATTAAAAAGCCTGTCTAATTAAACGTTTATACCCGGTGACTCACGAAAATCGGCGTCGATTCGCCAGGCCATGCAGTAGGAAAAGTCGTTAAGGCCATTATTAGCCGAGCAATAATTCGACATGCAATTAACTGCCAGCCGTGAGTTCATTCTATTTATAGATGGGAATATCCGAGATATATGGGAGATATGAGAGAGCGTCGAACAGGAGAAACAAGAAAAGGGAAGGAGGCCGCTGCCGATGGGCGTGTAATTCACAAAGTTTTAACAATCGTCTCTCCCGCTCTTTGCTGCAAGGGCTGCGTGGCACGCGAGCTGCTCGTGTCTCAAACCGCAAATCTGCCGCTTCCGCGTATAGCTTGATCGAAGGCCTTCGATCTCCCCTTACCTGCGCGCTGGATTTCGCAAAGAAAAAACGAGGAAGCGGCAATTTTCCTCGCCTCGCGCGCTATACCGTTATTTTCCAAATTTCTGAGCGGAAATTGGATTTCGCGGAGCCTTTGTCGGGGGCAGATTCGCCTTTACTTGGACGATTTGTTTGTGCGTGAAAGTGTGAGAGTGAGATGGATAGGTGGTGCCCGATGCCTATAAGGTCGAGCTTAAAATTCAAACAAAGCACGAAACGTTGATCGAAGTAATTTGCCTCTTCCCCTACAAATATTTACAACGCGATCTCGGTGAGTTATGCGGGAGAAACGTTTTTTAAATTAAACTAAGTCAAATTTCGAATTTTCAAGACTCTACGTTTCGCATAAAGAGTCCCAGGTAAGATTTTACAACTTGAAAATCCGGGGCGAAAGCGCGATAAATTCTGAATAAGGCCCGCGCGACGACGTTTCGCAATTAGTCAGCTCTCACTCAGAAATCGAAAAATCGCGTCTCGCTTGTCATTTGCTCGGAGCAGTTCGAAATGAACTCGGCGCAAGTCGCGTCTCTCCAGTGCAATAAACGCTCTCGAATACAAACGCGAAAGTTCGTCGTATCAAAAGTTGGCCGTCCGTAGTTTTGTTGACAGTCGCTCGCTCGCGGCGCGCAGATAGAGACGAACGCGTCGATGGGCTGTGACACTCTGTGTGTATACCGTATACTTTTGTAGGCCGAAAGCTCGCGAGCGCGGGAATTACCTTTTCGCTGTTCGGCTCGCCCGCGTCGTAACCTACTTCCCGCCACTTTCTTCGTGACTAATGTGGACGAAGCGCAAACAGAGAGCGGCCCGGAAGTGGGGAAACGCTCTGTCGAGTGCCATTAATAGGGCCGCGCGAGAGAGACAGCCTAGTGGGCCACGTGTATTTTCCACCCCTCGAGCTCTCTCTCTTTCCCCCACCCCCGCGCAAGTGCTGCCGATCGATTTGAATTTCGTTATCGGAACATGCTAATGCGACGCCGCACACGCAGGGAGACACTCGATATTTCAGTTGCGGAGCAAAAAAAAGCAAGTGGAGTTGGTCGCAAGTAGAAAAAGGTGGGGGTCGATCAGACGGACTCGATGCATATTCTCGCATTAGACGAATCGACGTATCCCATTAAAACTAACCTAGCGTGACGAGGTATCTCGCAATGGGCTTAGCTCCCCGCGCTGTTTATGCTCAGCGTGTAAGCCTGTTTTGAACAATCCCCCATTAAATGGGCCAATCCTATCATCGCATCATGGACCGCGTCAAAACTATTTTGCCTAGCGAATTCATTAGTGCTTCCCGAACAACGGTTTAATATATATCCATACCACGGTCAATATATTCTCCGTTTCTAAAATCCACAGAAACGAGCCCGTCAATTTCCCGCGTACTCCCGAAACTTGCCGAATATAACGAAGCGAGAGCCGCCGACGAAGAAGTTGCCGCGAACAGCAGCCGCGCGCGCACTTTACATAACAAAATGAGTTAGTTGCTCCGCTCTAACGGGACATTTGTCGTCGTCGCGCGCCGGCAGACAATAAGTTTCGAGACATCAAGTGGGACGTTCGCGCGCGGACCTCGTCATCGTCGTGTCGCGACGACGACGTCCCAGCGCGAAGCTATTTGAAAGACTGTATCGTTCTCTTCGTTTATGCGTGTCGCAGGTGCCTTATTAAACGCGATGCACTTGCAGATTACGCTATCGGGACATCTGTTTCCGTTTACGTAAGGTAGCATGCGTCGGCTTCCAATTAGCGCTTGACGTTTCTTGTGTGCATTATGTGTCACCTACTTTGTGTAGGCTTTTGTGTTTGCAAATTATAAGCAATGATGCGGAGAGAAGCACGAACCAACTAACGCATACGTTTCTATTTTTTATTTTTCAGGTGAGTAATCAACTTTCGTTCTCTTCCGGAAAAATTACGCATCGATCGGTAAGTCGAATCGCAAAACATACAGGTGCCGAGAGGGGGCTGCGCTTTGTATGGAGTTCGCCTGGTAATATATAGTTCGCGAAAAAGAGGGAGAAAGCGCGAATATATACACACATGCGCGAGGCGGCGCAGCGTTGTTTCATAAATTCGCTTTCGACTCTATTACTTTGACCGGCGGCGGCGGCGAATGGAAATGCGAAAGAGAGCCGGCGTATCGGCCGCGTAAATCATTAGTTTTATCAGGCTCATCCAGTTCGTATTTCCGCTTTATCTATCGGGCTAACTGGCCATTCGTTTAAAAAGAGTGAAAGAGAGAGGCTGGCCAGAAAAAGCAACAAAAAATCGTAAAACAATGGTCAATCCGGCCATAGAAGCGCCGCGCGAGAAAGGGTGAGCGAGCGAGCGAGAGAGAGACAGAAAGAGCTATAGCTCCGAGCAAAATACTGTCATGGACTATTCCGTTGAGAGCTTTTCGCTTAATCGTCTGCGCAATCGCAATGCATGTCGTCCCTATACGTCAAGTAATTTATTTTTCCAGCGGCGGCCCCATCAAAGAGCTTGCGCCCGAATGAAGCTTCACCTTCGAGTCCATTGTTTGTTCCACTCTCTCTCTCTCCCTCTCTCTCTCTCTCTCTCTCTCTCCCTCTCTCTCTCTCTCTCTCTCTCTCTCTCTCTCTCTCCCTCGGCTTTTTTTGCCCCTTGCCGCCCGTTTACTTCTGTGTCTCGCTTTTTTGCCTTTCGCGCAAACTCGCCTCTATTATTTTTATTATTTTCGCTCTACGCGCGCTCTTTCCCTTATTTTTCCTCATCCGCCCTCTTAATTACGAGTGCTGCGCAAAGAGCCAGCGCCCGGTTGTTTCACAAAGTCGTTATGCTCTTAAAAGATTATGAAAAGTAACTTCCTTAGTGTCTTCTCCTGCTTCTTCTCTTTTTTTCGCGTGTTCGAAGAAAAATCGCTCAAGCTCTCTCGCTCTCTTTCTCCCCCTTTGTGCCGCTGCGTGCAGCTGCAGGCTTATTATCCTCTCTCTCTCTCTCTCTCCCTCTCCCCTCTGCACCCGTCCACCCCTCGATCGACTATAATAGCGTCCGTATGAAAGGCGCTCTTCTTCATTATGCGAATAACAATTATTAGCGCTGTGCTATTAATTAGTCCATCGTTATATTCGTCGATGATCATGAAAATTCGAAAGCTCGCGTATATTTGTTATGTACGGCGATGAAGAATTGATTTGTCTGTATGTGCGAAAACAAGCAAATAAAGGACAATGAAGTATCCACACGTAGTAGTACGTACACGTTGAAAATAATGAAGCCATTAAAAAATAGCAGGCACGACATAATCCATCAAAGTAGCGCAAAAATAGACGAGAAACGAAGCTGTCGGAGTCCGCTAGCTTATAACCATGCGCGCGTAAAGCTTGTTTACCGATATTTATTAGAGAGCACGGCGCTGCAGCAGCGGCTAGCGCGTGTAAGCGGATATAAACTTGGTCGATGCGTGTTTCGCGAGTTGTGCGCGCGCTCGCGGGAGGATATTTCTAACTCCCGCACGGCAGTGTTTACGGGCTTCGCGGTCGTCGCGCCGGCTAAATTCGGGACTCTTAATACGTACCATGCACAAGCTAACGCCACCGGACACGCGAATGCATTCTGCTCTCGGGCGTCAATAACAATGAGATGCTGCGACCGCACCCACGTGCTGCTGCTGGCTCTAACTTCTGAGAGGCCGCCTTTTCATTAACCGCCGCGACTCGCTATAATTATTCCGGGCGCTGGATTTATCTTCTTAATTTGTCGGGAGAGGAATGCGCGCGACGAATTCAATTCTGATGATGTCGTTAAACTATAACCAAGGGGGCGGA
This sequence comes from Nasonia vitripennis, assembly GCF_009193385.2. Taxonomy (NCBI): domain Eukaryota; kingdom Metazoa; phylum Arthropoda; class Insecta; order Hymenoptera; family Pteromalidae; genus Nasonia; species Nasonia vitripennis. The sequence continues at coordinate 26,281,959 of NC_045758.1, read as the reverse complement.
GAAGCTCTGACAGAGGTACGAAATTATTTTTGACGTTCGTTTGTTTTTAGAATGCGCTCTACTAAAATTTCATTCCACATTTTTCGTGACCTATAGAGTCGATGTTCATTTTCCATTCACATGAAGCTTGCGATGATCTAGAAAATCAGAGTATCCACGGACAAAAGCCGAAAATTTCTCTCGCGAGCAATAATAATCCAGCGAACTCTCTACCGGCAGCTATTTTTGTCGAGAGAGTGCGAAGTGAGTTGTGATACTCTCCTCCTACTCCTCGTCTCGCAGACGCGTACAACTGTCAGTCGGCATAGCGGCGGCGGCTGCGGGAGAGATGACGCTTATGTTTAGATTCGAGAATTCGCGAATCTTTCCTCCCACTCTGCGAGGAATGCCCCGAGCCGGCCAGTAGTAGCAGCAGCAACGCGTGCAGGGTGTCAAATTACCGTCATCAAAGCTCCATTTTCTCTATGCTGTGTTCGTCGCAGCGATTAATGGACCTGCATTTTTCCTCAGCGAATCCAGACGATATCTCCCCGTCAAGAGACAACGCGCATTGTTGGCTTCTTTCGGACGCTCTTTCTAATACAAACTGATGATGGTCGATGTATCGAATAAAATAGAAATCTGAAAATAGTTTGACATTGCAAAATCACACACTCGACTGCTGAATGTACGTGATGAACTGCTTCGCGAGCTTGCGAGAATATGCATTTTTTGCGGTCGCCGTCGCGTCCATTTGTCAAGTGTCATGCATTATTCCGTGCCAAACAAACATATCGACTCTTTGCCAAATGCAAAATTCATAAGCGAGCCCTCTGTTCGCAAGATCCAAATTCAGTCTCCGCTTCGCCCAGCTATACCTCGAATAGGAAAAAGGAACACTTTTCGAGCGTTGCAAAATAAGAAAATAATACACAGCAGTAATTCCGCGACGACTTTCGATGAGGCAATTAGACCCGCAAGGAGTGACAAATGCATTAATTTACACGTCAGTGCCTAGCGAAATTCGGAAGGGATATAGTAAAAGCGTCGCGTCGATTGAAAAATGCCCGCTGCCGCGAAAGCTTTCGCGAAATAGGTCGAGGGGACGGCGAGAGTCGCGCGTATTATAATGGTCTGGCGGAGCAGCCTCTCGTCCGATCATTTGTAGTTGAAGCGCGGCCAAGTTTCGATATATACCCCCGGCGGCGGCAAGACTCAATGAGGTGAAGCCGCGGAGATTGTGTGCGCCGAGCTTAATTAAGAATTAATAGCCAGGGCCCGTTAGCTGCGAATTAGCGCGTGTATACCCACTGCCGATCGGCCCCTCGACGATGTAAACGCGCCGTTTCGCGACTGATGCGGCCTGTACGAGCTCAACTTTGTAATCGAACTAGCTGTACGCAGCGGATTCTCTCTTGAGTGGCCCGGATTTCGAATGGTGATATTCTCGAGAGCCCGATGACGCTGTAGGCGATTTATTTTTCGCGAAAGCGCGGATGTCAAAAAGCTCCCCAACTCGTATGAAAGGGGTCGGTTGAGAAAATGAGGTCAAACAATGTCAGAATTAATTTCGCTTGCTTTGGCCCCCTCGAGCTATACGCTTCCCCGTAATTTTTAATCACACGAATCTCGAAAGAAAGCGCAGCTCGGCTCTTCAACTTTTTCCAAATTAAAACTTCCCCGCCGCGCCCGTTGTCCTGCGAAACATCAGTCCACGCGCGTCATCTTATTCCAAAAGCGCTATCGCACCGTTTTATAACTCACGAGCGTCGACACCGCTCTGTATAGTCGCGCAGCAGCAACGAGCACTTCCGCAAATCGCTCTCGAGTAAAAATTAAACTCACTCCCGGGGAAAGCCGAAAAACCATTAAGGCTACGCGATACCAACGTCTACGGGGTCGGCACACAATTCCGACCCAATAATCCTCGGGCTGTATTCCACGTCTTTGTTTAACCTCCTCCATCCAATCGCTTATACCTACAGCGCGTCGTCGGCACGTCCGAGGCGTCGGCTCGTATAAAGCGGACTTTCTCCTTCGCTTTTCTTCTGACCCGTTGCGCCGGACATTATCGCCGGCCGCGCGCGCGCACGTCCTGGATCTCCTCACCGAAAGCTTCTCCGATTCCGGCGACTGAGAGAGAGAGAGAGAGAGAGAGAGAGAGAAAACGCTTTCTTTATGAACGGTAATTCGTCGCACGCGTTGCAGCGAGCGGGAGAGAGAAAGCCACGTGACGCGCGACTCAATCTCTCGAGGGGCTGTCCGTATGTGCGGCGAGGTCTGCGCTTTTTCTCTGATTTTTCTCGTTGCTTCTTCTCAGGTTTATGTTTTGACAAATTAATAAGCGGCCTAGTGCCGAGTTCATCTCAGCTTCATTGTATACAAAGATAAAGCTTCCTCATCTTCGACAATATTTTTGAATACCTCCGCATCTATCATCGCAAAAATAATCCAGAGCGAATCTCGCTCGTATTTTTATTATCAGCTCTCGAGAGCATCGATTTTCCTCGCCGGAACAGAAGACGTTCTCCGCACGTACACATACACACATACACATTGTAGCCAGTAATGCGCGCAATAACCCTCCTTCCCGCCGGTAAAGAAAATATTTTTCAGCGTTCGAGATTGAATGAATTTTACAGGCGCCGCACCAGTAAAAAAGCAGCCAGCTCCACCCCCGCGGATTTTTCAGCGCGCGACAGCGGAGCCACTCGGCCTCGTAAAGTTATTTTGACTCGGACCCGTCTGCTCCGCGCGTGCTCTGCCCATCCAATAACACTCGACTTTACGATCCCGCGACGCTACGCTACATAAAGGTATTGAATTAGAAGCGAGTTGCGAGCTTGCGACCATAGTTGTGCAGGCGTCCTCTCCTCGCCGTGCTCTTCCGCGTGGCCCGAATATCCTCGGTTAGCCCAACCCCATCGTCAGCGGTAAGATTTACGGTCGTATCTATATGCTCGATTACGCTGCACGACGTTCTGTGCTCGGCCCTCGGGTGGTCTTCTCTTCGCCTCTTAGTTGCTTTTTCTTTCTCTCTCCGGGAAATAGCGTAATAGTAAGCTTTTACTGCGATGACGGGAAAAATCCTGCAGAGCTTCGATTCCACGTCGCGCTGAATATTCAAGAGACTCGACTCTTTTTGTATACCCGTATTCGTAATCCTGCTCGCGTATCCGAGAAAAAGAAAGATTCCCTTTTGATGCAGAGCTCCATTAAAATTGCCGAGCGCGAACGCATTCGAAATCCCCGCTCTATACAACTTGATAGAAGTCGCAGTCAGTCGCGTATATGCTCTCGACAGCGACGCGCAAATGCAAATTAATTGCGCGAAAAAGCGCGCGGCCAACTCCCGACGATCCCCGAAAAACCAACAACAAACGCAAAACGAAATTAAAACCGCGCGCATTCATCCGCCGCCGCGCGACGAATCACGATCCGCACACACATAGAGCGCGCGCTGCGACAGCGAAAGCTTTTGTAAAGCTCTCTTCGCCGCCGCGTTACCATGACGCTCGGGCGTAAAAGAGAGCCCCGATAATTACGGCTCGTAGTTTTATCAAAGTCTCTCCGCGCCGCCGCGTCAAAGCGCAGAGTACTTTTTGAGATATAAATATTGATAACGCTCGCTCTCGGTCTCTCGCTTCGAGGAGGCGATATACAGTTTCAGGATGAAGGACGGCTGTCTCGCCCATGGAAACGCGCGCGCGCGTTCCGTGGTCCCTTTGTCGGCGCCCGTCACCTACTCTTTTTCTTTTTCGCACGGCGGTTCGTCCTGTCTGTCCGACTTTTTCCTAAATACGAGAACTGACCATCGCCACCGCCACGGCCTGACGCGCGTAACGAGTCTGCGATGCGATGAATGAGCTGCGCGTCGAGCTTTTTCACCAAGGCGATTACGAAAGTGGCGATTTTTATTTTTTATAAAGGTTTTTCACCGCCTGAATTTATGAGCAAAGGGAATCGAATTCGCTTCGAATCAAATTTATCCGGAATTAGGGGAATTCGAATTTCAAGAAATACCTCACCTCTGCATTCGAACCCATGGGTTTGAATTAACAGCGCGCGGAGCTATTCATAGTTTCAGCTAAAACAAACCGCACCGCTAGAGCGTAATTCAATGAAAGCCAACAATTTAGCCGATCTCTCTCTCTCTCTCTCTCTCTCTCTCTCTCTCTCTCTCTCTCTCGAAAAGCCGAAAAGAACCCTTCCAGCGAATCTCTCGCGTCCGCCCTTGATAAACAACGGCCGCACACACCGCACACAGAGAGCCGAGAGCGACGCTCGCGCGTTCGTCATAATTATACCCTCGTGGAATTCGATCCACGCAAAATACGCCAGGCGCCACGTAGCCATCACCGTAGCTCCTCCTGCTCCGCACACGCGAGCTTCAAACTTGCCGCGCCTTGTATGCCTTTTCCTCTCACTGTGCGCTCGCTCGCTTGCGTTACTTGATAAGGTCGGAATTTTATACAGCGAACCAGTGTGCCAGCGCAAAAGACAAATTAATTAAGCAACTTTTTTAATACCGCGACGAGACGGGTCCTTCTTTTTTTTGTCCCCACGATGATGGACGACCACGAGCGGAAAGTCGATTAGAGCCCGGCGACGAAAATTTCAGAGGGTATAGCCGGGGAATTTCGTCGATGATTTTTTGGAGCTATAGCACGGGTTTTAATTAAGCGAGTTATCGCGCTCTCTTACGCTTCTTTTTTTCCACCGGCGTGTGCATTATAACTAATTCGATGAAATATGCGCTCGCGGAATTTATCGGTTTCTCGAACCGTGGCGCTATGTCCTATGAATATTCCGATCGGTTTTTCATTTTTTTTCTCTCGCACCATACTCCCCAGCGGGTATTACACCGTCGGCGAGCTTCAACGTCACGCGCGTTCGGGCTCTTTTTCGAACATAAACTAATTCGCAGTCGCGAGAGCGACAAAGTTTCATTAAGCACGAAACTTGTTATACCGCAGAGAAAGAGAGAAAGAGAAAGTAACAGCGACGTTTCGAACACTCGAGCGAAATCGAAACGAGCAATCGGCCCTATCTCACCCTCGCTCTCAAAAGCAATACACAGCCCCCCGGGCAGCCATGTACACGTACAGTGAGAGAGAGAGAGAGAGAGAGAGAGAGAGAGAGAGAGAGAGAGAGAGAGAGAGAGAGAGAGAGAGAGAGAGAGAGAGTGGAAAAAAGCGACCGCAAGACGACGATGGAAAAAATGATCCTCGCGCACGAAGCCCTCCACACAGTACGTGTAAACGTTGTCAAAGCAAAACGGATATTAGAGCCGACACGGGTCGCGTGTGGTGCTTGCGCTCGCGTGCCTTTAATTGTTTAGCAGGGGGTTACGCTTCGCCATAAATTACCATCCGACGGCTCGTCATTCCTCCCGACAGCCGTACAAAATGTCGTTGACACCCTCGTCGAACGATTAGATGCAAGCTCGAGTCCCGGAATTCGTAGTGTTTTGCATAGCTACTCTCGAGAGATTTTGGCTCTCTCGCCTGTATGCGTATACGCGTACACGCGCTATAGAAAGCGGGGGCTAATTTTACTTGCAGACGCTCGTCATATTTCTCGCGGGCGACGTCGCGTTGAGGGTGGCTGCCGTTGCCTCGACGTTCGTTTTTTATCAAAAGACGAGCTACACGGATGCTTGGAACAATGCCTCTCTATGTTCAAAGATGCTGCAGCCGGGGGAAAGTAGCGCGCCGAGCGATTGAATCTCGTTAACGTTGATAATTCATCGCTTTAATTTTAATAGCTCGAAAAGCTCATCACCGAGGCGTACTCGGAGATTATTAAACTTGTCGAGAGAGAAAGAGCTTTAATGTCGCGAACTCGACACAGAGAAATATTCAGGAGGCCGAATTGGCTCTGCTCTGCGCAGTAGGCGGCGCAGGGAGAGAGAAAAAATTGGAAATTCCCAAAGCGCTCGCGAATCATAATTCCGGGACCGCCGCGCGTTTACGGATTCCGAAAGACGATGCGCCGTGTACGAGATTAAGCGAGCTGTACGTAAGCGTAGCAGCCCCTGCCTTTCGTCGCGCGGAATGTCGAGTGGTAACGACGTTGACGTAACGCCGGCAAAGGCTGCGAAGTCTCGGCCCTCATCGCTCTCTCTCTCTCTCTCTCTCTCTCTCTCTCTCTCTCTCTCTCTCTCTCTCTCTCTCTCTTGCGACGACCCATTGAATGTATAATAGAAATTTCACCGTATGAATAATAAGGCAATGATGCATAAAGAAAAAGCGATGCCGCCAAGCGTCTATCTCTCCTCGCCGCCAGCGTCGTCGTCAGCCAGTCTATTGCGTTCGAGTGTAACGCAATAAATAATGGACGGAGAGGGATAGATAGAGAGTCGTCGTCCGCCTCCTCCTCGATCTTCTTCCGTCTCGTGACTGGCTTTCGCTCTCGCATAAGCGGCGGGGGCGTGTACATGTATAGAGCTACCGGTAGTTGCGTGCGTACACGCAGGCCGCGCCGATGAAATATTCACGGCTTGTAATGGTCTGGAACGCCGAGTCGCCGCCGCAAATCTACTCGTCGTCGTCGTCACCGTTGCTTCGCCCTTCTCTCTCATGCCAGAGCGATGTTCTGTCTCGACGAGGCAGTCGACGCTCACGGGTGATTAAAGCAGCTACGCCAGCAATTCCGCTTGGACTATAGAGATCAACTTTTTCTCTCGCTCCGAGTTTTGGTCCGCGCCAGATTACCCGAGTCTTTTCAATGACGAATACCCCGGAATCCAAATCGACGATGATCAGCTATCGAATCAAAGGAAGCACAGCCCGGCGCGTTGGCCGGCTTCCAAATAATGGCCGCGCGGAGAGACACAGAGACGCACAACCTGGCCATTATACACATCGCGACCATACATATACCGAGTACTCTTCCCTTTGCCCATACACGCGGAGATAGCTCTCTACGCAGCTCTTCCAGCAGCGCCGCGCGGCATAAATCAGGACAATTAGTTGCCGGTGGCGTTCCTCCGCTCCACCTTGGCATATACCTAGTTCCATTCGCGGCCAATTTATATACGCAAGCTGCCCTCTCGAGAAAGAGAGAGAGACAGAGACCGCGAGGGATTGCGATGCAACGGCTCGATATTTATGGAGGCGCGACTGGGTCGTCTCTACCTCCTTCATTCATCCACTGGTCACCTTCGCTCTCGAGAGATTTACGGCGTCCGAAAATCGTTTAGCTACGAGAGTAGAAGGAGAGAAACAGTGAAAAGTATACGTCGTCGCGCGTTTTATTATGCAAGATGTAAATATTGACGTCGTCGGCGCCACCGCCGTGTTGATTTTCCTCGTCGCGGCGGCTGCTGCCGTATATAAGAGTCGCTCTCGCTTGCCGCGAGGATGGATTTGATTATTTGCCAGACGCGGCAGCTGTACGCGAGCGCGTGTGAGCCCGGGGGGGGGGAGGGGGGAAATTATGGGCCGCTGTTATGCAGCGAGAGCGGTGGGGCCATTTCCAGAGCTTGTAATGCAGCGTTTGAAGTTCCGCAATTGTTCGGCAGTCTCTGCATCGGGAGCGCGAGCCATTAAGGGATGGATGAGTATCTTTGTGCGGCGCACCGCTTTCGAGAGAGCGCGTGGAAGATGATGGAGAACTCGGCGCGTATACTTGGGAGGTGCAAAGGAACAGTCAGCTCCGTGTATACTTTGGCGGAATGATATTTTTTTGTTTCCCGTATAATTACCCCGAGCTATTTACGAAAGCGCGAAGGCGCATAAACCACGCAAGAAAGCTCGCAAAAAACGAGGGAGGCGCGACGACGCTATTACCGAGTGCGAGCGCGTGCCGCCCTAATAGGCTGTGTAACATCCTCGCTGACAATTCTCGCGCATGAGTCCATCCTCTCCCGCGGGTAATTCCATCGTTCACCTATGAAATAATGCATCTGCGAAGAAAGCGCTCCGCCTCCGGTTCGCGCGCACGATATCCATCTTTTCCCCGCGACTACGCTACATACGCTCGGTACTATATACACTTCCCGGTGAGAAACTCCGCCGAGCTGCGAGTGCAGAAAGAGAGTAAAAGTACCGCGTGCGCGCATCGACGGAAAGTTATCGAGTGCGATCCGCGACGCCGGCGGCGGGCCATCGTCAATCTTGTTCATTGCGTAATTGGCTACACAGCGCTGCCCTCCGTCGGACTCTCTCTGTGATCTGCCAATTTCGAGTGACGAATGGGTCCGACCTGCAGCAGGAACGGAGAGACATGCCTAAACTTAGCCTGCGAGTGCACTGCACGATCCGTCTGACAGACTGTCTCTTCTTTTTCTTTTCTCGCGGCTCTCGGAGCTTCTCTCTCTAATTCGCCGACTCCTCTGTGCAGCTTCGCTTTTGACCTTTTGTGCGGAGCGCGTGTGCCACCGCACGGAGACCGTAAATTCATTCGCGCCTCTTGCCCGCTGTTTAATGCCTGCCATTGTGTAGTCGGTCTTCTTTATTTTCCTCTGTCCAATGCTAGTAGTCGGCTCGATCGTAATTCTGCGCTAACAAATTTTCCCATTCGTTACGCGCGCGAGCGACCCCTACTCTCGCCACTTTTAATTTTACGCACAGGCACACTCACAGAATTTTGGGTTTGCCGAGCTATGCTCTTTTCGGCTGAGGAAATATTTGCGTTAATTTGAATTTCTGCCGAAGCTGTGATGTGTGTGTGTGTGCGCATTCGGTCGAATTTCCAGTGCAAAAAGGGGGCGCCATGTAATTGCCACCAGGAAAGCGGAAGCGGATTGTAATTTCGCTGCAGTGAATTAAGCCGTTTTAATTATGCATTGCGCAAGTGCGCATTACGAAATGTTTTATGATTAATCCTCTTGTGTTCCATCGCCGCGCGTATGTTATCGCGCATTTCCGCTGGAATATCGTTAATATCGTTTGGCATTCATCTTTTCGCAATTTCTGACTGTTACCAGCGCAAAACGTTGGCATATTGGTATATTCCTTTTGCACTAGCTGTCGTATTATCGTACCGCTGCGTTTAATGTGAATTATTTAAAGTCAAAAAAGGCACAGGTGGATGTGCTCGAATGGAAGTACGGCGCGTTGAATTTCGATAAAATGCTCGAAAGGTTTAATTTTGAATCACATCGACTAGCGAAATATACAAAGCAGCTAATACCATAAAAAGACAATTACGTTTATTCGAAAGTCAGCCGCGACTATCGCGAATCCTGCAGCTAGCCCATATAGCAATCGATGGAAAGCTCCCCTTCGATTGAAGCCCGTGCCTCCCGCGGTCCCAGGGCGATTCTTTTGTCGCGTGACGTCTCGCCGTTAGCATCCCTGCAGCGGCGGCGGCAATCGCCGGTGCTGTCGAGCTCAAAATTGGAAACCGCGCCGAGGATCGGCAGCTGAGAAAATCGATTGACGAAAAATCCCTCGTATCTCCTCGACGTAATGAGGAGCTTTATATTAGCCCACACGCGCAGATCACCGCGACGACGAGTCATCCCTCTCGCAGTGCGTTAACAGTCTCGAACTCAACCCGGCCCCGCGCTTTTATCTCACGCCTTTGTTCGTCGTCGGCGCGGCGCACGTTTGAGTAACAAATCAAGCCCGCGCGCTCTGAATCGCCCCCCCCCCCCCCCCCGAGCGTACAAAAGCCCGGCGAGTTTTTTTATCGCGCGAGCGCGCGCTCTCGCGTCAACAGCGACGAAAAAGTAGTCGGTTTATCGCCAAAGTTTCTCGCCACGCGCGGAGCGAGAGCGAGAGAGAGAAAAGAGCGAAGGGGACACGAGCACTGCCGTGTATATTTTCCCCGAAATTCATAAATATCCACGGCAGTTCGTGAGGGGCCTCCGTAAAAAGAGTGAGAGAGAGAGAGAGAGAGAGAGAGAGAGAGAGAGAGAGAGAGAGAGAGAGGAGGCGTGGGTATATCCGCGCGCGAAATCGTTCGCCACCGATCAATTTGTGTAATTCAGTCGCTGGCGTTTGTGTGTACGATCTGACGCGCGTGTAAGCATTATAATACGGACACACACGCATACGTATAAAAGGGGAAAAGAGGAAGAGAGATCGTAATCGCTCGAGCTCCGAGCAAAGTTTTTATTACTCGCGATCACGAACTGCCGCGTGCGATATCCCTCTGTCTTTTTCGCTCGATCTCTCTTGCTCGCCCACTGCACTGTAGGCAATAGCCGTAGACTCGAGTTCAGTGAACGACGATCTATAGACAGAGTAGTTACTTTCGAGCCCCCGTGTGCGAGCGCGACTATGAGAACATATGCTTCCAGGCTGCGTGCGACGTGTGCGGGGGATATATACAGTGTGCAGCGGTATATACACGACGCACAGCGCCACACGCGTAAATACCCAGTACCGAGATCAATTTCGTATAGTTTGTCGGTTGTATACAGCCGGGACATACACCGCTCGCGCGAGTAGCGCAAGTGTATAAAGAGCTCGAGCTTTTAACGCGCGGATAAAGATTCTTTTTAGTGCGCGCTTTTATTTACGCTCCCCAGCTTTTTTTTGCATATTATATTCGCGCACGTGTATATAGCCATCGTCGTGTGCGGGGATTATAAAAATTGCACTGCTGCGTATACGGCAAAATATAACGCGAGTTTGAGAGACGGCCGTATTATCTCGTCTGCATGAAAGATTCAGTGTAACGAGTCGACGCAATGTGTTACGACAGCTTGTTATTGAATTACAAATCCGTCGATCGTATTATATTACGCATATAACTCGACGTGGTTAGAATCGATACCGAGTCAACACACTCTATAGCCGCTTCAACCGCGTACACGTCTACTCATCATCGGGCCGCGTTTGCTTTTTCAACCGGTTATTACAGACTCGCGCGCAACAAACAAAGCGCAACACTACTGCATCCGCGCGAACTTTATTAACGCTCTAACTCCCGGCTCCACCCCCATAAAACTTTCACGCCGTCCAAATATTAAACACCTAAGTACCCGGCGCGCAGCGCAGCGGCAAGTAGATAAAAGCTCGCCTCCTCTATCTCGCGCAAAAAAGAGCAAACGGCGATTGCTCGCAGACAGTCTCCGCTGTATATACGCCGTACACGCAGCGCAGCTACCGGGTAGCGTCTGGCGCGCGATAAGCAAGATAAAGCTCGGCCGAATGGCGCACTGCAGTAAGTGTTCATAATTGAAATAATACAACAACAACTCGAGAGAGAGAGAGAGAGAGAGAGAGAGAGAGAGAGAGAGAGAGAGAGCGGATTAGTCTGCGCTGCGAAAATGGCTCTCGAGTTCTCTCTCTCGCGTTTTCGGAAGATCGCGGGGGCGGAGTGAGAGAGAGAAAAGCGGCGGTTTCTCCCGCTCCGACGAGCGCGACCTAAGTGGAAAGTAACGAGCGCTGCTTACGTTAATACTCGCTCCTGCGTGCGTACGAGAGCTTGCGAATCCCGAATGCCGCGTGCGCGGGATGATTAAATTGAAATTCGCGGGGTCGAAAGGAGCGCGGCGGCAGATTGCTTCGCATTGTGCGTAAGCCGCCGGCCGGGCTGGCTCGAAATTAAAAAATTTCATTCGAGGCTGCGTGTGTTGCCAACGAAAGCTCTGATGTGCGGTAATGGACCGAGAGCTCTCGGGCTGATTCAGCCTGTTGATGAGGTATTATCGATTCGACGCGTCGTTGATAATACACGAGTTTTTTTCTTCCTCGCGGAGAGAAACACAAGTATAGCAGCGTCGAACACTATAAAAAGAACTAGTTCACCAATTTGTCCGGAACGAGGGAGAGAGCGATCTGGGAGTGTGGATAGAGGCAAAGCAATCCATCAATTATTCGCGGAGGAAAAAGGTCGATAAGAAAACACTGACGCACCGCTACGGCGACTACTCAAAGTCGCGCTTAATCAGCTTTCAGGTATACGTACAGTCCATCTAGATATAGCGGCGCAGCCATTACCCGGAATCGATATCGTCGCGGAAAGAAAAGCCGGATAACAGAAGCGCGCGCGATAGTCACGGCCGGCGGCGGCTCTCGAAAATGGAATTAATCCGTGATACGCAAAGAAAACAATCGCCGAGGATTACAACAATGCGGCGAAATCTTGCTTCGTGCGTCAGATGCTAGATCAAGATTTGCGTTATTACATGCGGGGGCATTTAGCGTCTCTATCCACGTCGGAGAGGGCTGGACACTCGTTTCGGCGAGAGAAGGGGACAGTCGACTCGATAGCCCTTTGTTCTGAGCTACGCTCAATGTTTCCGCGTTAATGGCATATGGCTCGCGCAAGCGCAGCCACCGGCCTCGATAAGATAACGCTCCTGGCTGGCTGCATTCGCCGCTCGCTTATCGAGTCTCGAGCGCACGTATAGGCCGTGAGAGAGTGAGAGAGAGGCTCACGCTCGACGGCGCAGATAAGCGGCGTTTCTGCCTTTTTAAACGCCCGGATATATCTCGTTCTCGCTCGCGCGCAAGCTGGAGGATCGTCCAGCCGAAAAAAAGCTCGGATACGCCGTGCGTGTGCGCGAGCCAGACACACGGGTTATTAGTCACTGACAGGTGCCGTCGTTCCTCTCTTCTGCGCGTTATGAAAGCACTTCCGCCATCGATCAAATATTTCCAAAGCCCCGAGTCTCGGGGGGCTTTTTTTATTGGGGAAATTTCATTCAGATACAGAGGCTCTAGTCTAGCTTCGCGTGGTGGACTCAACAAATTACCGTGGTAACAAGTGCGCGCGCTTATATCGGGGCTACGGGACCAAAAGCGTATACACCTCGTGGCGCAGCGTAATATAGTAAATATTAATCTTCATGAGTGTTATTGTTATTTACGATCTAATTAGCGAGCACTTGCTCTAATTATGATATAATACAGCGCGGCCCGCGCCGAGAGATGAATGTGTTTTTGCACTCTACCGACATTGTGCTAACCGTCACTTAGCGTATAAATCTATTATAATGTCTCCTCTGCACTGCACTCAGCTTCTCTCTACCGCACTCGATGCGCTTGACTATTTTTGCGACTAATTTTATATATATATATATATATATATATATATATATATATATATATATATATATATATATATATATATATCGCGAGCGTTTTATTATTAACCCAAAAGTCATTTGCCGCTTCCGTTTGCCGACGATAAATATGCAAGACTATAATAATTCATCGCCCGGCGGTCAGTTTCAATATTTATAGACGAAAATTTAATTGCGTGCACACACTGCGACAAAAAAAACATTTAACTTCGCTCAGCTTGATTGATGGTTGTCGATATATCGTCAGCTCGCGTTTTCGCAGAAAAGCCTGCCTAAAATACGAAACACTCCGGCATATAGCCGAGAGAAAAAAACTGCTCTCTCTCTCTCTCTCTCTCTCTCTCTCTCCCTCTCCCTCTCTCTCTCTCTCTCTCTCTCTCTCTCTCTCTCTCTCTCTCTCTCTCTCTCCCTCCATCCAACAATTCAAAGCCAACTCGCGTACGTATAATTCTTCCCGACACAACGCAGCGCGCGCCGCAAGCTTAGGAAAGCACGAACCGCGAAATTCGCTTGGCGCGTCGGCCCGTTATATTCGACATACATTCGCGGGTCTCAGCGAAGCGAGCATCGCGCGCACATGCGCGCAGCGCGAAAATGCCGGGCAAAGTATGCTTTTAAGAAGGATGCGCGCATGCAGCAGCGCGCGCTTAACCACGACCGGAGGTATTCTTAACTCGCCTTTGTAGCTGCTGCCGAGGAGGAGCTTTTGAGAGCTGATGCGCTCGCGCGTGTGTCTATGTGTGCGTGAGGATATAATATGCACGTACGAGGTCGATATCGGGGCTCGCGTGTCTCGCGACCGCTGCGCCGTGTTTTTAACGCTTGTCGCTTCCCCGGGGCGTCAAGTGATTTTCTTTCCGAGGGTAATAACTCGCGTAAACAACGAGGGAGGGGAAATTTTTCCGGTGTGCCGCGTCGCCAGCGGGCTGGCGGCTAATCGAGTCTCCTCCTCCCTCCTAATTTTCCAGCGCGTGAAACTGGTCGAGCAAAGTTAAACTCGTTGCTGGTTACGGGGCGGGAGATTGTGTTCTCTCTCTCGCTCTCTCTCTCTCTCTCTCTCTCTCTCTCTCTCTCGCTTTCACTGCAGCAACAGCCCGAGACGAGAGTGAAGAACGACACTGCGCCGTCCAGGTGCTTTTTACGTCTGCGAGTACGGTATAGCAGACGCTTCTCTTCTCTCTCTCTCTCTCTCTCTCTCTCTCTCTCCCTCTCTCTCTCTCTCTCTCTCTCTCTCTCTCTGTCTGTCGTGATGTTTTCTCTTGGTCGCGTGTACTTGGAGCTTTTTCCTCGCGGAGAGAAACTTTGCACTTTTTTCGAGGCACTTCGACCTAAATAACAATGAGCGAGAGCCCAGGTATAATTGCCCTCGAGAAGAATCCCAAAAAGTTGCTCCGTGCGTTTGCGCAGCTCTGTTTGAATAGCTGCGAGCTGGCATTGACATTTTTTTCCTTCTGTCGTGTATATTCGACGCAGGAATAAGCACGCAGTGTATCAAACACATATGGATTCAGGTGTGTCGCGATGAATAGTAATATAGAGCTAACACGTGCGCTTTTCAAATATTATTATATTCTGTGTTTAGACCTCACGTGCGCTATTTAAATATCACGTTGTACACCTCTCGTGTGTGCGCTATTCAAATATTATTGGCCTAACGTGTATAGTATCATGGATCAATCAATCAGACGAAAGTCTACGTATAACATCGAACGCAATCGTTACAGCCATTCGAGGGAAAACAGCTAGTCGAAACTTAATACAATTCCCGAGTCGTCGCGCAGCCGAAAATCTCACTCTCTCCCTCTGGCGCCTTATCAGGCAGCTCTTATCGGTGATCAAACACGGCGATAAGCCGCACTGCAGCCCGCGCGCTGTATCAGAAATAGTTCCGTCGAAAAGTTGCCGCAGCAGTCTCCACTCGCTCGCGTTCCAGCTGAGAGCCGTATTCTCCCCGGAAATTCGCGCGAGCGAAAGCGTATAACTCTTATCTCGCCGGCGCAGCGACGATGACGTTTGCGAGGCGCGAAATTCAATTTGCAGGCGAATGTTTCGAGCGCGAAATGCAGCGTCACGATTTTCCGCCGCTTCCTCTCTTATTTGGCGAGAAAGAGCCGAGGCAATAAGCAGGCCAAGAACGCGTACGAGTTTTGATTTTCAGGTATATTATACCGCCGATGTATACATAACCCGAGAGCCGCTTCTATAAGTACGAGACAAAGGCGTCGTGGAGCGCAATTATACATTGTCTCTTACAAGCTGAGTAGTTTCGCGGTATTCGCGCGAGCTTCGAAGAATCTTTCCATTAAATTTCTCGATTTCTTCAGCGCGACTAATGGCTGCAGCGAGCTTTTGAGAAACAGCAGTTGCTTTTGGAGAGCTTTCGAAAGCTTGTAGATGTTTTTCGAAAATAAATCAGCCGACCGCGTGGGGAAAAGTCAAAATCCGCTTGTACCTCCTGCACACTCCTATAATTATAGAAATCGTCGAGCCGCTCTAGCGCGCGCTTCATTAACAATCCCACCCCCGAGATTTCCAGTGTGGCAGACGTGTATTCCCGGAATACAACGCGTGTGCGCAGTCGAGGCGTCGGTGAAAAAAAGCGAGCAAAATGACGCTAATGCTCTTGGTGCTAGGATTTCGCATGTCCCACGCAGCAGCAACAGCGGCGGCACAAAAGGGACAGAGAGAGAGAGAGAGAGAGAGAGAGAGAGAGAGAGAGAGAGAGAGAGAGAGAACGCGTGGGTGTCCCTTTGTGCGTATAACGCAGCGACGCCTCTCGCGCAATGACCATTCCACAGAGCAGTATAGTAACACAGCGGCTCTCACTTGCATTGGCAAAAGGCCAACGCAGCGGCGGCACAAGGAAACACGTGTTCAAGATTAGCCGGTCGACAGGTGCCACTGCGGCTCTCTGTATGCGTGCGTGTGTGTGTGCGAGAGGGTATGTAGCTGCCGGCCAAGTTTACACGCGCGGATTGCGAAAGAGCAGGAGCAACTATGGCGACAGGGGAGGGACTGCGCGGCGGATGGAGTCAAAGAGCAGGGGCTACTGTGCTATACTGCTGCCGCTGTTGCTGCTGCTGCACAACTCGACGTCCGAATTCCGAGACAACGCCAAAGTGGAAAATACAAATTGCCGCGACTGCGGAGATTTTCGAATGTGGAAATTCAATAGCGAGCGCAGAGAGCAGAGCTCAGTTTAGCCGGGGAAATTGAAAACAAATTTTTTGCAGGCTTTTTATTTTTCAAGTCAACTCTTTCAGCCTCGTGCATCGGGGGAAAAAAGTCGAATAGCTAGCGCGAGGAAAAAAGCTCGATCGAAACTGCGAGCCACTTAAAAAGCATGGTTCTCGCAGAAAGAGAGAAAGAGAGAAAGCTCGTTCGCCGTGACTTGAAGTGATCCTCCTCTCCTACTCGTTCCCAGTGCAAATTTACCTAAAAATAAGAGAGGAGCGCCGCGCTTGAAGAGGAGCTTTTGACATCCTCTTCTACTCCGAGCAAAAGAGCGAGAGGTAGACGCTTTCACTCGGTAGCAATAAGTTTTTGCTGCGGCTCCGGCGAAAGCTCGTTTATCCAAAAAACGAAAAACCGGAGAAATTGGTTTTTCCCTCCGATGCTCCCGCAAGAAGACGGAACGTTAGCAAAGACTGCGCGCAAGCTCTTTAACGGGCCGAGCTCACTGTGCACACATACGAGCGAGCAAGCGAACGAGAGCCAAAATCCTTTGTCCGGCGAACACGGAGCTTTCCAATTAGTCCGTAAATCACTCGGACAATGACAAGTCGCGCGCGCGAGCGCAGAAAGAGAAAAGCAACGGCGGCCTGCTAGTGATATCGACCCTTCTCCTTGAAAGCTCCGCGGCAAGAAAGGAAGGCATTCAGCCGCAGCTGCGAAAGAAGTTCTCCGGAATTTCGAGGAGAGAGCAAGCCGCCGAGCCATTTCGAGGGTTTCTTCGGCTGGTAATCGCGTCCCCCGCGCACTCGCGGGAGGTAGGCTATCTCTCGGTGTATCCGCATTGCGTATGCGTGTATACGGCCAGTGACACACGGCGGCTGCAACCCAACGCCGCAAGTTCTCCGGCGTCACTTAAGAATTCCGCGTTGTACAAGTGAATCGATAAATGCGCGGCCATTATCGTTATCTCCGCGCTAGAGACAAAGGCAAATTGCTCGCGCGCGGCTGAGTTTCAAGTTTCTTGCTTGAGTTTTAGTTGAAAAGCTCGCAAGCGCGCGCGCGAGATACTGTGTACACAGACTGTGTGCAACGTGTTTCTATACAGCGGAGATAAGTAGCTCTCCGCCACTCTATACCTTTACTGTTTGATCAGGTGTTTTTGCCTCTTGCATTGACTTTTTGAATCGCAGATCGGTTTACATCGTATCACGAAACTTTTAATTCGTTCGACTCGGTTTCCTTCCGTCTTAGGATATATCCCGCGCTACTGCATTGCGGCTCTGGCTACGCTCTGCGTATTCGCTCACGAGTGGCGAGGCTCTATGTCTTGCGAACCGCATACACGAATTACGCGCCGCGGAGCCGGAAGACGGAACAAGACGGATACGTCAGTGTCACCGCGGACCTGCTGCCGCGTTAATTAGACCAGTGGCGGCCGACTCACCTTCTTAGAGTTGTCTAGCTATACGTGCATGCACGATCATACAACCCACAGAGCTTAGCAAGTATTTTTTTAATCGTTCGCGCGAGCAATTAAAGTCCGAATCTCGAGTTTCCCTCCGCGGATTCGCCGAATTCCAGCAGTTCGATGCACCCTTATATACCGCAGCCTCTCCATTTTCTCAATCCGCGAGCGTTTCAATCTCTCGCTGTCCCGCTTAGCAAAACAGACGACGCGAGCGTCAGACGACGTGGTCCGCTAACGAGCTGGTCCCCGCTGCCGACGACGACGACTGCGGCGATTCTTACGCAAGCGTTCGCCAGCCAAGCTAGCACACAGCAGCCCCGATGGTAATTAGCGAGTTATGACCCTCTCGACATATGCAGCTCTCGGCGCACACCGATGCACGTGTGCCGCATGCGGCATACACAGAGACGACACGGACACACGCACGGCCAGATAGCAATAGAGCAGTGCGCGCAGTCTGCCCCGCCATGTGTCACTGTCATCGGGAGGAGAGCGGAGTCGTCGAGCGCGCGGCATCCGAATTGTTATCGCGTAAGCGCCGCCGTTCTCCTCGAGGACGACGAAGACGTAGACACAGTTAATAACGCAGCAGGCTCGAAATGTGTCTCACGAGTCCCCCCGCTGTATATGCGCAGTATATGCACTGCACGGGGAGAGGAGGGTTACGACTACGCAGCAATTTGTATACGCGTGTGGCGGCTGACGCTGCGTTGGGTCCGAAGCTCGCTGTATACACGAAGATCGGTATTAATTACCACGACGCTCCTGTGGAGCTGCTCTCAGTGCGTGCGAGCCCGCGTATTGAGCCATGAATGACGGATAGTCGTGCTGAGCGGCTCTGCGCGTTTGGAACCCGACGGGCTTTTCTCTCTCTCCCCATACTGCGGGGGTGTTACAACCCTCGCCTTCGGCTAATTGATAATAATGCGTGGGCGGTGCTGATTTATTCGACGCGTACGTGCGCTGGAAAAAGCCCACTGCTGATTAATTCGTCGGAAGGGCTTGACGTTTCGCTCGGCGGCGGAAAGAATCGTGATTAACGTTATTTTATAGTTTCGTGTAGAAACGATAATTGATTTCGAGGAACGCGTCATTATATCGGATGCAATTGTGTTCCCGAATCGAATAACGAATCCGAAATTAAAATTCAATTTCGTCTATCTATGTATAACAATATATCCCTGATTAAAACCTTTAGTTTACAATGGAAAAAGAGGTAATACACGGCGTCGTATCGATACTCGATAAATTCGATGATTGGTTTCGTCAAACACAGTGCTACATAGTTGGCCAATTCGTCGGTATTAATTTGCTCCCTCACTCCTCTCTCCAATAGTAAAATAGCGCACACTTTTCATCAAACTGTTTAAGCGAAAAATCCAATACTTCAATCGCGCAAATAATCAATTGTACCGGCTCGCTTCTCTCCGATACCCCCAGCCACTTTCTCTCTCTCGGATCTGTATGTACCTATACGCTCGAGTCTTGCTCTCGATTTCGCTCGCTCTCTCTCGGTATTTTTCGACTGATTTAAGGGGGAATAGAATGAATTTTCTTCTCCTCCTCCTCTCGACCCTACACACACGCGCACACGGCTCTCTGCCGCGCACGTACACACGTATACCTCAGCTTCTCGCGCCGCTGGATCGATAAGTCGCAGGAGGAAAAAGCTCGCCCGTTGCACAGGAATAAGTTTGTCCCGCTGAAAACGAAAGACGCTGCGCAGCTTCGTGGACTTTGCGTGTGTCCCTCTTGATTTATCACCGATGATCGAGCCTATACACGCTATCTATTTCCTGCGGTTCGATACCGGTTGCGCCTCTAGACTGATAAATTTCCTATTATTATTTATCCATCAGTCGAGAAAAGTACACACACACTGTACCAGTGTACAGCTCTCTTCGTTCTACCCAAAAGAGAGACGCGGGAGTCTTTAAACTTGTTTAGCTCTCGGGCTCCCCTGATTTGTATCGGCGCTCCCATCTCTCTCACTTTTCCTCCCGACACAGAGCTCTACGACGTTGTACGGAGATACAGCAGGCTCCCGTCTTAGGGAGGATTTCGGGGCTGGAGCACATGCTATAGCGCGGAGCCCTTTGTGTCGCGGAACATGCGTATTGCATTACGATTTTAATCAGCTCCGAGCACGACGACAACGACGACGACGACGAACCGGTACTTTGAGCAGGCGCATAATAGGGCCACAGCAGCAGCAGCCTGTCGTCGCGCGCCCGACAATGCGCCGACGTCGTCGAGACTCCCCCGCCGATTCTTCCGCCAATCTGCAGTGCGTTATATACGGGGGGATGGATGATGCGCGCAGAGTTGGCCGGGATTCGCAGAATGAATAATGCAAATGGGGTCGATCGCGCTCGCTCGCTCGACGCGTAATTCTTTTTTCTGTTTAGCTTCTACCAGATTTCGCCCTGCGGGCCGATTTCGGCGGAAGCTCTCTCACTACTCTCCCCCTTTCGGTGTATTGGTTCCCTTTCTCTTTTTTTCTCTCTCTCTCTCTCTCTCTATCTCTCTCTCTCTCTCTCTCTCTCTCTCTCTCTCTCTCTCTCTTCTCTTTTGGGTCGGAGGTAATTGGTGTAGTTGGATCTGGTCGGGAAGAGGATTAGGAGAGATTGTGTTTTTGGGGTCGAGTTGGCCGTGTAACGAGGAGCTTCCTCGATGTGCTCTCTCTCTGCGAGAAAAAGAAGATTTCGGATCGATACGCAATTTTTCGATACAAAAGATTCAATCGATCAGTCACATCCGTTGAATCTCGAACGAGCCGAGAACAAGAGCAGTAAATGAATCAGCGGTGTCAACCGATGCCCGCGCCACGAGTGTGTATATAGGATAGCACAAACAACGCGCCATTGATCAAGGTCAAGAATATCAAGATGCGCGCCGTTCGCGTTCCGAGCGACTTGCGCAAGCCTCGCGCTATACAGTATACATATAACCTCTACTTTTCATCCAGCAGCAGCGGGCATGAAAAGGGCGAATATCGGTCGCAGCGCGGCCTCGCCAAAAGCAGCGTATCTCGCGGCGCGCAAGGCGTCATGCTTCTGTGACACCGTTAATTGCCAGAGATTCGCCGGGCAGCCTGCCATCGGTCATAAGGGCGCCTTTATACGCGTATTTACTCTATATATTCGCGTGCGAGACTATGTGCACACGCGAGAGCGAGAGAGGGACGGACGTCACTTAATTATCGATTCCTCTGCACTCTCTCCCGTGCTGACAATTATAATTTCACGCTCCGTCTAGCAATCAGTATCACATTCGGCGCGCGGCTCGTCATTTATAGCGCACAGTGCCGCGCCGAGGAACAAAGCCGCAGCCCACACGGAGACGTACCGCGCACACAATGCAAAGGGGGAATCGCGTCTCTTTGACGACGTGTGGACGTTAACCTTTTTATCCGCGCCGCGCAAATGCTGCAGCGCTCGAAAAAACCAGGACGCGTTCGGATAAACGGATGAATGATGATTGCTCCGGATACGGAGGAGAGCGTTTGTGGAGCTGGAAGCTCGCGGAGTGTAGATATAGCGGTTTTTGAGCGATTCTTCTCCTGATCGGCTTATACCGAATTGATACGGCTCTCCTCCGCGGTGTATTTTATTTGTACGACACAGAGGCACATCCGCATCCGACTGCAGCGTCGACGTCTTTCCTTTCCGCCGGATTTAATAACTCATCTCTCGCGGGGGACGATATGGCTCTCCCCCGATAAATACGCGAACAAATTGAAGCCGCGACCATAATAATGGAGAGAGAGAAAGAGAGGGACTCGTAAATAAAAACTCGCCGCGCTTTTATTACGCGCGATTCGGAGCGAAAAATGACTCGAGATTTATCCGTCGCGAGAGAGACAGGCAAAGACGCGCGCGACGCTCGTAAATATTACGCGCTCCTGGAGAGAAAGATGTGCGGGGGCCGCGCGCACATCCGGCGCGATTACCGGCTACGTCCTCCCTCGTATACACAGCTCAGTCTGTGGATCAGCTTTGTGTGTACGTATAACACACGGCATCAGTGCGGCGCAGGTAATATTTCGCGGTCGTGCGCGGCTAGTAGCACATACAATGCTATCGAGGCTCGTTTTTCCTCCAGTGTAGCTCGTGGAGAATAATGGCTTTTCCTTCGATCGACGCCGCCGCCGCAGCAGCAGATTGAATTGGAAATATGCGATTCGGCAGTGTGTAAAATCGTCGCGAGCTTTCCCCTCGGCGGCCCTTTTTTCGCCCGCAGCCGCCGACTGCTTTATACGACGCAATCCCACTATTTTCCGCGGATTCCACCGGGGCTCTCTCTCTCTCTCTCTCTCTCTCTCTCTCTCTCTCTCTCTCTCTCTCTCTCTCTCTCTCTCTCTCTCACCTGCAGCACCGGCTTCTTCCAATACGCGCGACCTGTTTGCTCTCTGTATAACACAGCCCATATACGTGTTTAATGTCCCAATATACGCGCTCCTAATGCGCGTTAAAATAAACCAAGCCGTATACGGGCGCTCGCGAGAGTTATCCTTGCCGGGAAGACGAATTCCGCACCTAAATCTCGCGATCTCTTGCTCTCGCTCGTCCGAATTTAACTCGTTGCGCATACAGCTGAGCGAGAGAGATGAATTACAGATGCGGCGGCAGAGGGCATATCAAGACGTATGCGCGATCATCGCGATGATATTTCAACGCGGCTCTCTCTCTCTCTCTCTCTCTCTCTCTCTCTCTCTCTCTCTATACACGCTAATTGGGATCGAATATAGGCTGCGGGACCGGGCCGAATATATCCCCTATATACCCTCGCACTCGCGTTCGGATAATTATCGCGGCGCTGCGTAAAAAGAAAACCTCTTATTATACGCGTACGAGAGGGATGTGCGTGCTATAGGCAAGAGTCAATCAGAAATGCGAGTAGTAGGTCAGGCACATGTCGATTGTAGCGAGAATGCGAGCGCTATTTGCGGCGAGATTGCTTTCGCGACCCTGATATCAATCGATGCCGCTCGCTGCTGTGCTGCCAGTTGCAGAAATAACTGCGAGCGAGCACACGTACTCACACGCTGCCGAGCGCGCAACTCCTATTTGTTGCGCCGGCCGTACGCGCTGCTGCTGTCTTTGTTTTGAATTCCGAGAGCGACCTCTCAACCTTGGCGCGGAGAGAGGAAAGTAACGCCCTGCGGAAATTAGTTTCGAGCTCTCTCCCGGCTTGTTGTTCGAGCTATACCTACAGCGGCGTACGTTGCCGAGGTTTGTGTGTAAAATGTAGAGTAAACAGAAAGTTTTCGGGATATACGTGTATTCTAATGAATCTCGCTGCGAGATGATTGCGATAATTCCGCGAGTTTTTTAATGAAATTTGGAAATCCAATTTGATGTATTTAGAGCTGCATAATGGAGAATTCTCTTGCGGTGCGGATTAAAATATTAATCAGTTCATCTCGGCGGAAATCGAATCAATCTAGACACGCGACGTAATCGCGTTAGGTAACAGATACAGAAATCTCTCTCTAGCTCTAGCGAGAGGAAAAATCCTGCCTTCCTCTTATCCATCGGAATATCTCGAAAAACCCCTCCTCAAATATAAGTGAAATAACTCTAGTCTCTCCCTGGCGCTCGCGCTCCGGGCGTCGAAACGATAATAACCGGATTAATATTGAAAAGCTCGCTCGATCGATAAGTAAAACGCCGAGAATAATCGGAGAGTTCCCCTTGGGGGGCGCCGCTGCGGCATTCGTGTTTCACTATACTGCTCTCGCAGGAATCCCCGCGCGCGCTAACTTCTCGTCCCCGCGACAATGGCACTTTGCATCCTCGCGCGCGCTCGCCGACACTAGCGGCTAACTAAATTACAGATGCAAATAACGCGCTCTATACATAGAGCGCGTATAGCCTCTCTTCAAAGAATCAGCGCCGAGGATCGGTTCTTGAAGGAAGTTGGCTTGGCGGCGGGCCACTTATTAAGCCGCTAATTCCCCCTTTAGGCAAACAGAGGAGGCTATCTAAACGCCCAGTAATTACCACTTGACGCTATTGCGGCGAGGTACTGCTGCTGCTCAAAGCTGACGTTGCTGCGTCGAGCTAAGAGAGCTAGACCTCACTGATATCCTTTAATTAAAAGTCGATCGTCGAGGATCAAACCCGAGCGACAACTCTCTCTCTCTCTCTCTCTCTCTCTCTCTCTCTCTCTCTCTCTCTCTCTCTCTCTCTCTCTCTCTCCTCTCTCTCTCTCTCTCTCTCTCTCTCTCTCTCTCTCTCTCTCTCTCTCTCTCTCTCTCTCTCTCTCTCTCTCTCTCTCTCTCTCTCTCTCTCTCTCTCTCTCTCTCTCTCTCTCCTCTCTCTCTCTCTCTCTCTCTCTCTCTCTTCTCTCTCTCTCTCTCTCTCTCTTCTCTCTCTCTCTCTCTCTCTCTCTCTCTCTCTCTCTCTCTCTCTCTCTCTCTCTCTCTCTCTCTCTCTCTCTCTCTCTCTCTCTCTCTCTCTCTCTCTCTCTCTCTCTCTCTCTCTCTCTCTCTCTAAGTCGAACTGCCCGTCACGTGTGCACACTGCAATAAAACAGCTAGGGGAAAAATGACCTGCGAGTTGTGTAATCAGCAGTTCCACACTAAATGCGTCACCTTTAGGTCCATAATGGTGAGGGATGCTGCCACACTTGCCTGTGCTGCTTGCGCGGTGGAGTATCACACCGTCACGCCCAAAACCACGCAGACTAGGGCGAAATCAGCGGCAGCGGCAGCAGCGGCGGCAAATACATCTGCCAAGGGCACGCCTGCAACGGGTGCGCCGAACAAAAACAAATCGGCACCCGCATCTCTGGCTAGCTCCAGGAATCATTCGCTAGCGAGAATACAGGCGACGTCCATAGAGACGTCCCTTAAGGACATTTTCGCGGCGCTGGATGATATTCGAAAGATCCAGAGTGAGGCCCTTCAGGCGCAAAACACCGTGTCTGAAAGGGTCTCACGAATTGAGAAAAGGCTTGGCCCCCTTGAAAACCGCCTCAAAGCCCTTGACGACTTGCCTGCACTCAAGACTCGACTAAACAATGTTGAGTTCACCATCTCTGAGCTGCAGGCACAATATTTAGAGCTGTCGTCAAGGAGACCCACAGAGCAGCAGAACATCAGCACTGCTCCTGCCTCTGAAGAGATCAACAACCTCCGCAGCGAGCTGGCTGAAGTTAAGAGGAGGCAGGAGCGCTCGGCGAATAATGTGGTGGTGATCTCTGGCCTGGCCTAGACCCAGGAGACATCACTGCAACTCCTGGCTTACACCGTCCTGGCTGCACTGGATCCCACGGTCCTTAGGCGGGATGTGGCAACCGTCAGGATCATGGGGAGACTTGACGCAGCCAACATCAATGTGCAAGGTGACAGCAGATTACCACCTCTAGATGTCACTCTCTCTTCCAGTGCGCTGGCCCGCTCCATCATCGTGGCCAAAGCCAGGAAACGCAAACTCCACACTAGCGAACTGGATGCTGCCCTACTGGAGGAAGTGAGAGCTCTCCACCCAAACCACCAGGGACTTATCAACACAAACGAGCTGCTTCCTCCAGACATTCACAAGCTGCGTATAAAGGCCAGGCTGGAGGCAAAGAGGGGGGGGGGGGTGCCGCTCTTTCGTGAGGGACGGGAGAGTCTACATCCGTTCTGGCGAGCACAGCGAACGGGCCACTATCATCTCTACAGACGCTGATCTTGAGGCTTTTTTAGCCCGTACGTCGCCAACAGCCAGCATGGATACCACACACTAAGACACACACATATCATTCCACCAAAACCACCATCTAAATCATCCAACTCATCCACATCTGCCTCTAAAACGTCTCTGTCCGAGGGTCTAAGAGTCTGTCATTTCAATGCAAATTCCCTTACGGGTCACATTGAGATGATCAGGCTCTTCTTGTCCACTCGTCCCCCCTTTCATGTAATAGCTGTAACTGAGACCTGGCTAAGTGACAAGATATCATCCATCCCTTCACTGGATTGTTACACCTTGCACAGACGGGACAGAAACAGGAACGGTGGAGGTGTGGCCCTCTACATTCATCTTTCATTAACGGCTAGCGTTATCTCGTCATCTTTCATTGACGGCTAGCGTCATCTCGTCATCTGACGGCGAATGTTCAGGCAAGCCGGGTAAGCCAGAGTATCTTTTTTGTGAAATCACAGCTAAAGGAGTATCGTCCATATTCGTGGGGGTTGTGTATCGTCCTCCTCACTCACCCTTTATCTAGGGATCTAATTTTATTGAACAACTAACAACACTTATGCACAACTACTCCACGAAGGTCATTATGAGTGACTTTAATGCCGATCAGCTTTCTTCATCTGAAGACGCCAATTTCATCAGGACCTTCATTGATGAGAACTCCCTCACTTCTGTGCCATATGGTGCAACCCATCACAGACAGGACTCTGACACCTAGCTTGACCTATGCTTCATTGATGAGCAGGATCGCCTGCTCTCATACTGGAAGACAGACACTCCTTTCATCAACGGACATGACTTTATCACGGCCACACTCGACGTACAGATTCCACGCCACGTACCTGCTACATACTTTTACAGAAACTACAAAGGAATCTGTGCTGAGAAGCTAAGGGACTTCCTTAGCGCATGTGACTGGTCATCATTCACCACGCCATCACTTGATGAATGCATTACCATTCTTAACGCTCACATCACGAAGGCCATAAATCATCTTGCCCCATTAAAGACTGTGACACCTGGACGTAAACGTCACCCGTGGTTTACCGCGGCTCTTCGTGACCTTTTAACGGAAAGGAACAGATTCTACAAACGCTTTCGCAGATGTCGTTTACCTTGGGATCTATACTTCTATAGAATTGCAAGGGACGACGCTCATAAACAGGTTGAGGAAGCCAGGCTGAATTACTACTATTCACGCTTGTCTACCTTGACCGACGTTGCAGAGATCTGGAAAGAGCTTGAAAATCTTGGTATGACTACCTCTAAATCTCCTTCACCTGCTCGGTTTTCTTCAGATGCTCTCTACAAACGCTTTAGCTCCATCTCAAACGACCCTCAAGCTCCATCTGTTGAGGAGTATCTGCAAACCCTGGAGAGTCTGGATCTCCCTGAACACTTTATCTTCAGGGCTATCACGGAGTCGGATGTGTCGGCTGCAGTATCACACTTTAACACCCAGGCCAAGGGAAGCGATGGCATCCCACAGGTTGTAATCTCCAAAGCAC
This sequence comes from Nasonia vitripennis, assembly GCF_009193385.2. Taxonomy (NCBI): domain Eukaryota; kingdom Metazoa; phylum Arthropoda; class Insecta; order Hymenoptera; family Pteromalidae; genus Nasonia; species Nasonia vitripennis. The sequence continues at coordinate 26,255,148 of NC_045758.1, read as the reverse complement.
TGCCAATACTCGCTCCTTTACTTTGTCAAATTTTTAACCTGTCTCTGAGCGAGGCACGCTTTCCTTCAGCCTGGAAATCATTTATCGTAAGAGCACTAAACAAAGTTAACTCTCCAACAACTGTAACTGACTACCGTCCGATCTCTCTACTCTGTTTCCTGCCCAAGGCGCTAGAGTGGCTGGTGCACAAGCAAATCTTTGAATATCTTGAAACAAGACTTTACCTTTCAGCAATTTCCAAACTGGCTTTCGCACTGGCCACAGTACGCAGTCTGGCTTAATCAAGCTGACTGATGATGTCAGGCTTGGGATAGACAGGAGGAGGGTCACTCTGCTACTTCTATTTGATTTTAGCAAGGCGTTTGATACTGTGTGTCACGTCAAGCTACTCGGAAAGCTATTCTCTTTCGGCTTTTCCAAGCAGGTTATCTGCTGGCTTGCATCTTACCTTACGGGAAGAGAACAGGCTGTCATTGGTGACAACAACGAGCTCTCAACTTTTCTACCATTAAACACCGGTGTTCCATAGGGGTCAGTTTTAGGCCCCCTGTTGTGCGCGTTGTACATCAATGATATTGGTTTTTGCCTAGATTCAGATGTGTCCCATCTAATCTATGCAGATGACCTGCAGATCTACAGCCAATGCCACATCGAGGAGCTTGATTTCTGCTCTGTCAGGATGAGTGCTAACGCCGAGAGGATAATGGGCTGGGCTGCATCAAATAGTCTTAAACTTAATGTCCTTAAGACTCAAGCAATCGTCCTGGGCTCCCCCTACTATATAAATGCTCTACCTACTACTGCTAACACCTATATAAATATAGGGGGAGCCCGGGTCGACTACGAATCATCGGTGCACAATCTGGGTTTGGTGCTAGACTCCAAACTCACGTGGAAAGAGCACGTTACACAAGTTTGTAAACGTGCTCACTCTTTAATGTACCGTCTCTATTTTTAGCGTCTAAGAGCACTAACCTCAGGTTGCGCCAACACTTGGTGCAAGCACTCCTATTTCCCATTATCGATTACTGTTCACTGGCTTACGGTGACCTGACACAGGAACTTGACTTGAGGCTGCAGAGGCTTGTCAACACGGGGATCCGTTATATCTATGGTGTAAGGAGGGACGAGCACATCTCCCCTTATAGGCGTGAGTTGCAATGGCTTACCACCGCCGGACGTAGGAAATACTTCATGGCCTGTTTTCTAAGGAAAATGTTCAATACCTCCATTCCTATCTACCTATCAGCCTATTTTGATTTCCACGTCGCGCTCAGGCCTGTAACGGGTGAGGTGACCCCCCTGGACATCCCGTCCTTCAGAACGGAGACGCTGAGGAACTCATTTTTCATCAGTGCTTCCTGCCTCTGGAATAGCCTACCATCTCACCTTCGCAACACACTATCCATATCACACTTTAAACAAACAGCTAAATCATATTTCTTTAAATTGGAAAACACACAAACATGACACAAACATACACACCCATCCATCTCATTTCACCTCATTCCATTTACTCTTCACACTATCACTTGTTACACAACAATTCTTGATCTTATCTGTATTTTTACTATTTAAATATGTAAAACATAATGTACAACAATAAAAACATATAAATCTAAAATATCTCTCCCCTCTCTCTCTCTCTCTCTCTCTCTCTCTCTGCTTGCAGAGAGACGGATTGGAGCTGTATCGATTGTTATCTGATTTCGCTCGTGATTTCGGGACTTTCGAAACATAACTACGTTCTGTCGAATTTCCGAGCGACTTCGAGAATAAACTCTCATAATTCGATACAGCGGGTACAAAGCGATGCTCGGCCATTTAATCTCCTGCGAAAACCAGCTCCGAAGTAATTACATTACGATTCAAAGGCGAGTCCACATCGGGGCAACGATCCGGACCGCTATACTTTCCAGCTCCGACCGACCACTGACCCGTAATAACGTCAACCCTCTAAATCGAACTTTCTCTCACCTCCGAGCTCCTTCCGGTGTCCGATCAGCCATCTACCACTCTACCCCAGCTCTCGCTCTCTTATTCTCTTCCGCAAACAATCGCGTCCGGCGCGCGCGCACGCTTTCTTCGTCGCGCCCACGGTTCTTTTCTCCTCTCCCTCTCGCACCTTCGACTTGTTGTTCCGTCCGAGTTTATCGCTCTCGGAGATAACCTCCTATGGAGAGAGGGAAGTCCTTATCGGGCCGAGGCCCCGAGTGGTAACTAACGAGTGCCCCACCGTGCCGAGGCTGGAGAATAAGAGAGAAAGGATTCTCGCCCCGCGCACGATCGTTAATCCTCGAATTTCCCTCGTTTACTTAGCGCAGCTCGAATGGCCATTTTGCTCGGCGATGAATATTAATTAAAGCCAGCTTGCTTCCTCCGCGAAGAAATTAGCTAAACTACAACGAATAAATAAATCATCCGTATACCTATACGCGCATCCAATTATTTTCACACACGACAAGGATCCAGCGCCGATAAAGGACTCATCCCCTACAACATAACCGTCGTCGGAAAAAACCGCTCACTCTATAACTCTCCTCATCATTACGCTCTTCCGCGGCCAAAACAAAGAGCGCCCGCGTCAGCCGCATCTCCCTTATACTCTCCTCTCGCAAAAAGCCGAATCCTTTATCCGGCAATCATCGCTCAGTCTCCCTCGAGCGACGCTCCATAATCGACAAGATCGATAAGCGAGCTCGTGTAGCTACACGACCTAGTCTTATCTCCGCACACACGCGTATATACGACCAAGACGACGTTCAAAGCGATGCGCCGTCCGCGCCTAATTTACCGCGCGTGTAAGATCGAGCTGCCCAACAAATCCAGAGTAATCGCCGGCCATTAGTCCACGTCGTTGACTAATACACTGCTGCTGCTGCCCGCCGCGTCAATGGTCCTGCGTGCGGAACGCTTTGACCAGTTCCCCCCTAATTGGTGCGTAGAAAAAAAATAAATGTTTGTTGTTTCTCAAACGTTCTGCGAAGCTCGCGAATGACGAGTATGCGTTCTCCAAAAAGGAACGTCCGCATGTAAAATTCACGAGAACGTGAAATGTAAAAAGCGTTTTTGCTCGTACACACGCACTCGCGTCGCTCTTTCCCCGGCGAAATCGTCGCGGCAAATTATCAATTTTTCAAAACGCGCGCGCTCGCCGCCAACGTCGTGAATAATAACGTTTAAGCCTCATCGATCGACGCCAGGGCGTCACGCCAAAGCCCTGTTTTTCAAAAACACACGGCCCGCGCATAAATACATAATCCCCCTGCGTGCGCAAAAGGAGGATCAGAGCGCGCGCGGGGATAGAGGAAAGCGCGAGCTGCGGAGCCGTAATCAATGGGTTTCCGAGGAAAGCGTCGCGTAATTGGCGATTTTTTTTGCATGCGACACTGTACATGGCCGGCCTCGTGTAATTTTCAGTCGGCCTCTGCAGTGTGTGCCATCCAGAGTCGCGTAAAAAATACCGCTATAATGGTGTAGCTTTGTCTCCGTCGTGTCGCGGCAGAGCATTTTACCGCTGACGCGACAGAGAGAGGAACGACAGTTTTAACGCAGTAGTCACACGCGCGGGACACAAAGTGCTGAGTATCAGTCACGCTGTGGGTTTCAGTACACCGCCGCTGCTTTCCTTGCGCGAAAACAAAGCCCTTTCGGTGGAAATCGTTTTACTTCATCGCGCTCGAGCTTATCTCCGACGATCAGCAGCGCCGATACGCCGAGCTGTCGTGAATTTTATCGCTCGCTCTCACACCCTTCGAGCGAGTTGATATTTTTTCGCGCAACTGTCGGGGCGGCTCTTCGCGGAAGTTGCAGCGCCGCAAATAGCCGACGGCGCATATAACGCGTAGCTTATTTCTGTGTCTCCGCGCAGTATTTTCGTTGTCGATCGATTCAGCAGCAGCACCGCCGGCAAAGGTAGATTACTGCGCTCTCTCGTGCGCGCGAGCTTTTACCAGGCAGAAGTTCCGTGTATAGTAGGTGCGCGCGAGTATATATACCTACATGCATTTATGGATGTAGACGCCGTGAAGAGAAAGGGCGAAAAGCAAAATTAATCTTGCGTGAAATAATGCGCGCGGTATGAAATTCCCGAGTTTTTTCCCGTCTCCTGCGCTTAAGAGAGACGCATAGATTGTGGTAATAACGTTATAAATTCAAGCGTCGAGTCTCTCTCTCTCTCTCTCTCTCTCTCTCTCTCTCTCTCTCTCGTAAATGGCGTCGTTCGCTCAATTGCCCGTATCCAAACCGAGAGCTTTTTATAGGGATACGCACTGCACGCGCGTCGCATGTACGTATAAGCGAGCGGATGTAACGCGATATATAGCGCGCAGACTGAAAGAATCCCATGAAAACCCATCGGACAGTTAAGTTGGAGTATCGATTGCTGCCATCCATTCCGCGAGCGAGCGCTCTCTCTCGATCGTTATAGAACAGACCAGACTCGAGGAATTTTTAAATAATGCGTCTGCAGCCTGCACAGCCTCGTCGAATGCGATGCACACGTGAGAGCTCGCTTCCGACTAAACTTAACGGCGGATATGAAAATTTACGTCGATCGCGAAACGATATCGCCGCAGCGTGCTCGTGAACGTTCTGTACTATTCCATATTCCATTTTCACGCAAACATTGAATTTAACAATCGTTTTTCTTTTCTCTCTGTTTCAGGTGAGTCTCGTCAAAAGCACAGTGGTTTATTAAAATCTCTTCCGCGCTGTGTGGTGCGCACGTGAGTTGATCAAATCGCAATAATTAGGCAACCCGCCCGCCTGAATCTAAAAACGAAACAAAGCCCCCTCTGAAAACCAAGAAAATCAGAACGCGCCGTCACGTCAATTAAAACACAGCGCAAACAACAAAGCGTCCAGCAATCGCTCGTCAACAAAATTCTCTCCTCTCCACACTATATACAGCTAACATACGCATGTGCTGCGTAAACGCAACAAACGATAGTACAGCGTTAGCGGCTTGCGCGCGACTTTCGTCCAGCCGCAATATAACGTTAATTCCGCGGACGGATTATTCCGAAAGAGCGCACGACAATAACCATTTGATTCCCGCTGACCCAGTTGCCGTTGCCGGGACGTGCCTCGCGATTCTATTCCGCGCTGCACGCGCCGGCTTAGATTGCGCCTACACGCTGGTTAGCCGCGCTATCGCGTGATTACGCCGGCGCGCGCGCGAGCAGCGACCGAGAGAATACTACCACTGTGCGCTGGCAGAGAATTTTTGAGCTTCGCTGCTGCTGCGATTATCTTTGTGTCGTCGGTTTTTTTGTCGCTCCGTGGGAAAAAAATTTTTTCGTATTTTTCTGGAGTGTCGGATATGTAGGTTACGGGAGTAATCAAGCACGATCAATATTGAATCTTCGCTCGCTCGGTGCTTTTTATATTAAAATTTCAATGCACACATCGAGCGGAGTCGAGAGCTTGAACAATACGTTTTTCAATACTCTTTCGATTTTCATGCAGCCGTTATTTTTCCATGAAAAATCGCGCGCTTTGTTGCCGGCGGTACATGAAATACAAAAAAAATACGAGAGCGTGCGAAAACAAGCGCTTCAGCGGAGCTCGGAAAAATAAATCAAATCTCCTTATGCGCGTACATCGGCGTGTAATACATAAATCCGGAGGCGTAACGAGGCCAAGTCCCATGATCGAGCGGGAATTATTCCGGCGAGCGGGAAAAAATGATTTATCCGAGAGAAAAAGAGCCCTTTATTACGCTCGAGCCGGCCGACAAAAGAAAATCCACCGAGTGTATAGTACTCACTGGGGCTTTCACGTGTATCGCCGTCCAAGGATACGGAAACATTTTATTTCGTCCGTCGTCCACTTTTTTTCCTACTCACTCGGCCGTGCGGATCGATCGTGCGAAACGAATCGGCATAAACGTCGAGGAGAGAAGCAGCACAGCCGGACCACCGGACTCCCCGTCCCTCGGTGTGCTCTCGCTCTAGGAGAGATTCGGGCATTAAATGACATTTCGGACCCTCGGCCAGTTTTGTGTCTCGTAAATACGTAATTTCGGGGAACTTGTTTCCGACCCCGTGCGCGCGCGCGCGAGTGGGTTGCAGCTTTCTCCCTTTCATATCCCGTGGGACGAGCGGCGCTGGACGAGAGTGGCAGCCAGGCACGATAGGAGCTGTACATGTGCGTCTCTTTAGAAGCTCGAAGCATTTTGCATGGCGTTTTAATTCGCTTATACTCGTCGGCCCCTTATTTTCATTACGATTAGTGCATTATGAACGAGCGGTGATTACCCGGGATTTCAATAGGAGGACGGCCGGCGACAGCGCGCGAGAGAGCCTGATGCACTGATTCGTCAAACGTTAAATGGATTTTCTGCCTCAGTCGTCGCTGGCGCTGTCGCGTTCGAATATACAATTATCGCAAAATTTATCGCGAGCCTGCAGAACGCGCTCGTTCAAGGTCTGTTTATTCCTGAATTACGAGCACCGACACGAGCCTCTACATTATGCGCGAGTTTCAATCGATGCGATGGCGTTGCACACGAGTCCCTCTTTATTTCGTGATATTTAACTTCGAGAGATCGATCGGTTCACGCTCGGCGAAGTTTTAATAAAAAAAGCAGCATCACCTCGTTCTTCCAATCTCGGAACGAGACTCTTTTTCCATATGATTTTCCCGGTCTCTTCCGCTCGAACGGCGATCACGGGACAGTCGTACACACATGGACCCGTGTGTGTTTGTGCGAGTCTATCTACGCATCCGCTGTATCTGACCGATCGCATCTCTCCGAGTTTTAATCTCGCGAGTCTATCCCCCCCCTCCGCAGACACGTGCACGAAAAAAGTTCACGAGGGTGCCGTAGCGGGACTGAGAGACCTTTTTTAATTTAAGGTCGACGTATTCTCCTTCTTCGCCCCGGAGTTTTATCAAGCTGAGTGCGTAGTGCGAGGAGAGAATTAAAGAGCCTGGGCGCGAATTGGGTCCTCCTCTCGACACCCGCGCGCGCGAGAAAAAGAGGGTGTGTAGCAGTATATGGAGCCGCTGCTCCGACGTCGTGTCCATCAGTTGAGCGCAACAAAGGCTGTCTGCCCAGAGTTCCTTTTTTTGCTCCTCCTCGGCCTTTGTTGCAGCGGCAGCGCAGCAGCAGCCCTTCGGAAAATGACGGCGGCGTCGGAAATAAAACGAAAATCAACATAATTGAAAGCTGCGCTGACTGAAAAACCGCTGGGGGGAAGGAAGTTCGGCGGCGCGGAGTATATGGGTGTACCGCGAGTTTCGAAAAGTTTCGCTTTTCCAATATAAACATTCGACTTCCGCGGCCGCCACTGCGCTCTCCATACAGTGTTGCCGCGTAATAACGTTTTGCAATTTGATGATGGAGAGAGGGAGAAAGAGCGAATAGTTTCGGGAAAAGCTGGCCCGAAACACCGCCGGTCAACGCAACTTCCAGCACGCAGGGCTGCTGCTTCTGCAGCTTGTTATTTGTCCAACAATAGTCATGCTTGCGAATTCCGGTTCTATCGCTCCGGCTTTATACACATGCGGGGTCGTGATGCATATTCTCTCGCTTCATACATATAGAGTTGGAAATAGAAAAATTGAATAATTCTCTTTGTCAGCGCGGTGGGGTCAGCGGAATATCTGGCCCGATAAATGCCGTTGGCGAAGGTTGTTATTACGACTTTGTTGACGGACAGATATAGCCGGGGCGTTTATTATTTCGGCGAGTGCGCGTGTTTTGTAAAAATTCACCGATGGATTTTCCCTCGATGCGTTGTTGTTTGCCGAAGCTACGTTATTTTTCTTTCATTTTCCAAAAGCGTGTACGCACATACAGGTACACATGCGGCGGTCTATCTAATTCTCCGATAAAGAAAGCCAACTACAGCGCAGGCATCCATAGTACGGCCGGCGCAATCGCGCGATCCGCAATAAATCATTCAGCGCAATTCCCGTCATAAAATCAGATTCCGCTCGCGCAATCACTGGCCGACTCGCTCGCTCGCTCTCTCTTCGCCATTCCATCTCCCGACCCTCATCGGAGGCAGTAAAGACAACAGGCAGCAATGGCATGTAAAATATTAATGTCCCCCGGGCCCAGCGCGGGATAGCGAGTGGTAGCGCACGTATACTACATCCAGAGCGGAAAAAAGGAAAGAAAGAAGGTCGCGGCGACGTCGTAGCAAGGACTACTACTGGACTCTCTACCTCTGCCGGCGGAGATGTGCGCCGCAGCAATAACACGTTCTTAGGAGGACGCCGGGGATGGCCGCTCGCGCGCTGGATGGTGGAGATTCCGATGTCTAGATATTCCGAGGACGGCCGGTGTATATACGGCCCGCCGCCACCGCTGTACACCACGAGGCACGTCCGGCCTCGCTGCGGCCGGGCATCGGTATGCGCCGAGGTGCCGCTGAGCTACAGTGTTGCTCCGGTATGTTGGCAGTTTGCGCGCCGCTCTATTTATCATCGTCGCAGCGCAGCTTACCTCTCCGTCCTGCATGCTGCTCCCGGTGAGCTGCTTATACACCGCCGAATTCCCGCGAATTTCGCCAAATACTCGCGACCCACATTCGCTGCTGCTCCACTTCGTCGCTTTGCATTCGGTGCGGACGAGGAGGATCGACCGGTTGGAAATCCCGTCGCTCTCGGTTCTTTTTCGAGAGACCGATGATGGGGATATAATTACGGCTGATGTTCCAGTACCGAATGCGAAGGTAACCCATTTACTAGCTGAGCACTGGGGCAGCGACAGAGTAAACACGAGTCGTCCCCGCTCAACTTCCCACGAGGTTTATGCAAGCGCGAGAGTTTTATCAACAGAGCGAGTAGTAACGTTCCCGCAGCGTCAGACACGCGCGCGACAATCGTCGTGCGACGAGGAAGCGTTTCCCCCCCGTGCCAGGCACGCGCCTCGAATTATCAGAGCCGCAGCGGCAACGCAATTAGCGACTCGCGTCACTTAATTGTGGCAAGAGACACGAAGACTCCGTGGCGCATATAATCCGGCGGCGCTATAACCCGAGAGAGCTGCCGCACGTCGTCGCAGTCGAGCTCACTCACTCCCTCGCTCTCTTTCTCTCTCTCGAAACTCTTTCAAACTGCATTTATTTCCCGAGTTAACGAGATTCCGCGCGCCTGGCAAGTGCTCCGCTCACTATATACGCCAGAAGTCGAGGGGAGATAAAGAAATTGTTCCCTGCTTATTCGGTATTTTACACTCGACTCGAGACTTCGCGCATAGCGGCTGGCTGAGACTTTCTTTTTCTCTCTCTCTCTCTCTCTCTCTCTCTCTCTCTCTCTCTCTCTCTCTCTCTCTCTCTTGAGAAAGACGGGCTGTTTAGATTCCGAGGGATAAGCTGTATCGTCGCTGCTTCGGAGTATTTAAATTTTAAATTACGGGATCGCGCGATGGCTTATCTGGAGATTACGGATCGAAATATAACGAAGATGCGAAAAACGAGTTCTTTGAATATCCCCTCGCGGACACACTGCGCGTCTCATTGATTCCATAGCTGGCTTTTGATTTTGAAAAATCATACGGAGCCGCGCTCGCACAAAGCTGCCGCAGCGACGCGAAAAAAATCTCTCTCCTATTTGTCAAAGACAGTAGCAGCTGCTGCAGCAGCAGCAGCAGTAACGTGAAAGGCTGCGTCAAAAGCGCGTGCGCCCGGAAAAGGGCTTCAAAAGCATCAAAGCTCGGGGCTCGCAGAAATGAAATAGTCCGTTCCGCCGGCAACAAAATGATCGCGCGAGGCGAACACAAAAAGCCGGAAAAAAGCGCGCAAATTCGCTCCCTGGATATCCGGCTAATTGTATCGTTCATAATTACATGCAGACGCGCGGGGCACAGCAGCAGCAGCAGCAACAACAACAACAACAACAAGGTTTCCCGCGGGGTCATTATCGCCGTTTTGCGAAACAAGCAAGTTTCTGCCAGTCGTTCGCGTAATTACACGTCGATCAAATAACTAACGAACCAAACGCGCCCTACCGCTACAGCGGTCAAGTCAACTTGTGAAGCCGCTGCTGCGCAGGTATGTACAACTTTTCTCGCGAGAATATTATAATAAGCGATAAAGCTTCGCGAGGAGCTTCGCCGTCGGCAACTTTTTACGCTTCGTGAGGAGCACGACAACAATAGGTTTTTCTTGTCTAAAAAATGCACGATTTATTATTGGGAGGAAATACTGAACAAGTTGCCTCGTAAATTATTATCGATGCATCAGCGGCGGAAGGGCTAATAGTAAAAAAGCAATTTTTCTATTTACAGCGCCGCCAAGCGGAGAGAGAGTCGGGCCGCGCTCGTATCATGAATATTTTGGGCAAATTTATTTGCAGCTCTCTCACTCGCGCTCGCGCACGTGTGCAATTTCGACGAAATTCAATTTCAACGGTCAATGTTTGTCGGGCCGAGGCATTATTTATTCAAACGGCGCAATATGCTTTCGCTAATCGATATACAAAAATAACACGTAGACGTGGCGCTGTGTCGAGCTTTTTTTCGTCTATGCGCGCATATTGCGCCAAGTGCATCACTACACAGCTATACAGATGTTAATCGCTCCGGCCGTGTGTGCAGGTTGCTAGTTCGCGTTACGTTTGCAAAATGGGTCGATAACGACGATTCGCGGGAAAACAAATAAACAGCCGTCTCGCAAATCCCCTCGATTCTTCCAAGCGTTCTCGCAGAACATACGGCGGGACTCCTCTCGAGGAGAGATATCTCCGGGCTCGTTCTCCCTCTCAGCCCGCAGAGCCACAGTACTGCAGCAAATTTATGACCGCAATGTCCATAAAGCTCATCGTAATCGTATTCATAAGCGTGCTTACACAGCGGCGCAGCACGTGTCGACGCGCGCAGGTGTCTCGTATCCTAGGAGGCTGTCTCTCTCTCTCTCTCTCTCTCTCTCTCTCTCTCTCTCTCTCTCTCTCTCTCTCTCTCTCTCTCTCTCTCTCTCTCTCTCTCTCTCTCTCTCTCTCTCTCTCTCTCTCTCTCTCTCTCTCTATCTCTACCCTCACAGCCCGCGTGTTTGGAACTCGCAGCTCGAACAAATGCCGCTACAAAGGCCGAGAACAAGAGTCGCTTTCGCGCGCGGACTTGATTGCCGCATAAATTAACCCCCGCGTGCTTAAGCTCCTTTGTACGTCCTCCCGGCTTTCCTTACCTTCAACTCCAGCTGCCGCCGTTGCTGGTACTACTACTTCGTCGGATCAATCTTCTTATATACGCGGCAACTTTGCGGGAAACAATTTACAGCTACGGCCATTACGAGAAGCGCCCGAGCTAAACGTTTACACACTCGCCAAGTGGTCTCTATCATTACTACGTGTGTAATGTATGCGAGGCGGCCGTGCAAAGTTCACTTGTTGTATAGCGCGGCGGCAAACGTCCAGGCCGTTGCTAGGTACGTGGAATGTGCCGCCGAGAGCTGGCAAATAGCCAGACGCAAGCAAGCAAGCAAGCGCGAGACCGGAGGAACCTAGTCATTGTCCGGCCTCTGGGGGTGGCTGTACGACCCTCGTTGCCGAGAGTCTTACACCGACGGGGATCTGCAGAAATTCTGAGGCTGCGCTGCCATTGCTGGCTTTTCTTTTTTCCACTCTGCGCTGTGCTCGACTTATTTTCGGAGATGCTTGGATTGGATTTTTTTACTGAATTTGCAAACGAATATTGTTAATTCAATACTCAAGTGATCGAGACAGACCAATCTCGACTTTCCATCTATGAGTAATTCATGCTCACACGAGCCGGAGTCGGAATTATGTATAATTCTTGTATAATACAACGACGAGTCAGTCACCCTGCGCGAGAATAGTACCTCAGTGGATAACCAACAATTTTACCGCAACTGAATTATTCCAGATGATCGATACTGGAGCGAGAACGAGAGAGAGAGAGAGAGAGAGAGAGAGAGAGAGAGAGAGAGAGAGAGAGAGAGAGAGAGAAAAGCTGCTCGGAGACGAGCGTTATATTCATGCGTCCTCCCTGTCACAAAAACGTCCCTCTCCCTTCGCATTATTATCCCTTCGACGTAGTTATTCCCGAGCATTATCATCATCGGAGTCAATTAGCAAAGAAGAGCGATAAGAAAGCCGGAAACAAAGCCAGCGTCCCAGTTTGATAATTACGCGCATGCTAATTTTCCGATGCGGACGACGACGACAAGAGGGGCGCTTTTTATAAACGCGAGGTAGCTACTGCTCCACGGGGAGCGTTTTGTGTCCGCTAATGACTTTCATCAGGCCGCTCGACTTTACGCGGTGCAATCGTCGCGGCCGAAATTTGTTGATTAAAATTACGGAGGCCTCGTTCAGCGGCTGATGCTGTGCGTTAATGTATGCGCGAGCCCCCGTATATGTATACATATACATATATTATAGCAGCAGCGGTCGATCGAAGGCCGAGCGCTAGCGAAAGTGATGGAAGACTCGCATGGGGATGGCAATTAGCCGGGGACGCGCTGCTGCTGCTGGCCGCAGTTCGGTTGTGTGTTTAATTAGGCGCGCGGCGCGAAAAATTTCTCGCTCGCGTGTTTTTCTGAATTTTAAATTTAACTTTCGTAATTGATGGCCTGCGGGCTGTATAATGTGTATACACAACGTCAAAGTTCCTTTCGGAAGCGGGTATATAAGCTCGGTCTCTCCAAGAAGCGGCCGCATTAATCCCAGCTAATTAAGTAATTAATCCGGTCCGTCCCTATCGAGATGAACAGCCCCGAAGTCGGTAGAGTCTTCCGAGTCGGCGAAGACGTCGTGCGCGTTTCTATACACACATAGGGCGCGACGGACCGCTGGATGTATGTCAGTTCAGTTGGGCGAAACAAGCGAACCCTTTTCACGCTGTACAACTGGCTCGCTGCTGCACACCGCCGGCAATCCGACTAACGAGCTCTCCGGCCGCTGCAGCGTATCCAGCACACCTCGTCATCCTCTCGTCGATCCGTAAACTCGGCGTCTTGTGCTTTCCTTCTCGCCTTCTCTCTCTCTCTCCCTCCGCCAAGTTCTCTTTGATTCCGGACGCTACTTTGATGTCTTGCGCAATAACAAAAGAGACCCCTCTCGACTGCGGGGTGTATATATCTCGCGCCGCGGTGTGGTCGAGTTGTCGCCGCCTTGTTACGCGAATGTATTTTGTAATTTGTCTGATTAGAGCCCGGCTAGTTCTGCTGTTTGGCTTTCATTTGGGATAGTGCTGCCCTAAGCGAGTTAAAGCAACCGATCGTTCAACAATCTCATCTTCGAACTCTGCCACGCGATATAATACATCAGAAGTGCAACTATTTTAATCGCAAAAGTTCCGAAACTTTCCAGCGCAAAAACCGGCGGCTTTTTTATCACGAGCCAACGGTGAAACGGAAAATCTGTAAAGTTGATCGGCGGCGGCACTGTGCGGCTGCAGTAGCGTATATATAACCAGCTCCCATCGGCAAAGTTGCCCAGCTTGCAGGTATATGTATCGACTGATAGGAGCTTTTATCGTTAGCCCGTACAAGTATAACGCGCTTCCAGCCGCGCGCCGAAGCTGTTTATACAAGTGCCAAGTTCTAAAGTCCATGACCATAATCCCGAAGTGGGTTAACGAAAGAGCTGCAGCGACGTTGTAACGGCGCGCACTCTCGGCATCGACGAAACACGCGTTAAGCCGCTTCAATGGCTTATCCTCCGCCCGTGTAGCTCCGTGAACATAATTTTACGCGCGGCGCGCGTGTACCGCGCCCTTCGCGAATTTATAACTGCTGCGGCTGCTTTCCGTCCTGATGGTGACCACACCACCGCGGATAGACTTAGCTGCTGCTGGCTACGCCTGTTATTACCAGCGGACTTTTACGATCTTCCGAGCCGGTAATGGCCACTTCATCATATGCGAGTTAAAGCGCCGCCAAGTTCTGCCCCTGTGTGTCTGTGTGCGAGCCGAAAATAGCTCTTTTGAGTATAACCGCGCGAGTATGGGCAACTCGTAAAAACTCGACGACGACCGGAGCTTTTTAACACGCAGCCTTACGCAGCTGATCGTTCGCAGGTATAGCTTGTTATTCCGCAAACACGAAATAATTTCTCCCCGAGATCGATCGTCCGGCGGTGTGCGCAGCATCTGGGTCAAGTGTTACACTCCGCGAGAGAAAAGCCATATAGTCACACGAGCTGAGAGCGAAAAAGTCATCGGGGATAGAGAGAGAATATAAGGACCCGGCGGTGCTGCGCAGCGTTATAACGATGCCACTCTCGAGGGCGCGAGGGCAGTTCTCAATGTTTACGCACGCGAAAGAACTACGCTAAGTGGCGAACTTTTTAAATGCTTCCCCTTCCTGCAGCGCGAGCGCGGCTATATTCCAGCAGTTCCGGCTATTCCTCGAGGAGTTGGATACTTTCGCGCGCTCGCTCGCGATATTATGGGAAATTGATGGCTTTTTATCGATGTTCAGTCGGGGACTTTAGTTTTGTTTTGTTTCGTTTCTTCTCGCTCTTATACAGACGAGTTATATACAGCAATTAAAGTCCATTCAATCTACGGCGAAAGTTTTTGTTTTCTCGCGTGAGATACATTTATTAAATATCGCGATTAGTCACCGATAACTTATTCCCCGTTTGAAATTCCACCCCTTCGTTCATATCAATTTACTTTTCGATCTCGATGCCGGAGAGAGAGACCACATGCCAGCGGCAGACGGATAGCGAGCACGTCGTACACCGCAGACGACAAATCGCGGGAAATTACCACTGGCTTTTCCCTCGCGATGGAAAATCTAAGCACCGCTGCTGCCGGCGACGTTTTCGTTGCGTGAAAGAGAAAAGTGCCGCTCGAACAAAGCCGGCTCTCGAGTTTGTCTGGAGCTACGGGCGAAGAAAGGAGAGAAGAGAGCTGTTTGCCGCGACCGTCATCGCCTCGTACGATTTCCTGTCCGCTAGACGTATTCAACACACACATACACGCCTATCTCTCTTGTGAAATTATAATGTCTTTTGTGCCGCGCGCGGAAGATTCCATCTCGCTGCGCTGTTGTATATTGACCGCTCGACTGTCGATGCGCGAAAAAAATTACGTATCGACCCTCGCCTTCCATATACACGGTGAAATTTAAATATGTATACCCTCGCGAAAATATTATTCATCCCTTTTGCCATTGGAGCTCGTCCGCGTATCTCCACTCGACGCGGCGGCGTGTACAAGGTGTATAGGAAAAAATTTCTGCCTAATTCTCGAAATCCCTCCCGCTATGTATACACACTCGACCTTTCCCAGCGCCACCCCCTCGAGACCTTATACGGCATACACCGATGCGCCCTCGCCGACGTCGGTGGTTTTATCGGCGGATTAGCATTGCTTTACATAGTTTCGAACGAGTTTGCATAGGTTTCGAGCTGCGCGTGTATGTGTATAAGCGCGTGCGCGGGCAATTCCGTCTGCTCACTTTGCAGCCCCGGAGAAATTGCGGAGGTGAGAAGAGAGAGAGAGAGAGAGAGAGAGAGAGAGAGAGAGAGAGAGAGAAAAGGAGGAACGCACACGATACTTGTTCCGCTCTTCCGTGTACATAGTTTCCGTAGTTACTGGGCCAGACGCGAACGACCGATTAAGTAGCGGAAAAGAGACGCTGCACAGCGGCAGCAGCGGGAGTATTGCTCTGCAGAGCGAGACTGGTTCTTAATTAAACGCCAGATTCGCTATGTATCTGCTCGACTGATCAAGACTTTGGAATTGATTCGCGCCGCATTTGTCTCGCTTCCAAACTCGTTGTCCTGCACTACTACAACTGCTGTACGATAGTTGTAAGTACAGTGAATCAGTTGAAAAAACACTGAAACTCTCGCCTTACGTCATCCTCGGCGAGATCCGGTCTTTTAATAGAGCGCCGAGATAAGAGCGAGTTATCAGGCTCGAGGATCGGTTACACGTATAAGCAACTTCTTCACGTGCCCGATAAATGGCACGAGTGCGCGACGCGGCGAACATTTGTACCGGGACGCGTGTAAGCGTGTAATCGCGCCAACACGAAAAGTACATTAGCCCATCGATCCTCTGCTCTGCGCGCTCACAACTCTGTTACAACACAGCGGCCGCGTCAGTGTGTATACACGCTTTACTAGGTCATCACTGGCTTTAATTTGCGCATTCGCGGAATAAAATAAAGAGCTGGAAGGCAGAGCCCGAAATTGAAAGAGTCACGCGAATCTCGAATCGCTGCCGCCGCGCGCGGGCAAAATATTACGTCCGACGTCCGAGCTCTATGGAAAGCTGCTGTATAGCGCCGATTCGTATCGCGGACAAAGGCGTCTTGAATAAACTCGCGGCGAATTATGGATGCGATCGATGATTACACAGCGAGCGGAAGAGGTGGGGGTTATTAATAAAGTAGTCGGAGAGGAAAACGATTAGCGCCGGAGCGAATAGCTCGGCTGTTGATTTCGAATAGCGCAATGCCGGCGCGCTCGCTTAATATCTGGACTAATGAGCGCAATGGACTAATAAGTATGGAGTGTAATGAGCGTATTGTTTCAGTGCCCCTGCAATTACGGAACTGGGTCACCCCCCTCCATCGTTGCCGTCTTGCAATAAAAGATCATCGATCGTACATAGATACGGCGACGTATAGCCGATTGATTGAATCAACGAATTTTATATAAGGTACCAGAAGCTCGGCCCTGTATATTTAGCTACAGTCGCTCGGCGATGCTCCGACGACGAAGAGAACATTCAACGGTAATTTTAATAACAATTCCATTCGCGGGCTATTCGCGGTATGACGTTCGATATTACTCCGGCCGATTCGTCGACTAGCCGCGAGCAATAATACAGCAGTAGTGTATCATATGAAGGTTGTACACATGCCAGAAATAAAATATCTCGCAAGAGGCTTTGTCGCTGAAAAAAAGAACAGAAATACAAACGAGAGAGTCTCTGCCTGGAATTACGTCGTTATCCCTGCACCAGCAGGTCGACCGATTATAAAAAGCTCCACTCGCGCTCGTGCTCCATTATATCCTCCGCCTTCCGTCTTGGGGGGCACAGCTGCATTTCGGATAAGAGCCAAGAAGGAGGACACAGTGTTTCAAGTGTCGCTCGCTTCGTTATCCACCTATAGTGGACGGACAGCGCCAGGAGAGAGAGAGAGAGAGAGAGAGAGAGAGAGAGAGAGAGAGAGAGACTATCGAGTTTTCTCTCGGAATACTTCGATACTCAAGCTCGACGGGTAAATTAAGACCGGGAGAGAATGAAAGTTTAATTGCATGCAGCACTCGAACCACCCTTCTCCTCTTCCTCCTCCTCCTTCTTCTCGTCGTCTCTCGCCTGAATCAACTCGTGCCTCACTGCAGTTGCTTTGAGCGTAAATCGTCGATCTCGAAAGCTCGAGTCTGGAGTGTCCGAGAAAAAAACGAGCGCTTCAGAGAGAGAGAGAGAGAGAGAGAGGGGGGGGGATAAAAGTGTTGCAGCGAAACGCTTCAAAAGAAATACAAATATTTAACTTGCCGGCGTTGCCTCCTCTTCCTCCGCGTTTCTTTTAATTCGGTCAATTTGCCAGGAATCGAACCAACTTGCCCGATGCGAATTTATTAGCTCGATTTAACGTCTGACTCGACTTCTTCGCGTTTGGCTTTTCATAGCTACTCGATCTCATCTCTTGCAATGTAATTTTATCAAAACTGTGTTCCTGCAGAGAGTTTCAGTGTGACTTATTTCAGTGTGTCCGAATTATTCCGCTCGATTCATTATAAATTGCTGTTGCTGCTGCAGATATACCGCTTCAGTCCTCGAGTCTCTTTGACGACGGCAACTCGAATCTTGGCATACTTGGAAACTAAGAGCTACGGAGAGAGAGAGAGAGAGAGAGAGAGAGAGAGAGAGAGAGAGAGAGAGAGAGAGAGAGAGAGAGAGAGAGAGCGAACGAGAAGGGCGCAAAGCAGTATATAGGGCTGCTTTGGAGTAGAATATGCGTTGACTTGCGGCAGCGGCTGCGGAAGAGCTTTAGACCTGTTGCAAGGAAGAGAGAGAGAGAGAGAGCGAGAGCGGGCGGGAATGGACCCTAACGCAATCTTGAGTCTTGATTACGCGAGCCCCAGTCGAGGATTATTAATATCGAGCGGAGCCAGTACCGCGCTGCTGCACACCTACACGTATACATACACACCGCCATCGGGAAATTACATTATCGCGTCTAAGTCGATCCTCGACGAGCTTCTCCGCCGACGCCGCCGTTGCCGTCTATAGCAGCTTAAGCAGCTTTCGAACTTAACGCCGCCGCCGCTGCTGCTGCTGACCAATCTCTCGGCAAAGTCAACGTCCCGATGCCCTACGGCACCGCCGACGATCCGTTAAACTTTATCATTTATGACCTTTCGCGCTTGCGAGACCCAGAGCGCACAGAAAGAGTATGGCGACTTTAGTGCCATTCATTAATGGCGCGGCCGTTAAAAACAAACTCTCGCACGCTGCGCTTGTTTGGCTTTATCGACGCGCGCTTCAGCCGCCGCTGCTGCTATACTGCTGCTTTATTCATTTACTTTTTCACGGTGTCATTAATCGAAAGTGTTATGTGCATTATGCATGTATGCGGGATGCTCCGGTTATGAATTACTTGAAAGCAGGGCCGAATTTTACGGGCAAATCACGAGTAAATGATTGTAACGCTGCTGCAATGCCCCCCAAAGGACGTAAATTTACGTAGATCGTTTGGATTATAACATTTTTCCGGTGACGATTTTCTCGCGCGCACTCGGCTGCGGGTTTCGTTTCGAAAGATAATTTTTTGTTCTCATTTTTATGCGAAAATTTTACGACGCGAGTAAAAAGGGATTTCGCCCAGTTTCCAAATTCCTAAGCGACGTAATCAGTGTATAATCGAACATTCGCGAGGCAACAATTCGAATTTTGTTTATCTGCCGACGATTAAAAATTCTCGTTTTACGAGCCGGAAAATATTCGCTACGGGGGTTGGCAAAGCGTTTTAAAAAAAGCCCTCTGTGCTTTATTCGCGAATATATTCGAGCTTTTATTAAAATATGTAAACGGTTGTAAAATTAAGCGAACGCAATTCATCACTCTCTCCTTTGCAGCGCATATATTCAAATTTAAAATATCAAAAGTACGCATCATTTAAACATAAACACGATTTACGTCGAGTATGATTGAGGGGCAATTTCGCAGCGTTATTTTTTTCTGTATGTCTGGGCAAAATTCCGAATAAATTCATCATGATAACTGCAACGCAAACACAAAAGCATCAAAAACGTTCGCCCCGCCATCATCTACACAAAAATATACAACGTCGTCTCGAAATTTCCCCCTAAAGGTTGATTTAATGACGATACCCATAGCTCTGATGATGTTATTATTCCGTCATTGTTTAACGCTCGCCTTCGCTGTATGTATCCCGCATGTATTTATTTCAATTCGTGTAATTGATTTCGACGGGAGGGCGGCAGGCAGGCAGCGTCGGGGCTTCTTTGACAATATCATTTGCTACGCGTGTGTATACGTACACACACACATATACATACATACAGACTGCAAAGAGCGCTGTTTGCGGTTCAATTTCATTATTGCCAGACGTACTCAGAGCGGGAGAGAAAGAGAGAGAGAGAGAGAGAGAGAGAGAGAGAGAGAGAGAGAGAGAGAGAGAGAGAGAGAGCGCGCGCGCGCGCGAAACCGGGATCCGACGCTATAGCACTCGCCAAGCGCCTGTATACAATGTTATATAGCGTGTTGCCATTGCCTGCTACTCGCTCACACGTACGTAGGATACACCTATATGCATAGACTGAGAGTGAGAGAACCCATACGTCAGAGCGCGCACACACACACATGTATACGCGCGAGCGCAACAATATAGAGCGGCCTGGCTCGACTCTGTATATTTAGCGCGCGTATGTACTCGGAGCAACTAATCTCCATTTCCATTTCAGTTGTACACGTCAATTACATATAATTATTCTTTAATACGCGCAATGAATGCGCCGCAATTCTCGATCGTTCGACGCCGGTTGATTACTTACGCTACTGCTGTACTGTTGCTGTCGCCGCGTCGCGCTTGATTTGGCCGTCGATAATTTGTGATTGATTTCTTTTGTCGTTTGGAAGCCGGCGAGCTTATATATTGGACAGAATCGTTGTCGCAATTGCGATCGGGTATTTCTGCAAAGCGTCGGAAACTCGCATGTAATAACGTTGAACGATGCAAGTATTTTCGGGTTCGTACATCGGAATAATCGTAAACAGGAATAATGCGCAATACGGACGTTTGACGATTTAATTAAAAAAATAATGAGAGGTGCGTTTCGCATTACACGCGCATACAGCGATTCGAAAAAAAATCACAAACAAAACGCGGATTTCTGCTAATCAAGCACGAGAATTCCGAATCATAATTAATGCTCGAAACAAACACCGAAAGCATATAACGAGCTAAAATATCTGTATTGTCAATCGTACGTGTGCGCGATCGTTAAATTCATACCTTTTAATCCCGTAATAATGTAAAGAGTAGCGGAGCATTTCGCGGCAATGCCGTTTAATTAATCATTTATTCCAGCAGTTAAACGAAACGTAATTCAACAAGCAAGCATCGATATGTCAAGCAGCGAGCAAGAGCGAACATAATTATCGAAATTCCTATCGTATACAGCATAGTTATACACAGGTCGAAGCGTAGCAGAAGAGCGAAGCTTTTCGCCGTTTAGCCCCGGCGAACGCATTCTCTCTTGCACAACGCAGAGAATAAAGCAGGATATAATTTAACAAGCCCGGTAATGCTCTTGATGGATGTAAAAAGGGGCCGCTCGTAAGCTCAGCTTCCGACGCCGGGAGCAATCGAATGATCTAGCCCCTTAAAGCCTCGGGCGTTTTTGAGAAGCTTAAGGAGTTTTTGTTTGCAAGGCAGAACTTCCTGGCTAGAGCGAAAGAGAGAGAGAGAGAGAGAGAGAGAGAGAGAGAGAGAGAGAGAGAGAGAGAGAGTCTTTCTGCGCGCAAGGCCGCGAACGCCGGCGTCGACCCACTGAAAGACATTCTCGCGAAAGCTGCGATTTACGGCCGGCAGTAAAAACTGCTGCCGCGATTCTTCTGCCGGATAAAACGTCACTTGCAGATGACGTATATAACGATGCGCGAGAGCAGAAGGCTGCTCCTAAAATTTTCCCCGGCGCGCTCTCGCTCTCTCCTCGGCTTACCCTTTCTTTTCCGTGTTTCACGCGCTGCGTCTTTGGATAAAAATTTACTTTATATCTCCGAGTGTCTTGAATCGCTATTTAACTGTTGCTGCAAAGCTTTCCTAGAGAAAAGCGTTTTTTTCTTCGAATAAAAATCCGTCGTTGCGAAGTTTGCGCGACAATGTAATCCCCGAAATAACAAAGACGCGAGAGAGCGGAGCGTAGATTCTGCTGAATTTTCGAAGCTATCCCTTTCGCGGAGGCGATTCACTTTGTCTCAGCGACGACGACGACGGCGATGATGATGATCATATCGATAAAGTTATCTCCCGCCTCCCCCCCAGCCGAGTCTCGGCTCTAAGCCGTGTTCCCGAGCTGCTCGACGACGACGCAAACGACATCGCCCTTAAATATCCTCGTCGCCCGAAGGAGCTTTTCCTTCGTGTATATACGCAGCGTATAACCTCTCCCTCCTCTCTCGCTTCTCTATCGAGCCAACGAAATAGACGAGCAGACGCCCGGCAACAGGTTGCGCGCACCGCATCGTGCAGCCGGCCCTGCACTTGCGGCTCTGTGTATGGGAGAGCATGTACGTGTGTGTGTGTGTATTTGCTCCGAGATCGAATGCAGATGAGCGAATCTTCGAGGCGTAAAATATTTTTCGAATTCGAGGTGAGAGCCGATTCTCGACGAGATTTTTTGCCCCGAGATTCTCTCATGCTTACGCGGCGGAGCGGATCCCGTGCTCGATTCAATATTGACTTTTTCACGCACGTCTTCGCGATAGTATACAGCTTGAATAAAACGCGCACACTGTTCTGGAAATGCGTAATAACGCTCCGAAATTTAAAATTCGTTCTCCACGACGTAGTACAGCAGTAACGAGAATACACGTCAAATAAAATATCGAGCGCAGGAATTCCAAAATTCGGAGAAACACAACGCGTTCACAACACCGTCGCCGTGGATGTTAGCCGGCAGAGCCGTACACCTATGTCTCGCGAGAAGGTCAGGGCTTCTGTTTACACCTCGAATTCTCGAAGCTTCGTGTCGCTCGTGGGGACTCCGAAATCGAGAGACTCGCGTCGTTCTAGCCTCAGTTTGACTCTTGGACTCGGTAAGCGAGGATCAAGCCCGGTTTTACACGCGTGCGATCGTCGCATTTTAAATCGCGCCAAGCCGTTTGACTATACGTGATTCACGTGTGACTCGCGTGATTCGTTTTTTAGACGCGCTCGTGAGTGTGTAAGTGGGGTATTTATTTCGATTGATTTACAGTTATTTTTCGGGGAAAAGAGAAGGAAATTTGCTGCCGCGCGGGAAGCTTCATACGTGATATAATAATGATTATTTGAGATTTTAATTACATTCTCGATCGGCTTTATAAATACCGAATGAATTTAACGCATTTCGCGGAAGTTTAGCGTTCGTTTCATTCGACATAATGATCACATTCGTTCATTTTCAGGGAAATTTGCGAAAATTTCTCATCCCGTCTTTGACTAAAATTTATTACGCTCTTGACGAGCCGTGTATTTAGCTTCGCATTTCGCAAAATGATGCCGAAATAATTATTCAGCGGTGCGCGCCGTACACATGCTCCGCGAAACAAGAGCTCGTGAATTTCGGCGAAAAGAAGGATCGCGGCGCTCAGACGTAAAATGTCCTGCAAGAACAGCTCATTCTCGTAACAAACCGCCCCATCAGCACGCTAGAGTCTCCGAAAAAGCGTGTACATCTTTACATAGATAAAAAGAGAGACGGACAGCTCGCGTGATTGCCGGGAGCTCCGAGAAACATCTCCTTCTCGCCGTACATGGCTGCTCGCGCGGAGTAAGCAACGGAAGCTACTCTCGCGGGAGGGAGAGAGAGAGAAAGCATCGCGCGCAAGATTAACGTTCGCAGTGCGCAGCTTCCCTCCGACTTTGCGACTTGCAAGGCTGCTCTGCTTAAGCTCTCTCCCTCGTTCCTTGCGCAACTGCAATTGCTTAAGCTTCAGCTCGCGCAAAACGAAATTTATCGCTGCGCAGTTTTGCCCGGGAGTTTCGCGGCTTCGAGTGCACCTCTTCTTTGTCATCTTTATTGCTTTCGAGAGAATTTCGCGACTTTTTTTCGGCCACGACTAGCTGTTTTGGCGATTTTCTTCTCTTTTCCGCCGGGACGTTTTTTTCACCTCTCTCGATCCCAGCAGCTTTTTCACTGATGTTTTTTTTCGGGGGGATTTTAGTTTAGCAATTCGGTCAGACGTTTTGTGCGTGCGAGAGAGTTTTTTTAACGAAATACGAAATGTTGCGCTTCCGTCAAAACTTTTTCGAGCCCCTCATCGGCCACGCCAGCACCAGCGGCAACAACAACAATAACAACAATATCAACAGCAGCAGTAGCTTAATAATGGATCAGCACAACAATTGCATTAAAATGGATCTGGATCATTTTCTCGACCAGAACAACAACGTCGAAATGGATGACCACTGGCCTTTCAGTCTTGACAGGTATAAAACGCCGAGAATTACCTTCCCGTCGTTATTAATTAGAGAATATTCGTTCGAGTCAATTAAAATACCAACTGCTGAATTTGTAATTAAGAGTTTGATTCGGAGCTCGGCCCTAATGTGATTACAAATATTTATCGAATTATTATGCAAAAGCTCGAGGACCACTGCATCGTTGTTTTCCAGAAATTTGTTAAGTTTCCGGTCGTTGGATGAAATGCGTTGCAATTACGCAGTTTGCTCGAAACGTTCTAAATTAGTCGCCGTTGGAAAAATTCTCGAAATATTAAAATATGCAAATCAATCGTTAAACAATGCAGTATTTCCAGCTCA
Source organism: Nasonia vitripennis (assembly GCF_009193385.2). Lineage (NCBI taxonomy): Eukaryota > Metazoa > Arthropoda > Insecta > Hymenoptera > Pteromalidae > Nasonia > Nasonia vitripennis. Next base: position 26,231,215 of record NC_045758.1, on the reverse strand, counting down.
ACGAGCTTCGAACTAGAGTGAAATTAATGTATTCCCAGGGTAAATTCGCGCGTGTACTCTCGTATTCCCAGCGCTTCGCGCGAAAAGCGCGTACGATTACATACCAGCCTGGCTTATTGAGAAATTCTTAGAATTCGTGGAAACGGCTCGCTTATCGCTGCCCTGTAAACAAACCTCTCTATGCTTCAAATTGCGTTTTTCCCTTCGTATATACCTAGCCGTTATTCCATAACTCTTCAAAAAAAAAATCTTGCCCTCGGGCAACGCCGCGTTTCGAAATTACGCGAAAACCAACATGTTTCCAGCAGCTTTGTGCTTCGCTAGAGAAAAATCGACGCGAAAAACTGGGAAAATCGCGTACAAAAACAGCTGCGAGAGGGACTCAGCGCGAGTTCGATGAAGGTACACGAGGGAAGTCTATGCGGCAGCGAAGGAGGGGAGAACGGCCGAAAGGGAGAGAGAAACTAAGTGCTATCTGCGTTCCAGCCAATGAACACAATGAACGCAACGAACACAACGAACACACACATAGAGAACGAGTGTATTCTCCCTCTTGTTTTATGCCTTTTATTTAACATTTTAAACGCGTTATGAGGCGACGGCAGCGGCGCTCGCTCGAAAACTTTTTCAATATCACTACGCGAATTTATGTTTCTTCGTCCTCTCATGCATCGGCATTGTTTACCCTCAGCTCTCGCTGGCCCTTTTGATTACGAATTTCAAAAACTTTCCACCCAAATTGTTTTTCTAGTGTTTCCTTTAGACACTCGAGCGAATGAAACGAAAAAAAATGGTCCTTATCGATTTCGAAGCGTAGGCGGCACTTAATCAATTCCAGCCAATTAGCCGATTATTAAATCGAGCGCGTGTTAATCCCGACTCTGGTGTCGCCGCCGCAACTATAATGCCCTGGGAGATTTATAAGCCGCGCGCACTCTCTACAAGATCCGTCCGCGCGTCGTCCGGCTTATCTGTCGTTTAACGCCATTGTGTCTCCGCGCGCCCGCTCGCAAGGAACCCCGGTTATACCGCACTCGATAACGATTCGCGTGTTGCAAAGAGGGCGAACCGGGACAATGCAGAGCGGTATAATTGAATTACGAACGATAGCGACTTATCGCGGGATGGCTGCTCTTCTCTCGGTAGTGATGAAAGGACTTTGCGCTGCGCGAGTCGGGGGGAAAGGGTTGAGACGCATTTTGATAAATCGATTTGTTTCAGCTCGCGCGCGGAATGAAACAAGCGGAGGGAAGTTTTTAAAGGACTTCGGCGAAGTCGAAAACATTTTAAGTAAACAGTTTCATAAGAGAGAGAGAGAGAGAAAGAGAGAGAGAGAGAGAGAGAGAGAGAGAGAGAGAGAGAGAGAGAGAGAGAGAGAGAGAGTTGAAATTTCATTTGATTGCCTTTGAAAGGAAAGCTCGGGAAAGTTGTAAAACTCCATTTGTGTGTAGGGCGCTAAAATAAGAAAAGCTCTCTCGCGCGGTAACTCGCGGCGCGAATGCGCAATAGACCGACTCACCCTCTCCTCGGAGACTTTTTCCTCTATTATTGTCAGGCCAATAAATGCGGCCATATAACCGATATAAAAGTGAATTCGGTCGAGACTTTGATGGGATTCGAATGTATAGCCAGTCAGTCGGATGGCCACCAGTCCGTCCGTCTGTCTGTCTGCTGCGCATTACGAAAGTGGGAGAGTAGAGTTATATTGGTCGAAGGGGCGGCTTTTACTTCTTATTTAATTAGGCCGAATCGTCTAATATAATTCTCTGTCCTGCTCTTCCGCTCTACAGGGGAGCGTCCTCACGGATTACAGTCTCTAATCCCTCCTTTCGCCTCCTAAACGACGTTAGTGTCTCCTGGTGGACATTAGAACTAATGACACACGCGAAGGGGAGAGGCTCTATACGGCGGAGTCTTCGGCGACGGCGATTGGCCGAGAGCCGATTAATTCGTCAATATCGGCCGGCGGCGGGACGATCGAGTCGTAACGAAGAATCCGAGACGACATCGTCGTCGTGGATTTATTCTCTCTCTCTCTCTCTCTCTCTCTTTCTCTCTCTCTCTCTCTCTCTTTCTCTCTCTCTCTCTCTCTCTTTCTCTCTCTCTCTCTCTCTCTCTCTCTCTCTCTCTCTCTCTCTCTCTCTCTCTCTCTCTCTCTCTACACACTCACACACTCTCGCCTTAACTCATTCTCACCTTATCATCGCACTACACATCTACCACAACAGACATCTTTTACTATTATTATGCCTGTACTCTTACTACTCCTGCTGTACATAATTGATCGTACAACACATTGTACGTAAAATAAAACCAATTAATCTAATCTAATCTCTCTCTCTCTCTCTCTCTCTCTCTCTCTCTCTCTCTCTCTCTCTCTCTCTCTCTCTCTCTCTCTCAGCTCGGAATTAAGTCGGGGCCGTTCGCCTCTGAGCCTCATGAATCATGACGGGTATATCGGTCGGGTGTAGCAGGTATTGTGTGACTCGCGCGCGGGTTACTCGAGGTGCGAGCATCTGTTCCTAAGTGCTAACGTAGTTTGCCAACTTTTTACCCTAACGGACAACTTGCTGCACGCAGTACAGTTTTATTTTAATTTTCCCGAACGAGCGGCGCGCGAGGGAACATAATGGTAACTCGTTTAGAAAATTACGGCGCGAAAGTTCGGGAGATAAACGGATTGTGTGTGCGGCCAGAAATATACCTGCTCATTACGCGGATGACAAAAGCTCGCGGAGAATTAACAGACCTTGTCCGTTAATTCGTCCGTATATCGTGTACTTGGAAAACGCGCGGCGGCGGTCAGGACATAATACACTTCGCCGGAATCACTTGGCAGATTAATCCGAGTTTAGAGGGATAATTCTCGGCTCATTTTCGGAATTGAGAAGCAAATGCATTAGGATCGTTCCCCCGGCGGCTGCGGCTTGTGCAAAACTAATCTCGTAACGATAATGTTTTCGGCTCCGGCTCACGAGTTAATACGCGCTGGTCGCCGGGTTAAACAGTCCCTCTGTGCAGCGCTCGACGACGACGCTACACTGCTCCCGCCAAGACCCGAGCGAATCCCGACGAGCTATTTTCACTTTGCGCCACGGAATTTCGATGTGCTACTCTCCCTCGACGTTGCGCGCTCTCGAAATTTCGATTTCGCGCTTGTAACGCGCGCAAAGTTATAAATGAGTTCCCAGCGGCACCGGCACGTGCTTTATTCCTCTCGGACGGAGTTTCTCTCTCCCCCGCGCTTTTGCGCTTTTTCGAAGGCGAGTCGATCGAGGAAGTTCGAGGGGGATTTCAATTTATATGGGAGTTTGTTGTTGCGCACTTGTTGTTCTCTCTCTCTCTCTCTCTCTCTCTCTCTCTCTCTCTCTCTCGCTCGCTCGCTCTCTCCCGCCCTCTTGCGATTGAGTCTTGAAAATATTATTGCCCGCGCCTTCCAGGATTTTCCAAAGTACAAAACGACGACCGGAGCTTCGATGTATGTAACACTGCTACATACAAAACTCTCGGATAATCTTGCCTGCTCATTATCATCCTCGGAGAATAATTTTCCACTCTCGCGCAAGATCTTTGAAAAAATAAGTATAAGACCCCGCCCGCGGTGTACAGCGCAGACTCGCGGCGACGAATTGAAAGTTCGCATAAATTTCGCCCGCTTTGCCTCTCCCTGTCTCCACACACATACACACAGAGAGTGGTTTTCCTCTCTCTCTCTCTCTCTTTCTCTCGCAACGCGTCGCGGAAAAAACTCTCCCTCGATTATTCATTCCTCACATCGCGGATTCATGAATCCACCGCGTGCGCCGCAAAAATATTGAAGCGTGTACATATTCAGCTGACGCGGCACAGTCGCTGACCGAGATTCCTTGCGGCGGCGGCGTCGGCTTTAAGGGCTGCGAGATTACAAGGGACGGGGCTGAGAGAGGGAGAGAGCCCCAGCGCGCATTTAATGACGACGACAAAGCACGCTACATACGCGGGCTCTGCGCTTAAACTTGCCTTTGTTTGGGCGGATCCTTTAAAATTTTTTTATTTCCGCACCGCCGACAAGTTCGCAAAAATCTAACTCTCTTTTATTTTTCTCTGTTTCAGGTAAGTCTCAGTAATAGCACGCTACACAATGCTCTATTCTCCCAGGCCGAACGACGTTGATCGCACCGTGAGTCAAGAACAATCAATCCTTACTCGACCCCATTCGCCCCGCACAGCCGCCCAATTAAGCCCATAACGCATCGCGTCAGTCTGTTTTCCGTCTGACACTTCCCCTCCCTATGTACACACTATCCATAAATTCACAAAAATCACCTCGGGCTGTAAAAGACGCTCCGCCTCCGAAATCCCGGCGCTTAATCGGTTTAATTAAACGAAAAGCGCGTGCCGAGAAGCGGCGGACTAAAATCGGCTGGCGCTGCAGGCGATCCGCGGACACGCGACTCAGCAGAAATTCCGGCCCAATTACGCGCCTCGGTAATTGGACGCCGCCGAGCGTATCGCGCGTACTACCTATACCAGCACGACCTCTGCTCTCTAGTCTCCGGCTCTCTCATCGGCAAACGGACAGTCGAGAGCCTTATTCCCCCCGCTTATCGAATATCTTCGATTTCGATGATCGTATTTTTATTTTCGCGATGATTCACGGCAGCGAGAGATAATGGCGAACGCGAGAGAGAGAGAGAGAGAGAGAGAGAGAGAGAGAGAGAGAGAGAGAGCTGCGCAATTAGTGCGACAGCAGTGGAAGATCTCTCGGCTCGATCCAAGGCGGATCATCAGCGCACCACGGCTGCAATTCAGAAAGCCGAGCTTGATTTGCCGACAGGAAGGAAGGAGCAAGGATCTTTCGCTCTCGAGTCGAGAGATCATCACCGGAAGACGAGATGAGGAGACAAAGGAATAAATGGGCGGACGTTGCTTATACCTTCCATCTCTTTCGAGTGGGGCTGCTGCTTCTCGGCTCCGCGCGGCTGATAGAGCTATGCGCTCTGCTGCAGAGGGAGAGAGCGCGGACAAATAGGGCATAATACAGACGCAGACAGAAAGAGAGATGGGGACGGATCGGAAGTCGTTGAGGCTTTTTCGCAGCGCTGCAGTAATTTCGTCGCCCTTTTTTCGACGCCGCCGCCGCTGTCTCGACAGACTGCTGACTCGCAGCTTTCCCTCAGCGTATACTCTCTCGCTCTCTCCCTTCGTTCATATTAAAAAGCGCTGCTCTGCGGGTATTGCGTACGAGAGTCGCGAAAAAACATAGCGCTCGCGGATTCGTCACTCGTCGTCGTCGTCGAGGAGGCCCTTCACGGCTTGTTTTACGAGCGCTTTTTTTCTGCAGCGCGGATTAACTCGTCGTCGATGAAATTTCGCATTTCCGCGCGTGTATACAGTTCGGATTAGAGTCGTGGCTTTGAATAACATTTTTTTTTCTCGCAACGATAAGGTCCGCATCGAAATCTGCCGAGCGCAGCACAAGAGTCTAATTTACGGCGGAGTAAGAGGTCGCAAAAGTATACAGTTGCGCTCATATCCGCCGAGATATATGCATTCGCCGCTGATTGCGAATAATTTATTTTAAGTGTCCTTCGTAAAATGCGAAGGAGAGTGGGAGGAAGAAAACGCGCACTCGTTAAGCCCGCGCCAGATGATTGCGCACTGAAAGAGACTCTTTATCTCCTTCTTTTTTCATCCGCCGACAGACGTAGCGAGCGCGTCGTATACCGACGCTTCTATTTCATTTACACGCGACGTTAATTCGTTTTGCTAGAGCGTCGTGCAACGATTGACGTCTCGTTCGAGAAAGCGATACTTCGGCTATATTTACCATCGGGCAGCGTTCGCGGAAGAGAAATAAACGGCCGGATGAGAATACGGGAAAATGAGAGTAGCGGAAATCTTTCTTTGTTCGTCGTGCCAAAATTTCGATTAGCTGTTACTACTGCCGCTCGTATAAGCGCGGCTCAGCCGACAATTTAAACTTGCATATGGCATAAGCGTACATTACGCTCCGGGAGAGAACTATACGCGCGCACGGCTCTGAATGGCTACTTGCATAAGCCTTGGGTTATATATTCTGCCGGCGCGCGCACGTTTACGATACGACATTGTATTGGCTGGGGGGATTTCCGAAAATAGATGGCGCGTTTTCGGGGATTGGCGAAAATCTTTGCTCGATTTCGACGGTCGTTTCGTAAAATTTTACTGCCTTTGATCTTATTTTTTTCTCTCTAGACTTTTCTTATGCCGTTCTACTAAAAAATTTAATAGAATCTCGGTATCTGGTTCTATTAAAATCGAACAATTAAAAGATGATTAAAGCTCCCTAACGAGCCGCCGTCGAACTCTTCAGCGCCCCCCAACGCAAAGTAGAAAAAAAAAAATTTCCCAAGACTGCGCAAAATCCGACTAATGACCGCTGCTCCGCAAGCCGAGGGCAGGCTCTCAAAAAACGATCGTCGAATCCCTGAATAAGTATGGCAAGTAATGGGCAAACCGTGTCCACGTGCCAGTCGGCTACCCCAGCATCTCTTTCTCACTGGCGCGCGCGCTCGTCCCGTACGTGTGTACCTTGGCACAAAGTTCATACATATTAGAGGAACAATCAAAAACACATAAAGGCGTCGTCCTGCGCGACTACTGCTCCCCTCGGCTCCTCTCCGCACGCTATAACACACGCGGGGCGCGAAGGCACGTATAGCGCCGGCGGCAGCAGGGGAGGACACGACGACGAGTTGGACGCTGCTGCGCGTCGGGAAAGGGATTAGGACACAAGGCGAGCGAGCGAGAAAGAGAGAGAAAGAGAGAAAAGTTTGGTATGCGGCTCTCGTTCCAGCGGACACTACACGTGACCGGCCTAGACTCGCTCGCGAGCCCCCCGAGAGTTTAAAATGCTGCGACGACGACGAGGACACTTCTCTCTCTCCTCTCTCTCTCTCTCTCTCTCTCTCTCTCTCTCTCACTCTCGCACATGCTATACTCTTTTTCTCTCTCTATCTCCCTCCTCCCTCTACTCGAATAAGAATCAGCGAGGGACTTTGCGCTGCTGACTCGGAGACGTGTACCTGTCGAGCTCTGTCCTCTCTGCACTACTCGTGTACGTCTGAAATCTCTATTACTGACCTATAACAACACGGCGAGTTTGATGGGCTGCTGCGCAAACGGGAAACTGTTTGGCAGGCTGGCCTCGTAGCGGGACGATTGTCGGGAGAATGCTCCTGATTGACCTATATAGAGGGAAAAACGACAGCTTTCGATCGGGGGACAAATCTTTGTTGTTGCTGAAAAGCTTTCGAGGGGCAGGGCGTGGAAAAAAAATTTCGACTCGGTCGAGCGAAAAGTAAACGAAGCTCTGGTAGAGAAAAATTGGACATTAGCATATCTCTCGACCCTCCGCGAAATTATCACTGTTCCCGGGGAGCGACCCGCCCTTCAAATTAAAGTGTTTTCCTCTGACGAAAGAAGAATCGAGAGAGAAAGGGAAAAGTTTCCAGGAGAGTAGAGAGGGTGAGAGAGATCGGCAGTTACCGGGGACGTATTTTTCTTCATTAGAGGCCGGCTGAACTGAAAACAATTATGCAAATTCGCAAGCAAGCGTCTGCTGCGTGATTCGACTCGCGCATTGTTGTCGGGTAGAAGAATAGCGCGTGGGCGTGTGGATAAGGGAGAAGGAGCGATAGAGGAGTCGCAAATAGCACCCCCGAGATAGACGGACGATGGACGACCGATGCGAGTCTTATTCGATTTTTTCCTCGCCCGGCTGCTTGTGTTCCTTTTAGTTGATAAACAGCGACTGTAGAGAGAGCGAGCGAGCTGTGACGTGGATACTAAACTATCCTGGTATATGTAGCGAAATGTTTGTCGGAACGTGTTTGCCGCGGCGGCGGCTGGAGGAAACGTCGATAAAGGCTTTTTGCCGCGGAATTTCTCGTAGTTTTTTTGTCTTTCGTTTGAGTCGGCTTTAATTTAATTTAGCGCTAACTGGGTTGTGACTGCGATTTACTGAAAATTTATTACGACGCGAATGACGCATTAATTTATGTATTACGAATTACCGACTTTATTTGCCAGAGTATAAAATTATTATTTCAGATTGTCGATCATGTTACATGCGAGGCCATTAAATTAGATTTAATATTCCATACAAGTTGAAATATTCTGGAAATTCGTGATATGCGAGCTGAAAGCCGAATCGTATTAGATGCACGCATCGAAATAAATGAAATTCAATCATTACATTGCAAATATTAATCAAAACTGTAATTTAATTTCTATTCGCATAGCAGCAGCAGCAGTTAAAATCAAATGAAATTAATGCATCGAATTGTTTCACGCCGCTATTTTCTCTTCTCTATTATTCAATAACGCACGTAGCTGTAATTTCGATTCTAATAAGCTCGCTCGCGCTCGCCGGGACAATATATTCCTCTTCAATCTCGAGCGGAAAATCTCTCGAAAAATCCCCCCCCCCCCCTCGAGGTGTCGGAAAAGGGAGAAAGAAAAAATATATATCACGCTTCCATCTCGAAGATAATGAATATCAATACACACACCCCCGCAGAAAGCCGTATAGTAAATCCAATTCCCGCCGCAAGGAGAGACACAGATTCCAGATTTCGTCGCTCGCTTAATTTCCTGCGGCTAATGAAAGAGCCGAAACCGACAAGACGAGAATCTCTCGTCGTCGGCCAGTCGTCACACACACACACACACACACACATCAGCGTATAAGTAGAGGGAGAGAGACACGAGGCACAATGGAGACCGGTGCGCGTAGGGGCCGTATGGCTGGAGGGAATCGGCGACACCCTCGTTCGTCGAAGCTCTTGAATTTCTATCGCTCGCCTCGGGCGCCGAACGCCGCGTGGGATTCTCTCTCTCCTATTTTCTCTCGAATATCGCGGCCGGATGGAAATTGGCGAGAAAAATGGAAGGGGAGGCAGAGCACTGCGCTCTTTGTCGAGCATTCGCCTGTGTCTAGAGCTGACGCGTTAATCGCCTACTTTTGACAAAAGCTTTCCGCCGCCCGATTCTTTGTGAATTTCGCCGTTTGAATCCGCCGCTGACGCCGAGAGCGATATCGAGTATACCTACTATATACAGAGCCAATGCGCCGCTTTATGCCAAACGCGGTCCGGAAATTTCTTATTCGCGGTGTCTATCGAGTTGCGCGCAACTCGTGCGATGCAAATCGAGTGAAAGCAGTGCTCCGGCGAAAGAATAAAGAGAAAACCAACCCGTCGTCGTCAGCTGACGCATCAAGTGCCTCCTTACTCCACAATTAAAAACGTAGCAGCAACACTTTTTTAATTCCTCGCCCTCGAGGCTAGCATCACTCGAGAGCGTGTACTGCATTCCCTTTCTCGGGGGCTGGCACAAGAGCGAGCGCGCGCGCGAAAAAAAAGACAAAGAAATGAACTCTGACATTTTCCGGACGAGGACTTTAAAAGTTAAAAGGATCTCTCTCTCTCTCTCTCTCCTTCCCTCTGCCTCTCGCGCGCGCAGAGCTCACTTGAAGCTCGCGGCGCTGTAGAGGTGGCGAGTGGCTCACTCTCGAGCACTCGAGCCGCCGAATGCCTCAGTCTATGACTCTCGGGGCGCGTGAGCGAGAGCTGCTGCCTTTGCTTTGCCGAGACCCCTGCTTGCCTGCGTGTGTGGGTGTGTGTGTCGGTCGGTCGCTCATCGGACGACGACTTGTGTGCGCCGCATGCACCGCCGAACGTCGCCGCCGCCGCGTCTGCAGTTTCTCCCTTGTCAAAGGAAGCGGGAACAAAAAATTTGATTGACGCCGGAATCAGAAATCGCTTTGAGGGCCGCCCCTGTGCCGACGCTGCTGCTGCTGGGCGTCCGGCTCTCTTTTTGAAGGTTTTGGGATTCTAAAGCCATCGGATATTTTTATTCCCTCTTTTTCGCGCGCGCGCGCGCGAGAGCTGCTTTTTCGGGCGTTATATTTCGCCGACGAGAACTTTCACGAACGTCCGGCCTATCGGTCGGACTTTGATGATGGGCGCGGAAAAAATGATATTGGCCGCGGGCATCGACGCGCGAGCTTTTATCAATGGCTGGTCTAGACCTATATATTTCATTTTTCGGATTATTATTTTACTCCATTTTACAGTTTTAATTGCGCACTCGAGATATATTCAACTTGTATTTTCAACCATAGCTGTCAACGGCCAAAAAAACCCTTTTTTCGAAATGGAGCGAACGCCGCGCAGAGAGCTACAATTTCAAAACACGCGCGCACCACTGCGGCGAGTAGCTTTTTCCGGGTAACGGAGGTATCACGATCGTTGCGTAATCACCGGCCGCGATCTCGCCACCGCGCCTAATTGGCCTCGGTGACGACTATATACGTACACCGAAGGCGAGCCTCGTCTCATCGAAGTTGAATCCGAAGTCGGTCGCCGCACCGCCGCTGATGTCGGGAAAAGTTGGACTTGGCGAAGCTGTATACCTGCAGAAGTGTGCGTGTGAGTGTGTGTGTGTGTGTGTGGTAGGACGAATAGCGGCAACGAGACGAGTATAGGGGAGAGGGAGATCACGTGCGACCGCAAAATCGAGTTTACGTGCCGGCGCTCGGTGTCTCGGGCTGTGTGACGTTACGCTTGTATTTCGCGGTTGCTAATCAATTTGTTGTATCTTTGCAACTTCTTAATGCCGTTTGCGCGCAACGCGACTGCTGCAGCGCTCGCTGGAAAGAAATTCGATTAGCGACTATTAAATTGTTTGCTTCGATTCCTGCACGTGATTCTTTATTCCACGTGTAACACGAAGTAATTCACTTTGCCTCTTTTAAAGAGAAATTAATAAAAGTGCGGATGAGCGAAAATATAAAAGCTCCCGCCACAGAAAATTTCGAGCATATAATACTCGAAAAAAGCTCGCTAATTTCTCTTTAATCCCCGAAAATCGCTAGTATGCCAGAGCGCAGAGAGGACGGCTGTTCATTATCAAATTATCTCCCCGTGGCAGTCATTACTCAGTAATTTTTCTCCGTCTCCATATATCTGTCCCTCTCGTCTCTCTCGCAAATCCTCGTCGCTTCGCTTTCTCCCTTCTCGCAAATCCCCCCCACGCGAGAGGACGCAACATACAGTGCGCGTTCTGGCTCGACGTATGCAAATTCTGAACACACGGCTTTCGCTGCGGCGCCGAGTCGCGGTCATCAATTTAACGCTGTAAGTCCGTAATACAGCAGCGACGCGCAGGTGAGTCGCTCTCTCTCTCCCACTCTCTCTCTCTCTTTCTCTCTCTCTCTCTCTCTCTCTCTCTCTCTCTCTCTCTCTCTCTCTCTAAGAGGATTAGAGCTTCGCCCGACCCTCCTCGTTTTTTTAGCGTCTCTCTTTCGCTCGTCTCCGCAAGCTCTCTCCCACACACACGCACACGCACGAGCGCATGGGAGGCATTTCAATATTTCAGCGCGCGAGTTAATCAAGCTCTGAGAATTTTCGGTCTAATAAACCTCCCCGTATATAGTGCTCTGATTGTCGAGCGGATAAGAGGAGAGCGAGGAATATTTTCAGCGACCCTTTGCCGCCTTTTTCTCTCTTTTCGCGCGCTTATATTCGCAAAGCATAATTTGAATTTCCGGAATTTCCTGGGGTCGCGCATACCTCGTTAGTCTCTCTGTCAGTCGCAAAAGTTAAACAGCCGCTGCGGATGGATGTATAGACGACGCAAAGCTTGCGGTCAGTCCACGCTATATATATATATATATATATATATATATATATATATTTATATATAAAGAGCTCCACTGGCGGGGTTTGACGAAAGCTTTTTGGATTAGCGCGTGCAAAGCTCCACCGGTGCACGTAAAAACTTTTGCCGGATTTTTCCCGCGTGAAATGATTTGTATTTTGTGTTAACATCGCCTCTCGACTCGATCCTAATGGCTATTTTATGAAGTAGCGCTCGCGAGGATTACGGTCGATCGACATGTTGGTAAAAAGCTCCGCTCTTCTTCGGCGCTCTAATCTTTTTCAGGGCAAAGTTTTTTCCCCAGCTCTAATCCGCTTTTTCGTTAGATCCGCGCGGAGAATGAAATAATGCACTCTACGAAATATGTAAAAAAAACGCTGTATAAGCCCGAGCTTGCGGCCGTTTTTATATACGAACGGCGTCGATGTAACAACGGCTCTCGCTCTCGCTATATTCCCGCCCCTTCTTTATATACATCGGGGCCGCGCGCACGCGTTTTAAATACTTTTTAAGAACCGTCATCAAACCGGGGGCGCGCTCGCACATTTTTCAACCGAAAAAAAGGAAAATTCTCAAACGACCTCTATAACCGGGCGATCCGTCATACTTGCAGCGACAGCCGCTCGTTTTTTCGGCGACATTTTGGCTCCGCGGCCCGGCAATAAAAAGCTCCGCAGTGAAAGCCAGCAAGAGGATGGAGAGCTGCAGGCAGGCGAACAATATAGAGCGTAATACAGATAGAGGGGCCGCCGATGCGCGCAGTCCATTAAGACTTGCCTAGCCGCCTACTCTACTCGCCCGCGCGCTCACTGTTTACGCGGCTCAATGTCGACGCGAACCTTTGGCTCTCGCGCGCGAGCTGGCGCGCATTACAAAATATATACAGAGCGAGAGAGAGAGTCGCTCTCTTCCGAGAGCCGTTGCTCGGCCATTAAAGCCATTACGCGAACGACAAAAGTGGCCGTAGAGCTGCAGCGGCGTCGGCGAACGAGCGACGTTTATGATACTATTAACTTTATTATAGCGCGAGCTAGCGGGAGAGAGAGATAGAGAGGGAGAGCGCACTAGGCTAAGACCTGATGCACGTGCGTGCGCAGGACACACTCTCCGCGAGGGTATCGAATTTCGATTAATCGATTCGACGCCGCCACCGCCGCACCGGCCGGACCATTACGCGGCTACGCTCGCCCGTTAATAAAAGGGCTTAATATTGTAAAGAGGCCTGAGTACAGCGACGCCGCGCTGATGCTGTGTCGTTCGTTTGCTGCGTGTTGTCCTACTACTACTACTGCGCGATTCATGGACTAGCCCCTACCCCTTTCGCTTTGTTTTCGTTTTTTCAAACTCTATGCATTTTTCGGTAAAAGAGTGCAGCACTCCACTATACGACAAATCGCTTCAAATGAATTATCCGGCCCGCAAATAGCTCTCAGAGAGCCTCCTCTATGAAAAAAGAGGCAGCAGCGGCGGCGGTGGAGGCAGCTAGAAAAATAGCTTTTGCTCGATCGAAATTGATGAACGTAACGGGCGCAATATAGAGAAAAGCAGCAGCGGCGGCGGCAATATAGGGAAGAAAGGTAAGAGGTAGGCGGTTTTCCGGCTGTACCATATACGTCGGCTGGAATAAATGAATGGCACGCAAGAGGCTCGAATAACGTATAGCTCCACAGCAGCAGCTAGTATCTTCGTAAAATTTCATTCTCGACTATCGTGCGCACGCCTCGACTTCATATAGGCGTCGCTTCTGCAGAGAGCTAGTATGCCGCGCTATACTGGAACAATGCACGCCGGTATTCCATCCGGTCTCCGCCGCCGCTGCGCTTTTTCACGTTGCGAGCGAGGCGCTCTTTTTTCGACGCGCGTGAAAATTTCGCTCTATATATACATACATAACGCGCGCGGAGCCGGGCCGGTAACGCGAGATAAATTACAGTCAACGCCGCGACGTCGCCGCTGGCAGTAGACTAGCGCTGCATTCCAGAAATATTGTTTCAATTCGCCGGGAATATATCATGCGCTCTTTCATGCACCGCGCTCTCGCACGCTTAATTTCAAGTGCCGCGAGAGAGTGAGTTGCTGTCGCTCTGTGCCCGCCTGTGTATATGGCCGATCGTTCTTTTTTTTTTTTTTTTGAGCGACGTTATTTACGGGCCGCGAGTATTTCGAGCCGTTGAATTTTCGAAATTTCTTTTTGCAATATCGCATCAGTGCCAGAGTCGTCGATATTACGTCTGGTATAAATCAAAGATTAACAAGAGCTGAAAACAATTTTTCCTCCGCCTCCGTATAAACAGCCGATGTATTATTCTGTTCGCGTATAATGATACAGCGCGCGGTTGTACTCTCTCGCGAGAGGAGATCGAGATTCCCTTTCAGCGCATCTGTGCTGGGACTATACAACACATATCCGAGAGCGTAGATACCATCTCTCTCTATCGAAGAAGGAAAAGAAGATAGCAAAGGCTTCTCAGCTCCGCGACGGCGGCGATACATCTTGGACAATTACGGCTCTCGGAAATTCTCAAACTTCGGCCATAAATTCGCGATCTATTTTTATGTGCGAACTTTTCTCGAGGAGAGCGCTCTCGCGCGCACTGCCTATTATTACGTCCACTGCTTCGCGGCCTGGCTGGCCACCGCACACACACCCACACACACACACTATATCGCTCGCGCGGGCTCATATATTTCTCTCTGTGGGCCGCGCGCAGCACAGCTCGCGGCCGGCACTTATTTGATATACTTAAACACGAATATAAGCCCCAATAAACTTACTTTTACGTCGAATTTTACGAGAAAAGTAAGGGGCCTGAAAGATAGATGAGAGCTTGCTTGCTTTCGTCCCCTTTTTTTTCCTTGCCTCCCGGCCTGGAAGAGCGCAGGCGTCGCGTGTATATGTATATAGAAGCTCGGGGGAAAGAGGTAAAATCAAAACTTTTTCGCGCCGGCGAATTTTCTAATTGCTCGGCGTATCGAGCGCCCTGCAATTAATCGAGCCGTCCTATCGGATTGGCTCTCGCTTTAAATTTATCGGGGGAAAAACTTCGGCTCGCGTACGCGCGTTGGTTGGAAATTGAAAAAATGAGACTTGTGTCGGAGGGTCGACTCGATCTACTCAACAAACTAACTAATCGGGCGCTTCGCACTTTATTACCTCGCAGCTCTATAGCTGTGACGCAGTGTACACAAGAGAAGCGCACCGCGCCTCGGATCGATCCGAGCCGGTTTTAATTAACTCATTTTCCGCCGAAAAACACGCGGCTCGGAAGACAACGGCGGAAGAGCATCAGAGCGAGTAGACTCGTAAAGACGCGGTTATTTTCTATATTGATTTTGATTTACGCGACTTACTTGTTGAGCTCGTGCTACACGTCGTCGCGCTATCAATTTTCCCGTTCACTCGCGCGCAGCGACGTGTATGGAAATGAGGAGAGCCGCGGCGCAGCCCCGAGAAAGAAGTAGCTCGAAACACGCCCTCGACCGCCTCCGAGGGATTAGGCGCTCGAGGTAAAAAGGCGAACGCCGCGAAGAAGCAGCAGCGGCGACCGAAGAGGGAAAGCCCTAGAGGCTAGAGTGCGCGAGAGTGGAGGGAAGGGTTCCCCCGTCTTTCTATCTTTTTTTTTTTAGTTGCTCGTTTGATCGCCGGCACTCATATTAAATCAGGTGAGAGCTTTAAGTTTGCTGCGGAAATTGTATAAAATGAAGAGCGGCTTCGCTTCTTCTATACTTTCATTAACTTTTTTTCTCGCTTCGCTCGGCGCCTTGGAGAGAGAAAGAAAGCGAAAGACAAACTCTTCTTCCGTCGACCATTCTTCTTCTTCTTCTTCTTTCCGCGGCAGCTGGCTCGAAATAATAGTCCTCGATCGCACGGCGAGCTCCTTATCCAATTTGTCGCTTATCAATTCCGCGCTCTATTAAATCAACTAATTAAAGCGCGCGCCCGATACGGGCTTTTCTGTATCAAAGTGAGAGATCTGGGCTAACTCTCTCTCTCTCTCTCTCTCTCTCTCTCTCTCTCTCTCTCGGCATCTTTGAGGCTGAGGAAGAGCCTGGAGATCATCCAGTTAGGGCGTTGTTTTAATCACATCTCAGGGCAAACTCTCTTCGCTGATCTGTGGAAAATTGGATGATCTGGATAATAATATAAAAGTTGCGCGCGAGAACAGCGTACCGCGAAGAATGTCCTGTTTGCCCAGCGCCTTTGCGTGCACAGTTGTCGATACTTTTGTAATGAGTTAAAAGTTCGCGCGCGCGCGGCGAGCTTCGCTTTTTATTACTCCTCCTACTCTCGCGCGCTTCAAGTTTACATCTCTTTCTCGTTTAATTACGACGAGAGAGGAAACTCTCGCGCACGCACGAGATTTAATTTTTCCCAAGAGCGGCTTAAAATATCCACAGCGGCTCCGCGGGCGATACAGATATGTTCGTGTACGTAATACACGCAGCGGTGCGAGTGAATTGTAAAAGTTTGGCCGGGGCTAACTTTGCTCCGAAAGAAATGCCAATTTCCAATCCGTGTTTAACTTTTAAACTGTACGCGCCGCTGCAGCGAGGTAGAGAAGGAAGACCATCACTCGATTCAAAAGCTAAGCTGCGAGCCTCGGGAAGAGAGAGAGAGAGAGAGAGAGAGAGAGAGAGAGAGAGAGTCATCGCGGCGAAATTTCTCAGCTCCCTTATTCTTTTCCATGCGTGATTGCCGTTTTATGCGGCCCTCTCGACTTCATTATACTCGCGGAAATCAGGAGAGCTTGCCGGTGTACGTGTGTAGTAGGAAAAAGGTAAAAGGCGATCGTGAAGCAGGCAGCCAGGGAAAGAGAGAGAGAGAGAGAGAGAGAGAGAGAGAGAGAGAGAGAGAGAGAGAAAAGCTCTCGAGGAGGAAATTCGGAGGCCTTATACTTGTCTCCCGCGCGCAATCACCTAATGCAGTTCTTTCGAGGAGAGCAGCTAGTAGCAACTCCGAGTTTCTCTCTCTCTCTCTCTCTCTCTCTCTCTCTCTCTGTCTCTCAGAGAGGCAGAAAGAAAGTTCCTCGGAGAAAGCACTCGGAGCTTAAAGGCGCAAACTCTCCTCGTCTCTCTCTCTCTCTCTCTCTCTCTCTCTCTCTCTCTCTCTCTCTCTCTCTCTCTCTCTCTCTCGGTCTGTGTGTTTCGCTGTACCGGCTACGTGAGGCCTCCTTTTCGTCTCTCGTTACGGTTACGACTCTAGCCGGCCGAATGTGCGCATGTATAGATGTGGGTGTGTACGTAGGTACGAAGACAGCTGAATCCCGACCGACTCATCGACGCTGGAGACTTATACATTTACGTCTCGGCGCAGTTTCTGCTCTGTGCACCCACGGATAAAAGCAAGCATGCGGAATCAGTCGTGCTATCACCGAGGCTTAGCAGCCGTAAAACAACGCAGTTTTGAATGCGAACATGTGCATTCCCAAATTTATTTCGTTTCGTTATTGAATTTTCGTCACTCTGACCTCTGCTCGAGGCTCAAATCCACCGCATCCAGCCCCGGCTATTATACATACGAGCGATTCTTACATGTACCTTTATGACGCTCTCTCTCCGTTCGCCCTTGCGCGAGCAGAGAGATGACATGCCCGGCGCGCGTTTTCGTGTCCCGAAGCTCGCAAATACCATCGGATTCGGCATACCCTCTCGGTACGCCGGCGATATTTACGTAGTAGTGCGCCGAGCAGCGATAGCGTATACGTACGCGCATTTATGGTTTTTGCGCATCAGCCTCGTAAACCAGACTCGGACACGCGCGCACGGGCGCCTATATAAATTTGCCGGGAAATGCTCGGGACGACGGGACGAAGGCGTATACGCGGTATATAGCACAGCGTAGTGAAACGTATATAACCGAAAAGTGCGCGCGCGCGCGCGCGGAATTCTTTTTTTTCCATCTTCCCTCCGCATCTCTCGCGTCGGGTGTGCGCACGGCCGATAATAAAAGGAGAATAATGCCCGTCGATGCTTTTACGAAAAATGTGCGCTAACGGAAAGAGCAGCGCGCGTAAGTGTGATTCCGTGATGCTAGCTGGCGTTTCGTGTTGCGGCGGCTACTGTATGTGCTCGCCGCTCTCTTTCTCTCTCCGAGTGTAAAAGCGGAAACTGCCTTCGCGCGCCGCGTGCTTTATCCCTTTTACGCGGCTTTGCTCTTCTTCTCTTTCCTCACGGTTTGACGAGCGCGTCGATGGCTCGTCGGGTATTTGTAGATAGCTTTCCTTCTCTTTTTTTCGGCGCGTCAGAGGAATAAACTTTATCCTGAGAGAAAATATCAAACCGCGAAGGAAGATACATACGCTTTCAATTTTTAGTAGCGTTGCCGCTGATTATGCGCAAGTATAAGTTCCCCGTGCCGACGTCGGAGAATCGTCAAGTTTATACGTATAGTGCACACAACGCCGCGGCCGAAGAATAAGAAGAAAAGCAATCGCACGAGCGCTGCGCGCGGCCCCATTGTTCCGCTCGCGCTTATACATTCGCTCTCTTTCCAAGAAGCTGTACACTGACAGCCTCGGCTTAATCGCGATACAAATGTCCCGAGACTTTATCCATCGCCTTCTCTTTCGAGTGCAGTACTCGAAAAGCGGCAACTCTGTGTATGTGTGTATACACACTCGTACAACGCCGGGGCATAGAGCGGTTATAACCGAGCGCAAACTTTTCCGTTGTCGTCGGGAAAGAGAGAGAGAGAGAGAGAACGCTATCGGCGAAAGGCATTACCCCTCAAAAGACGCTCTGGATGCGAAATAAATCTCGACGATCTGAAGAGCCCCGTGCGCGCGCGGTCGATGTATAGAGAATTGTTCGCTGCGGGGGGGGGGGGGGGGGCGAACGAGAGAGAGAAAGAGAAAAGTCCGTCTTAACTGAGCATCAGCAGCTTTCGTCGACGAGATGGCCGGATAAGTCACGATTTTGGCGAGGATCTACGGTCCGCCGCAGCTTTATAATGCTCCTCTGAATATCAGTGGGAACTTTGCCCGTCTGTGGCTTTTTTCACCCCGATCTACAGCTCTCGTTAATTGCGTAACTCGCGTACATAACGGTTCGAAAATTTTCACGTATTCGGTCGTCTCGAGTTTTCGCTCGCTCGCGATAAGCCATCGCTGTACTGCTTATACGCGCACGCACACGCGCGCTGTTTTCCAGTGGAAACAATTTAAATTTTACGATTACCCCCTTTAAATAGATAAGCGATCTCGAAAAAGAATACTAAAAGCGCGCTTCGCTCTCTTTCTCTCTCTCTCTCTCTCTCTCTCTCTCTCTCTCTCTCTCTCTCTCTCGCATAAATTGCATGCAAATCCGCGAGGAGATAAATTACGCGTGCGCGCGCCATACACAGAAGCGTTGCGAGAGCTGCAAGCCGTAAAACCGTTGAACGGCGCATTCGACTTGCCGATGACGCGTGCGCGCCGCCAGAGCGCCAGCCTAAACATTATTTTCGCTCCTCTGGGAAATCTAGCATTCAATGAAGTAGCTTTTGTGCGCTGCACGCCCGTCGTCGTTAATTCCATTCGTTGGACTATACTGCGTGTTTGCCGGATCGGGCAGCGATCGCGGACTGCTTTCATCTTTTTTCCCGCTCTCTCTCTCTCTCTCTCTCTCTCTCTCTCTCTCTCTCTCTCTCTCTCTCTCTCTCTCTCTCTCTCTCTCTCTCTCTCTCTCTCTCCGGTTTTGTCCCATTATGCAGCCTCGATTTATCTTCGGGGTAATTAACCGTCCTGTGCTCTCGGAAAAGAAGAAGAGGTGAAGTCTGCAACAAAGAAGGAGAGGTTTTTAATTGTATTTCTGCAACGGCTTGAAAAGCTCGATGTTATACTGTTGATAAGGGAGAAGTTCTCATTTTCCGAAACCTCGCGCGCTCTAGACCTACACGCGCGTGTGTATACAGACAATTAATGTCCTCGTGACGTAACTAATTCCAGAACAATGGTCATCGAGCATTGAAATCGTGCGACTGTCCCAAAACCTTCGGACGGCATTATCTCCCTTCGTTCCTCTCATTACCTCTCAGAGATGTGCGTTTTCTCTGAATATATTACACACACACGCCATTGTACCTGCTGTTTCCATCCCTCGACTTTCTTTTTAAGAATTATGTTCATGTATATACAATAAATAAATTTTTTATGTAAAAACAACATTTTATGTAAAAATAACAAAACACTCGTTCGAGTGTTACCATCTTTTCTGATTGTGAATTTTTCTTTGTGTTTCAGGTGAGTTGCCTTGATTTCCGTTTGCGTGATTCGCGATAGTAAGTAGATTTAAAAAAGGGAATATACCAAAAGGAAAATAAGGCAGAAATCCTAGAATGCGTGTAGGCACTCTCCCCGTTGTTTCAGTAATCTTTTCGGGGTGATAAAGGCGTCCCATCATGCATACCTGATGTGATTACCGGATTATTTAAGAGTGCTTCTCATACGCGTTAGGATACATGCGTATGAACCGAGTTAAAATCATCTTTCAGCATATTTAATGCGCTTAAACAAGCGCAGCGTAACGAAACATGTCAGCACCTGACACCCATATAGACGCGTGGTTTAACATTATAAATATGTGCTTTCGCATTAAGGGATTAAATAAGGCTCTATCTCTCCCGACAGTTCGCCCCATGCGCCCATTATTTTCTTTTTTCAACCCCCTCGATTATGAAAAACAATCTAAAGAGCGGTTGGACCTTGACGAAATAAAAAATTCCTGGCGAAGCAAATAAACCGCACGAAAAAGAGCGAATCACACAGGTAAATTACATTAACATTCAGCGCCTTAATACAAAATGAATTACGGAGAAAAGGAAAAAGCTCCTGTATGCTTAGAGACGGAATACCCTACTCGCATGCTTTCTCTCTGGTGTAATAGGGTTCCATATACACAAGAGTATAGCAAAGGGACGCGACCCTCCGGCTCTCGCCACGGAGGCAATTAATTATGTAGCGACTTAACTAATCCCCCGGACAATGCTGCCTAAGACGACGCATCTTTGCGTCTTCGCTACGACAATGCATATTGAATTCGCGCGGCCAAACAATGGCCGCAGCGCACATACGCGAGGATTTCCGCGGCTTTGAACCGAGCTGCGCCCCCGCATAGGTCGCGCGCGCATCAAGAGTCAAAGAATCGTCGCCGGACACACTGCCGTCCATCAGGTATACATCGGGCAAAGACAATGGGCTCTCGAGTGAACGCCTCCAATGCTCGTGTCTTTCATTGAAATAATAATTCTCTCGTCCATTCGGATTACATAACGCGAGCGCGAGAAACTCTTTTGTGCTTCCGGAGCTTGCGGTGATTTTTCATACGTACGCAGACGAGGTTCGTAAGATAACATTGAGAGAATTATTAAAAAAAAAAAAAATCACTGCCTCGCTCGGCTACTGATTCATCCTCATTGAAGCGTTAAAGTGATATGCTCTCGGCGGCGCTGTGTTTGGACATGCATAAAGGTAATCAAGCGGGCTTCGGTGGAGCGCAGCGGCGGTGGCGGCTCAACGTATGATGCGGTTGCGAGTCACATGCGGAAAATTGCGCGCGCAGGCCTCACGCCGTAAAACACATTTCGGAGCTATTATACCCCCACGCACAGACAACGGCGCAATGAGTTATAATTATGAGCTCGCTATTTTTCGGGAATTTATTCAACGCGGCTTGTCGACGATATTTCGGGGTATTTGCGATATTCTGGAATAAACACGCAGGGTTGGCAGCTCGAAAGCGAGCTGCGTGTAAAATGTAAAAATAGTATACTCTATTTTAAATGAAAAAATACGAGCAAAATAAAAAAATAATGCAAAAAATATCTGTTATTGTAGTACGGTGAAAAGCAAAGTTTTCAAAAAAATACGTATTTCATATTGGAAATTTCAACGTTCCAAGTGGAATATACACTTTTCGAGATTTGTTGCAAAATATGTTTTTGAAATATAGTTGGAATCTACGACCCATCAGTTATTTACACTCGCCGAGGGCAAACACAATGACAGAGATATCGTTAAAAATCTTTTCATAAAATCGTTCTATAACAAACGTAGCGATAATTCGCTGTACACATCGGAGAGCAAACATTTACTTTCCGAACTTTGAAAAATAGTCTCCCTGTTCTGCAATAAAGCGCGAGCGTTCGCGTAATCCATGAAAATATCCGAGAACAGACGCAAACTCGAACACTGCATTTTCCGCGAAAGCGGAGCGCTTCTCTGAAAAATAATCAAGCAAAAAAGGGCATCAGGCGATCTCTTCCCCCGACAGCAGAGAGAGAGAGAGAGAGAGAGAGAGAGAGAGAGAGAGAGAGAGAGAGAGAGAGAGAGAGAGAGAGAGAGAGAGAGAGAGAGAGAGCGGTGTCAATCAAGCTCGGTCACGTATCATAAAATTCTCCCACCCCCCTGCAGCCAAGCCATTCGTGCTGCGCATAATTCAAACGGATGACCTCCGCTGACTAGATCTGCAGTTACGAAAGTTTCGCCATTACCTCTCCGAAACAGGCGTAAAGTCGTCACTGGCGCGCGTTTCACGCGCCAAGTCCGTTCTTCGCGTATAGACGTCGAAATTCTCGGGCGATAATCATTTTCGCGTGCTATCAAAAGCGCCGCGCGCACATCAATCATTAGGTGCTTTCATCTTGCGTACACGCGGCAAATTTGTCGCTCGCTCTGTACACGCGAGCAGCGAAGGTCAAAGCCGAATCGCGAATGCAACGATTACACGTCGTTGCCCACCTGATTAATTGCAGCGGCGAAAATTGATATGGCTCGCTGGGCTACCGCTGCATAGCGTTGTAGTCGCCGCTTTGCTGTATCGCACAATTACGCATTGGCTGGGAGGAGAGAGGGTTGGCTAACTCGCACGCCTGCGTTGCTCCCTAATTTTCGATCGTTATGTCTTGACGCTTGCGATATTTCATTATTTTCGCCCGATTGAAAATTACGAGGTTCTTTTGATTTTTTTAAACTAGATACATTGACAAAATTGTTTTTTTTTTAAACGCAAAAAAGGTAGTCGAAGTCGGCACTACAGTGGGGCAGGATGCGCGATTGTCATCCCTGAAACCCTAAAGCTTTTGTCAGCTTATTATCTAGTTAACAAGTCGTTACTCAGTCATTTGGTTACATTGCAGTCTGAATTGCAATCCGCGAATATACTTTTACTTATTAATGACTTTTTCAAAGTCGCCTTACATGCTAATTATGATTAGATTCATTTGAGCAAATCAGTTGTTACGGGTCGATGAACGAGTCATCATTTGCCTGAGTGCCTTCGGACTACCCTGTCAGAAGGCGCTTGACGCGACCTTACGTAGTAACGAATGGGTTTTCCTACCACTTGCGAGTTTGCTTTCCTAGGCATCTTTGAGTTCGCCACCTAGCGGTAGAACTTGGTACCTTGTACAGGCCGAGGGGGTGGAGTCGAGGCCCAAGCGCAGGTACAGAGTTCGGAGAAGGATGACTTATCGCCTCGGCCAGACGCCGTAGTATGCGTATCCACAGAGACATTACAAATGAATTGCAGCAAGACTGCAGCTTTGATAAGAGGAACGAAACAACGGGAAACATTCTAGCGGTATATATACATCCCTTCCCGTGTTTTTTTTTTTTCGAAGACGGTCAAATCGTGGGGAACTGCCGCAAACAGCCGCAGTAAAGCCTCTAACTACCTCCGCCAGCAATCCTTTTCCCCCCAGGTGTGTTTTCGTTTGGTCTTTAACTTTGACGAGGGCGTCCCTCGGCCGCTCACCTATAAAAGAAACGAACCAGCTTCTCTTCCACGGACGCTGCCGCACACACGTCGCATCCCTAACTCACCGACTCTCGAGGATTTCTCCAATCCTCTGCCCCGCGTCCCTCCCGCTCGGCAATCAAAACGAATTAACGTTTAGTGCCCGGTGCTCCGAGCGAGTGTCAATCACTTCGGAGTCGCTCGCGTAATTACGGTGAGTTGCGGCGATAAAGGGAGAGCCTCGTAAGAGTCGAGCATTTAATCTGGAAGCGCTCCGGTAACGACGTCATCGTCGCCGCCGTCGCCGCCGCCGCTGATGCTGCCGTCACGACGACGACGACGACGGCCATCGCCAGATTGCTCTCCTCCGCGTAAACCTTAATCCGGAATTAGAATTTGCACTGCTCTCTCGCGCGCGATCCTGTTAAATGTTTACAGCTGCGTCGCGATTATGATTTAGAGAGCGACGACGAGCTTTAGGAGAGGGCCGCCGTTTCGTTTTTCGCGTCTCTTGGCCCGATGCCAAAAGAGTATACCTACGGCCGCTGCTCTGCGCTCGCGTAAAAAGCCGGATTAGCTCGAGCGAGCCGCGAGGGGCGCGATAAGGGTAAACGTATTCCGACGCTCCAGCGAATTATTTTTGTTCGGACGCAAAATAATGACGCACGAGTCCGGTCGTAGTTCACGGCGCTCCCCCTCCGAAATGCAATTATTGCTTTTTCAGCGCGCTCGATTTCGTAATTTTCAATGCGCGCTGCACGCACAATCCCCGCCATTCATCAATTTGAATTCGCAAGTCGTCCGCTCTCTCGCAGCGCCTTTTCTTCCCTCACCGCGTACACACGCGTAGCTCTATATGTAGGTACGCATTCCACGCACACGTCCACGTTAATGGATGCAGCTCCCCTCGGGGCCACACATACGGGGGATGATTCGGAACGTACGGCCCGACAGGGAAATAAAGCACACGTCCGGGATCTTCGCACGCAAGCCATGAAGTGAGAGAGAGAGAGAGAGAGAGAGAGAGAGAGAGAGAGAGAGAGAGAGAGAGAGAGAGTGAAACAGAGGGAAAAAAGCCGCCTCTGCTCTCTCGGCCGATGCGATTCGCGCGAGTTTTTGTATTTTTCATAGCCGCTTGAAGCTTCATTACCCGCACGCGAGTAACGCGCCTCCTGGTTTTTTAATGAAGCGCCACTGCGATTTATATCGAGCCGACGCGTTATCATGCGTTCGCGTTATTATTTCAGCCGAGCTCCACGTACGCCGCTTGATAAATGATTTTTTCCTACGCGCGCAGATCTAATTGGCGTTGTTGATGGCGTGTAATTACTCGGACGTATTACTGTGATTTATCATCGCGCGCCAGCATAACCGCCGACTCTCCTCGATTCGATGAAACAAATACGTACCATATACAGCGTCGCACAAAGTAGCTGCAGTTATGGAAGTACAAGGCATAAAGCGAAAGTATAACTGGCCATTCTCTACCCACTGCCTCTCCGTACTTTCTCTCTCACCCTGCACTGAGAGAACTATATATTAAAATTTACTACATATGTAGTAAAAATTACTATATTAGATAGTAACGGCAGGTCATACTCGCTCCATAACGATTTTTACTATATTCATAGTAAAAATTGTTAGACTTATATTAAAATTTGTTACGTGTTTACTAGAAATTACTACATTATATAGTAAAAATTATTTTATGAATTTCTCCGTGTGCCAAAATTTGAGGTTATAAAGTTGATTTATGCAGTAATCAGAGACCAAAATCTATAATTTTTTGTTTATCTGGTATTATTAAGTGATAAAATATCATTCGCTGCTATTATTTATTAATTTTGGTCAATTTATTATTAATATTAACTCATGAGTAAATGTGATTAATATATCAGATTTGAAATTTAGTACATAACAGTACTGTTTGGGCTCGACTCCCATTCCAGAGGTCCAGCTTCGATTCCCGTCGCCGCAGAAAAATTTCTTTCTTTCGTTTATTTCTTTCACTTAACAAGATTAAATATCAATAATAATAATCATATTCGAATAATCGCGTAAAAGTGGCCAGCAAAAAAAATTAAATTTTTTAAAATTTCATTGCAGTATAGAAATTACTATCTTAGATAGTAAAATTTAATACAAAGCAAGTATAACCGTCCGTTACTATATAATATAGTAATTTTTCCTGCATATGTAGTAAATTTTAATATCTAGTTTTCTCAGTGTGCGATGTCTCAAATATTATCCTCTACTCCCATTGAATCTTTTATAAATCCACGAACCGCCAGCCGCAACCCTCGTCATTTCGCTCCCTTCGGCCGTCCGCTTCCTCGTCCCGCGGAGAAAAAAAGAGAGAACCCATCGTCCTGTGACTCCGTGAAAAAAGGATATCATTTGCAGTGGGCGCTCCGCCTGTGTGTGTAGGTTTGTGTACGCGCATACACAAAGAAAGCGACGCCCCCATTATACGCGCGCACCGGATGACTTTTATCTCGCGGCGCTCATCGACGGCTGGCTACACACACAATGCTGGGGGGATGGATATCGCCGCAGCGCCGCGAGGATCATAATTATTTCGTCGAGTGTTTCACCGTCGTCGTCGTCGTCGCCGTTGTCGAATTCGCACTGCTGCAGCAGCATCTTTGATCATAAACGTCAGCCTTTCTCTCTCTCTCTCTTTCTCTCTCTCTCTCTCTCTCTCTCTCTCTCTCTCTCTCTCTCTCTCTCTCTCTCTCTCTCTCTCTCGCTCACGGCGGACGAGCAGGATTTCAATGGGAACTGGCTTTTGAAGTCGGCCGTTCGGTGACCAGCGGAGCTTGCACGGTCAAAGGACACCCGAGCCATTCAGCTTGTCGCGCCCAATGCGTAATCACTATGGAGAGGAGAGCGAGAGACGAAAATTTAAGGTGCGCCCTGCACACCTGCGACCGTTTTGTCGGGCTTATTCCATGCGCATCTATCGGCGCAGGATTAAACGCATCCCGATGTGAAAATATTCGCCGGAAAATACACAGTGACAAATATCAGAGAGAGAGAGAGAGAGAGAGAGAGAGAGAGAGAGAGAGAGAGAGAGAGCCACGGCGCACTGAGAGAACGATAACATTGCCGTAAACATGTACACACGTTAGGGGCAATGATTGCTAATATATTCGTGTACTCTTAAAAAAATGATGGCCTTTGTTGAAGCATTTAATACGTGATTCTGGTTGGTTGCCTAGGCAACGTGATCAGAACCGCGCTTTAAATTCATAACCCTCAAAACAGCCATAACTCATAACCCTGGTAGAAATGTTTGAGGTGTTTAAAATGAAATGTGGAAACCTTGATAACAGATAAAATATATGTAATATAACTAGCAAGAAATTTTAGTAAAAATTAATCATTACCAAGAGTGTGTAGTATTACAACATGTGTATTGAAAAGTGGTACCCTAACCCTATTTGAAGTAGTAATAAAGTGTGTGAATATTATTTAGTTTTTTTTTTAAGTGTCAGTGAGAAGTTCAATTAAAACAATAAAGAGTTTGAAGATATACTGTGTCTCTGTGTCCAAAGTCGCCCTCGGTGAGGTTTGAGAGGTGAATTTAAAGAAAAGTTCAGTATTCGAGTCAGTAAGTTTAAGTCTATCATTATACAATGCTCTTTGAATTGTAAAAAAGCTACTAGACGTGTTACCTAGAAATATGTAACCTAGATGATTCTGATTTAACTGTTTTCGTTCATATTTTCACATCCAGGATCATGCGAATTTTTTAATTCAGCAGGTCAAATTTTAATTATAGCCAGTTGCGCAGAAACTACTATCTCTAGCACATTGTATTTCTGGTTTCTAGCATATTTTTACATAGAGAAAGTGATAAATGTTTTGGCTTTTTTGTCAACGTATTAGGTAATTAGAATTTTGACTTTTAATAGTTGTGAGAGATTTTGAGACCGATACCTATTTTCCATTTTTGCATTTATTCTCATTCAAAAACTAACAGGTCTAGAGAGCTCATATTTTGCATATAGATTTCTTTTGTGATTGTGAAAAGATATATAAAGTTGAATCGACCTTAACTGAAAAGTCAAAATTCTAATTAATGCCTTGACAAAAAAGCTAAAATACTTATCACTTTCTTCATGTAAAAATACACTGGAAACCAGAAATACAATGTGCTAGAGATGGTAGTTTCTGTGTAACTGTCTACAAGCAAAATTTGATATGCTCAATTAAAAAATTCACATGGACCTCGATGTGAAAATATGAATGAAAACAGTTAAATCATAATCATGTAGTTTACATGTTTTCTAGGTAAGTGCAAACCCACTGACTCTTATACTGAACTTTTCTTCAAATTCACTATTCAAACCAATGATGACGACATTGAGCATTATTAATATATTTATTAAAAAATAGTTTTGAGGGATTTAGTAACATGTTACATGCTTATAAAATATTAGCAGACGTTAGTGTGCCGCCCAACACTTATGGTAGATTTTCTACCAGTGTTATTAGACAGAGATAGAATCAAGAGCGCGCGAAGCGCGCCTTCATTCCTAGTATTCTATACGAAACAAAAACTGTTTGTATGAAGAAATCTATAGTATACATACAAAATATTGCGGGAAATATCTGTATGTTAATAGTTAACATATGAATTTCATTGCTATCGTGCGTATAGTGTTGCGTGCAGATGGCGTTTCTCTCATACCGCCTAACCTCAAAATCCGTCATCCTCTTTCACACAAAAAATATTCTTGAGGGTTTATTTATCATAAATAATCAGTAAATCATTAATAATAGAACGAAAGCAACTGAATATACCTAAGAAAGCATGCAAAGTGCCTTTGGAATGATATAATGTCAAAATTCAAAATTTTGTTTTTCATCGGCTTTTTGGGTCTAAATACCAGATCTGACAGTTCTAGAGATAAAATAAGTATGATTCCAACTGATTCAGCAGCCTCTGGCATTTCTAAAAAGGTATATGTCAACTAATTTATCACTATTAGTTCAAAAGTTATTGGAAAAATTCAAATCTGAAAAATGAATGATTACGATATGATGTTTAACACACTACTGAATTTTTCCAATAACTTTTGAACTAATAGTGATAAATTAGTTGACATATACCTTTTTGGAAATGCCAGAGGCTGCTGAATCAGTTGGAATCACATTTATTATTTTATCTCTAGAACTGTCAGATCTGGTATTTAGACGCAAAAGGCCGATGAAAAACAAAATTTTGAATTTTGACATATCACTGTAAAGTTACTCTGCATTAATAAAATTTATACAAGTGTGATTTTTAATCATTTTTATCTGATTACTTCATAAAGTTTGTGAAAAATCGTAAAGGGCAGCCATATGTTAACTATTAACATACAGCTATTTGACATATAACATAGCTACGTTAACTATTAACATACGTATTATTGGCTCAAATCAAACGTGCCTATGTTAACAGTTAACATATATGTTTGCTGCAATGTTATTTTTCTCTCAGTGCGTAAGGAGCTGAAAAATCCGGGCGTATCTCTCTTCCGCGAGCGCGGGGTATAAAAATGAAGAAAAATAGTGGTTAGACCATTAAATTAAGACGCTCATTGAGTCGTCGAGTGGCGAGGTTCGGGTAGGAAAGTTGCATAGGGCGAACGAGCTCGAGACTCGACGCGCGGCGGCGGCAGCGGAGGGAGAGAGAGAGAGAGAGAGAGAGAGAGAGAGAGAGAGAGAGAGAGAGAGAGAGAGAGTCAGGCTTGATAGTCGACAAACGAGGAAGAAGAACGCAAAATAAGGAGGAAAAACATCGGAGCCGACGCCGGCGGGAAAAGAAAAAATAACTACTGCGAAAAAGAAAATGTCGTCTCTCTCTCTCTCTCTCTCTCTCTCTCTCTCTCTCGAGTCCCTGCAGCAGCAGCATAGCAGCAGCAAAGACACTTTGAAGCGTCTTCGGATTAAAAGCTTACGCTGCGTCCTTAGTGTCAGTCGGTCCTCTATTATATAATTAAAAGTTTCGCCGGCGCTCTCGAGACGAGTGCGACGTTTTCGAGTTAAAGTTAAAGGGGGACACGCGCGATCCCTCTCTCTTCCTCCACCGGCTCGGCGAGCGAAAACACAATGAAAATGTTTACAACAAAGTAACGAGAGTTGGCGAATACTTAAATTAGTAAAGTTTCTAATTATCACGAATAGCATCTTTTCCTTAAGTGATAAGGATAAACGAATCGTTCTCATCAGAGTGCAGCGTAGACTCGGCGCGCGAGAGAGTGAGAGAAGGAGGCCGCGCCGCGGCTTGGTTTCAAAGTCAATTTACGAATTTACGGAAAGTCGATAAATTCCAGGCTGCAGAGCCACCCCCGCCGCCGACAAATCTTGCCGCGCCTGGCAGGATTCCACGCGCGGCGGCGTGTAATGCCGTTTGGATTAGTTCTCTCTTCTGCTGCTGCTGCTGCTGCTGCTGCTACTGCTACTGCTACTGCTACTGCTGCTGTAGCAAGCGCGTGGTTATAAATTTAGGAGGTGCGGAGGAAAGGCTAAAGACCCGGCCCCGAAACTTTCTTCGGGGAGAGAGATGCTTTCTCGCGTCCGGCTGTGGACCGGCGAGTCCAGCGTTTTAATGTTTAATTCGAGCAAATAAAGGCATCCATTATGATTCTTAGGGTGTAAGGGCAGTTTGGACGATATTTTTGTCATGCTTTACAATATCGAATGCGGATATCAAACGCAAATCGCAGCCCGGCGACGCTTAAAACATTCCCAAATAAAGAGCGCGTGACTTGTTTCTCGCGAGCACACACACACCTCTCGCGCGAGATAAGACGGAATAAAAACCAAAGTAAAGTTAAAAGCAAAGCGAGGCATCGTCGCGAGGGCAAAAAGCCAGGAAAGCTCATTGAATCGAATTGAAAACGCTGAAAGTTGCGTCCAGCGCGCGGCGGCGGGATAACTCGCTTTGCGAAATTTCGCGTCCACTCTCCCTCTCTCTCTTCTTCCGCTTTTCTTGCAGCCGCAAACTCGCCCGACCGAGTAACGAGAAGTCGGCCCGTAGACTTTCCCGCGTGTCCTTGTTAGCCGCGAGTTTCCTGCGGAGCGATTAGTCATCCGTGCGCGGGCGGCTCCGCGTGGAAGCAGAGCTGAATTTTCAAACGGCCGCCGCCGCGGCAGTAGTCGAGTTTGGAGAGAAACTTGCCCCGGCCGCAACAACGCGCACTTATTATTCGAGAGATTTTATCGCTTAGATTATTTCAGTAGTTTCGCTGAATTTTATTCGATTCATTTACTTTTACTGCCGCCGGCCGTTGTTGCTTCGCTTCTCTTCCTGCGCGATGTACACGGAGAGACACATAGCTCGACGCCGGTTTGTTTTTGTTTTCGGAGCTGTAAAATTTGTCCGCGCTGCTGCTTTATATCAGATTACCCTTTCCTCTCCTTTATCGTCCTGTTAGTTCTTGATTTAATTAATCAAGAATCGACTGTGGACTCGGGCGAGTTTAATGACTTCTCTCCGTCTCTTTCTCTGCATAAGTTGGGCGAAAGTTCTTTGAATTTCATAAAGCGACGACGGTCATAAAGTTCAGACTCGCGGATTCGTACAATTAAACTTTCGCCGGCTCTTTTAATCTTGCAACAACAGTATTATAAAATCCTTCCGCGCGAGCGCTCGCGCAAACGGGGGCTGGAGGGCAATATTTACATGTGAAAATTCGCTTCGGCCCATGGTCATGAATAAAGATTGATCATTGTCCGCGAGCGACGAGAATAATTGAACGAGCTTTAAAGCACGATTTAAAGCCACTGCACTTATGCACACACGTCCGGCCGCCGTCGCATCAGCATTTGTGTGTGTACCGAGGAAAATAAATCGCCCGCGAGAAGAATGAGGAATCGCGCAAGTTCCTCCGCTCTCCGCATCTTCCCGCTGTTTACAAAACCCTCGGCCCGTTTCCTCGAGCCATTCATCTATCGCACCCCCTACTCGGCACAGCATAACCGCACACACACACACATAAGCGTCGCGGCGAATTTCACGGTCCAGGGTTCAAAGACAAAGCGGGGCACGAGAAGCTCGAAATTCAGCCGCGCGCTCAAGTAGTTGTGAGGACTTTGTTAGTTCGACCTAGTTCTTTCCGCATCCGCGCGATTCTTGTCCAGGCGCTGAGCAACGGCGGCGGTGGCGGCGTACTTTGCAAACTCCGGCTGTATTTTTATTATATTCCCGGGCGCGGCGGATTTTTCCGGAGTTGTCGTGCAGCTGCGGCCGCACACACTTGTTTATGCGCTCGGGGATTTTCGGTATTCAATGGGATTCTTTAGGGCGCTGCGGCTTGTTGCGAAATTTCCAGTCGACGCTCGCGTGCGCTTATTGCGATCGAGTCTTTTTTTTCTGCTTTGAAACTTTGTACTTTACTTTATTCCGTGGTTGCTTGTTATTATCCTCGACGCCTGATTTCCGCGAGTGGTCGAGTGCAGCAGCTGATTAGTAAATTCAGAGGAGAGCTCCGACATTCGGCGGTTTCAGCAAAGTGCCCTGGCGTAGTGTCGCACGCACGGCTAATTCGCGAGCGAGTTGCCGGCTCGCATAGTTATAATTCAGTTACGATTCTAGTTCGTAAGTACAATACTCCAAAATATTTAGCAGCGGCTAACGTGGTTTCGAGCCGTATTAGTACTCCGGTTTAACGAACTCTTCTGCGCTGCGGCACTGAATTATTTCTCGCGAAATGAAATTAGAAAAATAGAAACAAACTTTGCAAATAGTCGTACTGCAGCTCTAAGAACAACGCGCGCGCGCGCGCCTTTTGCAGCGGCGGCTGATACGGGGACAAATGGAGACTGAGTTTGCGGCTCGCAGTCGAGGCTTCTGCGGTGCGCTCTCAGCAGCAGCGGCCGATGCGTCGTTCGCTATATATACATATCCAACTCCCTCTCTCTCTCTTACCCTACGGCTCGGAGGAGCATGATTTCACGGCAGGCTGGTCGGCTGAGTGTCATGCCACTGCCGCCTCCTCTTTCTCTATATAGCTACGCCGTGCGGTGCTTCATGTATCATGTATGCAATGGGACGAAGGGCGACGGCGCGGTGGTGGAGCCGATGCGACTTTGCGGGAGCCGCCCGGTATATCGGTGCGGAGAGCTGATGCGCATAGAGAGTCGAGAGAGAGAGAGAGAGAGAGAGAGAGAGAGAGAGAGAGAGAGAGAGAGAGAGAGAGAGTTGGCCGATAGCAGATGTCGCGGTGCAGGCTTGATGATATTGTAGTGGCTATAGAAAGAGGCGTATGGGGGTTGAACGCCTTTTTTGCCGCTTTTGTTGCAGGCTTGTTTCGCGCTGGCTTCGAAATTGCTTTCGAGAATTTTTCCGTCTTTATGCCGACGAATCATTATCGGCCACAAAATATTACGTTCACAAAATTGTTTTCTTTTTTTTTCAATAGCAAAAAAGGTAGTCGAAGTCGGCACTACAGTGGGGCAGGATGCGCGATCGTCATCCCTGAAACCCTAAAGCTTTTGCCAGCTTATTATCTAGTTAACAAGTCGTTATTCAGTCATTTGGTTACATTGCAGTCTGAATTGCAATCCGCGAATATACTTTTACTTATTAATGACTTTTTCAAAGTCGCCTTACTTGCTAATTATAATTAGATTCACTTGAGCAAATCAATTGTTACGGGTCGATGAACGAGTCATAATTTGCCTGAGTGCCTTCGGACTACCCTGTCAGGAGGCGCTTGACGCGGCCTTATGAAGTAACGAATGGGTTTTCCTACCACTTGCGAGTTTGCTTTCCTAGGCATCTTCGAGTTCGCCACCTAGCGGTAGAACTTGGTACTTTGTACAGGCCGAGGGGGTGGAGTCGAGGCCCAAGCGCAGGCACAGAAGTTTGGAGAAGGATGACTCGTTGCGCGTCTTTTTTGCCGCTTTCGAAATTGCTTCCGAGAGAATCTTTCCGCCTTTGAACAAACGTATAGCGTACGATTACATTTTACTTAAAAATTAAAGGCAACGATGTAGGGGAGAGTGGGGCATACCATGTCAGGCGGGTTAGTTTGTCATGCCAATATTATAAAATGAACAAATTATTTTAAACAAACGCTCTTGAAAATGCTTTAATAATGCACCCACAATTTACTCTCAGCAAGTTATTTAAAAAAAAAATGTAGTATGGATTAATGGCATAAAATAAAAAATTGGAGTTGAAAAAAAAGGTTGGATTCAGTTTTCAATCATTTCTCAATATACTTATGACATTTATAGTATTCAAATTTTTTTAATAAGGTATTTCAAATAGTGCACTTTGTAGCTGCGCTGTTAATTTTTAAACAAAATGTTTTTTAAATAACATAAACTTATTAACAAAATGACATCAAAATGGGGCACGTGTGATATCCCAGGCGGGGCACGAGTGTCACACGACGACAGCGATGAACAGCGGCCGCGTAAATCAGCTGATCAAACATAACCTCAAATTCGGAGTCCTTGGCCGCGAACCACCAGCCGTTTCAAGTGACACTCATGCCCCATCAGGTATGTCACTGTTGCCCCCTAGTGGGACACGTAGAGCAGTGTTTAAGACATTTTAATTTGATTTTTGGTTAAGAAATTAAAGCATACAATTATTTATAAACTACCGCATTTGATTTTTCACATATTTTTCTATATTTTTATTATTTTTTTATGCCTAAGACTTTTTATACATTACGTAATTATTATTGAAAGTTAGTGTGTCTATGACGCCCCACCCTCCCCTACAGAGTCGATTCCCTCTCGTCGCGCTGCACATAATTCAAAGCTACCGCGCAGCATTCCGTGCCGGCGAATCATTATCGGCCGAAAGAAGGCCTAACGAGCCGTGTGGAACTGCAAGTGCATCGTCATCGATGAACCGCTGCGCAGCAGTGCGCGTCGCTTTATGCCGTCGCTCTGCGGCCGGCAAACTGCGTTTCAATTGCGTCCGGTGGCGTCGGCCATTGTAATAAATTTGACGGCTCGCTCGCGACGCACTCTGCGCACGTACCAGATTACCCTTTGAAGCTATAGACGTGTACACCGACGGAGAATATTTTTTTTCGTTCGTTCACGTTGCGGAAAACCGATTCGAAACAAAGATTCGCGTAACGTACACATAAACGCTATACCGACTGCAGCTCATTTCGATATCGCGCCTGCGAACGACGAAATAAAGACCGGAATCGCCGCGAACCACACACACGCGTGGAGCGTAACAGCCATCGGCGCGATAAAATCCTAAAAGTATTTTACAATCTCGGCGAGCCGCCGCGTGACCTCGTTTGAATTTCAATGGGCCTCTCGCGCGAGCGGGAAATTCATCGCCCTCTCTCTCTCTCTCTCTCTCTCGCCATCGGGTTTTATACATTTTCGCGCTTTAAAAGCTCGCCGCGCGCGCGCGCGCGTACTAACCCCACCTCCGGCTCACTGCTTGAGCGCTGTTGCTGCGCAGAAAGGCGAAACGTGATAATAACGTGATTTACGTAAACGTGATTCCTCGAAGAGCCGGTTGAATCCTTTGACCGTCCGCGCACAGAACTTGATTATCGACAATGCCCCCTTCCATTCATTTCTCGCTCGGCTTTGTCGCGGCTATCGTCAACAGGCCGATTGGATTATTAAAGCTCTTTCTTGCGTCGACAATATACTTGCGCACGACATTATGCCCTTGTTTCAGGGAGGAGCTATATAGCCACACCGCGCGCATGAACGTGACGTGAATGCGGACGGGAGGCGGGAGAGCTGAGAGCTGAGAGAGAGAGAGAGAGAGAGAGAGAGAGAGAGAGAGAGAGAGAGAGAGGGAACTGTTTTCTAGCTGCGCGAGAGCGGCCATTTCTGAATAGCCTTTTAACCGAATTTGACGCCCAAGCGAGCGAGCTGCGCTGCTGCACGCACAAAAGCTCGCCAGGCCTGCTGCTGCTCTGCGGTTGCGCTCTCCGGGAGAGCTTATATATGAGCGGGAGAGAGGCCGCTTTAAAAAACAAGTTTCTTGCGGTTGTTTGTTCGCGGTTTACTGGATCGTTGAGTGAGCTGTTGCTGTCGCTTGTTATTACCTTTTTTAGTCAGTTCTAAAAACTTGAAAAAACGAGCACACGCGTGCGCGAATTTAAAAGACGAGCGCCGAGAGCGCCGGCTCCTGAGGGAATGATAAGAGAAGAACGACGGGCAAAAAGACACTGGGCGAATTTACATTCCTCATCATCCGGGCTCAGTCCAAAGTACTTTATACTCCTTTTTACATCTGTCTCGCGCGCGCACACACCAGGACGAGCAGTACGAGAGATAATTGCATTCGGCGTCGTTATTAAGCCGCATTTACGGAAAGAGCATTACGTTAATGACATTAGCCGCCTTATGAAATTGAGTTCTTAGCTGTTCCGGGCCGCCGCCGGAGGCTGACTCCGCTCTTCTCTCCATACACACGTATATAGAGTACACCAACATTGTGTCGTCGTCGTCGTTGTCGTCGCAATGAAATTAACGGCGGCCGTGTGCCAACTCTCTCTCTCTCTCTCTCTCTCTCTCTCTCTCTCTCGGAGCCTTTGCGCGACGAGCGTAGAGCAGCCGAATCTGATTATGAATTCCATCGTCTTATACTTTTGCGAGGAACGAAGTTTACAGTTCTTTGATTCATGGCTGGGGCGCCGCCGCCGTGTGTATTTCGCGTCCGTAAACAAATCGAAAAGCCACCACCGAGTGTGTCTCTCGCGCTGTGATTGATGTCCTGTCCAATGACCCCGAAAATTAACTCGCCCACCCCGGTATACGTCATAAAGTCGCTCGCTTTATGTATCTCGCAGCTGCTATCGCGGAAGTGGAGGGAGAGAGAAAGTTTGCGCCCTCTTGAATTTTTTACGAATTCGCGCGCTCGATGTGTTTAGCTGACGGTTTGAAATTTACGAGTGAGGCGGGAGTTTTTTCGGCGATTTTTTTCACATAGTTGCCGGTACTTTGAAGTTATATACGCGCCTGTATATAGTCACTTCATTTTTTTCCACGCGGCAAATACACACGAGTGTTTGCTTCGTGATGGAGCAATGATAGGATGCCTTTATTCTGCAGATAAATATTGAACTTTTGCCGTACACAGTCGATCGAATGAACCTCCCGCTCCGGTCTTTTGAATATTTTTCACTGCGTTTATCCGCCGCTGTCATATAAAAGTATACGACCAAAACGAAATATTTTTCGCGAAAGTACCCATCGAAAAAAATACACCACGGGTTTTCGCTCCGAGTTGAAAATATAGTAGTCAGCCAGAAACAACACAAATCGCGTACTGCGGCAGTCGTCGATACACTTTTATTCCTCGGCTGGCGCACTCTGTCGGCGACCACGTCACCGACAACTACTGCTGCAGAGCGATTCGTTAAAAGTCATCTCATCCACGAGCTCGCCTCGTTAGCGAGCGTCCGCCGAGGCGTAAAACAAAAACGTCTTGACTAAATTGAGCGAGAGCTCGCGCTTGCGGGAAACGAGGGAGAATAGAAGTGGACGCCTCTGTGCAGGAAACTCGAGAAAGAGAGAAACGCGAGAGGCCGACCGCAGTAAAAGGAATCCTAGAGCCGACGACGCGACGAGAGGGGAAATTAGATGACCGAAGGAGAAGGAAAAAATTAGGAATACACCGAGATAAGACGACAAAAATGAGCTTAACCTGCGCTGGAAGGCAGAAAAAGACCGGCTATACCTTCGCTATACCTATATAGACACGCGTGGTGTAAGTCTGCGCTTGAGCCTCGGAGAGAAAAAGCCGTGTGGAGCGAGAAAAAATCCGAGGAGCGAGGAAAGAAGAGTCGAGCCATAATATACAGCAGCGGAGGAGGAGAGTAAACAATTAGAAGTGGACGGCGCGCTGCGCGACGGTGTCGTATATCTCCTCTCCCGGCGGCTTTTCTTGCCGACGAGCTTTTAACGTATACGTCGACGGCGAGGAAAAGCCTCGCTATCTCCGCTTTCGATGATGAAAGGCCTCGCGATTTATTCGACGAGAAGGAAAGAGCTGCCGAGGAAGCAGAGTATACGATTATTCGCGAAAAGAAATTAATCGCTCTCGAGCGCTCGGGGACGGTTCGACCAGAGATATAAAAGTCAGATGTGCACGTGACGTCGCGGCCGTGGGGATGAATTAATGAACCGGCGAATTTCGCCGGTTTTAAAAAGCCCTAATTGGAACTCGTTCACTCGAGTCGAGGAGCGGATATTTTATTTTAGAGTCTCGTTTTTAGTCCAAGTGTAGCGTGGGCGTATTGCATAGCCGAGAGAGCCGCGCTGCTATTAAATTCTTAAGCGGATGTAGATACACAGCGGAAGACACGAGAGAGCGTTTTGTGTAGAGCAGCAGAGATCTGCGCTCGGCTTTAATTCAACGGATATTCGCGTGTATAGCGATTTAATTTTGCAGAGCAACCGGCCGGGGAAAACTATACGCGCGCGCGTACATGCGGCAAAGTATGTCTGACTTAATTAGTCCTAGACTACTTTTTAACTGCGCGAGCGCTCTCTCTCTCTCTCTCTCTCTCTTCGCGCCGGAGTTATCCCGGCGGGTATGACAAAAATTTGCTTTTAAATTCATGTCTCTTTCGCTCTTTTTACGAGCCCGCTCTACCTGGGTATTTTCCTATAAAATCAAACTACGAACTTTCTCCGAAATATTTAATTACCAACTCCGGCCTGTTTCATTGCCCCTACCTTTCCGGGGGAGGCTGCAATCTTGCAAATTTTACGTCGTTGTGTACCTGCGCGAGGTTTCAATATAGTTCGGTTCAAATTTTTTTTGCTTCCTCCTTTTTCCGCATATCAGGCCGAATATCCGACGACTAACGAATCGTGATCCCCGGATGTATCTGGGTAAACATTCGTTTCTGCCCGGGATTACGGATCGCCCGTTCCTTCTTCTTCGCTTTTGTCCGTTGGACGAATCGACCAACTGGTTTTTTCTCGTGCTCTTTATTTAATAATCGCGAGAAGAGAACAGCATTTCGTTAGCGAATATTTTGAGCTGAGGGATCGAGTTACAATATAGTCATGCGAATTGCCGTTTCGGTAAAAAAAGTACTCGTGCAACTGTGCTCTCATGACTGTTCAGCGGCAACTGTACTAATTAAGTGGCCCGACAACATCGAGAATCTTTAACTCAAAGCCTCACTCGACTGTTATCTCTCTCCGGCAGCGACTGCTGCCGACGGTTTGCTAGAAAAACAGTCCGGGAAAAGCACGCTCGGCACAAAAAGCCAGCACTCGACGGCGAAACGCTCAAGACACATAATTAAAATCAATGCCAAAAGAGAGAGGGTGGGAGGGAGAGTCGAGGGGCGTGATTCAGCCTACTACCACCTCTGCACAAGT
Source organism: Nasonia vitripennis (assembly GCF_009193385.2). NCBI lineage: Eukaryota > Metazoa > Arthropoda > Insecta > Hymenoptera > Pteromalidae > Nasonia > Nasonia vitripennis. Next base: position 26,192,482 of record NC_045758.1, on the reverse strand, counting down.
AGCAAAGACGGCAAAGGCCGCGAGAATAAATACCTCGTAACGAGCGCGACGGTAAAACTCTCTCCTCCCTAGAATATCTTTTTGTGTCCTCTCTCGTTAATTCCGCAAAGGTATCGCGGATATTTTCCGACTCGGGAAAAATCTTCCTTCTCCGATCGAATCAGCCGGTGATTTAAATATCAAACGCGTGCGACGTAGAGAGTGAGAGGGGGATATTGTTTTGATGGCGCGCGGCCGATTCAATTTATTTCCTGGCAGCTTTAATCGGCCATGTCGCGCGGGCGCACTTTTTGTGTACAGCGCTGTGTAAAGCCGACTCGGCTCCTGAAATCTCGCGATGAATTTATTATGCAAAACCGGATCGGCCGATCAATTATGCAATAGAATTTAGCGGCATGAGAGCGAGCGCGATCGTTGAAAAATTCAGCGTCAAAGCAGAGAGAGAGAGAGAGAGAGAGAGAGAGAGAGAGAGAGCGACGAGCTGTACGAGATTTCGTCCCCCTCGGCGTAACGAGGTATACGCGCTGGATAATATGCATAAATGATCGAGCTTTATTTTTTACTCCACTCTCCGTCAGGGAGAGCCGTACGCAGAGGCGCTTTACATTCGATTTTACCGTGGCGATGTGTCCGGATGATTTTTCGACATTACGAATAATCGATCTGGAAATCATGCACGCTCGCGCGCGCGCGCGATAGAAAGCGACATGCGGGGGATTTACCATTTTGACGCGGAATCGCGCGCGAACGTGAAAGAGAACAATGCGTTCATACACGGCCGGGCATATCATTCTTCGAGCTCTAATCCATTAATTTATGCGAATGTGAATGCGGATAATTGTGCTTTTCGAGAGAGAGAGAGAGAGGGGGGGGGGGGAGGGATTGGCTGTGCGCGCGAGCGCAATACACCGTTATGCTACTGCACACAGCCGCCCTTTATGCGGGATCAATGATTTTATTCGCGCATCGCTTATTTCCGGCACACGCGCGAGAGAACACACTAATTTGACTTTATTATGCGCGATATATAGAATATTAGTGAATTATGTGCGGGCGGGAGAGAGAGAGAGAGAGAGAGAGAGAGAGAGAGAGAGAGAGAGAGAGATGCGATTTCCGAGTGCAAATGTAGGGCGCTTCGAGAACGCCAAGCGCGTAATAGCTTTCGTAATTATACGCGGGCATCATGGGTAAAAATGCGATGATCCGTTGTGTTCGCGTTCAGCTCTGTAGCCACTCGTATAAACTGGGCGCGATAATAATCGCAGGAAATTTCGTCATAATTTCGATAATGGCATCAGCATATCGAACAACCGCCGTTGTGCCGTATTCGAAGGCACACACGTCCAACGGCGAAATCCCGATTAATCTCCTTTTTCCGACAAATATTCCAGAGCGACTACGGCTGCATATAGTGGTGAACTTTCGAGCTGGAATATGGTTTTAGGGCATCGCCGCTCTCCGGAGGGGCAGAGAGAAAGAGGGAATCGATGCCGGGCAATTAGAACGTGACTGGCGACTACCGGGCATAAGCGACTTCTGCCGGCGGCTCTTGAAACCCACCGGCTGCTGCTGGACTCTCTATTTCCCGCATTCTCAGCGACTAATTAGTCTGTCCGATAAACTCAATTGCTTGCACTCGGAGCAGCAGCAGCAGCCCTGCTTCCTCCCTCGCAACTCTACTCGATTAGTGCGCGAGTCCGTGGGGTAAGCCAATTTTCCGCGCTCTCTCTCTCACAGTGTTCAGGTCAAGGATCTCCCTCTCTCTCTCTCTCTCTCTGCCTCATCCCTTCGTTCCATCTCTCTCTCTCTGTCTCTCTCTCTCTCTCTCTCTCTCTCTCTCTCTCTCTCGCGCGCGCCGCTGCTTTTTTTCTCGTCGACCTTTTGCAGTTTCTAATCCCGCGCGCCGAGTAAACAAAATTACGCAGCGAACGAGCTGAAAATTTATATCGGCCCGGGAGGAGGATTATCCGGCGCTGCAAAATTGAATTGTCCACGCGCTCGGGCAAGAAGAAGAAGAGCTGCTGCCGCCGCCGCGAAGAAGAAAGAGCCAAGAGGAGTTCCTTCCCTTAAATCTTGGTAGCAGTAGGAGAGAGCCGTTGCCGCTGCTGCTGCACAAGCGCAGGGACTATTTAACGGCCCCGAGAGAGGTGTTATACAAGATCGCTGTGCGCGCAGCCCTTTCCTCCTCTCTTCTCTTTCTCTCCGGCGCTAAATCCGCCGGCAGGCGCACCTATATACGTACGTGTAAGTAGATATGTGTGCGAAAGCCGAGCTCTAAAATATTGGCGAAGTTTCGGAGGAGCAGCCGAAAGCCAGGCCGCAGGAAACGAAACTCGCCGGAAAGCATTGTTCGTCGAAGGCGGCAAGTTCTCTCTTCTCTGCGCGAATCGCCACATACATTACGCTACCGAGTGGCGAAGGGGACAGGGTTATCCTTAACTTTGTGCTGCCGCTGCCTCTGCCTCCCTTCCTTCCTCGCGGCGACGGCAGCGGCGGCCCATTTCTCAGATTCTTCTCTCTCTCTCTCTCTCTCTTTCTTTCTCTCTCTCTCTCTCTCTCTCTCTCTCTCTCTCTCTCTCTCGCCCTCTTTATCCTCTTTGGAGTTCAACTTTCTTTTTTTTTGCACCTTATACTCGGAACTTTATTCAAATGAATCGCCAGCAGCGCCTCGAAGACCGAGTGAAAATTCAACCTCCGATATATTCCATCGGCGCTCGATGACGTCTCTGTGCACTCTCTGCTTGGAGCAATATTGTTGCAGTCTCTCGAGAGGGAGAGCTCGCGGTCGAGTCTTATTCCATTATGAGGCTGCATTCCTGGGGAGAAGGAGGGCGTCTCTAGTGGTACACAGACTGTATATAGGAAATTAAGTAGCCGCCACGGCTGCGCAGACGTAATGCTCTCTCTCTCTCTCTCTCTCTAGCTCGACGGGGCCTTTGATGTGTACCACTCCATTGGCTCGACTGCGCTGCCGGCCTGACCGATATTGGCACACTGATTCGAGCCGCCTGTGCAAATTAATCTTCTCCTTGCGAGAGAGAGAGAGAGAGAGAGAGAGAGAGAGAGAGAGAGAGAGAGAGAGAGAGAGAGAGAGAGTTGCATCAGCATCTCCGCGCCGTCTGTGCAAAGCATCGGCTGCGCGCGTGTAGTTTCCCTCGGATCCGATGCAATGCCCGACGTCTCTCCGGATCTGTGCTCCACTTTTCTTCGAATTAATCTGCTGAGTGTGGCTAATTTTGGGTAAACACTTGCGCTGCACGTACCGCTGGCTTCGATGGACGTTTCATCGCTCGAGCCTGCAAACTTGCTCTCCAAACGTTTGCGTTACGGAGTGTATTATTGTTGGTACAACACTGCCCGATGTGCAGGCGTAATATTCGAGAGGAGAGAAAAAGCTCGAAAAAGCGAATACAGGCGCAACTTGACCCAAATACCGCGAAACGATCAAAGCCTAGCGGAGCCCCTAAAACTCAAGATTTACATACGCGTCCTCTTCCCATGCGCGGAGAAAGAGATAGAGAGAGAGAGAGAGAGAGAGAGAGAGAGAGAGAGAGAGCCGCGGGTCGCATTCGACCCTACTGTGCGCCCGCAACTCACGAGTGTAAACGGAGAAGCCGAGAAGAGAGAGAGGGCCAGGGTGTAACTATACGCCCGGGTCAGTATATTTCAGACTCGCAAGCGCGAACTTTATGCAAGCGCGATTTTACGGCGCAACAAACTGTCGCGCGGCGCGAGCGTGAAGCGGTAATGCCTTCCGCTCGTGAAACCAGCCGCACACTCGCTACTGCTCTGGTCTACATAACTCATGCCTCCTGCCGGTGAGAACCGAGAGCCCACTGGAGGGAGAGAGCCGAGGGTAGACGTTTCTTCTTTAAGGTATTACATCGGAAGGCTATTATGATTATGCGATGCGGGGAAGAAAGCGAGAGGGTAATTCAATGGGGGAGACTGCCGGGATTACAACAGGCGCATAGTTGTCGCGCTATCGTTAGGATGAAATATATTCATGCTTCGTGTATAATTAGTCTAACAAATGTGCATTGGCTGATGGCTTCGATATCGGTTTCAGTATAATGAACAACAACAGCGTGGAGAAGCCCGACCCCGACAACATCAAGATGTTCGTCGGCCAGGTGCCCAAGGACTTGGACGAGAACGACCTGCGGACGATCTTCGAGGAGTTCGGCCGAGTCCATCAAATCAACGTGCTGCGGGACAAGTACACCGGCAGTTCCAAAGGTAAGCGCCCTTTATTGCTTGCATAATTGACGTCGGCGTGTACACGGCGTAGTAGTTAAGCCGCAACCAGGAGGGCAAACTAAATTTTTCGGCAAATCTGATTAAGCCGTGCGTTGTTTGGCAGTCGGACAAACCAGCGGTCGAATTCGAATCATCGTAAGCCGATTAGCGAACGATTAGTTGGCCGTCATTCCGGGGCTGCTCAAAGCCCGATGTTTTTCCAATTGCGTGTAGAGCCGTAAAAATCACTTAGCAAGGAAAACACGGCACCGTAAACACGAGGACGCGCACGCGGCGGGTCCGTAAATAAAGCGCGATTCGTTGTTGCCGCAGAGCCGTAGAGAGAGTTTATATATTTTATCTGCGTCGTCCACATTTCTTAGGGCGTCCTCCAAATTGACTCGGATAACAAGGTGGTCGAGGTGACGGAGCCCGAGAAAATGGCCGTCATTTCGTACAAATAAGGAGACGCGTAGAGATACCTTAGCTTGTATAACCCACACATACACGTACACACTGCTGTGTAAGAAGCTGCGAAGCAGCAGCTGCTTCTGCGGTCGACGCGCACACGGCCGCGTAAGAAGGAAGATTGTTCGAGCGCGCCGGGCTTTGTATTAGACTTGTAACGCTCGACCGGCCTGGAGAAATTCAGGAATTGTCTTTTCTACCTTTTGCATTTTACGAGCTCGATTCTGGCTCGCGCGCGCGAAAGTGTCTTGCGAATAGTTCCGAAGATAATTTAACGATTCGCTGCGGTCGGATTCTCTCTCTCTCGGGTCGTAAAATTTTTGAAACTCGGCGAATCACTTTTGTGGCCGACAGAGAGAAGTTCGCCGGGGCCACTCAGTGGACTCGTTAATAGTTCGCGCATCGGTTCCCCTGTGAATTCCGAGAAAATCACTTATATATCGGGCGCGTTGGCAAAAAAAAAGAAAGTTCGCGAGGAAGAGGGAGCATAAGCCAGAGAGCGACCAAAACAGCGTCAACCTCGAGAAAGTAAAGTAAAGCTCACGACGACGACGGCGACGAAGAAGAAGTCCTGTCCCGAGAAAGTAAGAGTGAGTCGAGGGCGACGTCGCATACCGCAGCTCGCGCATACACACACACAGCCACAGCGCGAAGAGTATAAGGAATGGGAAATCGATGGGTCAGAGAGCGAACGAGCGACGGCAAAGCTCGTACGTATGTATCTCCGGCTATTGATCGACGAGCTCCGTTGCGAGCATGTGTGTGTGTGTATCTCTCTCTCTCTCTCTCTCTCTCTCTCTCTCTCTCTCTCTCTCTCTCTCTCTCTCTTATCCTCCCGCGCTCCGCCTCATATACAGCTGCTCACGGCTTTCCTCCCGGCGGCTCCGACAAAACGTACGATAAGCGCTCGCTTGTGTGTATACGTATAGCTACGGCATAGCCTTCGTCCTCGTGCTGTATATACAGAAAGGAGAGGGAGAGGGTAAGAGTCTGACTTCGGGTGGGACGTCAGGCGCACTCGCGTAATTGGCACTCGCTGCTTGTCCGAGAACCTCGCGCGCGATCGCAATTATGCCAGCTTCAGAGCTCTAGCTGTTGTTGCCGGGCTGTCCTCCGCTTCGCTCGAAGGAAGACCGCATCAATTTCGCGAGAGCGCCTCCTAGAATTCTGTCTTATCGCCACTCGCGCTTCTTTTTTTACAAGCCAGGATCGAAGGATTCGTCGCGTATAAAAAGTAGAGAGGATTCGAGAAGTTTCGCGCTGAAAAAAGGCACGGGATTAAAAACTGAAGGAGCATCAAAGTATTATACGCCGAGGAGGAGAAATTCCTAAAATAACGCAAGGGCGGGGGGCCCCGAAAAAGAAGCGAATTTTTTTTTCATCGCGACTGATTTATCGACAGCCGTGAAAAAGAAGAATTTTAAAAACTAAAAGAAGTCTCGATCGCTCTCAGCTGCACCGCCACTGACGGCAGCGGTGCAACTCTCGCGAATCCGTTTTAATCCGATTAGCGCTGGAAATTCTTCTTTCGTGCGTCAGGGGCTAACATCTGCCCGGGTAATCCCGTCAGTATCGGCAATGAGATCTTTTCTTTCTCGCTAAATTATCAATTTAAAACTTTAAAATCTCCGCTGACGGGGGAAATTTTTCTTGGCCCGGGGCTAGTCGAGCGTTTTACAATAATAAGATAATCCGCCCGCGCGGATGGAATATGGGATCCAAAGTCTAGTTTTGTATATTATTTTTTGTAACGTCATAAATTATAAGAATTGAGTAGGCATGCCTGACCACAAACGGTGTTTTCTACTGCTAAATATGTTTATCGATATTCTTCATTTATAGCTTCGAAAAATAATTAGCGACGGCGAGACAATGCGCCGGAGCCTATAGCCAACAATGCAGCCATTCGTCAGGCGCTCAGCAACCAAGCGTATAGCTCACCCCAGTCCCGATAACGAGGAAGTAAACCATAGTCCAGCGCTGCAGACATCCTGCGCGCGTTAGTCCGCCTAATCGCGTTACTCCAATCATTAGGGACGGCCCTTCTCTCATGCAGGCCATCTCTCACTCCCAACAATTTGCGCGTCGCACATACTCTCTCAGGTACGTCTATGCAGGACATCGTCTTTCTCGTCTCGCGTCGCATTAGTATCGACGGAGAAAGCGAGGATCCTCTCCCCTCTCCCATTTAGTCGTGCTATATAGAGGCGGCGGATCAGAAAGCGTAGGCAAATATTGGCTCGAGGCAAACGCTGTGGACCTCTTCGCGATCGTGACGAACCGGCTTCGCCGATAAGCAACAGCTAGGAGAGTAGCCCCCGTCTCGTCGTCGGGCTTCATGCATAATTGGAAGCTCCTCAGGTGTGTATGTGTGTGCACTGATTCCGCGCATAGCAGCAGCAGTCGATATTCGATATTTGTCTGCGAAAGGGAAGAGAAGCTATATATCCACAGCCATCTTCTCTTCTTTGATATCTCAATCTTATTCCGAGAGAATGAAGCGGGTGTACTCAGCGGGGCCGGATCTAATTTTGAATTATAGGGTGTGTAAAGAGAGGAGGGCTCTATCCCTCTTGCTCTACTCCCTCGAAATGTTCTCCCAGTAAAAAACCATTACGTCGATGTATCATTCAATTTGAGCCTCGACTCAAGCGCATAAATCAACCCGGAGCCCTTATACTCGCCGCTTCGTTACACCCTCCGAAAGCCCGTGAGGAAAAGCGCGTAGGTGTGTCACCTTCACGCATCTGCCTCCGGCAGAAAAAAATCCCGCTCTCGCTCTTCTCGGTGGGAATAACTTTTTCCTTCTCGACGACGACGACACGGGATAGCTTCTTCCTCACGAAGCACTGTAACTGCATATAGCTATCCACAGCAATAAATAATCCCGTCGATCGAATCCCATAATGGACAGGCCGCGAGACGACTGTGCGAGGCCGATGACGTTCTCGCGGCTGTCCAATTCCACGCGGAGACGTCGCCGTCGTCTCACGGAAATCGGGAGTTCTCAATTAAAGCGAGTGCAGAATCGTGTTCGCCTTGAGTACGCAAGGGGAGGAGCCGAGAGAGAGAGAGAGAGAGAGAGAGAGAGAGAGAGAGAGAGAGAGAGAGAGAGAGAGAGAGCGAGCGAGCGAGCGCTTTCGAGGGCCCAAAGCCACTAATTGCCTCGCATTGCCGTTGTGAAAGCTCCACTGAGAGAGCGATTACGTACTCGCGCGCGGTGAGATGCGTCTTTTTTACGGCTGCTCTGTCTTTTGCCGCGCCCTTCAATTCAATCCGTCGTCTCGGGGTGCGTGAAATTAACGTCGCGTCGCGCGACGAACAGCGGAAAATTAGTCTGCGAGCTTTTTTGCCCCGGCGAGCGAAAGAAAAAAAAATTGGCAAACCCGAAGTCTGCTGCTCGCTGGAGAGAGGACTGCTGCAGAAAAGGAAGACAAAGCGAGGGGAGAAAACACAGCGAGCTAAATAATCGCGGTCGAGTTGCAGGAAGTTTCTTGGATCAGGCGAAGCTGCTGCGCTACTGGAAATGAAGCAGCAGCCGAGTCGGCCTCTGGACATTAGCGAGCGTGTCCAAAAAGGCCTCGGTCACGTCCCTAGTAGTGCCAGCAAAGTTTTATTGGCTGTCGGTAACTGCGCCCGAGGGAACCCCCGAGCCTTTACCGAAGCTTCGCCGCCGCCGTCGTCTACTACGATCCTTGAATAAGCGATGCGAATCTCTCGCTCAGCTCTCCTTCTCGTGTCTGCAGCAACTTGCCGGGCACTGCTGCTCCCAGCGTGTTTGTGTGCGTGTATAGATTCGATCTTTGATCAACGCGCCGACAAATTGCACGATTAATGAGCTGTCGATAAATCTCAAGAGGGGCCGCGAGAGGAGAAGAGGGAGAAAACTGTAAATCACCGCGGAGCGCGATGCTCGTCGTCGGGAATTAATTGGAGGCAAGTGTCAAGTGTTTCGCAAATATAATTTCTCCCTCGTCGAATTGCTATGGTAGAGGAGGAAAAAAGAAGCCGGCGGGATAACGACGCGCGTGGCGCGTCGTCAAAATCAATATCACCTGTCGAATAAGTGCTCCATTCCTCGGGGCGATTTATGCCCCGAAGCTCGCGCATAACGAGTCTGCCGAGCAGCAGCAGCAGCAGCAGCCTCGTAAGCGTATCTATTTTAAGGCCGGGCTATAACGCAGCTCGCGCATATAATCGATTTCATTAGCTCGTAAATTTCGCATTCCCGCAAACCGCAAATTCCATATATATTCGCTCGCTTGCTTGGCTGCTCGCCTCCGTATATAGCTTTGCCCGTTACACTCGTCAGCCGCTTTCTCTCTCCCTCTCATGAATTTACGGGTCAGTGTGGCTTTCTTTCGCTCCTACGGCTAATTCGATCTCTCTCGCGTGCGCGGATTTAACATGCCTGAAAACACTTCATCCGTCTGTCTGGCTGGCGAAGAAAAAAATTTCGAGCGCCTTTGGGCCGTGATGAAATTACCCGTGAATTATGTACACACACACAAAGCAGCCCGGGGTGAAATCTCGCTCGCGCGTAATCGCGGCAAAATGAAAGAGGGCGAGAGTAGAGAATAACACAAGCTGCACGGGAATAAGCATTTTTCATCGGCTGCAAACAAAAAAATAGAGGCGAGTGCCGGCAGCCGCTCCACAATAAGCTCGTCCCCCCACTTTCTTCTTTGCAATAGGTATACCTCCCGAGGGTCTGTCTCTACCCCCTTCTCTCTCGGCGCGCGGTATGCTCGGGAATGCTAAGTGGGAAAGTACGCGCGCTTGCAATGAGGGAAGCCAACTGCTTTAATTTAAACTTGCGTGCGGAATCCAACGAGAAGCTCCCCGCTCTCTCTCTCTCTCTCTCTCTCTCTCTCTCTCTCTCTCTCTCTCTCTCTCTCTCTACTTTCGCTTTTCAATGTCGAACTGCGTACACTGCCAGGGAAGGCACGCGCCGCGATTAATTGAATGCAATATATTTTTTCCAACAATGAGGGTGAGAGCAATGCGCATATCTACACAATTAGATAATTAGAATTTTTCCACTCTGCACTGCGCCCGGCTATAAATCGCCGCAATTTCGGGGCTCCGAACCGCTGATTAATCGAGCGTGGATAATTAACTATTTTCGAGGGTCCTCTAGCGCACAAAGGAGCAGAAAAACCGTATACCCGTGTGTATATATATATATATATATATATATATATATATATATATATATATATATATATATATATATCGTATGAAAAGGAGCTCGCCGAAGTGCAGCGCGTTTGAAGTGCTCGCGCAGAGCAAACCAGATTATCGTATCAGGCGGTAAATCATCAACCGGATGATTTGCGCCGACAATCGCGCGGCATAACCACGCGCTATACACAGAGCGCGCGCGCCGGTTTTTGCAATCAAAGCAAACTCGCGCGCAAGTTCTGGCTTTCAGCCAGGATTATAAGAGCAGCCTCTCGCGCGCTCCAAAGTTTAATTTCTCAAATCCTCGCGCAGTTACTCCCGCTAAGCGCGCTAGCTGCTATATCCCCGGAGACTTCTTTCCCGTTCTCTTTCGCTCTCGGGCTCTCTTTCTCTCTCTCTCTCTCTCTCCCCCTAGCATTTTCCTCATCCTTCTGCTCCCTCTCCTTATCCGGCGCAGTCTGGCCTTGAGGGCTGAAATTTCTTCCTCATCGCTAACTGAAACGGGAGATTACTCGGGCAAATATTTGAGGCGTGAGTATTCATTGATCGTTGCCGATATCCGCTGCTCTCCCTCTCCGTCCTCGTCGTCGTCTCCTTCTTGCCTCGTTCGAACGACGGCGAGGAACAAGGCGAAGAAGACCGAGTGAGAGAGAGAGAGAGAGAGAGAGAGAGAGAGAGAGAGAGAGAGAGCTGCTGCGCTCCGGTGATTTACTTGTCGAGCGGAATTAGCGAGTCGGAGTAAATATATTTATTCCCGAGCTGCGCGACGAGTCTGTTTGTCTTGCCAGCGAAGAATGTGGAACAAATCGATCGAGCGCAGCTTAGCGAGGGAGGAGCAGTCCTTGATTTGTTTGAACTTTCGCGCGCCGCTGCAGACTGCCTCGGTCAGCACAATCAGCTAATCTTCTTTTCTCTCTGCTCGACGTCCGTTCCCAGTCTTAATTAATTCGTTCCCTTACTTTCTAATACGATTCCACCTCTTACAACGATTCGCCTCGCTATACGCCTGTGTCTTTTCGCAAAGAGAATCTCGCGTCGACGCCATGTCCTACAATCGATAAAGTGGCGCACGAGCTAGTGCTATAGACTACGAGCGGAGCCCCTGGAAATCCCTTTGACCGTTGACGCGCGGCTGCTGTCTTTTACCCCTGTTTTTAAATCCGAAATCTACCCTCGCTCGCGACAAAAGCAGCAGCAGCGCCGAGGAGAAAGTAGAACTCGCGCTCGTGCGCGCGACAAAACCTCAATCCCTTTAATGGAGACAAATCCCTCTTGCGCCGTGAGTCTGAGTCTCTCTCTCTCTCTCTCTCTCTCTCTCTCTCTCTCTCTCTCTCTCTCTCTCTCTCTCTCTCTCTCTCTCTCTCTCTCTCTCTCTCTTCGCCGGGGCAACGACGTCGACAACGACGAGGAACAATTTGTAAGAGTATATCCCACCTAGCCTGACATTAACGCCCCGCACTTGTAAGCCAACACTGGCCAATCATCTTGCCTCAGCCTCTCTTGCTCCCGCGTTCTCGACTTTAGCTCTTTTTCGCCCTCGTTGTACTACTACGGATCGCTCGCTTCCGCTTTTACCCTGCAGCTCCTTCGATTCCTCAAACGCTCCTTTAATTTTGAGCCTTTTTCTTCCCCCTTTACGCTCGACGGCTTTTATGGACCTCTCGCGGGGATGTGCTCGCGGAATTTCATTCGATCGATCGCCGGATGTTAATCGATAATTGGAAAAATCATTATTCCAGCAACAACCTCGATATCTCCAGTAGGCGCCGTAAACTTTCATACGCGATCCTCCAAAGAGCCGCGCATGCTGCAGGCTCGCTCTGCCGGGCAAAATTATAAAATTAATGAGAGACATTCGTTTAGTCGGTTAATACCCCCCGCATTAAAGCAAGAGCGCGCGTCTCCTCGCGGCGAGCAGGAGACAAAGTTTTTTTTTCAGCCCCGTTCCGGTGTCTCTCCCCAGGTCTTTTATCTTGCTTAGGCCGAAGCGCGCTCTGGAGTTCACTGTTTTGTATGCCGGCGCGACAAGAGGCTCCTCCGCGCCGCCTCGCGTGTAAATGCTCCTCGTAGATCATTTTCACGGTTTACTTGTGAGATAACTCAATTTCCTTAAGGTCGGGGAGGGAAATGAGTTGGCACCTCGCGAGCGCTAAGCCAAAGTGCACTAGACTAGGCAATTTCAGCCCGCGCGAATAAAGAGCCGCGAAACTTTAAATTTCGCGGCTGAAGCATTAACATTTATATACGGACTTTATTAGAATTTATGTACTGGCGCTCGCTAGCTCTCTCCCTCTGCATTATGCGCCTTTTCCATTGTTGCTAGTCCGCTACCGCTGCCGCTGCTGTTGTTGTTTACCACGTGTACACTAGCAGAGCAGCACAGGAAGCTTGATGAGATTAAGCTCCAGGAGTGAGAGAGGGGGGATAGATGGAAGAAAGCTCGCGCGCAGAGAGAGAGAGAGAGAGAGAGAGAGAGAGAGAGAGAGAGAGAGAAGTGAATGTATATGCTGCAGCCGCACACGGCAATATCAGAGCAATCCGCAAAGATTGCACTTTATGCGAGTCGTAAAGGCTGCTGCGCCGCGTGAATCTCGATATGCGCGCGGGAGCGTTTCGGAAAACAAACCTCGGGAATATCGCATCTCTCTCTCTCTCTCGTTCGTGTGGCAAAACATCCGGGCCACCGCACCCTGCTGCTGCTGCTGCTCAAGTGCGCTGGAACGGCTCCGCCGAGCGGAGAGCGACTGTTGAGATTGAGTGTATGGATTTTCGCTCGGCAAGTTCCGAGTGCTGTTTTTGTTTATTCAGTTCATTATTTTTATAGAGCGGCCGGCAACTACGAAGCACTTTGGATACACGGACTCGCTATAATTGAATAAACATGCTCTCGCAAGTACGTTATGACGATACGACCCGCTTCGAAAGTGTAGATTAATCCTCTCGTCGTCGTCGTCATCGTTTCGAAGATTCGCCGCGACTATCGCTAGTTATGCAAGTTGCGCTACGAGATTCTAAATGGTAAACGACGATCTTCCGCGTGTGTTTTTCGCCTCAATCATATTCAGCGACATTTTCCAGGAAAAACACAAATTCCCGTACAAGAGCCAATCTCGAATCTCATTTTCCAGCCGACACAGGCTCCCACAGCCCATTGGATTTCCAAGAGAGCGCAGGGAAGATCGCGTCTGGCTCGATCGACGTGTCCGTATCGTACGTTCGGCTTTTTTTATCAAAGCTTCGCTCCCCAGCCGCCAGCTCTCCTCTATACTCCGATCGGAGTTTGCGCGCGCGCGTGGTCTACGAGCCGTAAAATTACTTGACATTAATGCGCGAGCGACGTGCACAGCGCGCATGCGCTCAGTGTCTTCCATTCCCACAGGGGACGAGGAGCACGCGCGGGCAAAAAAAGAGCTGCAGCGCGCAGCCTTCCCGAGCGAGAGGAGCGATAGGCTTAAACAAAGAATCTTTATGCCGTTATTCGCGAACGCCAGCGCAACAGCTGGCTTATACACGGAGTGGCGTCGTCGCCAGGCTTCCTTCCCTTCCATCGTCGGAGTTTTTATCCGAGACGCTTGTTCGCTGCGTGAGGGATGCGCTTCGTTCAATCGAGCGCTATCTGTTTTTTTAGCCGCCACTCTGTATACGGACGATCGTACGTACACGCTGTTCTTTATCGAGAGCTGAAAGTTCGTATATGGTAATGCTCCGAGGGTAATTAAGAGGGATTAAGCTCGGCGCGATTGTTCTTGTTTGGCTGAGCGTGTCTATATCGATTTCCGCTCGAGCGAACCGCTATTTAAAAATAGAACGATAACGTATCCGTACACAAACACACGTGCAGATAAAAATACCGGGGAACGTTTAAAAACGCGCGGCTGCAGTTATAATTTTAAACGAGAGAGTGTAGCAACTCTATCGAGTCGAGTGAGCGGTGTCTGACTATTCTCGACTTGCTCTACTTAAAAACTAACGACAGCTCGCGTCGATGCTTTATCGCAACTCGAGCGTATACTCTGTAACGAACGGCGCGCGCGTTTTCAACCAAAATACGAGCTTTCAAAAAGCACAACACTCGCAAGCACTCTATATACATATAGACATAGGCAATGAGAAACGCTACACACCCCCTCGTCAGCGAATCGTCACAGCTCTCGCATCCCGTCGGCATCGATCCCGCTCTCTCGCATTAATTAAAAAAATCTCCATCGATCAATCTCGATTGTAGCCCCGCGCGCGCGCGTATACACTCTCCGCGTATAGCGACGCATCGATTATCCATCGCTCGATAATAGCGTCGATGAATTTCCCATCTGCAAGAGAGAGGGGCTTCGTACAGAGGAACCGTCCAGCCAGCGGTAATTGCGTGTGTAGCTATTTATCAGTGCGAGCCTGGAACTATAACGCGTTTCCGCTGTGTGTTTCTAGGCATCCGCGTCTCGCTCCGTGCAAATGAGCCACCAGCGCTGTGCACGTGTGCTTTGCCCGTGCGTCCGCTTTTGGCTTATCGTCCGGCGTGTGTACTGCTCTCTCGCCTCCGTTCCTCGCGTCTGGCTTTGTTATATCGGAAGTGCCGCTTGCGCGCACGCCTTCGTGCTTTAAAGCCGAAGCTTCGCTTATGCGGATATATCGACTGTCGTATGGACGGTGATTTTTAACGGTTACAAAAGTTCTTCCGAGCATTAGCTGTTTTTCGGCGGATCTACGCGTCGAAAGCGAGTTGTTTGATAGAGAGTAACGTTGGAGAGATACACAGAGGGTAGAAGAAAAGAGAGAGAGAGAGAGAGAGAGAGAGAGAGCCAGCCAGCGAGACGTGATCGAAAAACGAATAACACGCGACGACGCGCCGCGCCGTAGCAAATGTGACAAATCGCGCCGAGTACGCTACATAATACGAAGAGTTGGCCCCCCGACTCGGGAGCTGTTTATCCTCGAGGATTCGAAGAATAATAGCTTATCTCTAGCACACTCTTTCTCTCACCCCATATAATGATACGGATCCTCAGCTCTCCCGGCAGCAGGAGCGTTATTTCTTGTATAACTTTCGTCCTCCCGGCTTATACAGCTATATCTCGCTTCCTCTACGTCTGTCTCTGCCTCTCTGTGTGTGTGCAGCAGCATGCCGGGTGTCGGGGGAAAACTGCGCGTAATGAAACGGGTCAGAAGGTCGGCGATACGAAAAATAAAGCGAAATCGAGCTCGGGTGGTTTTTGCTCGAGGATTCTTCTTCTTCTTCTTCTTCTTATAAAAAATTTATAACGAACTCGCTCGGCTTTCTCTCTCTCTCTCTCTCTCTCTCTCTCTCGCTATATCTCTCGGTGCTTCGATTTTTCAATCTCTCTTTTTCCCCGCCTCCCCGTTATGCACGCAGATCGATCTCATTGTAAACAAACAAGCGAATCTCGACTCGGGCGCTTCCCCATTTATATTCCTCTCCGGAATCGTTAAAACTTTTAACGACGCAGATTGTTTTCATTAAATTTAATTGACGGTTTATAAAGCCGCTCTCTGTTCCGCGTTTATGCTAAACAGATCATCGCGAATTTGTCCGCCGGCCCGCCTCGCTCGAGCGTCGGATTATATACCTCTTCTCGTTATTAACTTTTCCGCGAAATCGAATAAAAACAGCGCGCCGGCTTCCTATGAATTGAAGGAGTATCATAAAAAAAACGGTAAAACTCGCGCTCGAAAATTCCGATTGATTTATTAATAACGCTGAAGAGCTCCCGTGTATATCGCGTCGATAAACGATGCAAATTGTCCAGAATACGTGCTCTCGTGGAATCGTAATTGAACTTGACGTTTGGGGCGGGCGAAAAAATTGCCGCATATTAATTGTCTCGAAAATTGCCGGCCGTCATGTCGCTCGCATGCTCGCGCGCACTCTGCAGTGCAATGACGTGCGGGGATCAACGCTTTTTGTTGCGGCGCGCGCGCTCTCGTATACGTGTTTGCGTATAGATAACCCATAGAGAGCGAGAGAGAGAGAGAGAGAGGAGGGTTGGGAAGCTCGCGAGATTAAATGAAGCGATGATGAAGCGCGTTATCGGGGAAATGGCTAGTCTTTCGAGATTATCATCCGTCGGCCGTTATCAGGTTCCGAATGAAAACCCTCGACGCACGTCGCTTGCCTGATGAAACGTCGATGAGGAGAGACTTTTACTTGCTTGATTCGTTACTCACGGCTTTTTCACGGAATCGATTTTTTTCAGAGAAGTAATTATTTCTCGTTCTCTGTGTACGCGCTGCAATAAAGTTTTTGAAATCGAAGGCGAGGAAAAAAATTATTTCCGCCAGTATTGTGCTCCGCAGCCAATACCCGAGCTCGAGCGAGATCGATTTTTCATACACGACGTCGGCAATCGTACAATGCAAATTGAATTATTTTTTTATGCGTTGCGAGCATTGAAAAAGAGTAGACTTCAGTGGAGAATGCTGAATTTTAATTAACTTCGATAAACATTGATAATATCCCCTGCTCTTATTGTCCAACCTCGTATACGTGCGGCGTTTAATTAAAAATTTTCAATCGAACCTGCCGCCAATTAATCAGCGTCTCGGGAAAAAAAAACATCGATAATTTACGAGCCTCAACAAATCACCACTCGGTCGCCTCTTCAGCGGCAACAAACGCTGCAGTAGCGCAGATTCCACGGCGATGATTATTTATGCGCACAACACAGCCTCGGCCGGTCGAATTAGGGCCGCTCGTCTGGGGCAATTAAGGCCCCGTCGTTAACGCGAGCCTCTGCCAAATTACCCTCGCTCCATCTTTGTCCCCGTGGCTGCGCATCGCGGTCTCGTATCTTCTCCTTTTATATGAAGTCTGAAATATCTGCGCTGGCCGGCGGCAACTGCGTTGAGTGGCCAGAAGAGCGATGAGCTTGTATAGGCTCGATTTTTTTGGGGATTCCACTCGTCAATTTTCTGAAAGCAAAAGCGTGTGTCTTCCGTAATAAAAAAATGATTAATCGCAGCCTATAACCAGGAAAACAACAAAACGCACTCTACGCCCTCTGCTAGCTAATTAATCCAGCAATCACAATATATCTGCCGTCGGTTTCCAAAAATAAAATCCCTTATCTTCGACAATAAAACCGGTATCTCTTCGCTTGAAATACACTCCTCGCTCGCACGCATACGGCGCATATTCGCCGCGGCAGTCTCTGACGTATATATACGTGTAGAGCAGAGAAAGCAAGATCGATTTTGATGGCGCGCCGTATACTCCCGACATGCGACTCTCACGAAACGCCATAACTTGCGGCTGCGTCTATATAATACGTACCACTCGCGCGCGAGGCACTTGAAACGCTGCGCGAGTCATTCTTATCCCCCCGAGGAATTACGCGCTCGCGCACGCACAAGAGAGAGTCTATGTGTGTGTATATAGCTTTAATGGAATTAAAGTGCGGTAAACGGTACGTAAAATCCGAGGGACTGACTGCCGCGGCGACGGTGCATTGGAGCGGGTCGAGGGTCCGTAATCCGGCAGCCGTTTTACAGCCGAAATATGCCCCTGAAGTCTGGCTCACGTGGATTTGATTTGATATCGTCGTAGCCCAGCTATACTGCGCTCGCCCTTTTCCCGCTCCTCTCGCTTCTTTCAATCTGTCTGCCGAGTCGAATTTTAACGGCGCACTTGCACGAGAGATTCTCGTAAAGTCGTGACGCTTGACGTTTTAATTATTCTTTTATTACATGCGCTCGTGAATTATGCTCGCATTACGGAATAAACAATTTTCATATAACATATACTCGCGTCGTGCAGAAGCTCGGGAAAAAAGAAAGCGCGCGAGAATCGAGCGAGTGAAGGAAATCAAGATTTAATCAGCCGCTGAGAGCTGCGCGCGCCCTTGCCTTCGAGAGTTTAAAATTTTTCATAACTGCGAAGCTGCAGCGCATTTATTCATGCTCCGGCGTCGAACGAAAGCTATGCGTATACATCCTCTACTCGGAGCGTCACACAGACGACACGAGCGACGCATACGTATGAGGCCTCGAGGGCAGCAGCGGCAGTGGACGGAAGCTAAAAGGCGAAAAAGAATTCGTTACGAGCGACGAAACGTGACGTAACGTCCTGTCCGGTGAGCGCGCGGGATATTTGATTGAGATCCTTTGTCCCCGTGATTCGAGCCTCGGCTCCGCCCGTAAATCTTTGACGTTCGCCGATATTTTTCCGCTCGCAAGCTGACCTCGATATCGACTCGCTCGCGGCGCGGCTACGGCCTCGATAGGTTTAGCCCATCGAGTTTAGCCGGACAAAGCGAGTTGCGGGTGCTATACAGTGTGCCCGCGATCGATTTCGCGGCTGACGGGATGAGGTAAGGTCGGGCGATTTTTTTTATTTCGTTCGAGGGCTCGACGGACGAAATGAGAGTAACGATGACAAAGCAGTAATAACCGTTAGTTTTTCCCTTTATCGCGCGAAACTTTGGAAAATATCGCTTCTAATTATTACTCTTTTCCCCTGGACTACCAAAAAACTTATCGCAATTAATTGAACAATAAATAACGATACGCGATCGCCAGCTAACAGATTTCTTTCACTGTTCGTGCGATTGAGATCTCGCTCATAACGCGCCGCATATTTCCTGCGGCCCTCCTCGCATAACGCAGTGTATCACACGACACTCGAGGAGAAAACCAGCAAACGAGAAAACTCGCAGGCGACGCACTCGGTATACACAGCGAGGGTGTCCTGCGCGGAAAATGGCCCCATAAATCCCGGCGGCCCCCACATAATTTGAAAAAGAGATCTCGTGTCCCCCGAAAAGATCGATGCCCATGCTCTCTCTCTCTATCTCTCTCTCTCTCTCTCTCTCTCTCTCTCTCTCTCTCTCTCTCTCTCTCTCTCTCTCTCTCCCTTCGGCGTCCAGCTTTATGCGTACTAATAACCTTCGTTAGTGCGCATCCGCGCACAAAGAAGTCGAGCTTCATACACATCAGCCCACTGCAGGAGACGCATGAATGTCGATTAATCCCCGGCGCGCAGCGAGACATGAAAAAATATTATTTCACTAGATTTATTCGCCGCCGAGATTCGAGTAGGCACTCGTGCCAGCTGAACTTTCTTCTCTCACTCGCAAACCGCACGCGGTGCGGCGGCCACTCGAAGCCGTTCTTATACAGTGCACTCGGCCTTACCTACCGCTACTGCCACACCACTACTACTCCCTCGGTGATCCCTCTGCTTAACACTGACGGGATACTAACAGCCCTTCCCCAACTCCGACGACGACGACGACCGAGAAAAGGCTGAAGTTAACAGCCCTTGCGGCCGCCGTCGACTCGTCAAGTGGCTACTCGCGGTTTATTTACGAGCAAAGAAAGGCCAATCTTCGCTCTCTCCCGCTGACATGAAAGTATAAAGGAGAGAAAGAGACTGCGGAGAGAAGCTCATGCTCATGGAGCTCATGTACGGCGACATCGATGAAAATTGCAGGGAGTCGAGTCTTTAGATTTCTTTTTTCTAAGGTGTCTCCGCTGCGACAGGGAAGTCTGCTGCATGCGTTAATTGCGAAACAGTGCGCGCCTCGAGAGAGACTCCGCGTCGATACAAACATTTTCCGTGACGTTGAATAAGCATCAGCGACAAAGAGCAACATGTATTCAAACCCCAACCCACCTTACACTCGAGAAAGAAAGCCCCGTAGACTTCGCCTCTACGTAAAGCAGCTCGCCGGACAAATAGCGGTAAGCGGTGTGCGCGCGAGCTATACAAGCTTCTAAAATCCGCGACAGGCAAATAGACGCTGTCTCCTCGGCAAAGCTCCTCCCGACGCGACGTATAAGAAACCACGGTTGCGTCTCTCTTTCGTCCCGGCAATACTCGCGATAGCTCGAGCGCGTCGAGACACCCCCGCAGCGGTAGCACAGACAGGAGGGAGAGCAGAGACCGACTGGCAGGAGCGTGAAATGAGCTGCCAGTGCTATACACGCGTACGCCTGCGACGTACGATCCCGTATACTTGTTAAACTCGCGACGCGCGCGCGCAGCTAACTAAATCCGCCGTTTGCTGCGTGTATACGGCGCTCGATTTAAAGTCGACAGTATACGAAATTAAGCCCGCCGCAAGAGCTCTCCCTTATATAATTGCTCAAACCGCACCTCGCTATTGGATAATCCCTACTGCGAGAGAAAGCCTTTTCCGTTCCTTATGTATCCAACTCTAATTAAGCTGTTTCTGCCCGCGCCGAGGCGATTCTTTTTTTCGTTATCGCGCGCCAGCTCCTCGAAACCGAGGTTTAATTATTCCGGGAGACGGATGCTAACGCCGCCGCAGTCTCTTATTCTTCGAAAAGGCTGGGGCTCTTTATACCGACGAATCAAGCAGAGCGAAAAATGACGCAACAAGCCCTGTATTACGTATTCCGTATGGCTGCAGCGGAGATATCGGAGGGCAATTTTCGACGAAGCCCCTTCTTACATCGATAGCGGTATTATTTGAACCGCGAGGTACGTGCGCGCGTTGCATCGTCGTAACTCGACAGAGAACGCGACGCGAATCTAAGGCGGGCACTTTTGCGTTACACTGCAGCGAGGAAAATGCATTCTATACCGGAAAAGCGCGGTATAGCGGTGCTGCAGGTACGATGTAATCGTTTCGCAATCATCTCGAAAGCTTTCGTTTGTTCGAAACCTCTGCGCGCGGGTGCGCGCTAAAACAATAGTCGGTTTCTCGCTAGTGTAAATTGTCGGATCTCTCAAATGCACGCGATAATGCTTTACTTAGCGCTCGTCATTGTTTCCACAAAAGATTTGCCCTCTCTCCCCCGCGCTGGCGAGCTTTTTCTCCTCGTCAAAACCTCATCGCGACCGCGCAGCGAGTAATAGCTCCCTCTTTCACTCTTTCGTGGCGATGAGTATTCTCTCTCTCTCTCTCTCTCTCTCTCTCTCTCTCTCTCTCTCGTTTCCGCGGCGAGATTTTAATTAAAACGTACAAATTTCATCCGCGTCTTGTACCGCGACGAGTAAGAGAGAGAGAGAAGAGAGATTTCCCGGCGACTATCCGTCGTCCTGTAAAAAGTGTTTCCCCTCTCGAGTTGCGCCGAGAGAAAGGGAAAAAAGAACACGGCAGCTTCCGTTAGCGAGAGCTATTCTCGCGGCCTCGTCGCTTCAGCCCTTCCCCGAAGGCGGCCTGCGTGGACTGTCCATTAATTTGTACGGCCGGGCATCATCCCCTGGCATTAAAATATACACGATCGCAGCTGGCCTAGGTAAACCCGAGCTCGCTCTTGCGCGTGCGAGCTTCCACTTATTAAATTTACCCGTCTCGGAATTCCGGCGAAGCTCCGGTTTGTAGTCCAGGGATTTCGCGCATGTATAGGTATATAGCGGGAGGTATATAATGTACAACTTCGGAGGCTACCCACCTACCTACCTCCCGTCCGAATTCTCCCAGCCCTCCTAAATAGTCGCTATACTAACTGGCTTATACTCGCTCGCTCGCTCGCGCTAAGAGGGGCCGATTGCGATTTGTTAGGCTGATTTGTACACGCGAACACTTATTGCATTATCATTTCGAGTGCATTTTGTGTCTAACGTCGATGTTTTATTTTTTGTTTCAGGTGAGTTGCAGAAGCTTTCTCGTTAACGAGTAAGTTGCGTAAGCGCCGCAATGTGTGTGGTTATATAGGAGTACGACGGCGGCGCAAACATGAGAGAAAAGTTATTACGGTAAATACGCTTTCAGTGGACGATTCTTCAATTCCGCGCTCGAGCTGTTTCGTTTCTGTCTCTCGAACGGCAACTTCTCCCGCTAAGCCCCTGAAAGTCACTTTTCCGCGAAAACGCACCTCTAAAATTATCAAGGGCCACTTGCGCCAGCGGTACCATGACGTTGTACCTTCTGTCCAGAATTGCACGGCTAAATCCGGGACATCTCCTGTACGAATTTAGCCTCGAAATCGTCGAGAAAAGCTCGACGTTAATCAGTACACATCCGGCGCGTCAATTATTATCAAGCCCGATCGATCGAGTAAAAAGGGCTCCTCGCGCGCGAGCGAGATCAAATCGAAGAAAGCGCAATTAGTATGGATTATTCCCGACGATTGGCGTTGGTCGTCCCTCTCTCTCCTCTTCTCCGGTCTTTGTTAGCTGTCCGGATCGAAAAAAGGTCTAAATTCAGTCGGAGAGGTATCTAAAAGTGCCGGAGGAGGAGGAAGAAGAGTCGTCGCGCGGGTCATTATGGATCGCGAGCAATCAAGTTTAATCCTTCCATTATTTTTTTACTCTTCCTCGGCTCCTTCTTCCTCTTCCTCTCGCTCTTCGCCTCTCATTCCCGGTGTTCCGATATCGGACATTAACGACGGCGGAAATAACTAAGAGACAGTCGAGAGCGCCCGAAGAATGAAGAAGAGGAGGACGAGGCGCGCGCGCGCACGCAAAGACGCCGACGCCGCGACGTCCTGGCGAAGTAGAGAAATGGAGAGACAATACAGTCAGCAGCAGTGGCGCGGCAGCAGACGCAGCAAATTGCCCGTTAATAATCCGTCCGGGTCGCTGAATCCCGGCTAGCTCTCTCTCTCTCTCTCTCTCTCTCTCTCTCTCTCTCTCTCTCTCTCTCTCTCTCTCTCTCTCTCTGGCAAAACTCTCTCTACTGCCGCTGCTGCTGCTGGATGAAATATTCTTCCCTGATCCGATGTAATTGTGACGACGACGACGCTGTGTCGGGAAAATTCTAGCTCTCGTTTTCTCCTCCAGCTCTCTTTCTCTCTGGTCTCCTGCAGCACCGCCGCCGCCACCGACGCCACTCGAGAAGGAAAATATTGCCTTTTATAAGCCTCCCACGGCTCATTCGCTTTCTTGGCAAAAGCCAGAGTGTATATATATAGCCGCAGCGAGCGGAGCTCTACTCGACTGTACGTGATTCGTTCTTTATCGATAAACATTAGTGCAAGCGCGTGGATCGTTTTCTCTTTTTAGAGAGCCGCCGGCTGCACGTAATAAAGGACGATCGTTTTTACGCTCTGGAAATCATTGATTTTTCGACGATGAAATTTGGAAACGCTCTATTTTATCGTCCTTCGAAAATTTCTCCTCATCCACCGGTGTGCGCATTTTGCGTATTGAAATAGCACGTGAACCTATTCCGCGCTGGCGGACGTGGCCCAGCAACAGCAGGACTCGAAAAATAAAAACTTTAGCGACGGCAAAAAACTAATAAGCCGGTGGTGATAAGGACTCGGTGGCGAACCAGTTATCGTGCGACGATGCAGCAGCAGCAGCACAGAAGGACGAAGAAATATCCCGAGGACACGAAACGCGCGCGCGCGCCAGAGAGTGTCCGGACGTTTAATCAAGTTTACCGTATCCGAGTACCTGTCTTTCCCTCCGCCCCGCCAAGCTATACGTTTCGTGCTAATCTCACCTTTTTCCCAGCTCTTACTCCCTCTCGCGTTTGCGTTGCAACGAGGATACTCTCCAACCCTTTCGCCTACGTAACAAGATCTATAATGCATAATATGTGGAACGAGCCGTTCTCTCTCGCTGCAAAACTGGAATAATGCAAATGGGGGGAAGATGAAATGACTTTAGTGCGCAGTGTGCGTATTACACGGAGGCGCTACTGCTGCTGCGAGCGTGCGTAACTTCTTTCGCGCGCGAGAGTAGTGAATTTAATACATATCGTATAGTCACCCGAGGCGATGCGCGAGAAAGCGTTGCAGGATGCAAGGGGGGGGGGGGGGAGGAAGGCTCAGCTCCGTGAGCGAGAAACTTAGGAATATTGAATCGACGATATAACTTAGTATTATTACGTCCTGGCTTTTTGATCTTCGGATATTGTGCGCTGAGCGCGGGCGATAGCCTAGTTATGCGCGCTGTGCCGGGGGTTTTGGTTTATTAAAATTGTTGTCGAAAATAATATTTATCTTGGACTCCTGTTGCTCCGCTTCGCAACTTCCCGTGCAACTTCGAAGTAGCTTCGACTTCGCCTTGTCAAATTCAGCGCCCTTTAAAATGCCAAGAAAACGTTCCGAACGTCGTTGTTAAAAAATTTCTCGAGAAAAATTATGACGACTCGCCTTGCAAGTTTGTACTCGTCGTCCTCGCAAATGAATCCAGAAGCTCTAGAAAAAGTCAACAAGCGAAGCACCGCCCATTACGCCAACTCCTAACGAATGGATAAGGTCACCTTCTCCGTTTTTTTTGTCTCTCCAGCCTAGTACAGTAGCCAAGCGCGAGCCGAGTCACGTTTCTAGGCGCGACACCCAGAGAGCACCGTGTCGGGGGCAAAACTCTCCCCGTGTATTTACTCGCGCAATTTGCCCCCGTCCTTTTCTATTAACGGCTCCCAGCCAAAGCGGCACTCCTCCACACTCGCTAAATTTTCTCCTTGGCAGCGTCGCGGCCAATGGCCGGTTCCCTCTCCCTCTCTCGGGTCTCGTTACTTTGTAATCCTCCTCAGTACCATTTGACTCGGCTCTATTCTCGCATGCACACGATGTGCGACAGGGCCGGTGCGTTTTACGAAACTGTCTGCGGAGCGGCGCGGATTATATTTTCCGGAGTACGATATAGCGCTCGTTAAATTTCATCACCGGCCGACGAGATGCTTTTCTAAAAAGCTTATATATATATTATTATACATTGGTCGGCGCGCCGTAGTCGAACGGCCCGCGCTTTTATACAATTTCCCGGGGAGGATTCGCCCGCCGCGCACTGTGCGGTGATAAGGGAGTCGTCGAAGCGTTTTATATTTTTATCCGTTAAAGCGCACTGCAGCCGATGGCCCTTATTCGTGCATATATTGTGTTCCGAGAAAGAGAGCTTTACACGAGTATCTTTTTATCTTCGCGAAAGACGATCCCTCCCGAATGAGAGAAGAAAAAATAATTTCGAAACGAGCTTTGCGGAAGCTTGACGTCAAAGTTGAATCTATATAACACGGACGCACAGGTCTGATTAAGCTCTAAAAACGACTAAAAGGCCTTAATGGCCATTCGCGTGTATATAACGAGTAGCGCCGCGGCCAGCACCGCAACCCGACTCGCTGCGTGATCGAACTCCATTATTCGCGGAAGCCTATCAAAAGAGTACTAAGTAACGAGCGCCAATTATCATCTATACGTGAGCGCGCGGCGGCCGCACCATCACCGCGCGTGCAATCGAATAACCGCGTTCGAATTTCGCATCCGGCGGTGGCGCTTCGACGTTTCGAATTAAAAGCGAACAGCGCACACACGAGACTTTTGCGAACGTCATCTGCGTGTGTCACGAGAGCGACTTATCAGCGGAACAGCTTACGTAGAGGTATATACATCTATATACATATATGGCTGTGTGTAGGGGAGACGAGAAGAAGCACCGCTGCGCGGATCTCGGCAAATGACTTTGCCCTAAGAACTCCCCGCGGAGCTGCTGCTTTCGCGTATATATATAGCCAGGCGCTCGCTGATGAAGTAGAGTCATGCCGTTATGGTCAGACGCCCTCTCGGGGACGCGACTTATAAATTTATCGGGTAGAAATGGCACTGCTGTGCTACTGCTGCTACTGCTGCTTCATTGCGCTTCTGGTTTCTCGTGATTTTGAACTATTTATGGCACTAGTTGTTACGGAACAAATTGGACACGGAGCTGCCTCTTGTAGCGCCGTTGTTTTGTTTCGTTGCGTGCTGATTGCCGGGGCTCGCGCTTTTTTATTCACCGAGTGTTCGCTATACGCTGTTGTTTGCTGCTTGTATAATACGTGATTTTTCATCGCGATTTATTATATATATCGAAGCAGATTCGATACACTGTACAATTTTCACTCGGTTATTAAATTTGAACTAGGGAGAGCGTGTTTACCAATTTCGAAAACCGATGTTCTTTCATGCGCGTATATATTCAACGCTGAATAATTTACTAACTCGAACGATTGCTCGTGAAATATTCCCGCAGTTCTGATTAAAATGCAACTAATTAACAAACGATACGTTGACGCGATAGGGGATGATAAAGTTCGTTCGAAAGTTAATCATCTCATCGCGCGGTAGCTGCGCACACTTGGCTGCCGCAACTCGATGTAAAAACCAAATCCGCGATGCTCTCGGCGCTTAATTATTCAATTAGCCGGCGCATTCGTCACTCCAACATTAATGCCCTGCGGCTATTAAAAAAAAAGCCGCCGCTAAAAAGTTTCCGCGAGCTAGCACACAAGTTGCCTTGCGGCCGCTGTTGCGCGGGAGAATATTCATCGCGGACAATTATGTGCTCTATTATTTGTCGAAAGAAGAAGCTGGCGAGTTGAGAGGGGGGAGAAAAAAAGGAGCGAACGGAAGTATACGCTCGCGCACTCGAGGGAAATATTTCTCCAAAAGCAAGCCAGTAGCTAGGAGATAAATATTTATTCGGGCAATGCAAAGCGGCAACTTCAATTTTCCCCTTGTTTAAACTGTGTTTGAAATATTCCTCGACGTTCATTTCGAAAAGTGTGTATCTGGCCGCCCCTTTGGCTTCTGCTTCCTCCTCCTCCTCCCTTTGCTCTCGTAACTAGTCGTCGTCGTCGTCGTCTCCTTAGGCATTCATACGCAGTTAGGATTCATAACCTTTTTTGTCGACTGTCGCTCTCTGGTATACACAGCCTGCGCGAAGAAGACCACTATGCGGCTGCTCTGGAGTCAAAGAAAAAGCTGAAAGTAACGGCTGAAATGTAAGCGGTCGTCGTCGCGACGACGAGTCGTTGTAAAGCTTCCTCTCCTTCTCGGCACAGAAAAAAGAAGAGAGAGAGAGAGAGAGAGAGAGAGAGAGAGAGAGAGAGGGAATTCATCGCGCCCTGGACTTTTCGCAAATTCTCTTTCTTATCTTTCGTCCGGCGTATGTATAGCTCACCTGAAACGCTGGAATGGAAAATGGAATTTAATGCGACTCGGTGAAATAAAAAACTAATTCAATCAATTAGTCGGGCCGGACTTTTATACGGCTCGTTGTAAGAATCGGATTAATTAAAAAAATGCATCTGAAATTCCCGCTGAAAAAGCGCGCTGCTATCTCTCGATCATTCGATTCCTGAACGCTTTATATCGACATAATCGAGTAACCGCCAATTTGGAATAATTGATACGAAAGTTTCGCGTGTCATCGATATAGACAGAGCTCGGCCGCAAAATTTTATCCTCGGAAATAATGTTTCCCGTTATTATTCGGCGTTTTCACGCATTCCGCGAATTAAAGATCGAAAATGGAAGTCACTTTTATCGGAATAAAGCTCGCTTTTTTTCTATCTCTCTGTCTCTCGACTCACCGCACACGGCATCGACGACGAGCGAAGTAGGTCACTTAATTCTGTCGAAAACGACTTTTTCACGTCGCGCTCGGGCGTCAAAATCTACTTAAAAATCCATTATAGGAGGAGTTTAAGGCTTACTTGCTATGAAAATTGACAGAAACTTAATTTCCGATCCAGTTATATATAACCGCGTTGGGAATTTCAATTTTAATTGGCTCCTGGCGAAACGAATGCTCTCTCCTGCATGCGCGAGTTTTAAAAGAGAATGAGAACCTCGCTCTCGCTCTCCCTCTCTGTCTGTGACATTGTGAAATTCATTTTATTCCGCAAATGTGACAACTTAATGCAGGTGCACCGAGCGCACACACACACACGTAATCCCGCGGAGAAAATGTAACGTCGATCACAATCGAGTCGCGCGCGTACTTCAACGTCTTCATTAAAAAAATATCAAGCCGCGCGACAAGGACCCAAAAATAATCCGACGCGCCCTATCGCTAACTGCCATCGAAATCCGTATCCGCGGCGCAGCAGAGGCTGGCAGGATTATCGAAAAATATTCGCCTCGTGCGCGGATGAGGTATAAATTAGTCGGGCATCTTTCCCCTCGCACACGGCTCTCGCACGGAGAGATGAGTGGAAAAAAAAACAAACAAACAGAACGAGAAAAAAAGGAGGAGTATGTATGGATATACGTTATTTCTTTTGCTGCGCTCTCGTGGCGGATACACCCTTATTCGATTAATGGTTTTTCCCGGCGGCGGCGGCGCTCTCTCGATCTATCGAATTTCTATCGGATTTCTTTTCAGCCGCGCCTCGATCGCGGGCGACGACGAACGATACATAGCCCGGTAACTCTAATAATTGCTGCGCTTATCCGTCGCGTCTCGCCGTATAAACTACGCTCTCTGCAACGGAACGAAAAGCGTCGGATTCGTCCCTCTTATTTCTTTGGAGAAATGAGCTTCCGTAGCTGCAACTCCCTCTCGATATTATATTTATCGCTTTCTCTCTTCTTGGCGAGGTATGAAAGCGAATTTTAGAATTTCCGCAGAAACGTCACAATTAGTCGCGTCGGCTTGGAAAATATCGAGGCCAGTGGAGGAACGCCGTCGTCACCCAGTTATACGAACTGAAAGCAGCAGTACAGCCGCGGTAGTGGAACCTTTGCACAGAGAGAGAGAGAGAGAGAGAAAGAGAGAGAGAGAGAGAGAGAGAGAGAGAGAGAGAGAGAGAGAGAGAGAGAAGAGTTATATCCGGCCGCGCAATAAACCATCGCAAATGGCTCTCGGACGATGAAAAATCTGCTAGTTTCATTAGGCGATTGCTTTCCCCGCCGGGAGGGCTGCTGCGCTTTTACCGCTCTCTCCTCGTATACAGGTATACACGAATACATCGACCTAACCCCAGAAGAGAATAAAGAGAGCGGGTTACGGGAAAAGATAGAAATCTCGCGTGTATACCCGCCGCTTATGTATCGACGACGATGACGCGGCATGTGTGTCCCCGAGAAAGGATATCGTTTTCTTTCATACAGACGCGCATACACGACCGAGACGGGGATCTTCAAAGCGGTCTTTCCCCGCACTGAAGCCAGTGTACGACTTTAAATCCAATAAGCTAGGATCGCATTTGTGGAGAAAAACGCCGAGCTATTGACTACACACGCCATCTTCTTCGCCCGCGCGCTGTCTTAGACACGCTCGTTCACTCGCGCACGTGTATCTCGCTCCAGACATCTATATGCGCGTATATAGGTATATGTATACAGACACGCCGCCACCTGTTCCTGCAACTGACGGCAACGCAGAACGTACACGTCCGTTTATTATACGCGGGGCTGCCGCTGCTGCAGTAGCTCGTCCTCCTCCACCTGGACGATCTCGCGCCGCGCGTATATACGTTACTCGCAAGGCCCTGGAATTATGGCCCGAGAGATTAGCCGCGAGGACTACTGGCTCGCGGATTACTCGAGACGACGTTGCCTTGTGCGCGCGCGCGTTAATGGGGAAGCTGGCGAGGGAGAGGGAGAGAGAGGTGTAAGGTTATCGGACGCCGAGCCGTGGCAGTTTCCTCCTCCGCGCGTGTGCGGCTGGGAGGATTAGACCGAGCGTATGGGGCCGGAATTTACAGCGGGGATTGCTGCTGCGCCTATCGCCGCCCACGTTGACCAGGTGCACGAGCTTCGGAGTTTAGATGCCCCGGCGGCCCCTTGAGACCTGTCTCGCGCGAGCCTCGGGTAATTGTGTCGTAAATGCGCTCAAAAAGATTAGCTTGAAATGGTGATTGGCTGTTCTGCTCGAATGTTTTTGATCGCGGGATTAGCCAGTTTATTGAAAGCCCGTTTTCGACCCGTGTATCGCGGCTGTGCTATTCCTTCTATTCTCAGCGCAGCCAGGCTAATAAAGACGTCCCGAAAAGAGAAACATTCCACCCTCGCTAGGCGTTTTTACTCTCCCTACAGCGACTCGGTTGTGATTCACACCAATTCCGCAAAAACGCCCGACGCAAACAAACCCATCTCTCCCGGCAGCACAGCTGATAAATATTCCAGCTCACAAGCTCATCACCCGCAAGAAAGCTCTCTCTCTCTCTCACCATAATAAACCAATATAGATCGCCGACCCCTCGTCGCGGCGACGGTAACGCATAAAGACCCACGACCCGGGCATTTTAATAAGCTCTCTCGTTCGCACCTCGACGTCGTCTATACACCCACGCACACGCATTATACAGGCTCTCGCGCGCGCTCGACTGTGTTGTATATCGTGAATTGCAGCGTCGAGCTTAAGGGTGCGCGACAAGTTGAAGGAGAGAAGAGAGCTGTGTGTGTGTGTGTGTGTGTGTGTATGTGTGTGTGTGTGTGTGTATATATATATATATATATATATATATATATATATATATATATATATATATATATATATATATATATATATATATAGGATATATATCGAAAGGACGGACGTCGGACGGACGGCGGCGGTGGCGGGTTTAGACTCTCGTCGCCTAGTCCGGAGCATTCCTCCGGCATTATCCGCGAGGGGAAGCCATCTTTTACGTGCGCGGAATACCAATGACGCGCCCGCACACGCGGCCGGATAAAAGTGTATCGGAATAGATACGCGGATGCATGTTCCGCGCAGCGCCGATAGGATTATACCCTGCCCCTCCTGTACTCCTTCTATACCCTCTGCCTCCACTGTATAGCCGATCATGCCGCATGGATGCGGAAACTGAGAAGGGATTAGCGCGAGAGATCGGACGCGTGTCGGAGGCCAAAGAGCGCGCAGAGAGGATGGAACACAACGAGGAACTGCGCGCCTGCACTTTTTCCCTCTCTCGATTATTTCGCTCGGATCGATCCATAACGCGCACATAAGCTGGGTCGGATTAAAAACGTTATTGCGAATCCTCGGGCGAGAATTACGAAACTTTTATTAGCCGGTATCGCAGCGACCGGGAAAATTCAGCAATAATTTCGAGCTCGATAATCGACTGCGGCGGCAGAGAGCAAACTTTCGGACGCGTCACGCCGCGGAGCCTCTGCCAACCTTGACGTCTTTATATGTATATGCGCGCGGCTTTAAAGCGCTCCCGGGACGCTCTGCCTCTCCTCTACGTACACACGTACTTCTCCGCATCTCTCGAAGACACACACGGATCGCAGGCGCTCGGTATCGAGACGTGTTGCTAGCGCCGCTACTCTGAGAATTGAAGCTTGATAGCAATCTCGGTTTTATCACGGGACGCACGTGTCGCGCCGCGCTGCGAATGCATGGCCTTGGGGAAAGGGCTGCTGCTGTTGTATATGCGTGTGTTGTATATCGTACACAGATTCGTCGTATACATCGCCGTTGCCCTGCTTTTGTGGATTCCGCAGCGGTTATCGAGTTTGGCCGGAGAGATCGATGTTTGCGATCGTTTTCCAAAACGAAAATCCCTCGATTTGTAAACTGCTCTCGGCATATCGCAACGTATGTACATAAGACGACCGCCGCAAAGGTCCCCCCGAGGGCGTGTGTTTGATAATTTTGTTTTCGTAAACATTTCATCGGACGTACACGTTCTCGTAATATAAAAGTCTGCCAGCGTGCAGTGCGGCTGTGGATTTCAAAAGGCGCGTAGTGGAACACGGATTCACTTTAAGCCGGCACGCGCTCGCGCGGTGGAACACGAATTTCCGCGCGTGCGTTTTGAATTTCATTATGCAGATACGAATCGCCGGATTTATTACGACGCGTGCTCTCGGGAGGGGGGGGGGGGGGAGGTCTCGCGTCGCGCTTTAATTTTCTTCGGACTTTAATTCTCGTCGAAGTGTGCCAGCACAGAGGATCGGATAGCAGTAGCACGCGTGCTCTCGTAACTTCGGTGCACAACGTAAAAAAAAGCTGTACGAAAGAACGGAGACAACAAGGGTGCAGCAAAGGGAAAAACTTGAGCCTCGGAAGCAGCATCAGCTCGCTCCCGGAAGTTGTTTCCGCGCGCGGCGTTATAGTGCACTAGCTGTCGCGCGGCGTGGGCTAGTGGCGGCTTGGCTGTATACACTAACGCTCTCCCCCGCTCGGCAGTTTGCTTTGAGATAGAGTTACAGTGGAGCCGGGATAGGGTAACTCAAAAGTAACCAGAAGTCGCCGCTGAAAGCTTCGAATTCGAAAGTTCCCACTATATACTGCACGTAACAACGCGTATATACAGCGACGGCATCAGAGAGAAAGCTTAGCACACATTGGATCCTGCGACGACGACGACGGCGACAGGAAGGAAGCCAGCGCAGCGCGAGCGGTTTCCGGCAGGTGCCGAGGCCGGTGCTTTGTTCTCGACCTAATCACGGAAATTACGTTGCTTGGCCGATCAAAGCTCACTGCTGCTGCGTCGCACGAGGGATAAGTGCAGGAGAGCTGCAAGCTCAACGCTGCCGCAGTCTTGTTGCTTGCGAGGACGATGGATGCTGACGCTCTAGCCCTGCGAGCGCGTTTTTTGCCAACTTGGCTTACATATTGTTATGCGGGAGCTTTGTTCTCGATGCGGCGATTGACGAAATGCAGTATCGACCGCACGCGAAATTCATGAAAACAATAAAGCTGAGCTTCTCGGTGTATGTGCGGACGAGAAGTAGAAAAAAACGCAGTCGGACAAGCGCAAATTCCCGAGCGCAGCCGCTCAAGGAAAATCCCTTCATCGAAGCTCGGCAGTCTGTTAGCCCCCGACAATGCGCTCAGCGCGCGCGGAGAGGTAGATATATATCCGCAGAGTGTACGTCGACGGTGGTCGGGTATAGAATCGCGTGCGCAGCGCAGCGTAGTTCCCCGCACCTCCGCAGCAGCGCCGGCAATTCTTCGCCCGAGTGGACATCGTCAAATAGCGCAGCAGCGTCTCTTCCTTCTCTCTCTCCCTCGCCTGCGCTGTTGATGCGCGCGTCCGAGTGGCGAGAGAGCTCGAGAGCCTTTCGTGTTCGCTCCCGCGACCACAGAGCTCCGATATTGTCAATACGAGTGGCGCCGGAGTCGCCTTACCTCCTGACTCAGCTTCTGCTCTCGACTTTTTTCTCTCTTTCCATCTCTCGTACCGAGAGAGAGAGAGAGAGAGAGAGAGAAAGAAAGAAAGAGAGCAGCTATAGCGTGGGCACGATATTTGATAGAGCGGATCGAGTATTATATATAATATAGTGTGTTGCGCCGCGATCCAAGCAGCCGAGACTGATGCGATTCCGATGGCTCGCTTGGCGAGCTATCAAAATACATCGAAACGCGAGCGAGAGGACTGTTGAGAGAGAGAGAGAGAGAGAGAGAGAGAGAGAGAGAGAGAGAGAGAGAGAGAGAGAGAGAGAGAGAGCTGGGAGCGAGTCGCAGCGTCAGCGCTGTATCGAGCGAGATGAAATTTATCGGGAATCTGGAGAAAGCGCGCGCGCGGGGTGGAAAGAGGCTACCTGGGGGGCTTGTTCGGCTAGATTTCCCTGCGGACTCTAATCACGCATCGGCCAGGTATTAGCCGGTGCCGCAGACCCGCGGGATGCCCTGCACACACATACCCGCGCACGCGCACACACACGTACGATCGGCCGGCAGCGATATGTCTCCCCGCGTGTTCGACACGGAAACGTTCGTGTACTCGCCTCTCTCTCTCTTTCAGGCTTCCCAGTCCCAACTGAACCATCCCACCCCCCGCCGCCGACGACGGCACCGCAACCCTTGTCCGGCACTATGATATCGCGGACTTTCACGTGTATGAAACTCTCCCGCGGTATATACACGCCAATTCCTTTGAGCAAAGAGCTCTGCGACCAGCGGCGGCGGTGGCAGCAGGAGAGAGAGAGAGAGAGAGAGAGAGAGAGAGAGAGAGAGAGAGAGAGAGAGAGGGAGGATATTAGCTACTGCTCGAGCTTACCCAGCCTGCAAGATTACGAACTGCAATTTACGTCACTGCGCGACCTCTGATTAGCCCGACCTTCTCTCTTGCTCTCTTACTTCTGCCGCTGCTGCTACCGATGGCGCTTCGCGTCTCTCTTTACGTGCCGCGTGTGTCAGAGCGGAGGCTGCCGGACGCGCGTGTGTTCAGATTTTATCGCGGGGGTGTCTGCATGCCGCCTCGGGACGTACGCGTTTTGGGGAGTGTATGGTCGGCTTATTCGCAGGCCGGCTACTGCCGCTTTTCAGGGGCAGCGACGATTTATCGAGAGAAGGAGCTCGGGAGCCCTGTCTCCTGATGGGGTTACCTTTTCGCTGGTTATTGAGTTTACCTACTCGTAATCGATGATGTACATATTGCGAAATGCGTATTGTAATCGTGTGCTGCACCTCACGAATGAGAAGATCTACGAGCTTTTAATTAGTTAATCGCACATATTACAACATACACGCGCGATATCGTCCGAGCTCTAATGAATAAATCAACAATACCAATTATCGCGACGCTTAAACTCTTTGCTATATACAGCAGCTACTACCGCTTCTCCGGCATATCGACTCTCCTCCTTCGTATAAACGTACACGTACATAAATAATTTATTCGCTTTATCAGGCACGTTTTATTTCGCAAAAAGCCGTACTGCTTCGCTGTGTCCTCAATCGAATTATATCCGGCTCTTTGGGCGCGTAAAAGTTTTTTGCCTTCTTCTCCGCTCTTTTTTCTCTCTTTCCTCTTTCCCTATCGCTCCACCTGTCCATACGTATAAAGGTATATCGCGACGTTATAGACACCGAAGAGCCGTTTTCCCGGCACAGCGGAGTCCGTTGCCCGAGGGCTGCCAGTGTCGATGTCGCTCCGGCGAACAGAGGAGCCCTCTCCTGCACGGAAAAGCTATGCATAATTCGTAGCGACTCCCACGCTCGCGAGTTTCACGCACCGCGTGCGCGAGCGCGTATAATTCCGAGTCCAATTAACGATAATCATGACTACGCGAATTGGGAATCCCTAATGGCGAGCTGGCAGCGCTGCGCAGTCGCGTCAATTTTTGCAGACGAGCGATTCGCGCGCGCGAGC
Source organism: Nasonia vitripennis (assembly GCF_009193385.2). NCBI lineage: Eukaryota > Metazoa > Arthropoda > Insecta > Hymenoptera > Pteromalidae > Nasonia > Nasonia vitripennis. The sequence goes on along the minus strand of NC_045758.1, from coordinate 26,157,899 downwards.
GCGAATTAAATTAATTTTCGTTTATTGAGTTAATGACACTTTGCATCGCGAGCGCCACATCGTCGCTTCGTTGACTCTTGTTCGGGCGTACATACAGTGTGCGCATGTGTGAGCCGGCGGCGGGGATGTAGCCGTTCTCGCGGAGATAATTTCTCCGCCGAGCCGTGGCTGCTGATGGCCGTATTATGTGCCGCGCTCACTTTTACGCCGCGGCTGGGGGTATTTTAGGGGGCTTCATTTGCATATGACGAGCAAAAGAGTTTACGCTTCTCTCGGGAGAAAAGGTTCTGCTTCTTTTTTGCTCGACTTGGTTTCGCAAGCGATATAGCGAATATTCGAAACGAAAGTTGCTCTATAGATGGTTTTGATGCAAGAGAATGTATGAGGCTTATAAAATTCGTTAACAGCGAAGAACGGCTAATTAGTAGTAACGCGCAGTGTTTGGTCAGACAATGGACATTTTTCTTTACCCCTCGATGCACGCATTTTTCATCTCTGAACCACATAGAAAAATGTATTTCGAGCTAGCAACAAAAACAGACATTCGATGTTATTACAATAGGAAACATGCAACGTTGCTCCGTGTAAATAAACCAGGCCACAAATTACTGCTCTATAAACAATCGGAGCCGACAGAACGCAACATATAGTTTAATTTAACCATCAATTACCGGCGGTGCGCTTAATTAAACGTATAATCAAACTAAACATTGCCCTCCTGTCAGCCTCCAAACAAACGGCTCATAATTCCGCGTGAAGTTATCAGGCGCAGCCTAGAAATCGCATTCATCACCGATCTCGGAAACGATTATCGACAGCGAGCAGACATTTCAGGGCATCGATCGACTGCACCGAGCCGCCAGTGTTATAAATATCCCACAGGAGTTAGCGCCGCTACCGCCGAGAGAGAGAGAGAGAGAGAGAGAGAGAGAGAGAGAGAGAGAGAGAGAGAGAGAGAGAGAGAGATTGACTCCTCCTGATCCACTGGTTAATTCAGTCGAGCATAACACCGCTGCTCGAATCGTGTAAAGTCTCGCGCGATTCGTCAGTACGCGGAGCCAATAGATCGACCGCGCGTCTATTCGTCAATCGGACCGACAGTCGCGTGTTGATAAGCAGCGCGCAGCGGACGTTCCGCCGGTAATGTCCGCGGCGATGTCGCCCTATCGTCATCGACTTTCGTCAACGGCAGATCCGTTATACCGGAGAGAGAATAGTTGGAAACGATGTCGCAACTGCGTGGAATTGATTTTCACCTTGGATGGCTTTTCTGATTTATCCCTCTGCATCCTGCGCCCTCTGCAAACGAATGTACTCTGATTTTTCAAAAAACACGTACGCGTCGCGTGAGATAACAAGCTCACGGTGGAAGAGAAAAAAAAAGATCACTTCCGTCGTATATAAAACATCGAAGCAGCAGCGCTTGCGTCACGCGAGCAGCACCTTTTAAGGTCAACCTACTGAAAAATGGCGGCCGGCAACAGCAGCAGCACAGCCGGAGCGCGAGAGAAGGAGAGTTAGAGGTCCGGGTGTTGGCACGATAACGAATGGGGCCATTTGTAGACACGACTATTACAAGCTCGCGCTTGCCAGCCAAGAGAGATTCGCTCGCGCATGATTTAGCCCTTAGCGCGCGCGCGACGAATGACGCGATGCTGATGACGATGTCTCAAGGTCGCTAGAGTGTGCAGCAGGCGCGTGTCCGCTTGTCTCATATTCGTCGCGTCATAATTTGTCCTTTCGCGGCTGCTGCGGATATGAGGGTCGACGACGACGTCGTCGTGTGTAGTATACCTGCATGATGTGCTTTCCGCCGCCGCACGAGGGAAAATGCATGTGCTGGCGTTTCACGGCTCGCGACGGCTCATTGCCAGCTGTTTAATGAGGACACTCTCGCAGATGAGGGATGCGCTCTCTCGTCGTGCTTTAACCTTGAATCTGAAAAACTAGGTCCGGCTATGCTCTTGTTTAATTGAAATTTTCGCGCGATTATGCGTTTTAACAATTTTCACATAACGGAGGGCGCAGCTCATTGCTATTCATTGTATACTGCACAGCCTGTAAAGTGCCGAGAGCTTTCGAGTGAAATTATTCGACAAAGCTCCGGCGTGGTATTACAAGCGAGCGCAGCATCGGACACAGCTGTAGAGCCGGGAAAATGAATCGTCCCACGACTGTCCTGCAGTAAACGTGCCAAAATACCTCTTCGGCGAGAAATGCTAAATGCATCAAGACCAGGTCATCCTCGCGCGCCCCCTCACTCCGCAGCAGTCCCTTACACACACTCGCACCTTTTCCGCTGAGCCCGTCTCTCTAGTGCCGAAATTCAAAAGTTACATCAGTAGAGCTTGCACGGCGCACGTATACACTCGCGCGCGCAGCTTTTTGTTCTTACAAGCTCATCGGGCGAATACACGTAAACGAGACTTCCTTCCGGCGGCCGCACCGTATATAGTCTCTTGCGCTTGTACGCAGCCTACTCCATTCGTTAAGGTGAACGAACGAAGGAGTGGGTAGAGAGAGAGAGAGAGAGAGAGAGAGAGAGAGAGAGAGAGAGAGAGAGAGAGAGAGAGACTAGCGCCGGAAGCTAAAGCCTCCCAGAGGCGTATCGAACTTTTGGCAACTCGTAACTATCGGGAGCTAGCCTCTCCCTCCTCCTCCGGGTCGATCAAGTAGCTCCCGAAGTCCGGTCTAGTTCGCCCTCGTAGAAAAGTCGCGAGCGCTAAGTCTTTAAATAAACGAGGCTCTAACCAAAAGTCTTTTTGCTCTGTTTCAGGGTGCTGCTTCGTTACGTTTTACACGAGGAAGGCGGCGCTGGCCGCCCAGAACGCCCTCCACAACATCAAGACCTTTCACGGGGTAAGTTCAACACACTCTCTGTACTATCTACACCTCGTTATTATCCTCATTATCGCTCGCTGCGCCGAACCAAGACGAGAGATCTCTACTGCAGCTAAGGTGCGCAGAAGTCGAGACGAAACTCTCCGATCAAAGGGTTTCTCCCCCCCCCCTCTCTCGCTCTCTCTCTCTCTCTCTCTCTCTCTCTCGCTTTCGCGGGGCATTATCGCGTCGATTAACGTCCGCTGCGCGGCAATTACCCGCGTCGAGATTTCGTTCGTCGTTAGTATTCGCGCCTCGATTGCTCGCGATGCGCAAAAGCAAGGCTATCGCCTATCCGCCGAGACGCCGACTCTAGCTTCGGCTGCGTGATAATTACGGCGAACGTTCCCCGTGTAATTATACGAGCGCTGGTGTCGTTAGCGCAAGCGACCGGTTGGTACGGCCCACGTCATGCGCCCTGCCGATATAGCATTGATTGCTATCTTGGCTTCGAGTACGCTCTCTAGAGCTTTTTTCGATTGAACTTGAGAGACGTCGATAATGATCCTGGCAGGAAGTTTTTTCGTCTGGATTAGATAGCGCTATTATGTCGATTGGAGATTTTTACACGAGTCTTTTTGTCACGGTCGACTCGAATGCATGACATTTCAATTCAATAACCCGGCGCTTGATGTTATTTACCCGACGTATTCTATGGAAACAATCCAACAATAGTAGCCTCAGCGAAATGCCATAAAGATAACGAGTTGACCTAGTTTCGCTTAATTTAATAAAATCATTCTTCGTACGTGAGATTTTGTGTACACGGCTTGCTCCGCGTTTACATAATACTCAGCTCGCCCTGAAACGGCGACACTTTGAATAATGTGCTTTATTTACAATATACCTCGGTTACAACGTGCGTTACATTTTCAATTACCATCACATCTGCGTACACCGCGCTCTATAGCCAAGGCAAACATTAATTCAAAAAAACTCCAACAGATTAAATTTGAATAATAATCATTCGAAAATCCGTAGTCATCCATTCAGCGCAATCTCGACAGATTTCGCATATCTCCGACAGAAATCCCATATCCCAGCGAAGCGTCGACGTATCCTCCTTTTCCTATACGACGTTCCACTCTCTCCGATAATATAACGCCGGACGCGACGAAGCGAACGGTCGCTTGCTCGCTGTATGAGCATTGTCCAGCAGTAGTAAGTTACATAGCGCACAGTAGAAGAGAGAGAGAAGCGCTCGTGCTAGCTTCTAAACTGATATATCTGTTGAGCGTTCGACACACACACACAATGCGCTAAGTTTGAGCTCCGGCCGCGCGACGCCGCCACAGTGCGCTTATTTATCGCCGGCCGAATGACTTTCTGGGCTCGAGCGGTAATAGCCTCGCCGACGACAAAGCCGCTCCATTGTTCGTCGCTCGAGCGCAGGTATTACACACACACACGTACACACGTATAGGCCAGACGACGCCGGCGACGAGGACGAAAAAAAGCGCACAAATGGAGAGAAACAACGACGACGACGGGATGGAGAGAGAGGAGCTCTGAAAGGAAAAAAAGCAGGTCGACCGCGAGGAGGCATTTTGTTTAACAAATTGCGGGTAAGAATTGCGCGCAGCTCCGAATAAATAGAGGGCGCCGCCGCGATAGGCGAAATTCGCCGGGGAGAGTATAAGCTGGCAAAAAAGAAAGCAGAGGAAGAATAATGGTTCGGAAAAGAAGAAGGAGGAGGTTAAAAGATGGAGAAGCGAGATCCATGCATTCGAAGGAGTTTAGCCGGCGCGCCTCGGTATCGGATTTCGTTTCCACGAGTGGTCTGTTCCAGGGACGGGAAATGCAAGGAGGCCGTTGGTGCTGCAACCCTCTCCTCTCTCTCTCTCGCCCTTTTGTGCGACAGCTTCTACGACAGGAAATTTATCCTCTCTCTCTCTCTCTCTCTCTCTCTTGGTTCGATTTTTGCGTATTTCATAAATCACCGCCGAGCGCCTCTATTTTTCATGTCACGCGGGCTCTTTCACTTATTCGCCCGCACCGACGTGTCGCCTCACTTTGATTGTAAATAATTTTGACCTACGCGGCTTCGATTTCCTGGACTTTTCTATTCCAACCCGACCGTATTATATGGAGCCTCGAAGAGTTACGAAAGCGTCCGCAGGGATAATATTAAGTCTATACTGAGCGAGCAAGCGAGCGCATTCAAATAGTTCGATTTCCATGCATGTACGCTCCAGCGCGGCGGAATAAGCGGAAAACGTGAACAATGACCCCGTATATACATCGCGACGACGCGACAGCGTAAAAACAATGATCGCCGATGATAATCGACGCTCGTGTCCATTTTGCTACGGCAAAAAAATCGATAACGGCGCGGGTAAAACAATCCCGACTGCGGTTATTATCGTCAGCTACCGATTGAATTATACCAAACACTTTATGGAACAAGGCAAAAACGATTTTCATCCTAGCGTGTACAAACACACGCGTATAATGCCATCATCAGTACACCGCGCGAGACGAGCGGATTCGGATCGCGCACAATCAAAGTCGCCGGCAGACGCACCGTCAGCGTATACACGCAAATGAAAGGCCAAAACAAGCTCGATGATCCAGTTTCGACAGCCATCCGTCTGTCACGCGGTATTACGTGCAGCGCGCGCGTGCGGCCGATAGGCACGCCAACCATTATCGCGAGTGGCCGTGACGGTCGGCCACCTGGAATCTCATTAGGTCCGCGCATATGCGTATAATTATTATCGCGTGTACAACATACGCTCGCCGTGTATATGGTATACCTACCGGCCACCAGCTCGAAGAATCGCGTCTGAGAGCCAAAAAGAGAAAAGAAGCGCGGGATGTATATTGCAAGACGGGGGCGGCTCGGCGATGTGTGAAAAGGGGGTAGTAGTCGGTTTCCCGGCGGCGGTGGCAGTTCTCGCGCCGCCCTCTCGATATTACACCAGGGGTTTAAGACGCTGCGAGCTCGCCGAGAGAGAGATAATAACCGTAAGAGGGCAAGAAGTGCCTCGTTAATTTTATTCGCGCCCGCGGAGCTGCGGCGCTTCCTGCTTTCTCTCTCCCAGTCTCCTTCTACGCGCATATTCAAAGTACAGCTATAGGCGAGAGAAGAGAGGGAAGCAGAAAAAAGGGTGAAGATTACTCCCGCAGCTTTCCGTCCGCCCGAGCGAACAACCTGTATATAAGCACCGCGTATATGATACGCATAGCGAGAGGAAGTCTTTTGCTGGAACACGAGTGACGCGCGGCTCGAAATATCCGAGCTGTTAATTACACTCGATGCGCTCAGGCTGTCAAACAATCGCTCGGAATGAGTCTCAAGGCTCACTGCTCCGCTTTCTCGTCGTCGTTTAACCTGTAATAGAAATAAAAGGCCGTCCATTATTTAGCAATAAATATAGTCAATAATGCATCAGTGATGCATAATATAACGCGCACCTACGCTCGATCGAAAACTTTAAGGTCAAGTACGACGATACCCTCCGCGCGGCACGTGAAATCGTGTCACCTCAAAACCACATAGCACTGCACGCACCAGTTGTCGGCGTTAACCCGCTTTTGTCAGAAACACTCACACACACACGCTTGCACAACGCCGTGTGTGGCAGTTGCAATTGACCGGTTCTAAACCGTCGATGCGCAATGGAGACGGCGCGTTACGTCGCTCGCACGTGCGTGCACGCGGACAATGCGCTCGGCTTCTAAATAATACGGCCTCTTATAGAGCGAGCGAGGAATTCGTCTCCGGTTAATAAAGTCACCTGTAAGAGCCTCTCACTCTCGCATAGTCGACGCGCTTTTCGCACGCCAGGCCGACCACTGCTGCTAAGATCGCGGAACCGAAAATAAATCATTCGGCGAACTCTCGCCCGCAGAGCCATAGTCGACGCTCTAAGCGGTAGAGAAGACTGATGCCGTGGCCCACATTTCACTCTCTCTCTCTCTCTCTCTCTCTCTCTCTCTCTCTCTCTCTCTCTCTCTGTCTTTCTTCCCGTTTTAAATAACGCGCGCGCGTTGCGGCGACAAACAATTGACGAAACGCGGAATACTCGAGTCTCTTCATTCGAGCTGCTTCCTTGCTCTCGGGCTGGATTTTTTTTCGGCGGCGGTTCACCCTTTTTTCGCCTTATAGGTATATCCTCTCGTTAACGAACGCTTCTTTGGTCCCCCCGACTGCGGCGAGCAAAAAACGCTGGACGTCATTAACGGACGCGGATAATGGTCGCGACGGTCTTGGTAAAGCTAGACTTCTGTCGGCGCGCGGCAATTTGTATTAACGATGACTGCACTTTTTCGACGCGGCGGCGCTCTTAACGCGTCTGCGGAAAAATAACAATCGCGTTGACGGATTTTTCACGCGTCGCTCGCGCTTTCGGGCTTTTATCCGGACGTTTCGCGCTCTATATGCGCAGGGATGATTTTTGGAGGCTATGCGGCGTATGACAGTACATAGTGCTCGTGCGCGTGTGTGTGTGTGTTTGCGCGATAACGACCGGTCGGTTTAATCCGTCGATATTTCATTCCGCTGAGTCGGTTGTTTGCTGATCGCTCTCGTTTTTACCATCACTTTTCGATTAAAACGGTGCGCGTGTTATTTTTGCATTTTTGCAAGACATGAGCTTTACGTAATGCGTGCATGGGCTGCAGTACATACTTCATTCACAAAGTCTCATTTCGAGCGCGCGCCGGAAATATATAGCCGGCGCAGCTGCCGTTGACGTTTCGTCTGACCAGCCGCTCGCTCTCTGACTCTATTGCGAAATTAAACATTTTTCTACAAGGCTAGGCAGAATTTATAGCGCGGAAGCTTGTTCGCTTATTTTTTCATATCGTCGCGTTTTTTACACGTTCGCGGATAACTGTTTTTAGCTCTCTCGTGGATTGTTATAAAACTCGGAAATAATTAATTAATTAGCATTATGTCGACCGAATTAGGTCAGCTTTTGATGCCTCTATTAATGAATACTGCATCGCGGGATGTGCGCAGTACTGCACGATTCAGAGCGATATAGATCGACATTGCCAAGAGTGCTGCACCGACGTAAATATGTATACACACGGTATACTCCGTATCTATGAATTTTTTGCACCTGCCTTTTGTATTTACATCGTACACACCTGAAGCATATATGCGGCTGAAAACCCACTCGCGAGTTGAGAAGATGATCAATTAATTATCGCGGCGCAAGAGAGACGTAATCCTGAGCGCTATTTCAAGCTCCGCCCACGAGCTAATTAAAAGCCAGTCGCTACTTCGCAGCGCAAAATGCTGCAGCTATCTCGCCAACCACGCGGAATAAATCATCGCGAGAACGAAGAAGGTTTTGATTCTATTACTGTTTACGAGCCGCGCGCGCACACACACACACGCGCGCGCGTATTTCACAAATCGACGCAGCGGCTTCGATGCCAAGTTAATATCTCCTTTTCCAATCTGTTCCGCGCCGCTTTCGGCCGGACGTGCTGCGCCGTCCACTCTTGGAAATTTACGCTGACCGTAAATTCACGAGGGGTTGTGTTGGCGGAAGTACGCGAACTCTCTCTCTCTCTCTCTCTCTCTCTCTCTCTCTCTCTCTCTCTCTCTCTCTCTCTCTCATTATCGCGACGAAAAATCGCGATCGCGCGACGCCGACGACGACGAGTACATGCAATCGAATCGAGCTTGCATCCATGCAATTTTTCTACAGCGCGCACGCTCTCCATACATGCTTAAATCCGATCGAACGCGTGGCAGAAATTTCATTCGACACGCTCCGATACGTCGGGGGACACTGCGTCGCGCGTTTTTCCGCTTCATTTTAGCGGGCGACTCGCGCGCTCTGGGGAAATAAAGAAATCTGGCGCGCGTGATTTCCGTTAGTCTGTCGCGGCGTGTCGGCTGATGTCGGTCATCCGGAAAACTTTCAATTTCCGCGCGTAAACGCCCCTGTTCGCCGCTTTGACTCTCCAGGGGTGACATGTTTGCGCGTGTGTGTCTGTGTACCATATACACTGCCCTTCGAGGTAGAAAATTAAGAAATTCCTTTGTTTATTCGAGCCTCGTATCTGTGCGTGTGGGACGTACGTGCGGACGATTTGCGGGGATGATGATCGTGATCCCGCGGGCGTAGTTTGATGAGTCGGCGATTTTTCCGAAGCCATCGCCCTCGAGGAATCCGCCCTGGCGTTTTACGTCTTATTAAGCTTCCAATCTATCGCTTAATAGCAGTGGATTCCGACATCAGCGTTCGGTCGTTTTTTTTACAGCAAGCCCCCGCGATCGCGGAGACTGAATTATTCCACAGGTTACGACGGCAGCTCTCTCTCTCTCTCTCTCTCTCTCTCTCTCTCTCTCTCCCAATGGGGGTAAATAAATAAAGTAGCGCCAAAGCGTTTTTCACCAAAAGAAGAGATCCTCTCTACCCTATGCACGCAGCAGCGAGAATTTTCCGCGGGCCCGTAAAAAGAGAGACGTGAACAAGGGCGCGGCATGTTTAAGGGAGACAAAAAGCCAAGAGCCTCGCGGTAATATAAGTCAAACGGTCTATACATTACACACACCCACAATTTGAAACGCGCGTGTGTAGGTTGTGACGTGCTCGATATGAAAGCGAGACCGCGAATCGGATTTCCTGCAGCCTCGCAGAAACAAAGAGCCCGCGCCGAAACTTGGTTGAAAAAGCCCGGTATGACCCGGGCGCTATGTGCAATTTTTGCAACAGCAGGGGAATCGATTCCATTTCCCTGAGAAACGCACGCGCTGTTCGTCGACACACGACGAGAAATAGATCACGACTTCCGCTCCGGTTCACAACTCTCGCTCACTCGCTGTGAATACGCTTTTTTGGGCCAATTTTCGGCCGCGCTAACTTTTTTCGGGGGCGCGGGCTCTTTTTCCGGCACTGCGAATTCGAGTTAGCGGGTCTAGTTGTTAGTATCGTTGCAATCGCTTTTTTTTTTGCTGTCCGGTCTAATTGGCAGCCGAAGGCAGTCGGCTGTGTTTATCCTCGGAAATTACGGTGATAACGGCGACGCGAGTTTCAAGGACGACCAGTTCGAATTTCTAGAACGATTTTCCAGCGCAAATACGCGAAAATTATTGTGATCGATTATTTTTAACGAGACGGTAGGCTATAATACCCCTTTTCTGCAATAATTATTCCCGCGTCTAGTCTGCGAGTGAAATTGAGGCCGAAAACAAACCGAGCATGCAGTAGTCGCGTCGGCTGAAAAGAGAGAGAGAGAGAAAGGAAGACACGAAGGGACGAGTAGGATGCAGAAAAGCGTTTATCACGAGCGCGACATCAGCGAGCAAATTCGCGAGACAGAAGGGTTGGCATTGTGTGCTCGTAATCGACTACTCGCGCGCGCGGCCTGCTCCCGACAGCAAACTCCGCGGCGGCGGCACGCGCGCAGTGAAAGACGGCTTTGTCGGGCCTAATGAGCGGCCAAAGTGCACTCGGGAAAGTATATACTCCCGCGCACCTCGGTACACAGACACTTTGGCCCGGGAAATTCGCAAATATGCTTTGCTTTTCCACGACGACGAGTAGGAAAGGCTATACCACTGCCGCTGCTGTATTAATCAAATAAACAGAACGAGATATTTTCCTCGTCTGAGTGTGCACCGGGAAATTAGACCGTATTTATGCTTGAATTGCGCGACGATGAATTATAATCGTCGCCGAAGTATTATCCGTAAAACGAATATTCTCGTAATTTTTATTCGGCTAGAAGCGCACTGCGACTCCTGAATCCCGTGGAAAATTTGCGTAACGCGTGATTTCATTAGGAAAAAGGAGAATCAGGAAAAGTAACGCCGCGAGTCGAGAGAGCGATACACGCGCAGGGAAGAGAGGAGGAGGACGTATCTTATTGATGAGCACTGTCGTCCCTCTCCCTCGCACTTCCGTTTCACTCGACGGCGCGTACGTGACCGCCGGGGCTCTGGAGCTTTTTTCTCCGCAGCAGGTGCCGCTTCGGAAAAAAATCTATGCAGATTTTTACGGCGCTACTGCAGCCCCGATATATTCGTCTCGTCGTCCGCTTTCCTCCTTCTTCATTCCGTCGACGCGCCGCATACGTGAAATGAATCTGTGCCGACGTGTATAGCGTAGAGCTGCAGTAGGGGGGCCAGAGACGACGCGCCGATGAATTGTATGTCCATCGAAGGGAGAGGTGAGAGCTATGGCGACGGCCTATTGATTTTTATGCCGCATGTAAAGTACTTTTTTACACGAGAAATCCTCGGCTCTTAACACTTCTGGTACGCGTGTGTGCGCGAGATGGTGATTTGGTCGTGGCTATAGGGGAAAATCCAACACGTGTATACGGAATCGAGCGGGTCGAGCAAAGTTGAAAATCCGCTGAAAATGAAGCTATTATACCGCGGCGGGATGGGCGTACATTGTAATCCCCTTGTTCTGAAAATTCGGACGCGGGAAACTAGTTAATTTTCACACTGCACGTACCTATAGGAAAACTCGCGTATAGTAACAAAAGCTGCATATCTCATTAATCAGATTAATTCAAGAAGCTAAACGCTCGACCCGCCTTACGTAAAACCCCCGCGAGCGCCAGCCAGGACAGGAGGCTCTCAGCTGAATGAAATCGGTGCTTCCTGCGCTTATCCCCACGAGCGCTCGCATTACTAGCCACTCTCGGCGACACGACGAGTCGCTCTCGTTCTCGCGAGCGAGTAGAGTATCTACAGTCTCAGCGGACGGGATCAATCTCCTGCTAGCTGCTGCAGAGGCACATGAATTATCCAACAACTCGGCGCGTCCGTCGCAATCTCGGATCGTCGAACGATGTACAACTATACCTACCCCCCGACGACTCGAAAATGCCCCGATCGAGCCCGGCGATAATAAGCCCGATGCGAATCTTACGTGTAGCCGCACAATGACGAGCGCCAGAATTCGTCGTCGACGACAGGACAGCTGACTCTATAGCCATATCCCGTGGGAACGAACGCGTTACTGCGTAACCCAGATTCGCACCAGTAGCAGAGGCCGACTCTCTCACCTACATGTATACGTACGACGCGAATTTATAGAAGAGGATGAGCCCGGCGATGTATCATCGGACGAGATGATGGTTCCTGCCTATATATCCCGGAGAACGACGACACGAGCCTATGCGGCGCGTGAGTGAGAGAGAGATAGAGGGGGGGGGGGGGGACGCGCGCACGCTCGTTGAATGATAATTTTATGGGAATAGCTTAGAGCGTAATGTATGCGAGAGCGGAGGAATAAAATGGATTCTTTTCTCGTTCTGTTTCAGAAACTCCATCCGATCCAAATGAAACCTGCCGACAGCGAGAACCGAAGTCGTGAGTAAACTTCTTTCTTATTATTCTTCTTTCTTTCCTCTTCATATACTGTGTCTTTTTTATTCTCGTGTATGCGTACTCGATGCTGCACGAGATATCTCGCTACATGATTGTTTGCTCCTGGAAGAGGAGGAGAGAGGCTGTGTCTGTTTCTTTTTTAGTTTTCTTCAATCCACAGACTCTCGAGGATATGAAAAAATTACGAAAATTTTAGATGACTAACGAGCGATAGCGGAGAATAGAAACCTCGTCTCTGTCGCATGAAAAATAGAAAATTCAAAAGCTAATTGATTTACATAATTTAGTATTACGGTATAAGACAAAAATTTATGCAAACCTACGAAAGTTTCAGTAGTCAGCGCTGCTGTGTTAAGAGTTGATGAGATTTTGAGTAAAATCACGTTCCACAATCTGAATTAATAAACCGCGAATTATACGTAATCCAACTTTTAGAAATGAAAATTCGAGCGAGGCATTAGTTACGGTTTAATTCTGATATGTCACGAATTTAATATTCGAGGCGAAATGAAGTCCGTGTAATCTACCGCAAAACAAAGTTCCATCGCAAACAACGTCTGAATGACTGTATCTCGCTGACCACGTCGCCTCGCCAATTTCATTCCATACTGCACACTATAAACGTACCGTCGCGGGAATTTAGTCTCTCGCACGCTATCTCGAGTCCCGATATTTGCATGAAATATGCCCGATATATGCAATATTACAAACTATTCAGTCTGCCATTGAGGCTAAATTGAAAATCAATACGCGCCTCTCTCGCGCTCTCCGGCTCTCGTCGACATGCGTATATAAAGCCGACCCTCTCTGCCCTCGTATTCCTCCGTTGCTACGCACCTCCATAGGGAGAGAGAGAGAGAGAGAGAGAGAGAGGGGGCCGCGGAGAAATCTCGTTCAAGTCTGAAGTTCCCAGCCGGGTATGCCACTTCAAAGCGTATTTATTAAGAACTAATTGAGTCAATCGAAAGGGTTGAAATTTGCCGTTCTCAAAGAACCTTCGCCGCCGCGCTGATGCTATGAGAATTTCTCCGGTATGCGATGGTAACTATATACACACGTGTATGGGTGCAGAGGCTTCGCGACGTGCGTTTTACCTGCGACGTACCCGCGTGTCTAAATTGCGGACTTTGTTTCGGCGGGCGGGGGGGAAGGTCAGAGTTTGAGAATCGCTTGCTCTCGTCGTGTATTCTCAGCAGAATTTAATCAGTTCGTCATTATATTAATTACCGAGTTTTAATCAACTTGCTTGTGTGCGCTCGACGAGCGAAATTAAATGAATCCAGCGACGCCGTGTTATATACGGCAATATCGACGATAATAGAATATTCGACACGGAATATAAAGAGATTTACAAATTATTATCACGGGTGCATTATAAAACGATTATTAAATCCACGATCGAAACGCTGCATTCGGCCGAAAAATAAAATGGATGCGTGTCCAAGCGGTAATAAAAAGCACTCGTGCCTACAACTAGCGCTATATTTTTTATACGCGCACAACCGCGCGCGCACAGACATATCCTACGATGATTTATAATCGAGCGATCGTTTTGGCGAAAAAATCCTTATATCACCGTTGAATACAAAATCGATGCAACCAGTCCCGTGTGCCTATATCTACGTAGCTTTTTTTTTCTCTCTCTCTCTCTCTCTCTCTCTCTCTCTCTCTCTCTCTCTCTCTCTCTCTCTTGCACCCGCGCCCGCGCGCGCTGGCGAGCGGTATAAAGTGAATAGAGGAGCCCTCCCGGAAAATAAATCACTTTTATGGTAGCGGCTAAAATCCACTTGTTTTATTATTTCTCCCAGGCCGCAACTATATAGACGCCATAGACGCGCGCGCGGTCTTGTTTTGTTCCAATAACACTTTTATTCCATCTCGTGGCTTGATCACAGCCAGCCCCCCTCGATATACGGAAAAACAAGGCGTGCCCGCGCAAACGAAAAAACGACGTATTTTTTCCTCTCCGGCCTTTTGAAAATAATCCCCCGACGTGTGGAAGTGTCGCGAGAGCTATGCTTCTTTGCCGTTCGCCGCGTCGACCCAGATCCGCGCATTATTCACGACGACGCGAGCGCGCGAGAAAGAGAGGAGGGAGGGGAGGATCGGGCGAATATCGTCGCGTCATAAATTCATGGTGGACATAAACGTTCGAGAACATTACACGCAAGAAGCGCCAGCAAGGCGACAACCTTAAAAGCCTCTGTGAATCGAGTTGCACAACGTTCTCTTCCTCTCTCTCTCTCTCTCTCTCTTACTCTCTTTTTGCCGCTACCTTTTCCTTTATTTTCCGCGCGTATACGCTTTGAAGCTCCGTAAAAGCTCGGTGCGCGCTCTCTATTTCTGTTTTTCGCGAGGGGATTTTAGTTTCGAAGATATGACTGTTGGGATGGTGCGTGAATAATTTTTGATGCCAAGAATACCCTTGGACTAATTGACGAGACGATTCGCGCGAGACACGCTCGGAAAGGCGAGTGCGAGATTTATTTTAGCTTGTTTACTTTGGATGAGTGAAAACGAGGTGTAAAGAATCGATGTTGAGTGATGGTCGTTCCCACCCACCCGAGCACGGACGCGATTGTTTTCTTTCCCGCACGCGAATTTAATAAACAACTCGCTCGCTCGTCTCTGTGTTTTTCGGAGTAACTATTCGAGTCGGTAAATTAAGGGTGCCGTGATTGATGGCTCGCATTATGCTTGATTTCTAATTCATAACGTTCTACCGGAAGCTCATTTCGCTATCTCGTAATTTACTCGTATAAGAATAAATACACGATCGAGTAATTATAACCATCCAAAATTCAATCAGCGACCTCTATTCACGTGGGGCACGCAATTTTTTTCCCCATCATAATGCACCCGTAGCTGTGCATTGTTTTCCTCTGCGGATGGAAAAAAGGTTGCATCTAATTGAAAGCGCCGCGCTGTGCGCATTTCCGAGGGCGTATCATTAATTACGTCGACAATTTACTTGGCTTTCATAAATTCTGCCCGAACGAGTATGGGCACATTGGTGTGCGGATAACAACAAAAGGCCGACGATCTCCCTCCCGCTATATAACCACGGGGCAATTGAAGATGTGAACATGATATATCCTATCGAAATGGGAACTCCAATTGAGCCCTCTATAAAGGTATGTACGCATATAGAGACAGACACACGGAGCGAACTCGCTCGTTCAGGAATTTGTATCTGGGCAATTCAATATAATTCCCCGTGAAGGGCTTTGAGCAGAGCACGTATTCAGCACCTTAAAGGTCCTCCTTCTGCCGGCGCTGCTAGGCCGCTCACTCTCGAACTCGACCGTGCGAGTAATCGCTTTGGATGATTAGCCATTGGCCATTGACGAGCTGCGCTCGCAGAGAGAGAGAGAGAGAGGGAGAGAGAGAGAGAGAGAGAGAGAGAGAGAGAGAGAGAGAGAGCGTAGCAACGTGCGTCGAATAGTTACGAGCCGGCACTCGTAGGAACGCAGACAGGCATGTGCAATTCGATGTAAAGGACCTCGCGTGCGCCGCTGCTGTCTCTAAATTGTGAAATTTCAGCGCGCGAGAACGGGAACGAATCGATTTTCAGCTAGGGTGAGCGCGGGAAGCTCTTCGCTGCAGTTCTAATGTCGTGAATCGGGTTTCGTTCCTTTTTTTTCATCCGCACCAGAGGTGAGTGTGAAACTCTGCGTATGTGTGTCTGTGAATTGTGACGTTAAAAAGTGCATTATTGCAGAATGCATTTTTCGGCTCTATCGCGTTAGCCGCGCGCCAGCGAGCGTTTTTATCGGTAATTGAATATCGGAAAATTCTCCTGTAATATCGCGCTCTCTCGCGAGCTTTCGAAATTTTTTGAATTTCGCTTCTACTGATGCTGCCGCTGCTGCGTAACGTGTTTTATCGACTGATCCGAGCGAATTTTCCGCATTATTTCGCGCTTATTTGCTACGAATAGCCGGCGCTGCCCTGGTAATCCTGCAGCAAACATAGATTTAATTAATCGAACACGCGATGCGAGCGGATTACATTTTTCGAATGTATACGTTTGAACAAATCGCCTCTATTTATTGCCGAGCAATATTCATTGAGAAGGAAGTCATAAAAAATATCTCGATAATTAAACGAATTTGTTCTCGTACAGTTCGACGAATCGGTAATTGAATTTGCATATACCGTGAAAAATACATATACAGGACGTTTAATTAACAATTAATTTTTTCCGTGATTTATGAAAAGTTGATTAAAAGCCGATACTCTCATATCGAGCTTTATTGCGACCGACACCGCTTGACGTGCTAATTTTATCGGAATTTCGTTTCTCCAAAGGCAACCTTTGATTTTTTTTCGCGCTTCTTATACACCGTACAATTAACTGGAATCGTGATTCATTTTTCAGCCTGTCAAACTTGCTCCGAATTAAAGCTCTGCCGTATTAAAAAAGGGGATGGACTTTGCTCTCGAAGTAAACATTTACTCCAACGCTAAATCAACGAATAGACATAGAAATCTCGAATATAGGTGAAGTTTCAAAAAAATCCAATCGTCCATCTCGAATAAAATCCAAATTGAATCAGCTCAAAGAACGTAGCTTCCAACCTTTTTTCAAAAAAATCCCAAAAAATAGAAACCCGCAAGAACAACAAACATCCGCGTGCTGCACGCACTCGAAATAAAAGAAGCCAAGCCCGGCCACATAACACCGCGCGCGGCGGTAAACGAAGAAAAAGAAAGCCGCAACCTCAAAAAAGAAAAGCGACGCACACACACACACACAATCTCGACCGCAGCAGCACGAATAAAGGAGCTGCGAGCAAAGCGTGTGCGTGTTGCGTCTTTGACGTCGTTATAATGCAAGAGAAGAGCTCCGCTCTGCCTCTCACGTGTATAGATATATACGTATATATAACCGGCGACGGACTTGGCAAATAAGACGGAAGGATGGTCGCCTGGCTCCCGGCCAAATATTTGCGCGCGACTCGCGCGTCTAGAAAGTGAGAGCGGGTATACAGCGAGAGTAAGTAAGTAAGCAGCGTATAGGTATATCCATGTATGTGTGGCGCGCAAGAAAGACGAACTTGGATCACCTTGCCCGTATGACTGGACAGGCTGGAATCATCCCGCGCCTGCACCCTCGTCCGAATTCCTCTCGTCTTTCCGGAATCTCTCTCTTCTTCGAGGAGAAATATATCGCGACACTCGGAATGACCTTTGCTTCTTCTTCCTCCTCCTTCTTCTCTGCTCTTACGCGTCGTATAGAGCGAACAATGCGTGCACAAAGTATATGCAGACAATACACACACACACACACACATACGTGCGCTTTCCCTTTCTACATATTCCGTGTACGAGCGCGGATTCTTGGGACGTCGTTTCGATGCAGAAATGCGGAAAGCCCGGCGATGAGTATGTGTGCGTATACGCGCTGCACAATGGAGTAACCTTTTGATGCCGGTGCAATACCTATGCTATCTTTTTTCCTTGCCCGCACGGTAGTATCCGCGTGTGTACTGCTCTAAAAATACCGCGACGCGTGACGTAATCCCATTAGACTCGATTCCGAGAATAAGAGCAAAGCTGCACAGTAGCGAGGAGGAGGAGATTACGCGCGTCGAATAATCCGCGCGCCTCTCTCGAGGAATCCAAAGCAGGAAGACCGACACTGCACCGCGTTCGCGATGATAACACGTACACGCATCCCTCTCTCTCTCTCGTTCAGGTATAAATAACACACATGCGAGAGAGTGAGAGAGAAAGAACGTATAAATAATGCCGGCCGCAAATATCGCCTCTCACCGATGACCCCACTCGAAGAGCCATCGCTCAGCGCTTATAGCCATTCTCTGGCACCTTATACTACTTCTTCTTTTCGCCATCCACCGCCTCTCACACTGCAGCTCCTTTGTTTTTCTCCGCTGCAGGGGGATGCGCGCGCTGAAAGTTGTGTAATAACCACTGCGTATTTGCATGAATTTGCCTTTCGCAATAATACCACCGACAACGCGCGCTTTTCATCTTTCTCTCTCCACACCCATAGTGTATAGCTTATAGTTTTCCGCGCCGACGCCGACTGCTCTTTGTTATACACATAGTTGTGTAGCTCGTAGGAAGCCTGTATGGATCTTCGCTCCTTTCGCGCCGCCTTTTCTCGCACAATCGTATGCGGAGGCGACACGACACTCCCGCGAATTTTCGCGATGCGGCTTTTCGCGACGCCGGTCGATGCAGCGGAGCCTGCTATTTTTATCGAGTGAATTTCAAAAATTCTGCTTCTAAAGGAATAGAGAACAAAAAACGTAGATTCTTATCGCATACACCAGCGGCTGGCTTATCACCGGCTGGCGAAAAAAAGAAAGCTCTTTCTTCTCGTCTCTTGCATGCATAGCGCAGCGACTTACAAAGCGATCCCTTGTTCGCCCGGCCAAAAGAATCCAGGACCCCGTCATCGGCAAAGGTACTGTGTGTATACACGCTCGCACAGCGACTTCAAAGAACAGCAGTCTATCGGTGTCGAGAGGCACAGGCCAAACATCACGCGCGCTTCTACAAAAGACGTCTGCAGCCCAGAGAAGTGGCGCAGGAAGTCCTGCGTTCACACACACACACACACACACACACACACGCACACTCGTACGTACACGAGTAGGAGGACAAAGGGCCGGCTCTAATCGCGCGTGCAAATCGCGCGGCGACGAGTCGCCCATAAGTATTTATGGACGCCAAGGAGGGCTGTCCTCGTGTATGTGTATATACAGGGTATTCGTCTAATTAGCGACGCGACGAAATGTCATCGCTCGAGCGAACACGTGTATATACTGCAGCGCTCGTATACAATTGCACGGGCAGAAGGAAGCAAGCGCGCCCGGTTTTTATAAATATTTACGATTTTTCGTCGCTCGAGAGGAAAATCGCGGCGCACGGACGGAGCTCGCGTAAATTAATAAAAAAAGTTTCCTTTGCAGTCGTCGGAAGGAGATTTTATTTTTTTTCCATGAATAATGCAAGCTCGGTGCGCCGGCGTTCGTTGAAGAAACGTTCGACGTGTGTACACACACCTCGTTTTGCAAATGTAAAGTTTCGTGGCGGCGTGGAAATTATTGCGCCGTTCTTGCGTGACACATGCGAGAAGAGTTTGTCGAACGCTATCGAGACTATGAGGTCGAGTCGGCTTGATGAAATTCTGGAAAAGCGTTTTGAAAAACTGATGAATTGAGATTCCCCAGCGACGAGCACGAAAACCTCGTTCCCGTCTAGACAAACGATAAATCTCGCGGTCACAGCCAAATTGCAGGAAACCACCTGCGTCCCATTCAGTACAGTGAGAGCAGCAGTGCGTTGGCCGCAGTCGTTTCCCCCAAAGCTCCTCGCACCGAGTCGCACAACAACACAGCAACATAGCCCCAGCATCACGTGCTGCTCCGGCGCGAATCAGCTGTTCTGGCAAATTGAAAGCCAGGCGAATAACTCGAGCGCTCGGTAGCGGCGCCTACAAAACACGCCGCTCTCTCTCTCTCTCTCTCACACATACGTGCACGCGAGCGCGGCGACAAAGAGAGCATAGCGCGAGCCAACACAGACACATGCACATACACACGTATAGCCTACACGCTCTAGTCGCTGCAGCAGCAGCAGCAGCGGCGGCGAGAGAGGCGTCGAGAGTAGTAGAAGGAGTAGGAGGCGGAGGAATCGGGCATTGAGTCTCGGGAGCACGGCCGTGCGCTCACTTGTTGAGTGTCGAGCGACGAGCGTCCAGCTCCGCTCTGTGTTTGCCGGCTCGAGAGCGCGCGCTCGTTTCACGTGCTTCTACACGTTATACGGTACGGGCGGAGATCGAAGTCGATCGGTGTCTCGTCGGAGAACAGTTAAGTGCGAGAAACGTCGAGAAGGAATCATTGTGCCGCGCGTGTAGTCGTTGTTTCCGATGGAGCGGCTCCGGAAGAAGAAGCCGGTGGCCGCGAGGATTACGCGTCGCTGGTCTATCAGCGAGTAATAACATACGCGCGCACACAGGGATAGAGAGACGAGCTTGCACAACTGCATCGCCGGCTTACGTAAGCCGTCACCGTCGTAGTAGTCGCATCCTTGTGCCCGCGCGCGCCGTGCGTTTTTTCTTCGTTCTCTCTTCCGCCGCTGTTTGTCGCGCTGCGCCTTCGCTCTCTGCGTGCTGTACTACTAGCTGGCCGCGGCGGGCGAGGACTCGGTTATCAGTGCGCCTCGGCCGTACCGTCGAGGCTATACACATCAGCGGCAGCAGCGCTCAGTGTCCGTCGTCACAGTGTCGCGTTGTTGTTGTTGTCCGAAGTTTTTCCAAAGTGAAGCGGATCCGCAGCAGCAGCAGGACGTCGAGCCATGGCGATGAAGAGCCGCAAGTACGTTGGCTCGTACCACTTCAGCTCGCCCAAGTACTATCCGGCTATCAGCCAGGCGTACTGGGCGCCCCAGGCCCAGACTGCGCCTTACTCCGTTCCAGGTACTTAGCCTCGTAAACGCGCCTGCCGTGCGGATACTATTTTAGGCAGCTCACGCCGGACTCTCTTCTCTCTCATTCTCTGCTAGTCCGCTCACTCACTCACTCACTCGTCGTCGTCGTCGTCGACGGCGAGACTAGAGCGATGCTTGTCTTGTACTTATTCTCGGGCGGCCCGAGATATGTGTGTGTGTGTGTGTGTGTGTGTGTGCCGGAAAGCACTGCACGCGCTGCGTATTTTCGGGCGTTACGTGTGCGTATTGTTACGGGGCTGCGCAAGAGCTTTCGCCGATGGCTCGTTATTGTGTTCGTGCGAGACAGTCGGCGGTGTGTGGAGGAAAATATTTCAATAAAAGCGACCGAACGACGATGACTCGCCGCGGAGAGGTCGCGGGCTCGAGCGTGTAGCCTCAATATCAATAATCTCTTGTTCGCTGCAGCAGTCGTTATTCGCCGATGATCGCTCATGCCACTGTTTGCTCAGCTGAGAGCGGCCGCGCGCATTATTAGTCTAAATATAATACACGCATCGGCGATCACTGCAATTAAACATCCCCCCGCTGCGTGACTTTGTCGGAAAGTCAATAACAAGTCGCTCTCTCGAAACTTTAACAATAATAAGTATGGCAGCGTTTTCCTCCTTATAAAACACCCGAGTAGAAACGTATAACTCTGAAAAGCGCGTTAGCACCTCTAGATTTGTTACGTGTGAGTTCGCTTGATTCCCCCCCCCCTCTCTCTCTCTCTCTCTCTCTTTCGCTCTCATCGCGTTAAACAAAGGAAAAATAATGAATTTTTTCCGCGTAAGGAAAAACGATAATCGTCGGCTGCATAAGTATCGCCGTGGCATCGCCAAGGTGACACAGGCGTCTCGACGACGGTATGCGCACATGTACACACACGGATCGGCAATAATCGTCGAAGAGAATGAATAAGTACTCGCGGCAGCAGCATCAGCCAATGTGTGTGCTCGCTCGCTCACAGACTGCACACATAAATAAACATGAGGGTTATGCCGGCTGATGCATGCGCGAGCCATTTCTATTAATAAATAAAGACACGCCGGCATCCGTCAAGCGCCCGCTGTACAGCGCGAGAGCGCGTCAGTCAATATTTGAGCCCGCGATTCGGGATCCCTCCTATGATGTCTCTCTCTCTCTCTTGACGACTCTTGCGATGATCGATGCCAGACGTCAATACGCGCGCGCCTTCCTTCCTTCCTCGTACTGTCTTTATCTCCCTTGCAGCCGTCGTTAATATATGACTCGCGAGAGAGTCGGCCCTCCCCGTGTTGACGAGCGTATGTCTCCTACTCGTGCGAAATTTGCCTAAGCCGCGTGCGCGAGCGCTCGAGCTTTTAACTCGTCTTCGATTAATCATTCAAAATATCGTGAGTTATATACACCGTGCAAGCGACTGTATGCTCTCTCTCTCTCTCTCTCTCTCTCTCTCTCTCTCTCTCTCTCTCTCTCTCTCTCTCTCTCTCTCTCTCTCTCTCTCTCTCTCTCTCTCTCTCTCTCTCTCGTGGCTTTTCTGCGTCGTATTTCAAAAGGCTTTTAACCCGACTCGTACATCAAACTCCGAGAGAGAACGGGCACATATCGATAGGTCTTCTAAATTTACAGCCTCTCCGCGCTGTCTAATCAGAATAGCGTTTCGGAAGCGTAACTCGCTAGAGTCAAAAGAGAGACGGAGAGAAAAAAGGCCGCGTACCTGCTTATTTCCCGCACGTGCGGAGGGCCTACAGCATATCAACAAACCCGGATAATTCAGCGTATAGGTGTAGCTATAGTCTATGCGCGTGTACAGTCATGGGGGTTACGTGCAGCGGTATACCGTCACTTCCGCTCGTCCTTCCGCGCTGTTCGCGGCAGCCGCAATCAGCGAACATTGGCGCGTAACCGTCTCTCCCACCCACGTGTGCTCGCAGCGCAGAAAAAAGAACGTCATGCGCAGCGCACTTGTCATTATTTCGATGCTCGCGCGTATAGCCGTGTTGCAAAATAATCTACGCTGCATGGGATGCAAAATGACGTGTACGGCTGCAGTGGGAGATTATTTATCGATCGTTTATCGAAGGGAGAGAGATGCCGCAACTGCACCGCGGTAAAACAACGTCGAATATAATGGGGGGACAGTATAGAGCCGTGCGCGCGAGTACACTTATATCGCAAGAAGAGAGAGACGTGTGGGTAAACGACTTCCTACGCGGAGATGCAGTACGTTCTATGCAAATCGTTGCTGCTGCTGCTCCTGCTCACCTACTCCCGAAGAGAGACTATGGATCTCCGAGATAGTCAGATGTATTTCCATGGCTTTGTGCGCACTGTGCGTCTCGTTCGATTCCGGCTTCGAAAATTCAATAAGGGCGATTGCATGATTCAGCGGCGCAGGAGTTGCTTTATTGTCTATGCAAGAAAAAAAAACTCGCGTGTGCAATATCGCGCGTAATGTACGCGGAGAGGTGGAATCGCCGAGCGTAGAGCTGCAAATTGCGCAACAAATTATCGCTCGCGAGCGCCCGAGTCACCTGACGAACTCACCGGTGCGCATCATCGTCATCGTCGAATAACAAGCACACTGATGCTCGCGCTCGCGCATTTACTTCTAATTCTGCAGCACTGCGTATAACTCGAATCCTTTGATTAAAATTTGAGCAAGTTGAGTGCTATTATTTCCAGCGGACAAAGGGGCGCCGATATAGAGGATCGCGAATAATTGACAGCGTAGGGCTCGACCGGTATATATATATATATATATATATATATATATATATATATATATATATATATAGAGAGAGAGAGAGAGAGAGAGAGAGAGAGAGAGAGCGCAGCGGTGGCATTAGGCAACATGATCGACGGATTCTCGATAATTTCATTATACTAATGGATCGCGACGCTCCCGCGGATTATATCCGCCCCCCTCGACTCGCCGACTATATCTCCCTCGTCCATAACTAAAGAAGCGTCTCGGGAGCCCGTTATCCTAAACGAGAGAGACGGAGAACAAGTCAGTGAGAGGAGGGAAAGGGTAGAAGAGAGATTCGTTACCTCAGGACTGTATGGATAAAGAGTATATCTATTATTCATTAGTGTTTTCGTATGCAGTAGCGGACCCGTCGTATACATTAAAGCCGAGCGTAGTGCCTCATACGTGCTGCACTGCTCTCTGTTGCGGCTGCTGCGGTGGGGATAGCATATGAGAGTGAAAAAAAACTAGCCGCGAGCCTTGGCATTTCGAGTTTCGTTTTTCGCGTGTGTCTACGCGGATGACCCACAAAGTCTACCTCGCGCATCCTTGTTTTGATGCGCCGTTTCTTTCTCTCAACGCTGTACTGTAAAAAGAAGCAAATTTCCAGAGCTTCGATGAATAAAACCGCGCGGCGTGTATACGTACCGCGAAATAGAAATTGAATAGACGCGAGAGAAGAATACGCTGCGGAGACTAACGCGCTCGCTTTTATTCGTTTTTAAGAGAGCAGTCAATATTTTTTCCCCGGCCGCGCCGATTAACGCATGTTCCTCGAACGATTCGTCGTGAGAATCTCTCGCGGCAACAATAACAATCGACCGATGCGCACCGAGCTTCCGTCTCCGATTTCCTCCATTTTCCACTGCAAATCTGAGCGCGTAATATCTATATGCGCTAGTCGACACTAGCCGTCGCGTCGCGGGCATTGCGTAACTTCCCTCGAGCCTCTCGCGAGACATAAGGAAGTCAAGGATGTTTGAAAGTGTACACCTCTGCGCTATGCGCTCGACGACGCGTATAATCCTGTGCTATGAGCCCGCAAATTCCTCTCGCGCGACTTCGTCGTCCCCTCCCCCCCCCCCCCGCCTTCATCATCGACATTTTTCCGATTAATTATACGCGTCGCGCGCTCACGTTCCGCAGCGGCCCTGAATGAGAGAATCTCCGAATACTCGGCTATTTCACGCGACGTGTATGAATATAATACTCTTTTTTTCACGTGAGGGATTCGCTTTGCGCTGCAGTAGTTAATGACGCGATGTATGCACGAACTGAAATATCGACGGGTTTTATTCGGAGGGGGCTGGGCTTTTTGTTTGATTTTATTCGGCTGAATTGTCGACGACGCGGCGATAACACATTGTCTCCTCTTTCCTTTTTTTTGCGTTCATTGTAAAATCATTGTTTATTGTTTTCCCCGTTTATACGGGGTGCGCGCGCGTTGATTTTCACAAAAGAGGCGCGATAAAATGTCCTCGTTCGATACGCGTATACGCAACGATACGTTTTCACCGTTTAATTGTCCGGATGTGCAAATGTTCGCTATCGTCGGCTGCTTTTTTTCGAGGAGGGTCAAAAAATAAAAAATCGTTATCAATTTTTACGTTGTACACAGAAAGGCAACTACTCGCTGCAAACGATAATAAAGTACCTATACTCGTTTTTCCTCATTAAATTATCGAACAGTAAATAAGCAAACAACCGAGCCTTGAGGAAAAAAACTTGTCACATCGCATAATGAATTCCGTCGAGAGTTCATCGTCACCCTCGCGCGGCGGCCAAAAAGTTGGTAGCCTCCCTCCGAACCGCCCGACTGCTCGTCGTCTGAGATTGGTGTGTGCAGCTGCACATCTTATGAAAATCGTCGAAAAAAAAATGACGAGCGCACATCAGGAATATAAGACGCGAGAAAGTCTCTCGGAAGAAAAGGTGACGACCCTGCCCCTTCGCCGCCTCTCTCTCTCTCTCTCTCTCTCTCTCAGCGTCGGCGATAATTCAAAAAGTTTTTATTTCGGCGAGTCGCGCGCGGAAAAAGGTCTTATTCAGCCCTTCCCCTTTTTCTCACTTAGTCTGCAGCGACGTCCGCAAGTTCGACGTCGCCGTGAAAAGTTGAGCTTCTGCTGCTGCTGAACTCACGTACACGAGAAAGATGCGCACCTATATATACACTTAGAGGCGTAAAATGCACTATACTCGAGCGTATAGGCCACTGCAGAGCAGCGAGCGTTATCTGCGCGCGCGAGAATTGAACTTTGCCGAGTCGCCATCGAGAAAGTTTTCACTGCGGCAGCGGCGAGTTTCTCGTCGTCGTCTTCGTGCGGCACGATGCAGTGTGTCAGTGGAGGCATCTCGGAGCTGGCGCTGCTCCTTTCCGCGAGAAAACGCCGCGCTGCTTTAAACAATGAGAAAATCTGTGTATACTGAGCTTCCTCGTATGTGCCGCGAGATGCATATAGCGTTGCGTAAGCTGACGAACAAAGCTAACTAGGCTTTCGCCGAACTTAAACAGAAAGTCGACGGTAAACAATTTACTTTTACCGGCTCTCTGCTGAGCTGCTCCGATCGCTGCGAGGGAAAGATAGATCTCCAGGAGAGATTGCTGTACGTGAGCCGCGCGGCTCTGTGCTGGAGTCATACGTCGAATGCGGAGGAATTACGGAATATTAGCGGCTGATTGTTATCTTCTCCGAAGTAGTATATCTGTGCGGGCTCGGATCGCGATGCACGAGCTATTGGAAACGTATGTGCGCCGCCTGGCTTTTTGCGCGCGGCGAGCCGATGAGAACGTGCATCGATTTTACGGGAAATTTACTCGGAGCTAGATACACGTAGCGCTGAATTAAAATAGTTATTTTTTTTAAAGCGCGCGCGTGTTTGTTAAGTCTGTTAACATGCATGTGAGTATACCGTCGATTTTGAGCAATTTTATTCGCCACCGCGATACACCAGGAAAAAAATCGGAAAATCGAGGTATCATCGTCGTCATTCGCGAATAAATTCAATAAAAAATAACGAGCAGCGAAAAATACGTTATTTCTATACACCGCAAACAATGCGCCTGCACCCCACAGCGAAGCGACTCCACATATCCTCAATATATAAACCGCACACAGGGTCAATGTTGCATCGTCGTTCCCCTCTACATCCATAAAACGCGCTTTCCGAAGAGACGACGACGCTGCACGGACGAGTTGCGAGCCTAAGTGCGCAGTATGTAGGTGCAGACGACGACGACGAGCGTCACGCTGCGGCGCGCTCGAGAGAAATGAACTGGCAAGCTGGCGGTAACGCTTCTCGATTTACATTTGACCCAGTCCCAGGAAACGAGCCGCGAGCAGCGAGCTGGTCGTTGGCCTCTCCTTTTCTCTCTCTTTCTTTCTTTCTCCGCGTGCACTTATATACCTGCGAGCCTGCCTATACCTTTATTCGCGTATAAACGTCATTTTCGCCCACGCGATTGCAGCGTTTCCTTCTGTCTGTGGATTCGCTCTCTAATACCGATGCGCGTGTAATAGGCGAGAGTATACAATGGGACGAGGGAGTGTGTGCGTATAGACAGCTACACCTTCTTTTTTTCTTCCTGCGCTCGCGTATATCCGGCCCACTCGCGTTTCATTCAGTCGTAGAATTTTTTTTTGTCGTCTCTATCTCCTCGGCTAATTCGCCGAACAAAGGCAGCTCCGCGTATCCGGGCTTATATTATTGTACGTGTCATTCTTTCGCGATCTGCATTCCTCGAGTTTCGGCGGACTGGATCTCCTTTTTGAATACCAGATGAGATAAGGCTTTCTGTGTCCGCCGCGAGAAGTATAAACATAAGAATACGCGACTCGCTCGGTGAGTCATCCGCGTACACAAAGGCGACTCTCGACGGTTCGGAGCTATGTCTTTGCTTTTTCCAATCATAATTTCGCTCAACCTTGCCATACTATCGCTGAATTCGTAAACAAGAAACGCGTTACATAAGTGCGTCAAAGAACAAAAAAAAAAAAAAGATCCGCAAGACAAATCTTGCGGTCGTAACTCTCCGGGAAATTAATGTCCGGATTTATTTGACGTGCTCGCGTATATAGCGCGCGGAATGTTTGTATACATACAAATCCGCACTTCATAAACGGCGGAACATTCGCAGACGCTTCGCCGAGTGAGGCGCGCTCGCATTTATACACACCAGTCTCGCGTATGTAAAGTCGAAATCTCCTAGTTTCTTTTGACATGCTTCCAATCAACATATTCAACAAATTACGTGACTCCTGGCACTAAGCGAGAACTTGGACGATGTATGTATAGTTGAAAAAATATATCGTGTGCGCTAAACAATGTATGCTCCGCGACGAGAGCGTTACGCAACGCCTCGCGCGTTATTTATTGAGAAATAAATACGATTCGCGCTAATCGTTCTAAAAATACGCTTAATAACCCTGTCGTTCGAGCGCTAATACTTATCGCGAGTCGTCCATCCGTGTATGTTTCAGCTTTGCTATTCACGTACATCGTAGCTTCTTATATGCCTTCGATTTATTATTAAGCATAAATTTCACGCTCAGATAAATAAACTAAATGGTTTTCAGCGTCCATAAGAAAAGCCATTTAAACCGCGCGCACGATTACAGCCGATAGACAGTAGCATCAGTCAAGCGGACTAAACCGCGCTCATCATGACATAATTTAAAACAATATTTCTCTCTCGCCTTCCATCATCGCGTGTAGCGCGGCGGCGGCGGCAGTATATCAGTGACATCAGCGCTTCTAGGATCGCGCATAACGCCGCGCTTGACCTAGTAACGCTGCAGCTCTCGCGAGCGAGTTCTCGATCGTTCAACTTTCGACTTTCTTTCTGCAGAGATCACGGCCCCGAAAAATTCGGATTCGCTGCGTTTACGGGGGAATATGTACTCTCTCGCTGTTTACCAATCGTTTCCACAGAGTCCGCGACTCTTCTTCTGTCTCGCGGTCGTTGCGACTATAATTGTAGCTTATTACACGCTCGCGTCGGCTGTGCGGGGAAATGCATAGTTGTGCTCGCCGCGGCTGGAAACGACGTAAGGTTTTGCAATTGTCGAGCGGGCTGGTTTGCAATTTCGCGTGTGGTTGTAACGCGAAAACGACGACAATCGCCGCTTAGAGTATGTATACAAAAACAGCCGTACGCAGCTAATAAATCCGGCGGAGAGAGAGAGAGAGAGAGAGAGAGAGAGAGAGAGAGAGAGAGAGAGAGAGAGAGAGAGAGAGAGCTAATTCTGGAAAACCTGTTGGGAGTATGCATTTCCAGGTCGATCGCGCGGCACAACAACGATCTTATGTTATGCACATAATACCCGTGTGGTGTGTACGCATAATGCAGTTAAGAGCTGCGATGACGAAAGCAGGTAAAAATCCACGCGGCTTTTCGTAAACTTACGCAACACTCTGGCTAGAATTAATCGGCCGCTAAACGCAAACACACTCGTGGCCCTGACAAGCCACACATCGGAAGAGTTAAAGCCACAGCAGCGCCGGTGAATCGTAAGACGGGAGCCGCGTAGACTCTCCCGGACTTTTTTGCGGCCGGATACGTTTTCACTATTCCACATGCGTGCCACTGTTTCTCTTCTGTTTTCTTCTTCTCCTTTTCCGCGCTCGTTTTTCCTCCTGGGCGCACGCGCGCTTTATTTGGGATTTAGAAGCCAGAGGGATTTCACGTCATTAGACCGCTAAATCACACGGCTTTAAACTTGCGCGCACGCGGGTTACTTCGTTCTCGACATACTAAGCGCGCAGCTCTGATCTGCACAGTCGCGTAACACGCTCTCGCGAAAATCATCGCTCTGGAAAATTGACGATCTTGACTTTCGAGCTAGAGACGCCGCGGATGGATTGTTTCCTAATGAAAAGGCTTCGCGTGCGTGTTTTTTTTTTTCACTAGGCTACGTAGTCGCAACTCTCTCAATCAATCTATATAGAATCATCACCTCTCCGCGCGAATTAGAACACGCGGGAGCTCTATAGCGTCGCTTTTCCATTTCCAATCATTTTTGCGCTCGCGTAACCTGCCTCTCGCGCCAGAGATATCGTCCTCAATGGGATTTTCGAATTGCCAATAGCTCGCTGTATATAGTCTGCCTATGTGTGTGTGTGTGCGTTGTGCAGAGGGAAAACTAGAGAGAGAGACAGCCGCCGGATACAGCCATCAACGTTAACGTTACTTACCCATTCATTCGGGGCCGCGCGTTTGTTTTCGCTCCGATCAGCCGTCATCCCGCCAAAGTGTGTCCCTCGTTTTTTTTTCAAAAGCTCGTTCGCTGATGCGTTCGGTTATTCTCTTTTTTTTAGCGCCGCGCGCGTTATATTTTGTAACTTTGGCGCCGCTGATGCGCTTTTTTAATTTTTTTCTCCCGCGTGCAGTGTTTGCCTTTCATTCCTGTTCCCCGCACACGCACTGCGACAGCTGCTTATTTTCGACTTTGAAATATCTATAAACGACTTTGAAATAATAACACATGTTCTACGCGTCGCCGTGTGTGTGTGTGTACTTTATATTGAGGGAATGATTCCGCGCCATTGTCTCGTCGTCGTTGCACGAGTGACGATTTCAATACGCATTATACACGCGGAGAGGCGAAAGCTGGGCATTATTCGCGCATAATATCCCCCCCCCCCCTATATGCCGGCCATTTATATTTATTAGTTCCCGGTCGCGTAACGCGCTCGTGCAGCAGAAAAGCCGGCATTATTTTTCCCGCTCGCTCGGCGCATCGTTTCCTGTAATTTCAATCATTGCGCTCTCCGCGTAACACACGATGCACATACACTGCAACAGCACAACAAAGCGCTTTCATCGCGGAATTTCTTTCGTTCGGAGTGAGAGAGACAGACAGAGAGAAAAAGTATACGCGCATAATACAACGAGCCTCATTATAACGTATGCGCGCGGAGTCTCTAAAACAAACGGCGAAGGTATATTATACTCGCCCTCTTAGAGGTGTAATGGAGCCCGCGATCGCTTGAACGTATAAATCTGCGGATTCGCGTCCAGAGAGCACAAAAGCCGAGGGATTGTGTAAGCGCGCTACGGCCGCGCGGCGATTACCCGCTCGCAACTGTACCTACAAGTGCACTCGCGTATCTGCTTACCTGTGCTCGCGCGGCGTGTACCTGTCGTAACCTACTTATCGGCCCGGCAGGCACGTCTCTCTTTTCGCTGCTGCTGCTGCAGCGACTCGTGTCGTTGCCTTAGGCGAAAGAATATAACTGCGCGCAAATATACACCTATGCTGGAGAAGGTGTGTGGGTGTATGTGTTGAACTCGCGCACTATGGGTTTCGTGACTCCTCGAAATTCCTCATCGGAGAAGACGATCCGATCGTTCGCTCGCACGCCGTCTTTTTCTCCTTTGCCGAGGAGGTATATTAAACGCCGTGTTGAACTAACCTCGTTTTTACCCGAGTAAGTGTGCGTTTGGCTCGTTTTTTTTCTCTCTCTCTTTCTCTCCTCTGTCTTTTCTCGTATATAGTCGTGCGCTTTTTCCGCGGCTCGTTCGTTGTACCCGGTGTGTACGTGTGAAAAACGAGGAGGTGTATAGTTACTTAGAGGCGGCGGTTTTTTTCTCTATTTAATCGATAAACGAGCTGTGTGCTCGGAGGCGTCGTCGTGTCTTATTTTGTCCTTTTTGCTGGTTTGTATAGAGATAAAGGACGGTGTATACAGAAGAACGTAAGACTGTGGGTTAGGTGGCTCACGAAGTTATTTTAATTAAATTGAAGTGGAATTTTATACGCACACCTCTGTGCGAAATTTTGCAATCGATCGCATCGAAGACTTGGAAACTAATTCACGCACGGTTGACTAATTCTCTCTCGAAACCGAAACTCACAAATGAAAAGCTAATCCGCCGCAACGTCTCACTGCAGTAATGCACAGCTCACCTTTCTTTCTTACAACCCACACCCTGTACGAACTCTCAGCTCCTTCGGTATTCCAGACACAGGATCTGCCGCCATATTACCAACTCGCGCTGAATGATAAATGCTCTCGGCGCGGTGACAATTGCAGCCGCTAAGAATTGCAAAGAGAAAACGGACGCATAACTCGGCCGCGCGATTATGCACGCGCGCGCGCGTGTGTGTGTGTGTTTGTGCGCTTGCGAGAAAGAGACTGTCACCTGCGGGCGTATAAGCTACTTTATCGGGACTTGCAGGAGCAACGATTTGTAAACGCGCGATAAGATAAGGGCTACACAGAGCTCTCTCTCTCTCTCTCTCTCTCTCTCTCTCTCTCTCTCTCTCTCTCTCTCTCTCTCTCTCTCCTTTCTTTCCGCCCACGACTTGGCGCGAGAAAATGCTAGTCCATATCTGGGAACTGCTGACTCGCACATTTCGTCGCGGCCTCTTAACTGCACTTCTGAATTAATCTCTCTCTTGCGCTTGCTCTTTCTTTCGTTCCGGTGTGGAGAGTTGGCGACGGCTATACCGCAATGCGCACGGTATACTCGAAACTTTTCTCTGCAGAATATATTGGATCAGAGGATTCTGCCAATCAAAACCCTTCGAAATTAAAAATCCCTCTGATCGCTCGTCACCCGCGCATAAATCACGCGGTGTGTAGAAAAAAAAATCAATTAGCAAGGGAAGAATCCAAACGTGACGCGCGAGCAATCAGCGACCGTCCGCGCTGTGCTCTGATGGTGTACACAATATACGCAATCCGCAAAAAGCGTCGTCGATTTATACCATCATCCTCCCACGCCCGCCGTCACAACTTTTTCCACGATCACGTACAGCGCATCCCTCGGCTCTCGAAATTAAAAACTCGTAACCGCGTCGCTGCTGCCGCTGCTGTTGCAGGTGCCGCTCCCGCGCATTTATCATTAGCATGACTGGCGCAAAAGCCCTGACGACACGACAGCAAGCGCGCCGGTTGGTTAGCCCGCCAAGAATTTAGATGCACGCGCGCATTAATTCTCGCACGTGCGCGTAGCCGCTCGCTCTTCGTGTTTCGTGTGTATGTGCTGCCGGCGGCTGCTGCTGCTGTTGTTTAGGCCGGGTAGAGAGACCGGCGGAAAAAATTATGGATGGAGAGATTCATGGCTGGTAGATGTACGTGTCGTCGGCTTGGTTATAGTGCGTTGAGAGTTTTTTTATTGCGGAGGATGCGCGCGTGATTCACCGAACGGCTGTGATATGCAAGAAATAATAGAGACGTCTTAGGAGCTGAGTCAGCCTACGAATCTTCTCTTCCGAGTACTGACCTTCCTGAAACTTCATCTCGGCGCTGGAAGAAGAAAACAATCTTTCGCCAACTGCGCGATTAGCGGCCGGCTTGAAAAATTAATTCTCCACCGAGTGTGTATAGTCTCAACTGCGCACATCAATTCTCCGTATAACTCCGGCAATAGTGGAGTAGGCGACGAACGGAGGCGACAAAAGGGCCGGAGATAAAGCGACGCGCGTATGGATATTGTTTGGATCTCGGTCGTGTCGTCACTTTCCTCGGTATTTATGTGATATTAGACGCCTCGCTCGACGTGTGCAATTGTTACTGCGAAATCCTCCCGTTGACGCGGGCGCGCGCCAGCTAATCGGAATATCAATTGTTTTCCATTGTTAATTGGCCGACGCGAGCGAAACCCGAGTAGCCCCGCGTCAGTCGTTCTTTCTTTCTGCGCGTTTAATAAATGCGCGTACGCTTCGCTCGTAACGCGTATTGTATATACTTTCGAACGCGAGCCATCCATATATTCGAGACGTATACAACGGGGCACTAAAAGTCTCTGCGGTTACAGCGTAAAACCAGAGCGGGCCTGACCCCCCCCCCCCCCTCTCTCTCTCTCTTTTGCTCGAATCAATATTTATGCGACGATAAATATTTATTCGCTGAATTAATGCCGCCGCTCGGCGGCTTATCGCGCGCCGATGCTCGTCGATTTCCTCCTCCAAGCGAGCGAGCGAGAAAAAAAGTGTATAGGTGTAGAAAAGAGGCCAAGAAAGACTGGGAAAAACAGCCGTGGCGGCGGCTTATCGGTTCGCACACCAACCGGCAGCAGCAGCCCTTTTCTCTCTCGAATAAAAGCTAGCCGGTGTGCACTGTTAACTTAGCCGGCGAAGCTAAATAAATCAGTTAATTCTTGTGTAAACGACGGGGGGGGGGGCGAGAGAGAGTTGGCGGCGTTCTCGCTGGCTAGCAGAGGGGAATGAAAATAAAAGAAAGAACCGCGCGTCGCCGGCTTAATTGGTCATTTGTATGGGATTCGATGCCTCCGGTTCCTTCCGGTCGGCCCTGGCAACTACCACCTCTATGTTCTTGCGGGACGAAATGCCGAAAACGCCCTGTGCATACTGATAAGCCTCGAGCGCTCGGTTATTTTCAAGGCCCACCTTCTATAGTGCGTACGCACGCTACGACCTATCGGGCAATCTTCTTCTCTCCGCTCGCGCGCACTATTTCCCCCGTAATTGTCCGACGACTCGAGCGCTGTAATACGTGTACGGTGGAATTGAATTTTACCGTAGAGGGAGGGTGGGGGCCTTTTCTTTTATCGCGCTCTGCTGCTGCGTCAGAAGAGCGAAGTGTACACCGTCGCGTCAGGTTTCGTTATGACTGGAATATCGCTATCACATAAATAAAAAAATGAGCCACGATGATGAGCTCGCAGACTCTCGACGACTCACAAACAAACAATGCGTGCCCGACGGCGAACAGAACTGAAGCTCATTTTCCACGCCAGCTAAATCACGCGATAATCGGCGTATAATAGGCTTCCCTCAACCCGAGTAGCCGAGGCGGCGGTCTAAAAATAATACGGACAGCCATCCGTCATTACGGAAAATCGTCACGGTAATGGTTCTCGCGAGCTCTCTCGTCCTGTGCGCACGCCGCAGAGAGAATTTGTGTCACACTCGCTCTTTTTTTCGCTCGACCCAAAAATACACTCTCTGCCGTACCTCACTGGGTCTCTCCGGCGCTGTTGTTCCAACGTACACAGCCGGCTAACCTTGAATCTGGAAACGTCTGCGTATGCCGAGAAAATGTTCTCTACATAAGTACTCTCAAAGCTCCGCCGACGATTTTTCCTCTTGAGCGCAACGCACTAAGCGACACGACGCTTAGTCCGCACTTAACACCCGGCAATTATCATCGCTCGTCGTCGCGGCGACTCGGCGCTAGCTAATAATCTCGTTCTGCAAACGCGCGCGTAACTAATTCTCGCGAGACGCGCAACGCACGTAACCCCTTTCATCTCCTTCCGCGGCTGGAACCCACATACAGCCAGCGCGCAGAGTACACAAGCACGTGCGTCTGCATACGCACAAGCCGCTAAATCACTCGAGCTTGCAGCGGCAGCCGCCTAGCAGGAATAAATCAAAGGACGGCGCAGTGAAACTTGGGGAAAACTCGCGGCGGCGGCAACTTATCTTCGTCCGCGCGCGAGAGCGTGAGTTTTGACAAGTAAAAATGCTTTCAACGATGAACCGCACGGGGGATGATTTTGGTTATCAGCAAGACGCTCGCGCGCTCTATATACTCCGGGAAATTCGAGAAGGTAAGCGAAGGAGAGAGAGAGAGAGAGTGTGTGTGTGTGTGTGTGTGTGTGTGTGTGTAGGGAGGAGAGTAGCTTAAGAAAGTAAAGCACATCGAACTGTTTGCCCGAGGAGGAAAAGTGCATCGAACTCTGCCGAGCAGTCTGCCGACGTTTACCTTAAATCTTTCTCTCTCACTGTGTGTTTTCCCACTTTTTCCCTCTCATTCGATCCGTCAATTTCGCCTCTTTCGGTACATTAGTGCCGGGAAAACATTGCCAGTCGCGGCGGAAAATGCTCCGCGGCGGTCGTGACGCTGTAAGATTCGCGGAGAAATGTAAAAGGAATGGCTCTCTCTCTCTCTCTCTCTCTCTCTCTCTCTCCCCGTGCGAGCATTAAAACAACATTTGAGATGTTCCGTATTCAAAAATAAATTCAGCCTTTCTCTCCACTCGCTTATAGACGTATAACAATGATTTCTCTCCGAATTGCACGTCGACGGCATAATAAATTCCCTCTTCCCTCCCCCATGGATAATTAATCAATCCCTTGAATTTTTCGCCCTGCAGCAGTGGCAGCAGCAACTCTCTCTCTCTCTCTCTCTCTCTCTCTCTCTCTCTCTCTCTCTCTCTCTCTCTCTCTCTCTCTCACTCCATCCGCGCACATATTTTTTCCATATCGAACGGCGCTCGATACCCTCCTCGCTATGGAAATTGAAAAGCGCGAATCGCCGAGTAAATTTATACATGCCCCGTCGAAGGGTTGCAATGCTCTCTCTCTCTCTCTCTCTCTCTCTCTCTCTCTCTCTCTCTCTCTCTCTCTCTCTCTCTCTCTCTCTCTCTCTCTCTCTCTCTCTCTCTCTCTCTCTCTCTCTCTCTCTCTCTCTCTCTCTCTCTCTCTCTCTCTCTCTCTCTCTCTCTCTCTATTTCTGGCGCATCGACGAGCGACCGGCGCCGGCGGGACTCGAGTGAAAATTTTTTCAGTCACGTCTGATTCTCGGAGAAATCCGATCTGCTCGCTCGCGGCCAGACTCTATATACGTACTGTCCGACAGGGGCTTCCGGTAGGGTAGGAAATTAATTAAACCAATAGCCACGAACGGGGCTTCCTCTATACTATACCGTATACATATAACGCGTGTACGAACCCTCGCGATTCCATCTCGTAACGCAGAGTTTTGTATTACCTATACACACCGCTATGCACCAACTCTTTTTCTGAAAGGCTCAGCAGGTTATCCTGTTGCGCCGCCGAGGAGGGTGGTGGAACGAAGAATTTCCACGGCGTTATCATATCGTGTTATATTATTACTATACAAGAGCTATCCGCACACCGTGCCGCCGAAGTATTTCAGGTGCTCCGACCGCTAAATTCTTCTTACACTAGACTTCTTTTATTTTTCATTAGCCGGCGAGTTAATGAATTTACGAGAGGAATGCAGCAGCGGCGGCGGCTGCCTCGGCTTTCTTTTATTTTCCCCTAGATTTTTCATTCGGTCTCAGCTCTCACGGCGCGTCTAATCAAATTAGCGCGCGCTGCATAAACCCTCCCTCCAGTTTTTCTTCCGCGTGTGCAGCTCACAGCTCCTCTTCCTTCGCGTCTTCCAGACGGTCCTCTCCTCTCTTCTGCAGCTCTTTTTCTTCTCTGCCTCTTCCTCGCAGCAGCAGCAGCAGCAGCATTATGTGCGGAAGATGAGAATTTACATAAGCTGCTTTGCGCGACGTGGACTTTTTTTTTCTTTTTTTTCTACCTCCGAGGCCTAAACAAATATTGGCCGACCTCATCCTCCTTCCACCACTTCCTTCGAATGCGCGAGCTCTTTACTCTCTGTGTGGAGAGACCAGAGAGTCGAGCAGCGCTCCGAGAATGATCTTGCGGAAGAATCTCGCGGTCTGGAATTTCCGGAGCGTGTACACCTTATAAGTATACTACTCTCGAAAATTCTGACCTGTTTTCGTTCGAAAAAAAAAATTGCATGCTATTTGCGCAACGTCGAGGAGTATTCGAATGCAGTCAGCGTCGTGTGTATCGAGAAGCGCTTTCTTTTTACGAAACGACGCCATACGACGAGGACGGGGGAAAGAGAACGAAATTAAGAGTCGCCGTGCTATCGTGACCGGGGGAATGATGCGCCGGCGGGTCATAAATCACGCAACATGCACTCGACACGCGCGCTAATCTACGCCGCTGGTGCGGATACGAGTGCTGTTGCCATATGTTCTACACATATTGAAACGCGGGCAGCGAGCCAACTCGCCCTTATGACCAATCAGCCCTGCTCTTGCGCTTTTGGCTTTATGCGCGCTGATATCTCAGTATGAGACTCGGCGTAGTCGTTATTAGTTTTGTGATTTGTATGAATACGTGAAAGGGGTGTAATGTATGATTAAAAACGATGCTGCCGCCTATGTCTAGCATTTATCGTATATCAGTATTTTAGAATAAACTATATTTAGCTATTTAAATAGCGTAAAAACACGCACCCAAAAAAAACGCTAAAAAATTAAAGAAGCTACAAACGGTGTCCCCTTCCCTCACTTATTACCCAGCCGTGTCGAAAATATATTCGCGCAATAAAAGATCTTTTGATGTCAACAATTAAAAACAACTCTCACCCACACGCCAACTCTCAAATAAGCTCCTCGGCAAAATCGCTTCTCATAAACAACTCGACGGGCAGCGATAACTCACGAAAAGATTTCCATTTAAAAGCCGACATTTTTTCAGCTCCACTAGAAAAAAAAAAGAAACACAAAAACATTGCACAATGAATAGCTAGTCCCCCGAGAGCCGCTGCGGCAGCTCCGAGTTTACGTAACGTCGCGCACATCCAGAATAATGACAAAGTATTAGCCTGCGCGCAGAGCCATAGCCTCTCTCTCTCTCTCTCTCTCTCTCTCTCTCTCTCTCTCTCTCTCTCTCTCTCTCTCTCTCTCTCTCTCTCTCTCTCTCATACACTCTTCCCTAATGTGTACGAGCGTTGCGTTGCGCAACACGTATAAATCGAGAGAGATAAATTCGCTAATGTGCTTCTCTGTCCGTTGTATATTTGCAGACCGCAAGCTGTTCGTCGGCATGTTGTCGAAAAAATTCACGGAGAACGACGTGAGGAACATGTTCGACGTCTACGGGGAAATCGAGGAGTGCTCGGTGCTCCGGGAGAACGGCCAGAGCAAAGGCTGCGCCTTCGTCACCTTCGCAAGTAAGCAGTCGGCTGTGCTCGCCATCAAGGCCCTTCACCACTCGCAGACGATGGAGGTGAGTACTTATGTCTATATACAGCGCATTATACACTCGCATCGGATGGGAAAATCGCTACCTTGGTTCGATCGCGCGATCGAAAGGCTTCCGAAGAGCCGCTAGTGTATAGTAATAATCCTTCTGTTATGAGAGCGAATCAATCTGCTTCTCACGCGCGTTATCAATCGGCCAGAGCTACGAGCAGGATATAATACCGAATAGACATTATGTAGGTCAGGTGTATCTTTGAATAAACGTGTATCCTCCGAGAGCGCGCGTAGAGCTAACAACTTTACGCACACAGCGCATAGCGTAACGCAATAATTTATCAATAATTAATTAGTAATTTGCATCGACGTCACGGAGAGAGCCGAATAGAATAACGCGCTGCAATTTCCCTCCGTACATTAGCTAATGACTTTTTGTCCGTTTTAAACGGGCCGGCACTGCTGCTGCTGCGGACTAATTAGATATCGATAACCAAATTATCGGAAAATCTGTTGAACTGAATATACCACCGGGATAAGCCCAGCTTGCGCATACACTTGTAGCTATCATGCAACCAACAACAACAGCGAATCATCGTATACAGGAACGCGGAATAAAAAAAACCAATCGAGAGCCACTATACGCTATGTGTGTATAAAGTACAAACCGCGAGTCTTGGGCCTCCGATTCAATAAAGCCTCTCGCAATTTTGCAGCCGCAGGAGAGTCGATCGAAATTTTCTCTCGAGTCGCGCGAACGCAGATCCATTAAAGGCTTCTCGTGCACGAGCACACCGGATATACGTATAGCTATGGCGTGCCGCTTATATTATACGAGTATATACGAGCGTGCGCCATCGGCATACGAAAAACGATCCTCGACGACGACGACGGGAGAAATTTATTGTTCATCGACGCGCGGCGGACGGGTATAGCGGTGACAACCAGCAGGCGAGTCGAGCGGCCTCCGGAAGCTCTTAAAGCCCGGCTCTATGTTTGCCTAATCGAAAAGAAGAGGAGTGGTTATAGATTCTTATACACAGGATTTTCGGCTTTCTCGGTGATTCGATCTCTGATGGCTTTGTGAATTTTACATTACTCCGATCGAGAATCGAACTTTCTTTAATTTCGCAAATAAATGTTCGCACATCAGCAAAGCCATCGAACTTTCAGCACGCTTTGAAAAGGTCGTCGCCGAAAAGTGCCAGCGGTTCGTGCCCGCTCGCAATCGAAGCCCCTCACATCACCTAATGTCAGCTGATTTCTTTCTCATCCCCGGAGCAGCAGCGGCAATGCCTGCAGTTACACGCCCGGTAGGCATTGGCTCGATGCCACCTCGCATCGCGTTTCGCTCTAACGCCGCGGCTAGTCACCTTTCCCTCTGCAGCAGCAGCAGCAGAAACGATACTGATTTAACTCGTCCGTCCACTACTTTTATTTTGCGCACACAGCCGACCGAGGAGTTAATCTCGGCGCTCGTACCTTTGCTCTCGCTTGAAAAATATAATTAAGCGTAGACTCGCACGGGGATTAGACCCGACCAGCTTTGGCAATTAGGCCTTTAATGCCTTATTGGCAGGTTACAAATGTCGCCGGATTATGCGTCGTCCGTGAAGAGTCATCAGATGCAATTAGCAGAGCGTCGCGGATTCCCACTATCCGCGAGCGCCGACAAAAGAATTCCATCGGACACAGCAAGCGCGAGCAACAAAAAAAGGGAAACAATACTTTCCCTCCGAAACGACAAAGGAATACGCGCGCTCGTCGCGCAGCCGGCTTCCAATATCGCGTTTCGATTTCAATTAAAAAAAAGTTTCATCAATCAGGGGAGACAAGAGCCAGCACCGCCGCCGCCGCCGCCGCCCCCGTTGCAGTAGCTGCAAACGAAACGTCATAAAAGTGGAAACGCCCCGGCTGTTTTTGCCCTGTCTCTCTCTCTCTCGCTGCTGCAGCGGTGGTAGCAGTAGCGCTGCAAGATTAAACTCGACTAGAGCAACTCGGCTATTCCATTTCATCGCGTGCAGTAGTGATGAGAAGCGCCTGCAGAGAGTAGTCTCCAAAGAAAAGCTCCGGGCACATGCAAACTCGCGCGCGCGCGCGCGCGAGAGAGAGAGAGCGAGAGAGAGAGAGAGAGAAGACGCGCAGACGAAAAGCTCAGAGCTCGCATTCAGAGCTCTCTTTTAATGGGCCGCGACGTGTATCGCGTGTCGCGAAAAATGAGCGGGAGCTAATCGAGACCGAAGGCATCAAGTTCAGGGCTAGAAGCCTGTTTCTATCCGCGTGTTATTTGCATTGCCCAGAGCTTGAGCTACGTCGTCGCAATTCCATTTTAATATCATGAATATTTCCGGCCGCGAGTTCCTTGAACTTGCGACTCTCGAGCATTCTCGCCTCTCTGGCTTACTGCTGCCTCCTCTGCTCTCTGTTTTTCGTCGCGGACGGTTAACTGGCGCGATTGCATTTTCGATCGAGCGCGAGCTCGCGGGCTTACTTATTTTGCCTCGGGAATATCAACTCCGCGCCGAAAAGTCCGTAGTAGGAGCAGCAGCAGCAGACTTCTTGAATAAATTGCGCTCATGAATTCGCAAGTGTGGAGAGAGGCGGCTGATGAGGGGAGAGCCAAACGAATTAATATTTATACAGATTCACTTTTTCTTCACGAAATTTTCTCTCTTTCGCCTACACGTGTAAGTGGGATGGGCCCTTGGTACATGCGCGTATACCTATTGCCTCATCCCGAGCGTAGTGAATAAAAATTGCGCTTAAATAAATTTCCGCGCGTACGGGAGTAAAAGTTTTACAGTTCGCTGCTCTGTATACTCGCGGTACGCGGTCCAACGGCGTATGAAATGTTTGGCTTTATGAGTTGGTTATTTTTTTACTTTCTTGTATTGAAGGGATGCTCGTCGCCGCTGGTTGTAAAATTCGCGGACACGCAGAAGGATAAGGACCAGAAGAGGCTGCAGCAGATGCAGGCGAACCTTTGGAACATCGCCGGGGTTAACATGACTCCCCATTACCTCACAACGGTAAGATAGGAGGGGTGCGATCGGGTACTGTTATGCCTCGTGTGATGATATTAGCTATTCTGTTTCTTCTTTGATACTCAACTATGTGTGTGGATGAAGTTCCTGTACGTGTTGAAAATAGCCGCAGTGTATGCGATAAAAATTTTTATTTTATAATTTTTATAATTTTTTTAATCATACGCAAAGTTGAAATTCGCATTTCAAATATTAAATTCGTTTCATATCGCGTTTCCAATTTTCGTATAATTATTTTTTATCTTACTGTTTACAGAGTAGAATTATCTTTTTGAGTATAATTATTAAATTCATTTCATTTCGCGCTTCCAATTATAATGTTCGCATTTCGTGTAATTCGGCATGCATGCAAATAAAAGTACATTTAAAATAAATGCGAATAACGATAAATTGTAACGCAATACACTCCACTTTTAGTACAAAATATTTTACGCAATCATTTGCAACGTATTATTAATACCATTAATATGAGTTTAATATAATTTTGGAGTTCATTTCAGAATTAAATTCAATTAATGTACTCATTCAATTAAAAAGAATCCAACACATCATCCGTCAATCTTTCTCCACAGAACGAAAGCGCGCCGCCGGCGATAGCACCGGCTGCGACGTCGCTACAGCTCTTGCAACAATTGCAAGCAACGTCAGGCGCAGCGGCAGCGACGCCGGTCACGGCAAACCCGGCGGCAGCCGCCTCGCCAAACGCCCTTACGAGCGTCCAGCACCAGCTGCTGCTGCAGCAACACCTCGGGCTAAGCGCAGTCGCGCCTACGGCGGCGACGCAACCGCCGGCGGTGCCCGCCGCCCCCGAGATTAGCCCGGCGAACCTTCAGAGCTTAGCTACCCTCGCCTCCCTCGGCAGCTCGGCCGGTGAGTATGGTCAGTGTCGCACAAGTGCTTTTTATTATTATTTTTCCATTATTGTTTAAGTCGATTTGTTTGGCGAAGCCCTAAGCACCTTTTAGAATTTTAAGTTTTTTTTTTTTTTTGAAAAGTCGACACGATCAATGTTGAAAGATTTATTAAACACGCGCAAACGCACGTTCGTTGCTTCAACTGAATCTTCTTCCTGTTAGCTTGCTGTATAGACGCACTTCTTATGCATGAAATTCAAAGTGCGCGTACCGCTTATAGAAGGCTATCGTAAAAAAATTTAATAAAGAGCCCATTTCTCCCATAACTCCTACGTATTATTTGTATTCAGCTGATTATCAAGCAGAAGAGAATATGGAAGTACCTCCAGCACAGGCGTATATATTATGCCGACTCCACTATCCGCGTAATAAGCCGCCCACCGGCACTTGTAGTTCTCCTTTAATAAAAGAGAGACAATTAGTTACTCGGGCAAAAAAAAACTATCTGCACGTAGATTGAAAATCGGGACGGGCCGGCGCGCAGCCGTTGTGCAGCCAATATTGGCCGTTTACAACCCGCAATATCGACTCCCCAGATAAATGTCTCGCTCAGCTCACTCGCTCTGCCAATTTTGCCTTTTATTTAATTGGTTTTTATGATAACTGCAACTTGCTGGAAGAATGCTGACTACTGCTCGCGCGATATAACCTTAATCGCGGATAAGTTTGAAATGTAGAGCTTTTGTGTCGATATGTAGAACGAATATTACTAGTATAACGATTTGATGAAAATTTCCGATGGCAAGAAATGGTGTATATTCGCGGTTTCATCAGGTTTCGATTCACGATTATCAGGTGCATCTTATTCTGTTATTTTTGTTATATGTTAAGCTGATGTTCCAAATTGTTTTCGCATATATGTTCTCACAGTAGGTCAAACCTTCGTTTGAAATCAACTGGCCAAGTAAAGTTTGTTTTTAATTTTAGCGAACGCCGGTGTGTCGCCGATAAGTATGCAGAACCTCGTCACTCTTGCCGCTATGACGGGTGGCACTAACAACCTTCAAGTGTCTCCAAACAGTAAGTGAAACAAAAATTGCAATTTAGCTTTGGTGCAAACCTTGTAACGTGTAATTTATGCAGAAGAACATTTGAAGCAATATTTAAGTATAATTAGTAATTATTTCTTTTGCCTCTACTAACAAAACGTGTGACGCTAATAAGCAATTGTGCAGTAATTTGTAAAGCATGTTCTATTTGCCGCAGATAATTTACTCGCATTTAAATCATAAAATGGTATTTTTAATCATAACTAAAATACTTCAAGTACTTAATTTATCTGTTGTATGACTAACGTTTTTTAAAACGCGTATTTTCTCTTGTACGATTAATAGCTGAAGCGCGGCGTAATGAAAAAAATTAACGAGCTAGATTCGCGTCAGAAGAGAAAAAGAGAGAGAGCTTATCTTTTTCACTTCAGTTTTTCCTCATTACGAAGTACACGTTAATACAGCGAAACAAATGTGTGTTCTAGCGCTAAGCGGATTGGCCAACTCGACAGCAGGTATGTCGCTATGTACGTGTCATTGCCTGGTATAGTATTAACCATTACTAAATTTAACATTTTTAAAAGAGTATTTAAAACAAGTAATTATAAGCTCGACTCAACCTTCACTTCCCTCGCAGTAATACTTTGCATCC
The DNA here is from genome assembly GCF_009193385.2 of Nasonia vitripennis. Taxonomy (NCBI): domain Eukaryota; kingdom Metazoa; phylum Arthropoda; class Insecta; order Hymenoptera; family Pteromalidae; genus Nasonia; species Nasonia vitripennis. Next base: position 26,114,188 of record NC_045758.1, on the reverse strand, counting down.
CGTCGCGAGATCATTAATCACCGCGGGTGGAAAACTTCAAATTCTTATTGGGTTTTTCACCGGGTCCTCGTTCATTTTTTTTTCGCTCTACACACACCCCCCGGAACGTAAATAATAATGATGGATGATCGTCGTGCGTGCTGCACTCGCGAGTTACGCCGCTCGTATACTTTCCCAAAGTTAAAAATACCCCCGGGGAATCGCTTGAGAATTTAATGAGCCCGAGAACAGAGAGATAGAGACGCAAACTCAGATGAAAATTTTGAAAGACAGCAATTTAACAAACAACTTTTGTTCTTTCTTCTATTGCCTGTCACGACACACGCACATACGTGTAGCTGCCCTACTCGGAAAGACAGGAAACGCAGGTGAGATTGTCGTGTGTTTTAAACGACACGTCGCATCTTGTTGTCATTGTAGTTTTGCTATAATAATTTTTTTTTTGTTTCGTAAATATACACCTGTCCAGCTATTTCAATGCGGCCTCCTTTTTGTTATCAACGTAATTTTATATCTATATAATGAGTATGTAACATTTAGCAAACGTTGGATTGGTAGTATGCGTATACGTTTGCTATGGTGAATGCGTGCGATTATTGGACCGTTTTCATGCTATGGATACACTTTCGATCGCGGGTTTTCATATTCTGCATTTATTGGATTTTGACTGTTCAATCGAATCATGCATACATTTTCACCTCCCATGTTTATTTTTACTCGTCGCCTGCGCAGTGTGTACAAAGTTTAACCCTGCACTAATCGATATACATAACCATTTAACCGTCGACATGATGGCGCTTGCACTTATTTCTCTCCTATAAATATATTGATGGCCTGTATAAATTTACTCGTCTCTGCAGCTTGAACGAAGCGTCGATGAGCATGCGACGTCGAGCGATCGATCTATTTTTTCTTCTTTTATTTTAGCTTTTCCCGTATTGATTGTGTATATATATTTTTGTGAAAGCGCTTATATAATGATGGTTCCCTGCAGTTCAAATTATATTGTACGTCACTAGCTAACCCTATGCATAAAAGATGATGCAAATGAGTCTATGTATAAATTTCTCTTTGAAGGAGTCTGTGCGGAGAGCTGTATAACGATTATTTAAAGCGCGTAAAATAATTTCGCGCTCTAAACAACGTTCCTTTTTCTCGCCGGCTCGCTCGAAGCAGTTCATATTGTTATCACAGCGCTCATTAACATCCTCTTTTCTCTCATCCATTTTAAAAACTAATCCCTCCCATTCAAACTGACTATCTCCATATTATACCTTATGTAACTTATAGACTTTTAATCAACGATGTATTATTTACGACTTACAAATCATGTAATGGTATGGCGCATGCAATGTTGGCCGAGCATCACTTGTATCTTCAGATTATTGCATCGATATTTATATATAATCACAGTGGCAATTTGTATATTTTTCAAAACTAAAGAAATTGCGATCAATGTTACAGGGTCGACCGGAGGAAGCTTGAGTCCTGTCACGTCGCTGGCGCTTAACTCCTTGACTGGGGCGCCTCTGACTGGACTCCAGGAATCGCTCAGTAACGCCTACTCGAGCTTGCAGCAGTACGCAGGTATGTCAACGAGCTTAATTTTATCAGAGCATTGAACCTTCTCAATTACGGGCAAAATCCGATTAATTAGAGATGTTAGAGAGTTGACGAATAAAATATGTGCGATAGAAATTTTCTAACATAAAATCTGTATGCGATTCTTAAGCTCTCATTGGAAAGACTACAGTCACTGTGGAAAAGAAAGAATTGCACAGTAAGTAAAGCGCCTTGGAATGAGCTTACGCAATAAGTAAAAGTCTCGTAAAATTGTTGTATACTTGTTTCATTTTCTTACACCTGTTGTTGCTAGCAGGTTTATATTCGTTATCACTTTGAGAAATTGTCATAGTTTTTATTATTACACTTGTTTATGCACTTTAAAAGTGTAGTATAATATTGTCTCTACCTTTGCGCTGTTTTAATATGTTCTATTGTATAGCAGTAGAATTAGCTTGGAATACTTTATTATTTAAGAATAAACTTTTTTAGTACTTAATCTTACTTGTAAAAACGAAATTTTATGAACGCTCTTTAAATCAATGAAAACTGTGCGATATGCAGAGTGAGTTATTTCTGCCACATGGTCACATAATGATCACAATCAAAGTTTAAAAAGTAAAAAATATGAAATTTTGTAGTTTATTAATTTTAGCTTTAATTATGTTTTCACCATATAATTTCGATGTATTTGATATAGATACAAGTTTCGTTTCTCTTGCGTCCGTAGAAGTGCCCAAGTGTTACATTCTGAGCGAATTTCTAAGCTGTGTATCTGTTTTTAGGGTTCCCTACGTTCGCAACAACGGCAGCGACGGCAGTTCAGGCCACGCCGACCTTTAATGATTTTCGATTACTGTCAAAGCAAATCGAGGGTCCTGAGGGCTGCAACCTCTTCATTTACCACCTACCGCACACCTACACGGACACGGATCTCATAGCCATGTTCATGCCCTTCGGCAACGTTCTCTCGGCCAAGGTCTTTATCGACAAGGAGACGAAAAAGAGCAAGTGCTTCGGTGAGTTGAAGTTGCCGAAATTGTATCGTTATATCGACTGTTAAGAAATTTCGATATAAATACTATTAATACTAAGGTATTATTAATACAGTTAGCAATAATGGTATATTCGTATTTTAGGCTTCGTATCGTACGACAAACCGTCGAGCGCACAAAAGGCTATTCAGATGATGCACGGCTTCCAGATTGGCACGAAACGATTGAAAGTCCAACTGAAGAAGTCAAAGGATGCCAAGCCTTACTAGCCCGATGTCGACGATTCCCCTATTAGTAGGTAGATACTAAAATCAAACAAAACAAAAAAAAACATTAAAAACGGGCATTTTTGCAACTTAAAAACGAAGCTGATGTTCAAGTCTTCCAGGAGCCTTGAACATGTCGTTTCGACGCACGAGTCTAGTCTTCAAGTATATGTTCAAGCGTGAAAATTTAATGCGGTCGCTTTTTGACCGAGTCTAAAGTATTATTATTAGAGGACAAAGTTTTATTTTATTTTTCATGGTTTTCAAGACTATAAAGCTCTCTCATAGCTAGTCAATTTTTTGAGTATTCTTAGTAATACGGACTTTTAACAAAACAGCCACAATGCTGCCAATTATACATGTATATACTATCTTTATAAGCGTAACTGTGATATTTTCAGAATGCTCTATAATTCGCGTATTCTTGATCGAAAAATGATAAACTTATACAAGCCGGTATTTCTTTCTTGATCATATTATTTACGAGGCCATGTTGCATTTACGTATATCGAAGAGCATTCATCTGTAATTCTCGAAAGAGGAAAAGTATTTAATATTACGATTGAAAACTATAGCTTAAACGCGAAATTTCGTGATACTATGATTCTGAGTACCGTTACCATTCTTGTTTTTCGCCACCAACGCCGCCAACTAGTGTCCGTCTACCTGTTATTATTGGACAACGGAATAATCTCTATTTCATCCGTCTACACAATTCGTTTTATCGCTCCTTTATTTAGTAGTCACGCGAATATTTTCCACCTCCGCTTTCATACCGGAACAAGATCCTTTCACACCGACACGTCGAGACAAAATGTATATATATCTCTCTATCTCTTTTCATGTAAACCTGCATACAAGCGACTATCTGCAGCGCCCGGCCGAGTTTTATCTCGAATTCGTTTCTTTTTTTCCTCCGCTCTTGTCCGGCTTTTTTCTTTCCTCTTTTTTTGTCACTACCGTTGTATTTTCCGGCAGCAATAACTTGATTCGTACACACTAATAAATCCGATTGCCGCAACGATCTAGAAAAATATAGCCCGCGAAGGCTATATCAATGTGTCCACGCTCGCGACGCGGTCCCAGCCGCCTGTCATTGACAGGTGGCTTGTGATCCGAACCGTTTTTTATCTCTCCCATGTCCACTATCGGCCATGACCCAATGCGCGCACGTATGACGATCGATCTATTTCTTGCTCCTCGTCTCGCTCTTGCTTCCTCTCTCGCACCGTGTTTTGTGTTCGGACAATTGAAACATCGCTGATTTCGATTAAATTGCCCGATCTCATTGCGTGCGCGGCGGCGACAAATTCGAAAATCATCAATCATGTTTTCTGTTTGTAAACCTTATTGAAATGCGTCAAAAACTCAACTAATTTTGTAGGCGAGAGGTGCGCTTCTTTTTTCTCTTTGTAGTTAACCACGTGAACTTTTTTTGCAACTCAACGTATTCATATTAACAAGGTATACGATGACGGCAGTTTCTGTAACTATAAAACGCGTTGATTAAACAGATGTGGCTTTAATATATCGCGAAGGCTTTCGTTCTTTTTTATATTTTTCAAGTACAATAACCGTACCTCACCAACAAAAGACTGATTTTTCTTTTTTTCAGTGTGATATCTTTGTAGTCATCTTTTTTTTTGTTAAATCGTTTAACACGTTATTTTTTATATATACTTGTTGACATTACCGTTGGTCTCAAGTCTCCTGTAAAAAAAACGTATGGCATTGAAATAATTGCAAATACCTAGCTGAGCAAACTAATTATTACTGTTTCACGCTTCTTTATATATTGATATTGTCCTGTCGCAAATGATGGTTTGAAGTAGAACATTGATATTATATATTATACATATTACTAGCAATGTGTTACCTTGCGCCGACATGTTGCCTCAAAATGCTTTATTTGTCCAGTTTTTTGGAAGGCTTAGAGTCATTAGAATTTTGAAGATACTTACATATTTCACTAGCTTCCAAAGAACTCATTGTTTTTAACTTGATAATTACACAAAAATATTATCCTTGAATACGTAAGAATATAAATGTCACTAGACTGCATATTTGAAGAAAAAAAAACGCAAAACCGAGGATCCTCGTTAAAAACCGCAAGAGTTGTCCGCTTCTCTATAATTTCTTTCATTTTTCCTGTTTTAATTTTTCATAAGGAATTCAATGGTAACTATATGCGTTTATAAATAATATGGTATAATTATCATTCCGTATGTATGTGTGTTTACACGTGTAATAAGTCGTGTTTAACCTTATCGGAATTCAAGCAGGATCTTATGACTTAATTTTTTACTGAAAAACGAGGATAAAGCAACATGATTGGCTATCAGACCTGTACACAAATGTCGCATTGCCCAAATCTAAAATTGTAAAGTGTTTGTTGTGCTATTTGCTTTAATGTTTGCGTAAGTTGAAATTACATGATTTTTACACAGTTAACGTACAATAACTATTTAAAAAAGCTTTTAAGTATCCTCATTTTTCAAAATCGACGAGTCGTGGACAGACATGTATGTATGACGCTTGCGCGCCAGTTTAACGAGGATCTCCGTATGTATTTTATCCAGTGTGGTGGTGACTAACCTGTCCGTGTGTTTGTTTGTGTGCCAGCAGGTGGCCTGTGACGTTGTGACCGTGTACACTCTCGACCGGAGTCGCCGTGCCATGTCTGTCTCTCAATCGATCGGTCAGTCACGATCCGATCCTTGATCTCTTCACTCTTGGAATCCATAAACATTTCCTATTTCTATCTATTCTGTCTATACTTTCTGCCTTCTATATCATCACACTCTACTACTACTTTTCAACTCTTTCACACCCTGTCCGAGGATATACATATATATACATAAAAATACATGTGTATATATAATCACACGCTACATCCGCATCTCCCACACACCGAGACGACGCTCGATGAGCAAGCGGTATCCCATCGCACGTGCACGTAAGCAAAACTTCGTTCGTTTGTCGCCGTTGTCGACGTTGCCGCTGCCTTCGCCATCGCTGTCGTCGCCTACGTCGCTCGTCGTTGTTGTTGTTACTCGAGAAACATTACACACGCTTCAGACACCAACTAGAAAAGGAGCAGCTAAACAAACTGTGTGTGTGCGCGAGAATTTGCGTTACATAGCTCGACCATGTATACCTCTTACATTCTTTTGTCACCCTTTCCACATCCTCGATATCCTACTCCTATCCACTTCTCAAAACTATATCGGCCTTTGATGCTCTTCATCGCAACGCACTATTCTTGTCCTAGTAAATGCATCGGCTAGAAGTAAAATTCTGCGCAAAAAAATCTGCGATGATTATATAGACATGTATATCAAAGCACATTCAAGTGTATTCAAGGGGGCTGATATCAAGAGAAGAGAGTCGTTGTCGATGATTCTTTCACTTTCAAGACAAGGAGGCGCCAACATAAACAGAGAAAAATACAGATACGCGAGCGTCACACTTTTATATAACTCTGTACATATAATAAATATATATGTATATGTTTGTACGTGCGTATGAATAATGGCGTGAATTTGTCTTGCGAGTGCAGCTATAAATATATAATATACAGGGGTGAATATCACGCGACGGCCGAGTAGACTCTGTGAAGACAATTTGAAGCATTGACTGGTGGCTAAGGTATTTTTTATCAAACGGTATTTTGCCGTCGATAGTGTGGTATTGCTCTTGTGTGTGCGTTATTCACGTATTGCATTCGCCTTTTGAACAGACATCGCACGCGCAGCACACTCTCAACGATCATTGAACCCTCGCCATCCGTAACGCGGTGACCAATATCTTCGAGAAATATGCATCAAGTGAAATACGACAGATTAGCGCAGATATATAGATTAAAAAAAACATTAAAAAAATTATACAAAGACGAAAAAACCAAATATCCGCCGAATGATTTTGGACACGCTCCGATGGTGCGAGGAAACTTTTTTAAAAAGACTTTGTAATAAGATTGTATAAAATAATGTGAAACCTATAAAAGGTATGTAACAAGATTGCGCGCAAGTGTTTATATATATATATATATATATATATATATATATATATATATACACACACACACATATATAAGAGAACAAAATTTGTGATTGGGGACATATGTACAATGCAGTTTTATCGAGCGTGTGACGTTCATTTATTTTCTCTCTAATTTGCATCCCCAAGCGCGGTATTTGCTAATCATGTAACGGTCACGAGAAGAAACGAGGATACAAAAAATATACAATGCAAGCGCATTCCTAATTTGGCTAACCACTATAAACTGCTGCTCTGCTACATCAGCAAAAGGATCATTTTTACAAATTGGCACGACTGTTTCTGCAGTTTTGATCGGTAGTATTTTAATCATGGTTATGCGGATTCCTTCTCTTAGGCAAAGACATTTTATTAATTTTTGCGTTATTTTCACATGCGATGTTAGCAACGTCGTTAGCTAATATATAAAAAATAGAGAGAGAGGAAGATGGAGAGAACCCGAGCAGTCTATAATACAACGGGAAAGTCTCAATTTTCGGGCATTCATTGTAACAGTTAATTTACGACTTTAATGAAATCATCCAATCTTTTTAAAACTTAGTGCTACTGAAGTTTACATTACCTCATTTATAATTTCCTTATTAATAAAATACATTGTGCAGTTCGCTAATTTTTTTTCAACCTAATTTTCTATAAAAGTTTTTTGGCTGTTCTCGATTCGTCGTATCTTAATGTTCAATAGTAAACTAAAACCAAATGACCGCGTATATGTATACGTTTTTTTAAACAAGAGAAAAGTTATAAGTGTGTATACATGTTTATTACGTCACTAAACGTTGATACATTTTTTCTGTACTTAAATTTGGCACTGTTTGCTACTGTGAAACGTACATTCATTTTTCCATGTAAATTATTTAAAGTAATGGCAAATTTTAATTACACTTAATAGTTTTTTGTACTGTACAAAGTGCATATTTCAAGGAGGATACCAAAGACGTGTCTTAATTAATCGATGTACTTATTCCGGAAACAACTACAAAATTTTTATTAAGAAATCTATTACACAAACACTATATCATGTTTAAAATTATTAATACAAGTGAAGAAGAATTAGCCACCATTCTTAGCCTAGTCAGAAATAGCTACTGTATTCACAATTTGTATGCCGTATTATATGTTTATTTCGTCGTCATTATTTCTGAATTAACAGTTGTAACCCTTTCTGTAAGACCATTTACCTTATAACTTCTCTCTCTTAATTGTGATCGCAAATACGCACTTCTTTATCAAACAATTTTTTTGTGACTCACAATTCGCCACTTTGAAATCTTGATTCTTGAAAATCGTGGTGACCAAAAACATTGTTATTATACCGTCGACTGTGCGAGTGTTACTTTACTGTTACTATTGTTATTAGTCAGTATGATTATTATTATAATTATTATTATATTGTTACATTTGCTTTGCTAGGAATTACGAAACTAAAGTTTACTGCGATTCCTCATATTTCTGTATTATACTTTTATTGCCGTCGCTCAGGAAAAATGCTTTCATTTCGACACATATCAATTTTATTTCTTCTTTTCATTGGAAAAAAATGAAAGAATTATTTTATAAATTAGGCCAGTAACGCTTTCTGAGCAGCGAATAAATATTAAGGCGATAAAGTTAAAAATCAGGTGAAAGAGTGAAAACAGTCGCAAATGTTATTACTAGCTAAAAGCAAATTACAAAGTATGTACTTATTATGTCAAATATTCTTGGGTGTACCAAGAAAGTCATAGCTATACGTATAGCAGGATTAAGATTTCGTGATGAAACGTTGAATGCGTCTTTATGTACATTTTACCAAAGTAAAGTACGATAATGTTTAGCGATTTTTCAGTTACACCGTCTTAGCTGTTTGCTTAACTTGATTTATTTATAAATATTTAAAAAAAGGAACAGCGATAGATTGTTGCTTCGCAAAAAATCTTGTGTAAGTGTTACATAAAAGATAAAGAAGCGGAAATTCGAAAAGTTGCATAAAATGCACTTATCGTGACAAATTCCATGTTTATAAAACGACTAATTTATATTTTTGGTTAATATTATGTGATCAAGATTTTTCGGCGATGCTACATTTTTTCGTACTTACCGTATGTACGATCTCCATCATAGTTTATATAAAATTTTGTTATTTCAGTCACTTATTGTTGCAACTATTAAAATGATTCCTTTTTTTTTTGTTCTGTGACTAGCTTACACACGTTAATTACACCTATTGTTAGTCTCCTTAACTATTAGTTTGTACTTCAGTCACAATTACTTAAAATTAGTTGTGTGAAATCTGGTCTCACCGTAGTCGTCGTTATTATGCTGAAATTGTCCATATTTTTATTTCTTTCATACTTAATCAAATGCTTAATTTTATTTGTTTTTTTTTTCTTATTTTATTTCGACGCTTCGGTGCTATCACGACACGTTGTGACTTGTCGAAATACACTATAGTCAATTAGGCTTTTAAATTTAAGGTAAAAACATTTAAACTTTTGATGATAGAGACATGAAATAGACATTGCTTTATGTTTAATTATTTTATCTTAGAAGTAGCCTAAAAATAGAACAATTGACTAAAAAATATTTCTTGACAAGTTGCACGGCTCGTCTATATGTGTAATGACCGATTAATGGTACTTTAGTAAGATAAATGCAACTTTTCGATATTTAAAGTTATGTAAACTGCAGCCTGTAAATTGATTCCCCGGCCACGATAACGTGTACATACACGCGTGTATATGTCTATTATCTGTGTATGCAAAATTCACAGCGAATTTTTTCTTTAAACAGAAAAGAAATAACGTGACTTTGCGATAGCTATTTTTGTAAAATAACACTTACATGAACGATATGCCCGTGTCATATCCTGCGCTATGTCTTTGGGCACTATATTTGTACGTATACGTGTGTCTACATTATTATAAAAGCACGAAAGAATAATTGCTTTTTTCGTTGCGTTTAATCGTCAGCCGGGAAATAATTGTTCTCTTTTTCTTTATTTTTTTTTTTTTTGTTCTAAGAACGATAAACGACTTGACATGTCAATAACAATATATATTTTTTTGTTTAACATGTACAAAAAAAAAGAATTCTGTTATATTTGTGATTATTCCTCCCTCGCTGTTCCTTTCCTATTATCGAAGCTTTCTTTGTACTAAGTACTCATTTGTGATTGGGTGCAATGTCGACTCAAATATTTTTTACACCAATTAAAAGCATCTTTCACATCTAATATATGAATAATCACGAATTTTTTGACGAGGGGATATCACCTTAACAGTAATTTCTTTTTACACGAAACACGTTTTCATGTGTGTTGGTACAAAGAAGAACTATAAATATACGCGATTGCAAATTATTACAGAATATTGTTAAATTACGATGAATGCTGGCCGAGTTGTCTAAATGCATTAGAGAGCATAAGTAAATAGCGGAACAGAATACAATAATCAGAAATAAAGAGTTTGGCGATACGCTTCCCTCGCGCGATCGAAGACGCATTTTTTAAGAGAACTAACGATGATTCATTATCGAAGCTTCAATTTCAAAGCTCATCAAAGCTGCGTTTTTGCATATCGAGTCGATACTTGTGTAATTATAGTTGAAAAAAAATTTATGATGGGGAAACGCCTTGTCAAACTAAATGGAAGCGGCACAGTTCCACGATTTCCTTTTCGTTTCAACGTTTGATAGAAAAATTACAGTGAGCTACAATTAACTGATATACGAAAGAAAGTCGCGAATATAACTTAATTTAAAACTTACAACATTACAAATATATGGAGGTTTAAGTCTTGTAAAGTATGAAACATGTTATGGAGTATAAGCCAATGATCAAATCTCAATAAAATCGAATTTTTCTAAAACTCGATAGTTGATTAAGTAACCGTTTACAGAGGACATTGGCATAGGCAAAATGATAAATAAAAAAGTATCAAATTAGAGCATGGTTTATTCGCGAACTTTTTTCAAAAAATCATCACAGTGAGTTGGTTCTAGTAAAGATTGCTAGCATATATTGTAAACTTTATCACGACTAGGAGTTATGGTGTCTAAATAGTAACAATTTTAGATTTTATACATATAAATATGAAGTGTGCAAGTTTAGAATTGTGTGATTTAAAAAAAAAGGAAGGTATGACTGAATGCATTGCGCTGTAGTTAGTTTGGCAAGTTAATAAATCGTATTCGACAAGTTAATGAATCGTATAATCGTATAATAAAACGTATTTTGGAAGTAAATGGTTGTGTTTCTAGCTTATTACAAAGTTTCCCTGATTCACCTTTTTCATCATAAATGATGTACTAAACAATATACGTATCTATATTTTCAAAATTCCAGTAATCTGCATTGTCCACCGATGGTAGTACATTTTGCACGTTAAAATTCGATTCTTCTGAATAATTCATTTGTTCATGTAAATAAGTGTGTAAGATGCTTGTATAAAAAGATACAAAAGCGGATGTATTTTTATAATTGGAAAAAAGTTCATTTTAGTTATGTCAGTACATAAAAATGAACAAAAATATCAGTTTTCTCATACAATGAGCAACCTTCTTCACAATCAAATCAGGCAAAATGTTATACATGCAATGTATCTATATTTTTGAAATCGCAGAAATCTGCGTTATCAACCGATGATATCGCATTTGCATGCAGAAGAATAAACGTGATATCTATTTCCTCAATCTCGAGACATTGTTTGTAAATAATCTTCAAGTATAGGATCATAAATTTAAAATTAATCAATGCAGTATATACAATCATCTTTTAAATAATTTATTTGACGATTTCGCATTAAATACATGGCCTACGCATTGATAAAAAGAAAAAACTTACTTGTGCGAAGCACAAGTCAAAATATGACAAGAACAGGTAGCCAAATAAAATTGGGATGAATACAGAATTCAAGCTACAACGGAGTATATAACTCCATCGTGAAATCCCAATTTTAATGAACAGAAGTAAAGTTGTAAATTGCATTGGCATCGAGACATGATATTTCATCACGGAGATCAGGTTCCACTTATATACTGCTGACGAGATTAGATTAGACAGAAATGCATGACTTTACTATGCAAAGTGGTTTGAATCAGTTTGTGAAGAGAAATGCAGTGACACTTCTTGAAGAGGGTTTCTGAGGTAAATGTTTCTTTTGTGCTGTATTCGATGCTACCTTCGTCTTTCTCCTTTTTGAGTTTTGCGCTTCTCCTTCTTCTCTTCCTTCAGTAGTTTCTGCTTTTCCCTGATAAGTAAAATGTATTCCAAGTTGAAGTTCAGCAAATCGAGTCAGTTAACTAATCTGTTAAACATAAAAACAGCTCTACTCACCGATCCTCTTTGTCTTTTTCCTTTTTCTTTGCGCTCTCCTGCTTTGCCCTCTCTCGTCGCTCCCTTTCAGCGTGAATGATAGTAGCCACATTGGTATTCTTCTCCAAACCAGAGTCACAGCCACCTCCGTCGCCACCTTCCTCGTCCTCCTCATCCTTACTCTCTTCGTTGTCGGACATCTGACTGTACTGTGCTAATATGGCTTCTTTGATTCTCTTCTCCTCCTCGGTGTGATTACTTTTGTGCGAAGTAGTTGGGAGGCTCTGTGATTCCAGCATGCGGACCAACCGCACGTCGACATCCTCTTTTGGTGTATTGTCAACCGGTGCCTCGTCGACCTGGCCCCACTTGACCCAGGCCTCGAGAATCTCTGTTACATGCTTTTCAATGTTATCTTCCTGAAATTCAATTCATCGTGTGACAATCCTGCGTTCCATTGAAAACATTTGCGCAATCTAAGGAAATCACATTCATCCGAGACTGATGTGATCATGGCCGATCGCTTCGTCCGCGAGAGAATCTATCGGAAGATGTTGAATGAGAAAGTGAGACACGAGGGTCGCGACGACTTTTCCGCGCAAGTATTGCCACGAAAGATGAAAAATGACGATAAGGGAGAGAAAAATGAACGACTGCGGAGCGAGAGATGAAGCGCGCGGTGTATACATTCTAACCTCACAATCCTAACGGTCCCTCACCGTTATGCCGGCGAGAATGCCCTCGAGCGCCTCGGTCTTCTCGGCCTCGGTCTCATCGCCCTCGAGGATGCCCTTGATGTAGCTGCCGAAGACGCTCTCGTCGGTCTTTAATTCCTGGAGCTTGCTGCTCAGCCAGGAATCGAAGTTCGCCGTGGCGACCGCCATTGTCGCCCGCACGCACCGCGATGGATTTGCTGCTGCTGTGCTGCGCTGCCTGTGGACAGTGACGTCGGTGACCGGTGTCCGTGTCCACGGCCCGCACGCTCTATACTAAGTTCTAAGTACTTACTGTATGCTGCCACCGCTGCCAGCTGCAGCTGACGGCAGTGACTGCTCGTGTGAGAGCCGACGACTTTATCGTACGAGTTAGCTGCAGAGGCATGATCGCGCGCAACTCTGCCGCAGAAGAGGCAATTTTGAACGCGATAAATATAGATTTTTTCAACTGACGCTAGCTTGCAGATAAGAGCAGCTCTTGAAGTGCGACTTAGACTTATATTTAGTTACGATCTAGAGGAAAGGTTTTTCGCTAAGCAACTGTATACGCGCATTTTCTCAATATGTATAATATTTATTATTATATGTACACACAAGATTCGCTCGAGGCCGATCAATCTTGGTTTTACATTAATAATGAAAGACAAACGCAGCAAGGTAGAAACAAACGGACAAATGATACAAAAGGTGATGATGCTTTAGTTGGGATTTAATATTAATTATATAATTTTCACATGTCGTTATTCTTGTAAATCGCTTATATACTTGAATTATTTACTTGCGCACACTTTTTATTTTGTTCTCTTGTTCATCCCCTAAGTATATTTTACTTATAATGCACGAATTGCATTCATGCATACTCCTTTCGTTCGTGTCAAGTCGCCTCTCGCATCGCATCTCGCGGGGTTTTTCCCCACCTCTCTCACTCGACGAGTACTTACTACATGTAATTATATATGCGATCATTAGGCTCGATTAACATTATGCGCAACGGTTCTCTAAGTTACAAACCATTAATCTATTTCGAGGCTGTTCTCATACTATTATAATGTCAGGCAGATATCGTCGACTCCGCGCTCGCGCGAAATCGGCTTTTTTCATCGAGGGGATTAATTATAGCTATATTTGTGGTTGTGGTTGTTGTTGTGTTTGTTTTATACGAATCACAAAATGCACTTTCATAATGATTTGCTCGCACAAACGCACTCTCATACGCTTATTCTACTTATATAGATGTTCCACGAGTCTTTGCTCGTCGATTTCGTCATTATTATATCGAGAGTTCGTGATACATACGTTAGCAATTGTATATTTAATGTACACATTGTATAATTAGTACATAGAGCTCACTTGGAAAAAATCTTGCCATCCGCTAAAACGTCTTCGTGACCTCCTCGCGACCAACGATGCCTTACTGGATCATTAATCTATGTATGCATAAAGCGCACGTTACTTTCAAAGCTTGAAATCAATGTTTGCCGTGTGTCTGTCTGTGAGGATTATTGTACACATATAAGAATCTAAAAAACACACTCTGCTGAAAAAACATGCCTTGATTGTCCTATAGGGCTACTTGTAGAATTTTCAATCTAAACACGACTTTTTACGAAATTAGAAACTCAGCACTTTGTTCGTAGAGAGAAAAAAACGAATCTAATGGTCGTACTCTACATGTATAGCATTGACAGTTTTTAAGATGTGGATAATTAAGAGGCGTCGGCAACAAACTGGAGCTTCCTCGGTTCGGCGCAAACTAAACAATTTTGATTGTACTCGAAATGCATTAAATCAATTTTCAGCCAAGAGCAATAGATTAGAACAATTGTTATATTTATTCGTCAAAAAATTTCGTTCAGGTCATTAATATTGTTTTGTCCTTATTAACAATTTGATTACGCTTAATTTATAAAAAATTTCCAGCTTCTTGTCACAAAGAGATATACACTGATGAACAATATTTATGCCTTGCGATATCAATTATTATTACATAGCGAATTGCACAAATGTAAAAAATGCCCTCTTACTGAGCAGCTTATAATCGCGCTAAGTCCTTTAACAAATAAAGACAAAGAGAACGTGTTTTCTATACAACTTTTATTCGCATTTATCACTATTCTATTGCTTCCGTATATCTTTTGGATTCATGCAATTGTACAATAAACATTAATAATTTTCAAATTTATAAATCTTTTGAACAAGCGATGCTAATTTCTTATTTGATATTGCACTCACTTCTATGAACAATTGAGGTCTTTTATCAGTAAGCACGACGAAACATTTTAATTTGATAAAGCACATGTACAAAACTTGGTCAACTTCGGTTAAATTATTCTTTCTCACATTATTTCCAACAAGCTTGAGGAGGCTTTTAAAATCGGAAACAAATTTACATTATTCACTCGAAGCATAATTTTCACACGAATATTTCCTGTGGAATTTCAAATTGGTATACATGAAAACAGCAAAAAATAATATCCGATAAATTACGAAAAACTTACTTTATACTATAATACATTCTTGATTTTCTTTTAATTACGTACAATGTACAGCTACTCATTAGTATTTGAAAAACAGAATCACTCACATTATTTCGTTTTACAGTCGATTAATTGATACATTTGACTACTATCGCTCGTAAAAATGTGATTTCCCATGCAAACAGCAAACTACAATGCACGTTTGATTGGTACATGTCATTGGTTTGGTTGCCATCTCGCAGGATATCGCAGCGGCAGTGAAAAAATAATGTTTTAATGGTAGGCTTCACAGAGTATTGTTGAATCATTACAGCGTGAAACGATGCAATAGGTTAATTTAAATCTTTCTTCTAAATTCACCGAAAAGATTGACTCGTCTTTTATACTTTTGTCATGATAAAATGATGAGCAAATGAATTTTTCTACATCTTTATTCATTAAAATGGGGTTGACAAATGATAATTTTTTATATGTAACATCTTTCAGTCTTGTCACACGTGGTCTGCATAGGAGTGTGTTACTGTTTTTTCCTCTACATTTTGATATTGGCAATTATTTACACATCAATGTTCGAAAAAGAGAGAGCCTCCATGCTGTAAACGCATAAATACACATGTATTTTTATTTTTTGTTATATGGAAGTTATTTAGGATTTTCCCTTCGTTGTCAACTTTGTTTCCTTAAACGCGAGCACAGCATTTACGATACACAAACATCCAATGGATTATTGCCAAGCTTCTCAAGTCTTTGGCTCAAGAAACAATTAAAATCATGAAAATTTGTAGTTTAGACGAGTTAAATAAGTCTATGCTTTTAATTTGGACAAGTATTTAAAATTTTACATTTGCGTTAACGTTTTGCGTACAATATTTTCGTATCAAAAAATCTCGATACATATTTTAAAATGCATGCAGCGCAAGCGTTGAGACGGGTTACATTAGCGATAAAAGTATATACACGCAAACAACATTTCTTGTATTTTTTTTTGCTTTTTTTTTTAATTTTTTTGTTTGTTTTTCATACGAGACAAAGAGGAAGGAGGCGATAGTAAGTCTAAAATTATGTCTAACGTTACAATTGAAAATAAAAAGACTGTAATCATAATTATATTGGAGCGTAAAGCTTCTGCGAGCTACTAAAAATCTATAAATTGTGACATGATGCGCAACAAGCTTTGACGCGTGTACCCTGGATCGATTACACATTGTACAATCGAGCTTACTTGTGCTAATCGTTATATTTATTCGATATAGCATCATCGATCTCTAGTCAATGTCATTTGAAACATGAAGTCTAATTATTACAGTCGTAGTGCTGGCAGTAGCCATGCTCAAAAGCATAACAAAATAATATTTATATATGTATATATATGTAATTATACATACTCATAATTATAATAATAATAATCAATAATCATAGTAATATCTAAAAGTAATATTAATGAAACTATCATTAATTAGACGACACTATATTCTCAATTATCAGAGATCCAAGTAAGACAGTGGTAGTTTAATATCACAATAAGACTACTCAGGCCTCGTGAAAAACGGGGTCACGCCGATTAAGAAGGATAATCTGCGTAATCTTTTTTTACGACGTATATTGGTTTTCGAAGCCATCGAAGAAAAGACTGATGCTTTTATTATTTTCACTATAAACGCGTTAACCCTCTGTTTTCTTCTTTCGTTTTCGTTCTGGTTTATCGATTCTCTTATCGCTCGCTTTCTTCGTCAACCGAGCGATATTACACATGTCGTGTCGATCCCTTTCGTCAAGCTAGTGTTTTCGAATATGTCGATCGATCACAATAACTTACATTTATAAAATTACACAACAAACTTGGCTATAAGTTGTGAAAACGAAAGACAATTTTCATTTTACGATTATCGTAACACTCCAGTCAAAGTCAATTAGTCTAGCTACGAGTTTTACAATTTTATGTTATATATCGACCATTATTTTTCGTTGGGTCATGGCTATAAATGTTTCGATTAGACGATATCTTCAAGCCAGCCATTTCTTGCTAATGTCCTCCCTTGCTAGGAATCTCATTATGTTTTTCCTCTCTCACGCTCATTTGTTTCCCTTGAACGCGACTATGCTTTGAGTATTATATCACGTGTGTTTTCTCTCAATTTGGCCGATTCAAAAATTATTGTCGGTACAAAGTCATACAGAAGAATTCATATTTTTCGTGCCGTTTTACATATTATTTTACTTTGTTTTCTCCGCGATGATAAAAAGTGTTTCTTTTTTTGTTGTTGCAGTGGTTAACGATATAACCTCGCGCGTTATATTTCGTTTTAAAAAGTGTTCATTACGGTTACTCTTGTAAGCCTTGTTTACTTTTTTATAACATTACAAATCAGAATACGTAAAGTTTATTGGCCCTTTAGAACAGTCTTCTGAAACACGCCCGCAATTCCGGCTCCCACCCAGATTCCGCGCCATTTGCGCGTTCTTCTCTTTGAAAGAAACCGAAAACAAAACGCAACGATACAAACACACTGGGATCTCGAAACAAGTATTGCCCGACGATTTCCCCAGCTCTCACGAAGACCAATAGAGCGCGGTAGCTCCCCGGAAAGAAAAAGCGTATAACACGACGACGACGCGCGTTATTTAGAAATGGCTAGCTCGCACCCGGCTTCAAGACAAGATGTGCGGTAGAAACGTGCCCGAATCGTCGAGGCTGGGGTCGAGACTGGTGACGATGTCGCCGGTGGAGGCATGCCTCGAGCTGGCAGGCTGAGTACCGGCGGTGAGGGCGTGGCTGCTTGCGCTGCCGTTGAGCTTGCTCTTGACGACGAGGCCTGAGCCGTCCGGTGCGTCTATCGCCGTGATCTTTGAGACGCACTTGCGGCCCCGGTACAATCGGTACAGGGCGTACTGCTGCTGTGGATCCTCCATGGTTTCGGCGCGTCGACGCGCGGCTGCCGTTGAGGTGACACTCTGCACGACGCCGACGCTTGCAGAGACGCTCGTGGCACCGCAGGATACCGCTGTCTGGCCATGAACTGGCTGGCTGGACTCGGTGACACCGCCGCTGCTGGTCAGAGCTGTACTGCCTGTAATCGAGGAGGCCATCGTCGACGAGGAGGATGACAGGTGCGACGAGGACGAGGAGGTCAACCACTCGTGGCGCATCGCCTCTTCGGGGGTCATTCGCTTCTTCGAGTCCCATCTGAAATTGAAAGCGTCTTATTAGTTTCTCTATTTTATTCTGGTGATATCGATTGCCTGTAGAAGAAGTGCAATCAATCGACAGACGGTACTTCGTTATCCGCTAAGTACTGTGCAACGCTTGTTTACCAATCGTTCTAACGAGGCTAATTATCGTAATTGAATTTGCTCTATTGCATCGACAGAAGGCGAACCAACAAGCAGATACCAATCACGTCGTTAATCTACTATTCACTCGATCTCACGAATGATCTACGTTGTGAAGTATATATAGTGTGTGTGCGTGTATGTGTGTGTGTATTTGTAGAAATACTTACTCGAGGCACCGACTGACGAAATCGACGAAAAGTGGGTCCCGACACCTCAGTGCTATCATGACGTTCTTGCTTCCAGGCCTTCTCTTTTTGCCCTTACTGTTGGTCACGCAACGAGGGATTCCCTTAGAATCTGCAACAACGAGTTCGCACGTTAATCATCCCTCCGAGATTTTCCTCGGCGAAAAATCAGTGAAACAAAAGCATCGAGAATCAATGTATGGACAAGGGGCATACCGAAGAAGAGCCTGCGACGGGATGCGTGATTGATGAGCTGGTCTGGGGGCCTGCCGAGCACTTCCATGATGCAGGCGAGTTGTTCGACCTCGTTCTCGCCAGGGAAGAGCGGGTAGCCGGTGTAGAGCTCCGCGAGGATGCAACCGAGGGACCACATGTCGATGGGCGTGCCGTAGGGCAGCCCGAGGATGACCTCGGGGCTGCGATAGAACCTCGACTGGATGTACGTGTAGACGCGCTGGTGGCTGTAGCATGACGAGCCAAAGTCTATCACCTTGATCGAGCTGCTGCCGCGCTGCTTCAGCAATACATTTTCCTGCGAGGGTTGAAAATTGATGATTTATGCGTACACATATGCATATGCAAAAGTGCGGAGCAGGGTATACTTACGGGTTTCAGATCGCAGTGAATGATGTTCTCTCGATGGAGCAGCCTGAGACAATTGACCAGCGAGTTGGCGAACCTTCGGATGAGACTTAAACTAAAGCCTTGGTAATTGTTTTTCTTTATGAGCTCGTACAAGTTCAAGCTGCAACGAACACACGACGATAGAGACGCGCATTAGTAATCTCGTTTGACTGATTAGGAGTATGTAAATCAAGGAAAAACGTCGACGGCACGCGGCCTTACCTCATCAGCTCGAAACTAATGCACAGGTGATTCCTGAAGTAGAAGTACTCCAGCATGTGTATCACATTGTGGGACGAGTTGGCCTGCAGGTCCTTTTTCCTGAGATGATCCAAAATCTTGACTTCGATGAGGGCCTGATGATGGAATCTCTTCTTGTTCCTGTTATTCGAATAAGGCGGTAGGATTAGCGAATAGGTCGAGAAAAAAAGAAGTATAAATCCTTACAGATCGACGTTTACGATACCGACCTTATGATCTTGATAGCGATGTGCTGACCGGTCTTGTGATCTAACGCCCTGATCACTTGACCGAAGCTGCCTTTTCCGATAACCTCCAGGATTTCATATCTAGATGGAGAACAGATTCGGATTAGACAATTTTCTATGACGAATGAAAACGCGGCATAAAAAGCTTGCGCAATAACGGAGAATTATCTTTACTGCCGCGGCGCACACTGACGTTACTTCATGGAAATAATGATTTAAAGTGACTCAAAGATTGCATGAACAATGTACTTCGAAGCGTTGCATCACCTCGTGGCAACTGATTCTAATCGCCGTCGTCTCTTTCCCAAATGCCGAACTTCTATATATCTGCTCGAGATTCAAAGTAAACAAAACGTAAAAGCCCTCACCTGTAGGAGATATGATCGTGGAGGACCTTGTTGTAGCTACCATTATCATCGTCGTAGCCTCCGTTCTGGGAGGCGCCTTCCTCCCCGTGAATTTTACATGCGGACAGTCCTAGGTACCAGATCTCCGAGTACTTTTCGATCTCGGCTCGCTCGAATTCCGTGAGCTTCGAGCCGTAGTACTTGGTCGCCTGTTCCGGAGTCATTGGTAATCGTAGACCTGCGAGGAAATGGTCATTTTTAGATGATCCATAACGTAACATCGGCGAAACCAGGTCAGTCCGCACTCATATTATCCCCTATCTTACCATATCCGTCGGTGTGCGAGTTGGTGTTGAACGGGTCGTGTATCGGCAGGTGGATGTTGTTCGCATTCGTGTTGTTGGCGTTATTGTTGTCGGATCTATCCACCCGCGACGATGTTTTCGAGTTCCCGAGGGAAGGCAACAGTACCTGGAGCAGAAAAAGCAACGACCCCGTTAGTCAAATCGATCCATCGCACACATATAAGTATATTATTATAACGTAAGAAGAAGCGTATAGAGAGAGAGAGAGAGAGAGAGAGAGAGAGAGAGAGAGAGAGAGAGAGAGAGGAGAGCAATTACGTAACGCCAAACAAACCGCAAGCTCGTAGGTGTGCATCTCACCGCAGACGTAAATATTTAAAACTCAGCAGCAGCAGCAGCAGCGGCGGCTCAAGTTCGCGTAAGTATTATATAGCTATATAGAGTGTCGTTCGCGGAAGGCTCGTCTATACGCACGTCTCGGCAGCTTCGCGGAAAGGACGATTCGCTTTCCCTTCGCGTGTCCCCTCGGCATTACGAATTCAAAGCTTCGCGCGCACACACACGAGCTTTTTTCCCTACTGGATTATTTATCGAGCGCCCGCGCGCGCGGCTCCGTTTGAAAAAGTCATACACGGGCATTGCTTCGAATCAATGATGCAGTGGGCTCTCGCATAAGTAATATAGCGTCACAAGACGTTATACCTTGGTGTAGGATTCCGTGTCGCTTTTTAATTCGCGTGATGACGAGGAGCGGAGCTTTTTATTTTATCAAGCTCTTAAGCGTTCCTCGCGATTACACGGAGCTTCTAGGTATACGTGCTGAGGTCGTTTCTCGTTTTTACATTATGCGCGCAGTGCCGTTTATACGAATTTAACCGCCCGTTTCGAATGGATTTCTCGCAGAGGACGTTGACCCGGCTAGACGTTCAGAATGTAAGCTCAGGGCTATAAAGCCGGGATTATAGGTAAAAAGTTTACACACGACTACTTTGTTAATCGAAATTAGGTGTCTGCGATTATATCGCCGCAGGCCTGTGTAAAACAGTGTAACAGTGCCGTTGACCCCGTGAAAAATAACTCGCGCATGTGTGTTTATACACCCAGTGTAAATAAATCTGCGCGCGGAGGAAGATTCTAAAAAAAGGAACGAACGAGTGGCAAACCGTGTATAGGTCGCGCGCTAGGTAAAAGTCCATTTTTCTTCGTTTCCTCTGCTCTAGCGGAGGAAGCTGCCCCGTAACCTCGACCCGGTTTCCCTACTGCTGCAGCTCGTGTACAAGATAAAGAGGTGTGGTATGTGTAGCCTGTTTCTTTTTTTGTTTGTTTATAACACCGTTGAGTCGATGCGTGGGTGGAGGAGAGAATCGAGTGTCGCATCCTCGCTCTCGTGCGATATCCATCTCTTCGTGGCGTGTATATGGCATATACTTTTATTATACGCGCGTTTTTCTCTTATTCTCATCGACGAGCAATAAGCGATAATTAGAGCGGGGAAGGGTTACGTATGTACATTAATCCGACGAATGGCTCGAGGGTCAGGCATGAAATGTGCAGCATCGGATGAGTATGTATGTATCTACATCGGTGCAGGGCACGTAGGAATGCGCACGGCTCTACGCGCGCATTCCCGCACGTAAGTGGCGAATTCCGAATTTCTTATGGCAGCGCGCGGCGACCTGATTATCATAGAATCGATCGGCACACGCAGGGCAGACAATGGCGCTGCCCGTAATTATGGATCATGATAACTCAATTTCGCCTCTCGGAGTATGACTAATGCAGTCGTATAATTACACACAGCTTTGCTTACGTAAACAGATAGTGCACCGCGTGTTTTCTTGGATTAAAAAGCCAAAAGCTACGAACAAAACATCGCATAAGCCTGTGTGCACGTGTCAGAGTGCAGGCTCGGATGGCAGGTAGTATTTTCATTCGCAGTTCACAATATACAGGCAGCAACGGCGAGGATGCAATTATATACGCGGCGCACTCTCCGGTGTCCTTGCGCATGTGCTCGAGAGAGCGCGGCCTAACAAGTACACACGCAAACACACAGCTGCTCTCTCTCTCTCTCTCTCTCTCTCTCTCTCCCGCAAGAAAGGATCGTCGAATAACGTCAGAGTGCCATTGTGTTGTAGCGCCGATTGCGCACTCGGCCGCCGAATCCATTGCACTGTTTACGATGTATATCTGCGCGGCCGTAAGAATATTTCGAGAGAGCGTGTGTGCGTGTGGCCTGGAAATGTGCTGGGAGTGGACTTGTGTGCATCTCTCCTATCCCCGATATTTTACATCTGTTATAGCGCGTACTTTCGGGAATTTCGCTCCAGGCGTGTGCTGTATGCAGCGATGCCCACAGTCGCGTAGGCAGCAGCGCGATACACATATATAGAGCATTCCGTTCTCTCTCTCTCTCTCACTCTCTGTATACATATGATCGATCCCAATGTGCAATATCCAGTTATGCGGTTCGCCTTGTGACATCTCCGGCCGTATAGCTGGATCGCCTTTCTAATGCACCGCTGCTAGCCGTGGGCGTCCTCTCCTTGGAAGTGCGAAAACGTCCGTGTGTGTGCAGTGCAAGTGAGTGTGTATGCGTATATATAGGTATATAGGGAGTCGACGATTTCGCGCCGCGTCACTTTTCAGGTATGAGGATGCGGGAGATCGAACGGGACGTGCACTTAGAGAAGGAGGAGGATAAGGTCAATCGGAGAGTCCATTAAGAGAGCCTTTCCGTATCTCGCGCGCAGGTATGCGTGGGTCGTCGCCGAGAGAGATGATGGCTTATATATACAACCACCGATAACTTTTTTTATCTTTCTCGTAGACAAAAGATCCGATTGCGTTTATATACAGAACAATGAAAAAGGAATAACACACATCACACAGAGAGCAACAGAGACGCGGGAAGAATTTAGAGAGTTTTCCCCGATACATTATCGTCGGCGTAGCTGCACACGGTCATTGTTGCCTAGCTCGCGCTTAAAAATCGCCGAGCATCTCGGGGGCAGGGAAAATTTAATTGCCGCGTTTGCGGTAATGAAAAGGATCTTTCTCTCCCAAGAGATCAGAGAGACAAAGAATCTCCCGGCGATTTCTTCGAACGAGCGACAAGCCCGAGACATTCCTCGCGCTCTTTCTCTCCCGCACCGCGTATAACTCTCCTGATCTCTCACTCCTTTCTATAATCGTTACTCCTCTCCCTCGAACAGCCGAGGAGGAGGAGGAAGAAGAATCGAGTGCGTGTAGTATGCTAAGTGCGAATGCCTCGCGGAGAAAGAGATTAGAGCCTAGAATGGCGCATCAGCTGAACTCGCAGCGGCGGCCGTTTAAGGAAAAGACGAGATTTCAATTCATGCAGCCGGTGCTGACGCGCGGGTTTTCAATTCGAGCGTTTTTTCTCGTTCTCTCGACAGCCTCGTCAATTCCGAGTCGTATGCTCGCTAGAAATCGTGATGGAAAAAAGGACAAGGCGCAAAGAGAGAGAAAGAGGCTGATGATTAGTTTCAATTGCGCCTCATCGACGCAAACGAATCAGACAATGTCGACGTCGTCGTCGTCGTGTATTATATATGTGAGAGATGAGGATGACGGAGTCTCGCGTGTGCGCCACGCGCGAATTGCCCAACGAGTGATAATGACCTTTCGCTGTTTATAAGCGCGTCTAAGTGTGTGTGCACTAGATGAGCAGCCGCTCCCACGCCGAGACCTGCATTTTCAAAAAGCTCGCCAGGGATATAGCTGAGACAATTACAGTCGATCTCGTGCCAAGAGCTTTGTTTCACACGTCCTTTTTTTTTATTTTCGCGGATGTGTACACTTATTCAACACGTGGTTCTGTTCGTGATGCGATTCTCGATCGATATGTAATCTCGCGCGTGTGTATGCAGGAAGCAGCGACGGGGAGCTGAAAAATAAATAAAGAACTGCGGGCTCTGCGCAGCGGCAGAGGTGACAGTGTAAATACTGCCCGGGGGATTTCGAAAGATACTCTCGTGACTTAAATTCAATTTGCAGCCGACTACGTTATCGCCGCCGCGTAGATATACATCTGTGACCCAGTTTATTTTTTATTCCGAAGAGTACTTAGCCACTCTGATGGAGAAGACGAATCGAGCTGGTTATCGAGAGAGCTGCCAAAAATAGCAAAAGACGAGGCTTATGCAGAAGAATTGCCACGAGAGATGGCTTCATTACGATTTCTCTCTCCCCCTCAACGCGTTGAAGCGAGAATATAACGGACGTGTTTAAAGTTCGTGACTTCGTTTACGCCGACACCATGATGTACGCCTCTGCTACACAGGAGTCAAAGACTCGGCGGCGGCGGCGGCGGCCGCGATGGCTAATTGAATGTTAAACAAACCGTGACCGGTGATCTACGGGATGCAGAAGTACACGTTTCGCAGATATGTGTGTGTATACGGGCGACGGCTCTCCCTGCACTTCGGTTTGCGTTCCAGGCACGTTTGCGAATTCGCCGAAAGACGAGGAGTGTGTACATTTTAATTTTTATCCTTTAGTAGTAGCCTTTGGAAAAAGCAACAAACGCTCAAGACTGTAATATAAGCGGCGCGTCGAAAGAGGGAAAATTCGTAATTGCCATTTCCCTTGACATTGCACGCGTTGTCCGACTTTTCCGCTCTTTCTTTCTCTCGAGCGAGCGAGCGGCGAGCTATAAATGACGCAGAACCGGAGTAGCTCGCGCTCGCGCGCAAGAAAGCCACGCGGGGGAAAAAACTCGCGTGTATATACCTGCTTCGCGAGAATAATATAATTTCGCCTGAAATGGCAGAAGGAGAGCGCACATTCTACCGCTTCGCGAATTCGCGGAAAAACCGATATCCTACTTTGTTTCATTGCTCTCTCCCTCCCTCTCTCGCTCGAGCTGTTCCCATTATTCATACGGCATTGCGTACACAAACGCATACACACGTGCGTTCTACTCCGTTCTCCTAAAACTGTATTAAAATGAAAAAAATGCTCTCCGAACAGTAGTGTGTCGAAACGGTCACGCGCCGCCTTCCGATTAGAAACAATACAATGGGCGACCCTCTCTCCCTCGGATTAATGTTCATCATTTTTTCCCTCTCGTTCACCTTCGCTCTTCTCTCGTTCCCTCATATATTGCAATACAAAGCTCGCGTATATTACACACTATAGCAGTGCGGCGCACTCGGAGACGTATAAACGTCAGTTACAAAAGCCATAGCGCGCGGCAGTTGTTGCCCAACGAGCGCATTGAAATCGGGCTCCCGATATCTAACTGCTGCGACGCTCGCCTATACAATGCACATAAGCGCGCGAAACGATTTCCGAACGGTTCCTAACAAAGCTGCACGTGCATCTGTGCAGACGGTAGAGAGAGAGAGAGAGCGGGTTATTACCCCCCGCGCACTTGTTTCCAGCCGCCGATCGGACCTTGACATCTCCCGACTGCAGCGTCGCGTTTTCTCTCCGCTATATGTATCTCGTAAATTGCATAGGATCGGTATACGGGATCTCTCGAAAACGAAAGTGCAGCGCTCGCGTGGCGGCGCGTTTAATATAATATATAACGCGTATACACTCACGCGAGCGAGCAGGCGCGATTTACGCGAAAGCCCGCGCCCGTGCATTCCTTTACATAATGTATCATTAAAAGCCGCCGCGAGTGTAATCTCATCTACGGCCGGCACGCGCCTTGGAAATGTGTGCTGCTGCTGCGCCATAACCGGATATACACGCCGCGGATCGATGGCCCGTGTGTGTACATAGAACGAAAGTTGGACGCAGTAGACGCAACTGGTATACACATGTGCACGCTGGGAAACACGTGTATATAGTGTGCAGGAAGAGGTATAGAGGCTACAATGCATCGATACGTATATGTATAATCGAAATTACGCGATGTGCGCACGCATAACATAACGCGTGAAAAGCGAGTGTTTGGGAAGAGAGCCGATGCGCGCGTGCACAACAAGCGTGTTGAAAGTATTATATACGTGTAGCCGCACGACACACAGTGTGTGGATATACCAATATGGAAATGCATTGTTTGGACGAGCGAGAGCTGCGACGGAAGTCACGTGCGCCGCTGGCCGGAAGCGATGCCGATGCAAACGGACGTCGCGACGGAGAACTGCTGTGCGTATGCGTCGCTAAAAACGAGAGAAATAAAGTATACGCGAGAGAGAGAAAGAGAGTTTTACGATTATCCGCTGCTGCTGCTTTGTTATGGCTTGACGAAAAGGCTGTTGTGTTTTTTTTGCTCTTCTCTTTGATTAATTTTTTTTACTCCGATCTACAGCGTAGCGAACGTATATCGATCTTTTTTTCTGTAAAAACACGCTTGCACAATAATCTCTATATTCCCGCAGCGCCGAGTTTTTTCTCGATTATTATTAGTATTCTTACCACAGCGCGAGAGCGAAGGTCTCGACGATCTTTTTTGAACAGTCGATAACACGCGTGCGCGAGATTGATTCACGATACAAAAACTCGCGCGCCTGCGATTGCAGCATCTATATAGTATCCGGATCGAAAAACCAATATATATATATATATATATATATATATATATATATATATATATATATATATATACACGCACACACACACACACACATACACTGCGTTTACGGCAAGAAATTCGAGTTCACATGCTCGTATATACTCCTCCAAGTGCCATCCCGCAGCAGCGGCAGCAGCAGTCGAGGCCGCAAAAATCCATCACGGCCGTAAAGTCCTCCGCACAATATATATCGGTATATACGTATGTATACAGCTACATAATACCGCAGGCGCGCGGCTCCTTCAAATAACGCGTTTTTAATATAAAAGCCTCGAGTGCGCCTTACGTCCGCCTCATCCCGACTTTATAGCTATACACGCTTACAGAAAACTAACGAGCCACAATGAATATTCCCGCATAGCTTCTTTTTGCGCGATTGATAATCCCACGAGTTTTAATAATCGTTCTCCGCGGGCGTATATAACACAGCGATATTTACGACCTCGTATAAACCGCATCTCTCGCGCTTTCGATAAATACACATACACGCAAGTGGTAGAGAGAGAGAGAGAGAGAGAGACTCGCGGTGTCGGGGTACACGCCCATTAGCGCAGCTGCGCACACGCTAACGGTACAAGGGCTGCTGCTGCTGATTCACGTGTGTGTCCGTGGCGCGGTATAGGTGAAAAGTGTCTGGAACCGCCGCCGCCTTATTATGCACGGCGTCGGGGAAATTTCATTACGCACTGCAGGTAGGTAGACGTGAAAAAAGAAGATGCAGAAGAGGGACTACGCGACGCGTCGCGTATGTCATTACGGCGGCGGCGAATTCACAGAGAGAGAGAGAGAGAGAGAGAGAGAGAGAGAGAGAGAGAGAGAGAGAGAGAGAGAGAGAGAAAGAGAGAGAGAGGTGCGCTATACGTCTATACTGTGTGTATAGTATATTAAAGGAGCATTGACGGGCGATCACAAAGCATATATGCGCCTCTCTCCGTGAGACACAGAGTGAGGAAGGGGCCATTAAGCGGCTCATTGCCTCGGTCAATTGGTGCTGATGCAGTCGGTATATAGAAATTTCGGCGAAGACAAAACAAAGAATAGTATATCTACGCCGGGCTCTCTCGATTACACACTTTCTCCGCGGCTCTGCGCGCGTAATTTCTTTTGCAGCTCTTGCATTGTTACACTACATCACGCGGGAGTGCTGCTTCCATGTATAACACGGGATAGGGACTAGGAGACGACTCGACTCAATACAGAGAGTCGAGAGCGTAGGTGCACGTTCGTGGAGAAAGAGAAGCGAGAGACACAAGCCTATCATCGCGTCGGCGATCGACCGGAACAATTTCCCTGCGCTGCAGCAACGCCGCGCGGCTGTTTACGGCATATCGAAAGCGAAACCGTTCTTCCTCCGGATCGAAAGTGTTTGCAGCAGCGGCTACGATCGTTGTCATCATCGTTCGCCGTTGTTGCACACCGAGAGGGAATAAGGTCGGTAATCGATGCCAAAACGTGTATTCGCGGACCGGAGCAAGCGCGCGAGCAATTTATAGAGGCGAGATCTAGTTTACACCTATACTATATGCATCCATCCATACAGTCTTTACGTAATCCCTTCCCGAGTGGAGAAAAAAAAATTAAATACCGGAGAACTGTGCGGAATCTCAGGATAGATAAAGGAGAGACGAAACACACGCGATCGGCTATACTTTCACCCGCTCGACGATAATAAGAAATAGCTCTACTCACAACAGCTGTGCAATACACACATACGCACAAAAACGCTCTCGCGCGGATGATGATGCACTGGACAAAGCAGCAGCAAGCTCTCGTTGTCACCCGACGACGACTCGCGGTTTTTGTCTCGCAGCGGATGTCGTACACACACTGAGTAGTAACAGCAGCAGCAGTAGCAACGTCTTCTGCAGCAGCGAAGAAGAACGAGTATACAGAGAGAAGAGAGAGAGAGAGAGAGAGAGAGAGAGAGAGAGAGAGAGAGAGAGAGAGAGAGAACACGCCCGGCAAGTGGAATCGAGATTCGTGTCTCGTGTCGCTCGGTCAGTGACTCGCGCTCGCAACATGACCCTGTGTGTCTATGTCTGTGTTCGTGTATTATATACTGGCCGTCGTCTGTCGAACGGCAGATGCGACCAAGAGACGACCAAGACGACGAGTCGGTTACGCATGCCGCAGTAGGCGCCAATCTAACCGACGAATTAGCGCGAGAGTATATTCTCGACAACGACGGCGACGAGATGTGGGAGGAATGGTTTTCCGGTTTCTCTCTTTTTTTCGTATATAATACTCAAGCTCACGAGGAGGCTATACGGCTGTTATATCGCGTGACTCGCGATAAACGCTCTGCACACCCTTCAATCAAAGGTACTCTGTGTATAAGTATCGGAGAAAACACGAATTATATTCCCACGTCGCTCTGTGTGTTTCCCCAATTTCCACAACAGCAGCAGCTGATGTGCGCATAGCATTATACACACCGTAAGTCCAGCCCACTTTCCGAGACGCGTATCAGATCGTCGGTCATTACCCGCGAGCACAAAAGCTCTCGCCGGAAAATCAATGGAGAACGGCCCGCGTTTTTTCCGGCGCGCGAAATAGTCCACATACACTCGGTATAATACATACACACAGTGTCAACGACCTCAGGCCACCATGACCTTCCCTCCTGCCAGCAGAGCTCTCGTGTGTCTGTGTGTAGGTACGTTCCTTCTTTCTAACGAATGCGCTCGTTAAAATTCAGCGGAGGAAAGTATTTTCCGCGACGTCCCGCATACGCATTACACCGAGTCTCTTCGGCGCAGTGCTATACACGTATACGTCGATCCATTACAGCAACAGAGATCGACGAGCCCGCTCGAATAATTCCGCTGTAATTACACATTGGTGCAGCGAGAGGACGAACCAGGAGGAATTTGTTCGAGGGATATTTTCCCGAGAGTCGGGGAAATTTGCGATCACGTGAAAAAAAGAATTGCGCGTTTGCTGCGTAATAAAGCGCGCGGTGTTCTGAAAACTTTTTGCTGATTTGCAAAACATCGAGTTTGAGCTCGACTGCGCCGCACTATGTTGTGGATGGATTTCCGACGACGTCGGTCTTGCATCAGTGGCGCAGGCGAATTATCTTATAATATGCGGCAGTTTATGAAAAGAGATATACCGCTGATGTCGTCGTCGTCGACTTCTTTTTCCGCGACGTTGTATACACAACATCGTCGTCGCTTGCGAAACGCTCTCTCGATCGTTTCGTCGCATCGAAAAAAAGGGGTATACCCCCCCCCCCCAATTATTCTTCCCTTCTCCATATATACGTGTCTAATTATAACGATAGGGACGCGGCGCGCAGGTAGCTTAGATTCTTTATCGGAGAGCCTCAATAGCGCAGAGCTGCAGCCGTGATGTCACCCTAATGAGCTGAAAGTCACTCTCTGCAGTGTGTCTCTCGGAGAGGCTAATTCATATACGCGAATTTAGAAAGTTCGCTGCGCGCGCAGCTCTCGCATACAGCCTAATTGCACTTACGTAAGTGTGCAGATCAGTGGCTAAATTTTCTAGCTCTGCTGCAGTCGGCAGCGTTTTGCCGACGAGAGAGAGTATAGTGGGGATATTGTGCGCGATGATTTAAGTATAGAGAGAATGGGCGTCGAGCGCGGGCGCGAATCAGCTTTGTTACATCTCGGAGATCCTTATCGCCGCGACGGCTTAAACTCTTAGACGTGTGTACTAACGCCCGAGCGAGAGCTTCGACTGCTACTGTTAGCCGCTTAGCGTGTGTGTGTGCTTTTGTTTGTTTTGCTGGGCGCGTTTTTTTTACGTTGGAAAAGGGACGCTGCTGACTCGGTATTCAGATTGGAATCGTGCGAGTCACACCGGCCTGAGGTGAATTCAATTAATCGCTCTTTTGTGATTCGATAGATCGATTTTTTTTCATCCTACATACGAAGAAAAAAAACATATTTCAATTACACTCTCGACCCGTAATCCAACGAAATTAAAACCCACTTACGGCCGCTTAATAGCTCGTCGCTTCTCGAGCTGGCTCACTCGGTGTCTCTCTCTCTCTCTCTCTCTCTCTCTCTCTCTCTCTCTCTCTCTCTCGTGAATATGAAAGCGGTTCCCGCCGAGCATTTGTTTACACTCGTAATTCTCCCATAAGTGCAGCATGGCATTCGCGAGAGCGAGCTCTCGCGCGCACAAGTAAGTCGTCCCCCATTCACATATCTGTGCCGGTCGGGCGGGTCAAGAAAGTAAAGCGCGCGCACCATACGCGAAACCGGATCGTCTGAAGAAGAAGACGAAGCTGCGGATAACCTGCTGCCGCTGCTGTGTAGCACGAAGTGGGTTAACGATTTCGGGCTGCCGATACCGAATGTCATTTCCTTCGCTAATAACCCGCGCTCGCCTCGTATGTGCTGTATGACGATGTCTGTTTGATACAGTCCAGTGTATAAGACTTTCTCTTGGGTATTATAAAATACACACGAAAATTATTTCCCGTCCTCGAAAAATACTTTCGCGACGTGATTGGAAAAAGCCATCTTTTAATGTCGTTTTTGTTTCGTCCTCGAGATACGTATGCGCGTGTAAGTGTGGGTATACCATTGCGTAAAAGGAAAATCGCGGGGCTCGCTTATTACGCGCCGTCGCCGCTGCTGCAGTCGGACTCGCTTATTTGGCACACGTACACGCACACACACGCATTGCGTCACGCGAAAGATCTTCGTTAATTATTTGTAATTATGCGAGAGAGAGAGAGAGAGAGAGAGAGAGAGAGAGAGAGGGAGAGAGAGAGAGAGTACTGACTGTCCGTTATCGCAAAAAATCGAAGGTAACTGTGGAAAGTACATACGAGAGTCGCGTGTAGGTATTTTTTAATGCGAAAATAATCATGTCTCGCGAGAGCGACAATGTCGCTGCGCTGTGTACTCGGAAAATAAATACTTTCGTCAATCAGCCTTGCGTACATACGAACTGACGTTATTGCTGCGCGGCGTAGCTGCTTCATTAGCCACTACAGACGTCAACGCGCTGTAAGTGCTGAGAGGATATCGAGGAGAAAGAAAAAGGATGTTTGCTCTCTTACCTCACGGTGCGATATGGGGGTGTTTTTGTTCCTGCTGACGTTGCTCGCGTTGGTGATCGACGAGAGGGATGTGAGGGTCGCGGAGCCGACTCCACCGACTGATTTGACACTAACTTTCGTCCCTCCGCCGACATCTTTGTGTAGCGTCCCGGGACTCTGTAAACACAGAAGGGGAAAAAATATTAGTGCATAATATAAATATACAATAGGCACACACAGACTTTCACGAAGGAAGACTTCTTACAGCCGTTCTAATAGCAAAAATCAACCATCCCACAGTGTACAAGATGACGGTTATTACCCCCTGGCGCAAGAGAGAGCACACAATGGAGGCAAGTGCAAATTGCCGTATACACACACACACACACACACACACGGGATAGACTCTCTCGCACACACAGAGGTATATCCATCTCTCTAAACTAGAAAAATAGGCCGCGCAAGCTGACCTTAGCCATTCCGCGAATAATCGCGGGCACGTTTCCACCATAAGGGATTCAGCTTCTACCTACTTGTTAGCAGCAGCTCTCTAGCACACACACGAGCCGATAGCCGGACGATTATATAAGTTCCGTTATACTGCTCTCTTCGGCGAATAGGTTGCCGCGCGATTTTTTGCGCCTGTACACACGATACATCGGACAAAGAACAGTCCGCCCACCGGCAAATGAAGCTTCCGACGTGCCTGTCTATTATTTATATTTAACAGCTCGCTTTACTTTTGATCGCGTAAACAAAGGATCAACAGGTGAGGAGGCAACGCTGAGTCATCGGCTCTTGCTCGGCTATCACTTTCGCAGCCGAAAATCGCACTCGTCATCCCGCGGAGGCAGCTTGCGTGTGTACACAGGAGACGATTTAAAGTCTCGTATAATACACGCGAGCTATGGCGACACCTCATTAGAGCGCTCGCTCTCGACGGAAGAGTTAGCCGAATGAAGTTGTAGAACCGGATCCGCAATCTAATACACGATACACGTGTCTATTCGTCGCTTCGCGTGAGCGCATTGTCGCCGCTAACGATCGATCCTTCGTGTATATTAAGACTCTGTAATACTGGTCGCTTTATCGGCTTGCCTGCATCTATAGGCGAGAGAGTTTTCTTTTTTTCACGGTTTTAACGGCTTTTCGTTATAGGCCGGGGGCGCCGTATAAGGGAAACGCTAATTATTATAAATTGCGACTTTCTTCGTTAAGATCTATATATTCCGGACTTTTCATCATCGTGTTGTATACGTGTAGCCGGTTTTCATCAGCGTTTTGTTGCGCGTACCTTTAATCATCTCTATATCCCAAGCCCTTTATGCACAACATGTATATAGTGTATATAGCAGCTGGATGCACGTGTGCAAGGTGCGCGCAGCGAGCTTTGATTCAGCAGATACTTTCTGCGAGTGTATCTCGTACCAGCTGTTCTTCTGCCAAAGGCTTCTTATATTTCTCCTTCTTCCACACATGAGGCAGATGCATCTCCCTCTCGCGAAACGGCGGGCACCTGCCGCCCGAGAGTCCGGCCGAGGTTTCGGCAGCTGTGCTCTTTGTGTGAGCGTGTGTGTATATATAACGCGAACAAATCTCGTCGGGCGAGTTTTTTGCCTGTGAGCTCTCGCGACGAGATCGAGGAGCCTCGTATATTATATCCTTGACTCTCGTCGAGTCCTCTTGTAAAAATATTTCCGACTTCCTCGGCTATATAACGTCTATACCTACTCCCGAGCGTTTCTTCTTCATCTCCTTTTTTTATTATTGTTCGCAGCCCGTGCCGAGAGAGAGGAGGTTAATTTCTTCGCAGGCGAGAGCGTAATTATCCGATACGCATCTTCGCGTATTACAAACCTGATGAGGGAGAGAGAGAGAGAGGAAAAAAAAACTGGTCGAGAGCGAGAAGAGTTTAAGGAGTCAATCCGTCCCGTAGCGATATTTCAATGAAGAATACGGATCTCCTTTTCGCGCGTTTAAAGAACCGTTAAGAATAACGCGCGCGGCGAAAAAAAGAAAGGCGCCGCTGCACAACACAACCATATACACCGCGAGAATTCAGATTAGGTCTCCCCGAAGAGACAACACAATGCGCGCGCTCTTTGTTCGCCTCGTTGTGCACGTCAGAGGAAAAAAGAATAAGGATCGCAGTGTGCGCTGTATACTCACCGAAACTCTCTTTCCGCGTTCCCTCTCGCGCCTTATATACAATCATCCGTATTAGATACACATAGAGGTACAGCTGCAGACGCGTATTATAGCACTGAGAGGAGTCGCGTTGCAAGGCCACGGTAATGACTTTGTGCGCGCGCGAGTTGCGGTGTCTACGATCGGAGCCTCGATCCGTTAACTCGAGTCAATGAAAGTTGATGCGCGCGGATAATCCGACACTCGCTCGTCTTATCTCTCGACAATAATATATGCTGATGTGTGTGTGTGTGCGTTTTCTAGCTGTGGGAATGTCGGCTGTCGTCGCGGCAAATTAAATTCGTCGTCGACGGCACTTTTTGTTATACACTGCTGCTCTGGATGGAAAATTCCAGTGTGTGAGTATAGGAAAACGTGAGTGCGCGTATTGATTACAACGACTAAATCGGACTTTATGTATAATACACCAGGATTTTACTCCTCGAGAGCCGAGAGAGATGATGTAAGTAGGTGCGAGCGCACCTATATCTCTGTAGTCGAGCGGAAGGTCGGCTCTGAATATTTTAATTACTCGATCCGAAACGGCGACGGCTCTTGAAATTTTAAACGAGAGACTCGTAAGCGACTCCCCTGATTAAAATTAATTTTAAACGAGGCGCTCCAATCCGAACTTCCAAAGTCGAAAACTATGCACACAGAGACGGCTCGCTTCTCCAATTAACTTCGGCTGAGCATTTTTCCGCGTGTGTGTCTGGAAAATCTGGGTCAGCGACTCTCTGTCTTCACTTTGTTGAGGCTCATAACACAGCGTGAGACTTACATCGCGCGTGTAAACGCCGAGAGCCGTGCGGACGATCCATTATTTTCCGCGAGCGCTAGACGAGGGATTAGGTCGATTAGGTAATGCCGCGTATGCGGGCTTTTCTTTTCTTCGCTGCTGCAGTTGCTCATGCACGATTATTAGAGAGAGCCTTGACTTTTGTGTCCCGCGGCAGGTAGACACGTGTGCTCGCTAACTGTGCTCCATGCAAATCGACGAGTTTTTCGTCGGTACTTTGAGAAAACATCATTCGATTAATAATCATAATCACTTATTACTGACAGAAGCAACGGAGACGGCTTGTTTTTCGAAATTAAAAATAGCCTTCGTCGAGTGTTTTTTTTTTCATGCACCGTGACCTTTGAGACGAGCCTACTGAAATTCATCAGCGCTATCGTCTCACGGATCTCCGGTAGAAAAGTCGACTTCTACGTTCTATAGAGAGAAAAAAAAGAGAGGCCGCTGCAGCGATGATTTCTGAACTGCACTTTCCGTGGAAAGGCGCCTGATGCACACTCGCACAGTATCAATCATAAAGCCCACAGAGTGAGGAGCAGCCGAGGCTGCTGCATCGCAATAAAGAAAAGTACCGAGTCATGTTTTCATTGTGGACCTCCTCTAACTCCTCGGGGAAAAATAATACAAGTGTTTCCGCGGCGGCTCACCTCTCGATTGTTCCCTCGGATATATCGCTCCGAGGCCGTGTTATATACCCTGAATTATCCGCGACTGTGCGCAGGTTCTCTCTTACACATACACACACACAGCTGGATTATTTTCACTCGAGTTTTTGTGCCGCTGCAGGAGCGGGACTTTCTTCTTTCCTCCCCGCGACCATTAATTTTCACCGAGTGCGTAGAATTATCCGCACGGCGTCGGAGACCGGCTCTCCATTTATCGAGTGAAAATCGACAAACGGGATTATATTGGAAATTTATTTGCACGGAGACTTCGCGCTCGCGTGCGTGAAGATAATTTCGGTATAATCACGAGGGGGGAATATGTGTCTCTTCTTGTTTCACATCGCGATGATAATGAGCGGCTGCTCACTTTTACATACATACATACACACTCGTATTATGAAGAAGAAAAAAACGTGTACTTGGCAATCAAATCGCTTTTTAATATCGACACACTCGCTTCGAGTATATTATACACACTCGCGACCCTGACTCTCCACATACGCGTAATTCGATACACGCACATGCGAGAGTTAGTTCGATTCCCCGGTGTGTGCTGCTCTCTCGGCGTAATTTCATTCCGACGCGAGAGAGCAGCCGCGCGCGCCACCTTAGAGTATATACGTACGTACCTTCGTTAAACGAGGCTTTGACTGGCGATCGAGCTTGCAAAATGAAAGCGGCCGACGCTGCACGAGGAAGGGACACGAAGTCAGCTCCGAGGACAAGGCTAACGTGTATATATATATATATATATATAGAGAGAGAGAGAGAGAGAGACGCTGGAGTGCACGTGAAAAATAAATGAGTCTCTCTTTCGCTTACTTTTTTTATTTCACTCTCGGTGAAATAGACGCCGGATGCCGATATCGACTGGTTCCTGGAATTCCGACGGAAGTCCGCGCGTCGTCGGCATTGTCCCCGACGATAGCGGCGGCGGCTGCACGCGTTCAATTTATTAAAACTCACTTTCAGCGCTTCAAATTGAAAGGGCATAACACTGCGCAGGCCTCGATTAATCTCTCTGCATATGCATACGCGTATACCGTCTGCACATGCGCCGCTCGTATCCCACGCCGAATCTAATTAATTCCTCGCTCTAAT
Source organism: Nasonia vitripennis (assembly GCF_009193385.2). NCBI lineage: Eukaryota > Metazoa > Arthropoda > Insecta > Hymenoptera > Pteromalidae > Nasonia > Nasonia vitripennis. The sequence continues at coordinate 26,077,218 of NC_045758.1, read as the reverse complement.
TGCGATTAGTCCCTCCCAGTGAGAATCACCCGACTGAGAGAGATGCAGTGTGTTATACATACATGCGCGTGTGCAGCAGCTGCTGGTCAGCCGAATGTCGAGGCGGCCTTCGACCGGAACATTATCAACTTCCTTTTTCCGGATTCACGGCCGTGTCTGCGACTATATAACACGAGGTTTATACGCGCGCGTATCGAGAAGTCAGCTGCACGCCGGCTTTATTGTTGTTTTTTCTCTCGACGACGTCGACGTATAAATAATTTTTGCAGCCGAGACATGCGCGCAGTACTTTGCATGCAGGATTATTACGAGGCACTCGCGCGGCTGGGATGAATTTTAAAGCTGCCGCTCGAGAGTTTATTGGCCGATCGAGTCGTGAATATTGTGTCTTTCGCGTGTACGTTATGAGCGCTGACGCGCTAAATTCGAATTTTACGAGCGACGCGCGGCGGCGCGAATTTCACTGATAAGCGAGAAAAATCAAATTTCTCTCCGACTGCTATATAACGCAGCGCCAGCGAAATGACAACTTTCAAAAGGTCGGACAGCGGGGATTAATAAAGCCGAGCCGTCGTTTGTCACTCTCCGCCGAGTTATATACAGCTTATTCCGCACCGAATTCCTGTGAATCTATGCATACACAGCTCGAGTGCAATGACTGAAAGACCCGCAGCAAATTAACGAGCGGACATAAAATTTCACGCCGATGCATAAGTGGCTTGTATACATACACGTATGGTATAAGGTCCCCGAGAGTTTCCCAGACTCGATCTCTCGGGGATCAGTGTGTCAGCGTACAGTGACGCGCGGGAGGGCAGGGAAAACTTTCACGGCCACAGGCTCCCTGCGCGCGATCGGTTGCTGCTGGTTCCTTTTGGTATTCGATGCTTATCGACGAGTCATCGAGTGTTTTCTCGAGAGTGATTTTTGATTTCTTAGATCCCATTATTATTATTATCATCGCTCGAGAGAGAAAATTATGCAAAGTCGTCGTTGTTTTTCTTTTCCGCGTGAGTTACGATTTCGAGTTTGACGATTTCACGCAGAATAGCCCATACACGGCGGAGCAGCTTTCCCCTCTCCGAGAGAGAGACGAGTCTCTCTCGGCTCTCGGGCATCTCTCTCTCTCTCTCTCTCTCTCTCTCTCTCTCTCTCTCTCTCTCTCTCTCCCTCTCTCTCTCTTTCTCTGCCTGGTAAAAAGAAAACAGGTTATCGAATTAAAACGCGGCGATGCAGCTCCTCTCTCGATATATACTCTCGCTCGCTCGCGCGCACGCAGCCTCGAAGCGTGTAATTTCTATCCCTCGGGCGGCGATATTCGTTCGGCCGGATCGAGCTGCACTGCGCAGCAGAGAACGACTGTGTGTGACCTCGTATATGGCACACGCGGAGAGGAAGTAGCTCCTTTTTTTGCGGAGCCAAGCTGCTCCAGACGACCCTACAGTATATATAGGAACGCGGCTGTGTCTCCACGTCCACATCGCGCAGGCAAAGGGTTAGTAAGAGACTCTTGTCATATACGTACTCTCTCGGAGATGGATGGATTAGGAGGTACGCTCGATTAATACAGACGTCAGATCTTTCTCTCCGGCGACTGTATCTTCTTATACTCTTATTTTTCTCGGGTATTAGTTATAGGCCAGACGGATGGTATTCCATCGGAGCGACGTGTACTCATCTTGATACGCGACTGTGACGTGCGTCCGTGCGCGTTATTTTTTTTCAGATTGATTTCAAGATTACAGTGCCGCGCGTCCCTTTAAAAAATACACACACACACACACGATTTCACGCCCGGCAGATCCCCCTTAGCGGCACACGCCGAATAAGTTTCATGCACGGGTTGGCCGAAAAAAGGGCGACGACAGATGCGCGCGTGGGAGTTATTAGTTCTTTGTTTCGTCGCGTGTTCAAAGAGAGATGTCGTCGGGTGATTAGTTCGCACAGCTTTTTTTCTTCCCGCGAGTTGGCTGAACTTGGCACGACCGCGCCGAGATAAGGTACGCGTTTTTCTACGGCTCTTTTTTCTCTCTTTGACGTATAGAAAATTACATACACACAGCCGAGCTCTCGTATTATAGTTCGAAAGCGGTCGATACACGCGGCAATTGCGGCGTAATTCGCGCGCGGCGTCGAGAACGAAAGTTAATTATAACGCATATCCATAACAAGCAGAGACTGTATCATCGGAGCGCGCGGCAAAATGTTTATAATCAAGTTTCGCTTTTAATCTTCCGCGTTACTCATGTGAATCGCCGATGAAGTTGCACAGAGTATCATCGCGGAAAAGCGAGGCGCACTTTACTGCTATTCGTCGAGTCGAAATCCTTGAGCGCCGTCAGCTGATATACACGCATGAGTATCGAGACCTTTGTAATTTCCCGCGCGTATGGCTTATCTCTCGCAGACGACCAAGCGTCTTTCGCGCCGCTTTTGTTGCGCGGAATGAAATCGCGCACGGGGAAAGCGGTCCGCGCGCTCGTTAATTACGGCTATCGCCGATCGATACGCTGCTGATTTACGCGCGAGGGGACAATGACTTTTCCCTGGAAATCTGCGCCGCACGCTTACGCAAGTCTCTCTCTCTCTCTCTCTCTCTCTCTCTCTCTCTCTCTCTCTCTCTCTCTCTCTCTCTCTCTCTCTCTCTCTCTCTCTCTCTCCTGAACTTCGACTTTCCCGCGCGTAATAATAATCGCGCGGTATTACCGAGCGATTTTCCACAGCGGCGCAGGCAGTTTATTGCACCTCGGGTTCGCGCTTTCCTCTAACTAGCCTCTCGTAGACGCGGCCTGGACGGAACGAAAATTTACGATATCGTCCCGCTCGTAAAGATCAGAGGACACACTGTACTCCATTATGTTTACCATCGCAGGGTGGCTGTGTATCCCAAGAAAGCGACGCTCACTTTCTCGCCCGACAATGTACTGTCCGGCGCCGCGTGTGTTTACACAGCGAATCTTGTCTCGCCGCTTAGGTGTTAAAAAGTGTCACGTGTTTGTACGTCTGCTGCTAGAAAAATAGAAACTCGCGCGCGCATCGCAGGCTGCAAGAAAGCGGAGAAAACGCGCGCTATGACCCTAAAGAAAGAAAGACACACTCTGTGTCCCCGAGGCGTTTGCACACACGCACACACACACACATGCGACTCGAAAGTGGTTTATATGCGCGCCTGCGTCTCCTCTCTCATCCCCGCGCGAAGGAGGTTAACGTTAACGACGACTCTCTTTCTCTCTAATGCCATTAAACGAGCCGCCTGTGTGTGTGCCCTTCGTTGGGATATCGCTGCTTTACAGCCGTTTTAATTGGGAGGATGCTTTTTCGCGCGCGTGTATGTGCAGCCGGCGCCGAGAGAGAGAAAATTTGCCGTTAGAGCGAGAAACTTTCTTTGCGCGCGACGCACCTATTACGTGCCTTCGATTTGTGTGTATAATGCGGGGAGACCGTAGTAAAGCGTTTAGGAGCCGCTCGTTAAATCAGGAATCATTATACGCGAGGTTGATTGAATGCCTGCGAGAGAGACTGTACTGTTTATAGCCGATGTGATCTTGTTGTGCGGCGAGTTTTCTATTACGACGCGGGGGGACCAGCGTAAAGTATAAATTACGTATGCATCTCTCCTCTCCTGCGTCGAAGTGATTTTTAACTACGAATAGCCGCGTATTAGTAATCCGTCGAGTCAGCGCAATCGATCTTCCCGGTATTCCGAGTGGCGATTTCCATATTTACCGGTTCCGTGAGAAATCCTCTCTCACTTTTCAAAAAGCACATGAACAACAAGAAACTGGAGCGGCCGCGCGCATAAATTATGACTAATCGCGTCTACCGCTCCGAAATCTCACCTCGTCGTCGGATTAAGGAAAAGTTACGGGAGAGCATTATGCCGTACGCGCATTTGCAATATCCCAGAGAGTCCTTGGCATTTACGCCCTCCGCGATTGTTATTGCGGCTCTCCTTCCGAGAGTGAGAGAGCCGTGCTCGGGTCGTCGATCGGCTGCTGCTGTTCATTCCGAGAAAACACATCTCTATCTCTTTCTTTCTTCCCCTCTCTCTCTCTCTCTCTCTCCTCCGCTGCTCCGACACACCTTACACACTGCGCCGAGGGCCGAGGCATCCGTTCGAAATATAGCCGTGTGTCCAGGCATAGGCGCAGCAGCAGCCTCTTTTCAAGTGCAGCCGAGCCTTGAACCCGCAGCTGTGGTATACACGACGGCTTATAACGCCGAGGGGCCTCTCTTCTTTTCTACGAGGCACGTTTTTAGAAGAAAAAAAAGGAGAGGAGGAGCGAGAGAGGGTCTCTGTCTCTGCTGGCTACGCGTTTCTTTGTTGTGTGCGAGAGAACGGTGCTAGTATGGGACTACTGCACACTGGGCGTGTGAAAATTGCTTCCATTAGATCCGAAGAAACAGTGTCGTTGGCTTACGACTCAATCGAGGACGAGCGCGTTTAGACAGTGCGCGGCTTTGTTGGGAATAATTTCGCGCATAAAATTCAACGTATACGCGCATTTACGTAATTGGCTGACATTACACGCGCCTATCGTTGCCGAGAGAGATTAACCTCTCGATAGTACAATCGAGCGCGTGTTTGTATAAATCGATATTGCTGCAGAGAGTCTCGTCTCTTCGCGGAGAAGAAGCGGCTCTGCTTTCTCGATGCGAACATTTATAATAATAACAGTAAGATGCGCGAGCGAGTTCGGTCTCGCGGGAACATGAATGAGCGAAGCGAAGGTGAGGTACTTACGTCGTACAGAGACTTGAGCCTCACGTGGTTGATAGCCGGCACGTCGACCATCGAGCACTTGAGGAGAATCGTCGTCGTCTGGCTCGGCATTTTCGCTGCTGTATTCTTATCTAACAGCACCACTTTGCCTATTCTATTCTCTCTTCTCTATATCTCTATCCACTATAATACCTTACAAAAAGAACACAGAACAACTCCAACGTCCATATTCGCACTGTATACGAGTGCAGCTGCTCCGCAACGCTGACTCGGTTCGCCGAGCACGTGGTGTATAACGGCCGCCGCGCGGCGTCTCTAAATATATACTCCGCTGCGTGTGTCGTGTACAAAAATTTCCTCCCGACGAGAGCGGAGGACGTGCTATAAGATACTACTACTGATGGCAGTGGTGAATTTGGCAGCACAACCTGTGGATCCTCTCCACTGTCCTTCTGGCTTGCCCTATCCGTTGATCGACTCTCCTCCTCTTCGAACTGCACAAGTCCTCGAGGACGAACGGCCCGAGGGTCATCCAGAGCAGGCGCATGGAAGCTCGCTCGAAATTAATCGAGTAAAAGTATAACGGATATAAAAAAAAATAGAGGAACGAGTATAAATAAAAAAATGCGGCGAAAAAAGTACGCGCGCGCGCTGAGCAACACAACGACCTCCTCGTATGTCGCCGCCGGTGGACCGACTGACTGACAGACTGACTGAGTCTCCAGCGCACAGCACAGCCCACTTACGTATAGGCTCGCACTCACACAGCTAAAAGAGAGCCTCTATCCCTACTCCTCGCGGAGTTTATATACACACACCATGAGCCGCTTTGCCGCCGGCTGTGCAGCAGCAGCAGCGACGGGGGAAACTCGCTGCTATATCCCCACTCCGCAACGCGACGCCTTCGCTGTGCGCTCTGTGTTTTGTTGTTGCGGGAGTTGATACACTGATATAGGTATACATAAGCCTCGCAGCCGTGCTGGGACACACGTGTGCGTGTTGCTGCTGCTCCTGCTGCGTCGCACGCGTGTGCAACAGGGCTTCTTCTCTCGGAGAGATTTTCCCACAGGAGAGAAAGAGAGAAAACGCGCCAGCTGATTCGATAATTAGGCGGGGAGAGAGGGGGGAGATACACTAATTTGGGCGGCGGATCGGGTTCTTTCTTCTCGCAGTGGTGTATTTTCGGAGCGCTCCGAATACTCCCCCGCGTCGATCTTCTTCTTCTTCTTCTTTCTGTCGTGTGTTCGAGAGATTTGCAAAGAGAGAGAAGGTTTTTAATAATTTCTGAAAATTACTCTCCCGCATGTGTGTGTGTGTGTACGTGCTCGAGCGAGTGTAGAGAGGGAAGTCTCCCCTTTGTTCTCGCCTCCCTGCTGCACACTATCGGCTCTCTTTCTCCGTGTTTTTGTTTATGCTTTCGCGCAATATGCTTCCAGGAATTACGGCTCGCAATCACTTTAAACTTCCTCTCCTTACACTTTTATCTAAATATACACACTTGCCTATATGCATATATATATACGTATTTTCCGAGCGCGCACGCGGTCTGTGTTACAGTTCGATAAATTTTTTTCCTCTCTTCCGCCTCGGTTTCACGAGTGTACATAAGTATAAGCGCAGCGCGAGTAAATACACTGCGCCCAGATAAGCCCATTTTTTCTATCTTATCCGTGATAAGTGAAAAAATGTCGCTGATTTAGTCGATAGAATAGGGAGGACAAGAAAGTGACCGCAGCAGTTTTCGAAGTGTAACAAAGCCTCTAGGAAAGAAAACTTTGCGTAGCGCGCGGAGATGAGAAATAGGCTCTCTCTTGCAAAAACAAACACAATTTTCCCTCGCAGAGCCGATTCGCCGAAGCGACGATAATTAATATCTGCCGCAGACATCATATAACAACACTTCCTAGCCGCAAAACTTTCGGTGTAAGCATAATATACGCACAACAATATATATCGCGCGAAAAAAGCGCCTGCATACGGAGCAGCGGCGGACATTCTCCCACGCGTATAAGGTACCCATAACACACACACGCGCGCGCGTTTGTGTACGGGAAATCGATTGTGCGATGCCCGCTCGAGTGTATCGTTCTCTTGAACCGCCGACGGGTATAATCAAGTTATGACATAGGGGCAAGCTCTCTCGGACATGTATAATGGAAACAGTGCGCCTTATCGGCCTGCTCCTCTTCGATTTTCCGCGGAAGAGTAAAAAAAGAAAAAATAATGAGCTACCGCGATTTGTTTAGCTATCGGGCTCGCATGACAGTAGCCGCTATAAGCGACTGCTATGCGAAAGAGCAGCAGTGTGTAGTAGCAGAAAGTTCGCTAATGCTTATCTCCCCTTCCACTTAACGTTTATCTCCGGCAGACGACGCGCGCGAGCAGCTGAATTATTATATTTTTATGCAAATCGAGACTTCCCGGAAAGTTGGGGAATAAACGAGTCGCCGCAGTTGAGTGTATTATAGAGAAAACGCGCTGCACCTTTACACAGCAGCAGCTCGTTCGAATCGAGGTTTAGGCCGCTATGCGCAGTGTAATGCTCGAGTGCGCGGTAAGAGCCGTTTACATAAGAATTAGGCAAATCGTGCGCTGCATTGTCGTTTTCCAGCTTTCTTTCTTCGCGGGGAACTGTATTACGCCGCGCGCTGTATCTGCTGCCAAAAAAGAGGATCTTCGTGTGTGTGTGTGTGTGCAGGGGAGATCGGCTTGTCTCGTCGCGAAATGCGGGTCACGCGGTAACGTATGTATATAGTATATAAGAAAGGCTCTCGTGTATGTACAGTTTTGCCATCGGGCAGACGTCGCACGAGAGGAGGCGTATTAACAAAGGACGAGAGCCGCTGATACGTACATATATTATGTACGCCGTCTCGACGGAAGCACGAGCTGCGCTGCTGCTCTTGTACTCTCTATTCATTTTTCAATTTCTGTCTCTGTGTGCCGATGCTTTTTTACGATATCCGATACACATACGAGCTGATCCGTTTTTGTGGGGCATTTGTCAGGAAAGTGCACAGGGCATGTCGAAAGTTTCTTTTCCATCGGCGGCATACATACTCTATGCAGATGCCTCCGCTGAATTTTAAAACCGTTCGCACGCGCTGAATCGTTAATATACGGCGGGGGCCTTTTAATAAAAAACGATCTCCAAAAACGCCTCTGGAGTGTGCAATGTACAGCTTTCAAAATTGATACCTGCGCAAATCTCGGAATAAGGCGAGATGCTGCGGCGGTTTGCAGAGCCGACACACAATGCGCGTCGTGATCCAAGCCGGTACATACGTATACTGTATACAGGTCCGCCGCGTACAATACAGCGTGTCGTCGCGTGTCTACCTCCAAACCCGTTATGAACCGTTGCCATTACGTGACCAGCCTGGTCTATTAGAATTTCGAGCACACGAATTCGCATACGTATACACTGCACACGAGTGTGTACAGCAAACTCGAAAACTTTTTACTTCCTATATTTTTCCGTCGTCGAGCGGCGCGCGCTCCGAGAGAGATTACAGGCGAGGGAAGGAAGCGATAAGAAAGGAGAGATAAGTGTGCAGGCAATTACACGAACTTATCCTTAAGAGCGCGCGCTCTCGGCTGAATCGTCGTATAATGAGTGTCATTGGGTGCATTAGCGAGGACTCATCGGAAGCTCTGCGGCGATTAGGCCTGCCTTACGTAAATATGTAAATAATACATCGAGAGAAGAATTCGGAGGAAAAAAGGAAGATTTTTGTGTGTAACCTAACTGGCCTAACTGGCCTCACAGCTCTTCGCTGGAAGTGCGACTGAGTCACACTCTGAGCGAGAAATCGACGCCTGGTTTGGAATTTCGCGAGAGAGATGCTTAATATTCGGGCTTTTACGACCTGCACTTGTACAGTGTCTTATTCTCGATGCAAGAAACGATAAAATTTGCAGAGCCATAACGAGGGCAATATATTTCAAAATAGATTACGCCGAGCCACTCGATAGCGCCGAGTTATTATACAACAATAAAAAAACTCACACATACACTCGAGCGTTATTCACTTCAATAATCCTCGGGCTATCGATATATAGTCGATCGCGGAGCGCAGATTATTATATACTCATAACGCAAGAATAAACTCTGCATAACGCGTATTCGCGGAACCGAATCTAAGACGCGGCAATTAATCCACAGTGCACTCGCGAGGGAATCAGGAAGAGAGATGACGAATCGGTGATACCACGAGGTGAGAAATCAAAGGAAATCCAGCCGGTAATCATTATCAATCGGCATCGACGTCGCGAGGTCGCGCAAAAACAGCTCTCGCGAGAAAGCGATGACGAGTCATAGCGCGCGTCATTCGCTGCTACTCTATACGTCACGAGCGCGACAAATTGGCATGTTTATGCGCGAACTTTGCCGAAAAGTCCTTGCGTGTATGCACACGTGTATCTGGCTTTTCCTTTTCTGCGTTACGCGACGATTCGGTTTTTACCGTTGCACACGCGTTTATTGGGTTATTCATGCGCCGGCGTTGGAAAACGCGCTGCGTGTGCAGTCGCATTTGCGTTACAAAGCGAGTATTGTAAACACGTTTTATATATCTATTATGCATTCACGGAGGCGCAGCTCGAAATAAAGGAAAATCGCCGCTTATCGGCCGCTCGTTATTACGTTTCGGATCGGGAGAGAGAGGATGCCGTGTATAAATTTCGGAGCTGCGTATGCTTTTTATACACACGCGTCTGAGGAGCTTTTCACCGAAGGCATAAGTGGATTCGGATGGTTTCCGATAGGACCACTCTAGTGTCATTCCGATCGCGATAGTATAAACACTCGGAGAAGGAGGAAGAAAAGTCATAAGCTACACGGTTACATTTTTATTTTTACTCTCTCGACTCGATCCCGTCGAGCTTTAACGGTTTTTCCCAAAGTCACGGCCTACATTCGTTTATTATACGCGCGCGCGATCCTTTGTGCGCTCGCTCGCTCCTCGATTTTTATTATCGCGATTTTGAAAAACACCGTTATAACGCCGCCCTGTTTACCCGGTGTTTTAGCGTCGTTCCGTGAACCGTCGAGATTCCCCTCGGAATTTTCCGTACACAATCCATATCTATAACACCTCTCGGCTTTTAGGACCTACCGATCGCGCTGTATATAGGTGTATTATAAGACACAGCGCAAGTGCTTTGCGACAGATAAGCCGTACGACTCCGGATGCAACAGGACCGCCAGGCTCTCTTTTTTTCAAGGAAGAGCTGCGTCTTATCTCTCGTATAATGTATACAATACACGCACGCGTTCACCGATGAGTCGTCGGCTCCGTCAAGGATTCCCGGCTCTTACGGTTCTCCAGCTGCTGAATGATATTACGCGCCGATTCGCGTGTGTGCGAGCGGGAAACGAAAGACACAAGCGCGAGGAGAAAGCGACGACGTCGGAGTGTGAAGATAAGATTAAAACACGCGCTCGGACACATTTCGCGATTTGTAGAGGTAGGTGCTAAACATTTTTCGCTGTTTCGGCGGGAGCTTGTGTCTACAATACGCCCGATACGATCCGTTGGTTGCGCAACACGGTGTGTACGTCTACAAATCGTCCATATGAATTTCTCTCTCGCACAGAGGCGCAGTAGTAGTAGTAGTGTGTGACAACTAGATCCAGAGCTCGATTATTACCCAACGCGACACGAGAAAGAGCTGCAGCACATCGCTGTAAAGTGAAAGGGACACGTTCGAAAAATCGAACACACAGTAGTAGTAGTCGTGCAACGAGATCGCGCGAGCTCCGCGTTTTTATGCTTCCCGGAAAACTCGTAAAAGCTCGAGTTCTCGCTTTTGTTTGCCGCCCCGCTGCTGCTCTTCATTAAGTCGTTTGAGGCCGCCCTCGCTTTTTAGGGGGGAAATTCTGGGTAACCCTTCCGCCACGCGGGTAATGGTCTCGGACGCGAGAGAGAAAATTCGAGTGCCAAGAGTTATAAACGTACGCTTTTACACAGGCCATTGGGCGAGGAGATAAAACTCGCGCAGTCGATATTGTTTGCCGAGAGAGAGAGAGAGATAAGAGGTCAGTGCATCCAAGAGAGTGAGAGCTTGAGTTTTCCTCGGACAGCTGTGCGCGTCTCGCGCGAAATCGCGCTGTATCGGACGTTGTTAATGAAAAGCCGACTCTCGGTAAACAGAGCTGATTAAGAGCAGCCGCGCTTGTTACGCTTATAACGAGGAGAAGCTCTGGTCTTGTTATTAATATTCCACCTGAGAAAACCCTGTGTATGAAAATTCTCTGAGTAAAGCTGCTGCGCTTGTTATAAAAACGGAAAGAAAAGACAAACATAACGGACGCTAACGATAACCGCGGGCGTATCCGAGAGAGACTGCGTAAGAACCGTCGCATTATCTCCTTGGAAATACATTATTATCTCCCTCCCACAGTGTCGTCGTACATACACACGAACCTGCACACTGCGGACGATAAGCCCTCGACCTCATCCTCTCTCTTTCGCCATAAGGTTCTCTCGCGGAAAACGCTGCACATGCGCGCGACGATGAATTATAAGAAAAAAGCTCCGAAACAAAAGCGCATATGGCGCGCGACTCCCTCGTTACTATGGTAATCCGAATGAAAGGAAAGGTACACGCTCTCTCTGAATGCCTCGTCGCCGTGTGGGCCAATTGGGCGTGGGGCATACGCACGTGCGAGTGTGCGCTCGCCGTTTTCAATAGCGGCAGGTATATGTATAACGGGAGCTTGAATGGGCTGCAGTCGCGTGTGTCAAGGGTATCCGCGTTGATTCGACCTCCTTAAGCGAGCTCGCGGAGGTGTATACGTGCCGCGCCGGCATTCGAGATTTGCTATACCTATAGGTGTATATGGGATCATTCATAGGGTGTCGATAGCTATACGGTTATTATCATCGAGGAATTTCAAGTGTTTCAAACGGCTCTCCGTGATGGGTTATGCAACGTGGCTTTTGCAAATGCGCCAAGTTCGCCAGACGGATGGGCGACAAATATCGCTCTTGACTTATAACGTTTCTAAACAAATTTTTTTTCTCTCTCTCTCTTTCTCTCCTCTCTCGAGAGGAATTATCGTCGACCGCGAGATTTTCGCAAACTTGCGGCGCGTGTGTTGATTTATAGCTACTGCCGAGCGTCTCCGTCAATATATATTCCTGAAATACTCTGGCATTTACCGAGTCGTAAAGAACCGTATATCACTCTCGCCGCGAGGAATTCCATATTTCCCATATAAATCTCACGCTGATTAAATTTTCCGAAAACCCATCGTTATTAGTATTCCTCACGGATATCCTTACACCCCTCTGAAAAGAAAATCTTTGAAAGACGTGTCGCGTCACGAATTTTTCTTCTCTTATGAAAAAAAAAATCCGAGAGAAACACACGTCAGTCATTAGGCAACGCCGTCGCCTTTTCGACACCACCTACCTGACAGACAGCCGGAGCGGCGTGTGTATACATTACGAAATTCAAATCCGATAAAGCGCCGTATACACCTTTGCCATCGCGCACAATATCATATGTAGTTCAGCGTCGTCGCGATGGCTTAAAATCCGTATCCCCATCGCAGGCCTCTCTATGCGCTTTCGACACGGCCGTCTTGGATCGCTGCCTATTATAGCGACGTCTGCTGCTGCCGCTGTGGCATCGGATAGGTAAAAGTCTTTTACTATTATTAAACAGGTTATGTAAACCTGCGCCGGCGGCCGGCGCGCGTTTCGGCTTACTCTCCTGCGCGCCTACGTCGAACATTATTCGTCCTACACTTTTCTTTTCTCGGCCCTTTTGTGAGTGTAATAATGCAACGCGTTAAAAGCGTGAGACAGCCTGGGATCGCTCGTTATGAATCATCCGCGGGGACATGTCACTTTGCCAACAACGGAAGTGTTTTTCTTCGGGACAAATCGTTGCGTCGCTCGTGTTTATTGTGCAGTGTATACGCGTTTTGGTGTAACGCACTCGATTTTGATCGATGAAACGGTGCAGCCTGCTGTGTCGCAATTACGCTCGATTGCGAATCGAGGAATCGGGCCGAGAGAGGGATATAAAAAAGGGGGAAACGAGCGCGCGGTACATAAGGAAACCCAGTTGCAATTTTTCGTGTGTATACTGTATGCGCGAGCGCGCTGTTTCATTATACTTCTGCACGCTCTGATTACTTTATTAATATTTTCACTCGGCTCGCTTTTTTCCCTCTTATTCCCGCCGCTACTGCACCGAGTCGGACAATTTGAATATAGAGTGAATCAGACTCATTGACTTATTCATCGTCGGGCCTCTTGCATCGAGTGTGTATCATATTGGGGATACGACGAGGCGTAGGTGCGTCGCCCAATAAATATTAATTGCTCATTATATCGGACTTACCACCGCCGCGCTAATTGTCCGATTATAGGTAGTTGGCTTCGGCCGTAATTACTCACCTGAAACAGAAAACAAGAGACGGTCAAATTAGTGGCCATTAGGGCATGGACAAGCTAAAACAGTGATTTATAATTAATATCGCAACAAGATGTCGTTACAGGTAAGTACACACATCGTCGTGTGTACGTATGCAGCGAAAGCTCGATACACCGCAACAGCAGCAGCAGCAGCAGAATGTCCCAGCCGCTGCGCTAGTATTTTTAGAATGAGCATGTCCACGTCGTGATTGACGCGAGCAACTGCGTCGTCGTGTCGGCTCTGTACGTGTAAGTTCATTGGACCAACGTCTCCTCTTTGTTGCGCGCCGTTATACACATACGGGGCTCAATAAACGCTTCGTTATACACACATGGAAGGATCGAAACGATGCACGCGCGAGTCTTTTGTGTCGGGCAGTGTATAGAGACGAATGGGAGTTTTTAATTTTTCAAGGGGTTATTGTGCTCGACTCTTGTCGCTGATGCAGCATCGACATTGAAATATATGCGGCTCTCTAAAATTCAAAGGGATCGAATGCCTAGTGCTCGTGGTTATATCGGGGGTTATTTACGATCGGGTGGAAGGTGCTTCGATAAAATACGCTTTTCTAACATTAGACTTTATACCGCAGCGCTCGCAGCTCTTGCTTCTTAATCCACTTGTTGCTCGGCTGATTTATCGCGCGTCCGTATATTACAAGCATATAATAATACCACGTGCACATACTCTCTCACATTAATAATTAAAAAAAAAGCTGCTCGTCATATTCATTAGGAGAAACTCTTTCGCTTTTATTTCACACGTACGAGCTAGTGTTAATCGGCGAGTTTCCATTCGAAATTTTCTCCGCCACAATGTTATCAATCCACACAGGCACAGTTCAAGCTCCGCAAAGCATGTGTCACACTCGATAACTCAAGGATTTGCAAGCGATCTTCCGTAGCAGTACATCTTAAGCTCCGCGTAATCCCGGACGGACACGCGGATGATATTACCGATGACGCTCAACTCGTCCAATATTTAAACATCAAACAATCTGCATAAGAGGCTTAAGAGCGACGCCGAGAGAGATATTCTCATCCTCGATGACGCCCGTCGATGACTCCTTAAACAGCGCTATCCGCAAAGTGGTACCTACACTGCGCACATTGGGTATATTCACGCGAGCGTGTTTCCGCATAAAGACACGCGCGCACGCGCCGACAAAGCGAGGGTCAGTGCCAGCGCGAATTCTAAAACCGCCGTACATGGTCTTTTCGCGTATTTACCAGGAGAGGGGGGAGAATCGCGATAATTATTATCGGACTAGTATATTCCCGTCGCGGTGTCCTTATCTCTCCTCCGTGCGCGAGTCTGTGTACGTGTAACAATGGAGAAAGTTGCGTTGTACGGAGGTATAATAATGAAGTAAACCGTGTCGGATTTTAATTTTCGCCAGTGCAAACGCTCGCGCTCGAATAACTAATGATTATGCACTTGTCGACCCCTGTATACATGCAACGTATTATACACAGACCGGTCAGGAAAATTATTGGCCGAGTGTCTGTTTGCTCGTATATAGCGCTTGTAATAAGTTGGGGCAAACACACGCTCATTGTGTTATCGGGTATAATATTTATACAGCGTGATTCGCGTTATAGTAGTCGAGAGGAAAATTTCGAATTCACGTCTCTATATCCCAGTATACCGTAGAAAATTTTAATTCAACCGAGAGCGAAATTTTCTGTCTCTCTCTCTCTCTCTCTCTCTCTCTCTCTCTCTCTCTCTCTCTCTCTCTCTATCCGTATACACATCCGCAGTATAGTAAGCGAGGCTAAAAATAATTGTGTAATTGCGCCGATAGCAAAGTTTGCACACAGCGTCAATTTTCTCCGGCGCTTTCGTCACTCGCGCGCGAGCGGGATATCTGCAGCGAGAAACGCTTTCGCGATTTATCGCCGATTAAGATCTCTCTCCCTCAGCAGTTCGTTTCTCTCTCTTATTTCCACGTGTATACCGGCGATCTCGAATATCCGCAGGTACAGCACACGATCTCGGCGAAATGCGCATTTTAAGAGAAGCGGAAGTATGGCATCGATCGTTTTCCACGAGTCTCTCCTGATTCACCTAAGCATCGATGTACGTACACAGCACATGTGCGCAATAAGCGACGATGAATCAGAAGAGACTTTTTGCCGCGTCGGGCTCTCTCTCTCTCTCTCTCTCTCTCACACACACACACACACACACACACACACACACGCAGCAGCAGCTGCAGACAACCCAATTATCGCCTCGAGTAGTTCGCGGACGTCATAATGAAAAGTGTCTGGCGAGCGATACGCTCGTATTAATCTCTTTGTCTGTGTACAGCTTTTTTTTCGTCTCGCTTCTATCCACGTGCTTCATATACGCACAAAACAAAGGGGTCGAGACGTTCCGCCGAGTCACGGCTGTGAATTTAGTAGACATGCCGAATTCGCGGGCGCGGATTAGATTAATCGAGATAACGCGAAAATCAGAGCCCAGGACGTATATATAGTTATATATGCGCTGCACTAATCGCAAGGGCGTTGCGCAATCTAATTATCGTTTCGCGGCATTCAGTCTTGCTGAGTCAACGCGGCCGGATTATATTATATGCACATTAGTTGCATTGTGTGCAGCGTATTCTGCATGCTATGCGTGTCTTGCGCAGAAGCCGTTCCAGGGAATTTATCGCGATAGGCCTAATCGGAGCTCGTAATAAAAATATTATACAACTCGGCGGATTACTATATACTTATTAAAAGAGACGTGATAAAAGCGCGCATAAATATCAATAATACGCACCGGAAAGCATGCATAAAACAAAGTTTACACAGTATACACGTCTATTCCCTCGACGCCGAAAGTTGCATATCTCTCTAATTAAAAATTTTTTGCTCGAACAGCGCTGCTATATACCTACTCAGTACCCCCATGAAGGTTAGCGCAATTATTCGGCCGACGGCGTCGGTCAAAATTTTCATTCCCCGACGAAAAGGCATCTCTCTCGGCTGTATTATGCAAGTGGCCGCTCTTTCTTCCAACGCGAACAACGGCCGAGCATTATTCCCGTTGTTTCTCACAAACGCCCGCGTTTCGTCTCTCTCGAACAAAGAAGGTGTGTACACTCGTGTGTCTGTATTTATATTACACGCACACAGGCGTAAAATGCATCGTCGACCCTCGAAATACATAACGACAGAGGAGGGACACCTCCGTTCATTAACTCCGAGAGGGATCGCTTCCTCCTCGCTTATAATTTAACGATAAGAACAACAGCAGCAGCAGCAGCAGCGACGCGAAGAAAGAGAGATGAGACACAAAGCTATCAACACTGCCGAGGGTATCCAATTAAACACCGGCGAGTTGTTATATGCATACACGCGCTGCACAAAGGCACTTTTTAATGAACAACAATACGGAAGCGTTATATGTGTTTGTATATAGTATAGCTGCAGCAGAACGGCGCAATGAATCTCTCCTCACCGAGAACTTGACGTTGATGAACTCGCAGTACTTGACCAGGAACTTCATGATCGCCCCGGCGACACTGGACTGCTCCATCGACCTCTGCTCGCACATGTGTACTGTGTTTTGGATACGTGTAATATTCTACTCTAAACCGACGACGACGACGACGACGACGACGCTGTTGATTCACGTCGGCCGCGTGTATCAGTATCCATTAAAAGCGGGATTTGTCATACACTCGTTGAGTCTTTTCTTCGCTCCGATGCGCTGACGCTGGCGCCGCACGGGATTACTAATTGTTCTAAACGATATAGATGTATAGATATACTGTATATGGGAGATTAACTACTAATCACACGTCGTGGTGCTGCGGCCAGTCAGTCATAATCGAGACTGGTTGCGCGAAGGATAATGAACCACACACAATGGACATGCCTTTATCACAGATTTTTCTCTACGTATGAAACTGAACACACACGGGAAAACACGATCAGGTGCACAACTCTCGCATCAATCATCAGTGGTAAATACCCATTTGCGTCGACCAGTAGCAGCAGCAGCAGCAGTGTATTACGAGCGGAATAAGCAAGAACTGCCCGCGAAATTAATCGCGAACTGTTATACACTAATCGAGACACGCACTCGCGCGGATTCCGACTAATGCAGCCCGCACAGCTGAGCGCTTACGCAAACTCGCTTTTGTGCGCGACGATGCGACGACTGCATCCAGAGAGCGAGTGTGCGGAAGAAGGAGAGAAGAGGAGACGCGTGTCGGCAGCCACATGCATACCGGCCCCGATTGCGCAAGATTCGAGGTATTTATTTCGGTGGAGAAGCGCTGCAGAGGGAGAAGGAGGGATCTGTGAGGGGTTATAAGACCGGCGGGACGCTGGGCTCCGAGCTTTTTCCGTGCGGAGATGCTGATGGAGCTCGATCGCCGTCGCCGCGCGAGATTCGCTTCTGACCCAGTTTGGTTTTCCTTTTCGCGCACGGATCGATATAAAAGTATTTTTTCTCCAAACTTTCGTTGTTAAGCCGCCAAGAAGTATAACCCTCTCTCTCTCTCTCTCTCTCTCTCTCTCTCTCTCTCTCTCTCTCTCTCTCTCTCTCTCTCTGTTTGCTCGCTGGAAGCTGTTTGAAACTTTTTTCGAAAAATCGTTCGTTATTGTAACACACACGGCTTCGCTCTTGCTTTTCTTGCTTAATTACATTCACTCGGCGGTACACGTGTCGATTTACGGCCTCCTAAACTCACGAGCAACAAAGAAATGTATTTTTAAAGCGAGCTCGTAAAGCGCACCTTTAATAACTGCGCTCGCGCGCACATACGGCATTATTAGCATACCTCGTTGTTAAGCCATCAGCATCTCGAGAGGCGAGCAGAAGAAAAAAGCGCCCCAAAGCGACAGTATAATAATCTCGTTCGAAAAACGCGAGAGACGCCTACTCGCTCGTAAAGCGGCACTGCTGCAGCGGTAGACAACGGCTTGCGTAATGTGTAAGTGTGTGCGAAGCTCGGGTTTAATGTAGGCCATAGCGGCACGAGCCAAAAACCGAAAATATCCCCTGTGTACGAAACAGAACGAAGAAGAAGAAGCAGCAGTATATAGAGGCTCTGGGGTTCCTTGTCCCGATCCGCTGCACGCGAGCTGAGCTACTCTGAGCCAGGGCCAAATGTTGAATAACCGACTTAACTGAGGCCGTTGATTTCTTTCGAGAGAGGGATATATACGTTGTACGCGAGGTGTATAGATCTATGCGGCGACACACATATCACTGAAGAAGTCCTTCGTCGCGCGGCTTTTACACGCCGAGAGGAATGCGATTGTAATCGCGCGCGCGCGTATGCATACGCGTGCATATTCGCGTAAATGGAGAAAGTTATAACGCGGAGTAATTTACACAGCGTAAACCGCGCACCGCGAAAATAGAAAATTCCCGCGAAGCAGCGTATATATCCGCCTACGTCATGCTTCTAAAACTCTCCCTCGCGCGATATAATCGAGTTTCCGCGCGTAAGGCGCACGAGACACCGAAGCCTCGGTTAACGCGCAGTGTGTGGAACACTAGTAAACCGCAAGAGTCGTCGTCGTCGTCGACAATGGAATGTCTGCGTATTGCACACACAGAGACACACAACGAGTCGTTTCGAGGTGACTGCGGAAACCGTACGCCGCGCGCTCGCGGCTAATCTTTGGCTTTGGAGCGATGCATGTAGACCTTCTTCTTCCGGTTAGACGTTTTGAACTTTAGCTCGACGCACACGTGCGGTCGCGGGGCTAATTGTCTTCGAAGCTGAAATTGAAAGTACCAGCGGAGGTGTAATTGCTTCGAGACGAGAGGAATTTCGAAGGGATTTCGCGGGGAAATTAATTTTTAATCGAGTTTCAAGCTCGCACCGACGACTCGTGGATTGAATATTTTATATGCTCGACACAGACGAGGAGCTGTGCTGTATACAAGAATAAACGCAAAAAGTTGCGAGAGCGTTGTGCTTTTTCGATGTGTATGTAATAACGGATAATTGGAGCGACTTTTTCAGACCTCGCTCTTGTTACTCGAGCATATAGTTTATGCGGAAATCGAGCCGCGCGTATATCTATACACAAGTTTTTGCGTCTTCAAAAGCGCATAATTTACAGCACAGCCCGTTGAGGCCTTTTACTATCAATGGATTAGACAGCCCTATCTTTCGCGCTAAATGGAACGGCTCTCGCTCTACGTATATGCAGATCTCTTTACACCCACAGTCGATACACATACGCGTTTGCTCAAAAATTAACGCCGCCAGTTGTAAAACTCGAAGAACGTTCTAATAACACAGCCGCGCGGTAATTGAACGCTTATCGCGCACGTGTAAACTCCACCCGCTCGTACACATACCGGACTATTATACAGTTATAATTTCCCGGTCAATGTTGACACTCTCTCTCTCTCTCTCTCTCGTCGGGGGCTATAAATAAACAATAACATTATGGAAATATTGCGGCGAGCTTTTCTTGGCACTAAATGCGCCTATACACCAAAATAAACTCGAAAGTGCGCGAGGCCGAAATCACAGCCGCTGCTCTAGATTCCCCCGAGAAGCACTCGAAATACACACCTGCACGGACCAACGAGGCTTAATCTCGGTAAAAGCCGCGATTGTTTCGTTTAGGGTATTATATCGGAGCGGAAAACTATTATCGAACTTTCGTTGAAACAACAACTCACTCGACCCACGCGCGGGGAGTAGTAAAACTGCAGCGAGTCAGTTTTTATCGCGGCCGTATAATACGGAGCTCTCTATGTGTAGTATGACGCTTTTATTGGCTATGAAAAGCCCGAGATTAACGGCCAATTAGGATCCAGCCGATTCCCTCCGAATGGAAAAGTCGAGATAGACACGAGGCGCGGAGATAGATAGAGAGGGGGAGGGAGAAGCTCTCTCTCTCTCTCTCTCTCTCTCTCTCTCTCTCTCTCGCTCTCAACCACCGGTCAGTAGGTCAAGGCTGTTTGCGCGAAGCACATCGGTGTCAAACTCTCTGGGGGCAGCAGCAGCAGCAGCAGCAGCAGCAGCAGCAGCAGCAGCAGCAGCGCTTTTCAGAAAAGTCTCGCCTCGCATCGTAGATTCAAAAGCCAGCCAAGGACAGACTCGCGCGCCTCGGTTAAAAGGGCAGAAAGAGAGATGGCTGGATAAAAAGACGATCTCTCGCGGTGTACTCATTATCCGCTGGGGGGTATGTTTATGAATATATGTAGACACACATGCGCGCGAAATTGCAGGTCTCTCCATTACCCTCGCTCGCGCGCTGCGTCAAGTGCATTTAAACGGGCTACTTAAACTCGATTTTCCATCGACGGGGGAGAGTCGGGATTTTTTTTGTCTCTCTCTCTTGATGCGCGCGCGGCAAACCGGTTCCGAACCGGACACCCGCTGCCGTTGAAGGACCTTTGCAAGCAGACTTTTCGGGGGATTCAAGGACCTTTGTGCGCGAGAGAGAAGACGAAGAAGAAGAAGAAGAAGAAGAAGAAGCGAGAGAAGGATGCTGCGCATTTTTAGTCGATGATGAAGCCTACGAGTGTATTTAACACAAAGAGGTGCATAGCGGTGAGAGCGAAGAGTTTGTTTGCTTTTTTTTTACCAGGATATCCTGCAGAGAGACCGGCATGACAGAGCACGTTGACATCGTCTCCCCGGTACGGTTGTTCCTCTGCTGCCTTGCGAACCTCGTCGGCTTCGTAGCGTCACTGCACAGCACAGCACTTGTCGAAAAACACACTCGCGTTCAGTATTGACCTCTCCCCCTCTCTTCCCTTCTATGTCTACTCGACGGCTGCGTTTTCTACGTTCATATCCGAGGAGACGAGGCGAAAAAACGGAGAAAGTCTCAGAGAGCTGGAGTTTCGCGCGGTTTTCTAGATAAAAACAAAGAACTGGAATGTTTGCATCATATCGAGACGCCGTAGAGAGAAGCTTCACTGATGCCGGCCAGGCGGACACTGTCCGCTCCGATTCCGCGCGCGCGAGCTAGACTGTCACGGGTCTATATTAAATTAGGGCTTAGCCAACGCGCGCGTGAGAGCCTCTTTCACCACCATAATCCAATATGTCGAGCGACGACTTATACGCTTTTTTTTTTATTCGCTGTGTACCGAGGACGGTTTTGTAAGTCCCGAAGAGCTGTTTATAAAGTTACACCGAGTGTACATTGATGCAACGTACACGCGAGTTCCAAAATGACTTTGTATACAACAGCGCACAAAGGGATCTGCTGCACCGGTCGACCCTTAAACAACGGCTGCATCGCGAATTTATTAACCGGCTCGCAACGATAAATCCTCGCGGTTGAAAAATAAAAAAAAATAAAAACAAACGCGACCGCTTTGTATGTATGTCTCTCCGCGTAGGCGTCGAGGTTCAGCCGCAGCACGGCGTTATAGCGTCGCGCGCAGCAGTGCCACCGGAAGAGAATCGATTTTCGGTTCGAGACTCCCTTGTCCATTGACCTCGATTCCCGTGAAATGCAGTATATAATACACGCGCCTCGTGTAGACTCTCTGACGCGTGGGATGAAATATTTTTTTCCTCCTCCTTCTCTCATTTACTAAGTGAGAGTCGTGGACTGTGTGGGAGAGTTTTCTGGCACTGATATTCCGGCGGCGGGAAATTCGAAAGCTTTGTCAACGAGACTGCTATATACCGCGATCTTTAGCGCTGAAAATAAGGGAGAAAGAATTAAGTCCTCTCTTAATTTCTTCGATAAGACCCTGGTATAGAGATTCTCTCCCCACACGGACACACACACTCGTGGTAATTCGATACTGGCTCGGAGCCAGCGACGTTCGGCCGGGAAAATAACTCGTCTATCCCTTGTGTGCCAGTTCTCGCCCGCGAGGATGAAACGGGAGCAGAATATCACGTAGACTACGCTTTAATTTCTTCTCCCGTGCTCCGCACGTCGCGGTATGTATCTCGCGCTATCATCTCCACGCGAGCGACCGGAAGCTCGATGAGGCGTGAACGGACAAGCACACAACTGTCTTTTCCGGTGAATCGTCGCCCTTGTGCGTGTATTCGAGGAGCAGTGCACTCGGAGATGACGCCGGGAAGATAAGGCACTTTTTCTCTCGCTGCCCGCGACAAACAAAAACGAGCCGAAGCACCGGCGGAATTCATAAACACTGTACCGTACGCCTCGTTATCGAGAGAATTAACCGAAGAAGAAAAGAGAGGGAGGATCTACTGTACGTGTTACTCTCGGCGCGCCTCGCCATGACTGTATAACGATATCACAATACTGCAGGCGTGTGCAGTGGCGAAACTCGCGGTCCGTCATGAAGCCAGGCTGGACAGTCACTGATCGGCTCGCGATGCACTTGCAGCGAGTCGCGTCGCGCAAGAGAGTCTTTTACGAGCTTGAGCCTGCTGGCTGGCCTCGCCAGCAGGAAGTAAGTCTCCGTCTCTCTCTATCTCTCTCGCTCGTTCTCGGCGCGAGTGAAATATCACTTGGTGTCATTGTTCCCTCTCACGCTCGCCGCATCGGGGAAGAATAATAATAAGGAGCGAGGAGAGGAGTATGCCTCGAGTATACATCGGGAGGGATCGCGCAGCAGCCGCTTAATTGCCGATAATTGCGCGACGACCCTTATCTCGCCTACGTGCGCCGCTGATCTTTCACGTGAGCCTATATGGAAGCATCCATACTGATGCAGCTAATTAATCGCCGTGGGGCTCTCTTGGATTTTCAAGAGACGGAGAGTCCTCTCGTTATGATTCCTCTTCGGAAAACGTGTTTATTTATATAAGTATAGTATACGTCGGGGCGACGACGACTCATGCGTAAACGACGCGACAGAGACAAAGAAGTTTCCCGCGTTCGCGTGTGTGCAGCATTGTGTGTCGTAAGCTCGACTCTTAATCGGATGGCGGCTTCGATTCGAATCTCCCGCAGTTGTCTTCTCACGTGTGTGTTTATCGGCCCGCGTGCGTGTGTATACGTGTAACGTGGAGCGACATCGATTCAGCTCGCAATCTTCCACGTGAACTGACTCGTTCCACGGCGCGGCTTCCGCGAGCGCGTCAAATCTCATTTGGCAAAGCCTCTTGTTCCGACTCGTGTCCGTTTGCTTTGTTCGCCGTTTCTTTTTTCTCTTCTCCGGAGGTTGTGTACGTTCTCGTTTTTTTTTATTTTTTATTTATGCAAGATTCTCGGAGACAAAGAGTCCCTCGAACGATTCGAGCTTTCAATATCAACCGCTCGTCGACGACATGATCGTCGCGGCTAACCTTATCCAGATCATTATATCTCGAATGTGTACTCGCTCGAATTAAAGGATAAAGCGGCCAGAAGTCAGGGACAGCATCGGCCTCTCTGAGTCTCCAGCTCTGCTCTTCGCTCCGATAACCGATTCCGAGAGCGACGTCTCTAATTCGCGCGCGCGATAAAATCTAATTACGCGATATTGCTAGGCTGCGCTGCGCGCGTAATTCATGCGTACAGGAGTGTGCCCGCCACTATAACATGCGAGCGAGTCCTCTCGTCGTCGATGCTAAAACGCGCGTGAGTTGCATCGACAGGTGTATGTACAATGGCTTGAATTTTTTACTTTTTTGCAGTATATAAACTCGTGACGTGACGAAAGGCGCGTGTGTTGTTACACGACTGCGCTTGGTCGAGAGATGGAATAAATATAGTTTTTCTATTTTTCAAGCTCGCTTGCGACGAAAAAAGCCTTTCGAATCTCCGAAACTCATATATCTGGGTTAAGTGTTCATCCGAGTGTTGTGCGCATCATGCAGGTTCATCGGTGGGCAGCGTCAAAAACTGAGCGGCATGTATCTTGAGAGCGCTTTTTGGATTAACAAATCAACAGCGCGTTTTCCACCTCGCGGGGCTTTCACTTTGTTCGATGCAGAAAGTTTTAAAAAAAGGCGCAGCTTGACCGATCGCGAGTACAGACAAAGCCTTAATCAGAGTGTACAGGCATGTATGTTTGGATGTGTGTACAGTGCAGTGATATAAAAAGGGGAAGCCCACGGCGGAGAGTCGTGGGTGGAAACCGCAGATAAGAGTCGCTGCAGATCGATCGGATATATTATATACTTTCGATTCGTATATACACAACGTGCCGCTGCACGCTTGCAGTTCATTAAATTCGCGAGTATCGAAATCTCGTCAAGCGATTGTTTGCAAATTGAATCGATATTTTTATGCATAGGTCCCTCACTTTATCAGATCAGTCGTCGGAACGTTAATATCTCCAAAGTGAGGCGCACGAGCGAGCGCAAATCGGTGCAGCGACTGCTGCAGCAGAGCAGAAGAGAAAAACGGCGTCTCATAACTCATCCGGGCTTTGGGAAATTGCGCTCGCGCGGGTCGTATGTAGGTCTTATATTAGTAATTAGCGCACTAGTCGTCCCCGCGCGTATATTTCTATATACGAGCCAAGCCATCTGTAAGTGACGTTGAAGTGGACAAGTGGCTCGCGGCTCGTGTATAATGAGTCAGGGGCTGCTGCACTCTACTCAAAGCTCTACGTACACGCTTGTGATAAGTGTGCGTGTACACACATCGACAGTTACTCAACGTCCCTGTATACGTATATAGTGTATATTCATAAGCAGCTCGTGGTACTTCGGGACAACTCTTTACATTATCTTATTCCAGAACGCTCCGCGCTGCGCACAGCTAGTTCTTTGTCGCGCGCGGCTCCTTTCTAAAAATAGGAGAGCTCGTTGTCGCGTTGTAGCTATATGCACACACGAGAGAGGGGTTAATTACGTTCGACGTCTTGAAATTCTGATTCAAAGACTGCGCAGCTCTTCTGCCTTCGTATAATCAGGCGAGATGAAACGTTGCCAGAGAGTATGAATTTGCATTAACAATTACATGTATACACGAGAATATAAATTGAGCGCTCTACACACAGCGTCAAAGGCGATTATTCCAACTTACCGCTCGATTCTTGTGATGCAGGGTGTGATGATGGTGGTGATGGAAGTGATGATAGCGCTTCTCTTTGGCCAGATGCTTGCTGTGATGCTTGTCGGCCCTGTGAGGCGGATACGTGTGGTAGATCATGTTGACGCCGATGCAAGGCTGACGTCACCTGACCTCGGCAATGCTACACTTGAGCGGCTGATTCGCGGGGTTGTTTTGATTTCCGCTAGTTTTCCTGCCGACGCTGTTGTTCGAGCCTGTCACCTGCTGCTGCTGAGCATTGTTGTGAGCGTTTTGCAGCGTCAGGTCGGTCTCGTCCACGTTGGCGTTGAAGTTGATCTGCTGGAGGTTGACGTTCGAGCCGATCGGGGTGACCGTCGTCGCTGGATCCAGCTTCACCAGGGCGGCTTGTAGCTCGAGAGCGTCCATGTCTCAAGAGCACTGCTGTGCCGGTCGATCAGTTTCTTTTTTCTCTGGATTCTCCTCGGGGTTAAAGGCTGTTCACTCACTGCGTAGTATAGTTTTTCCTGTCTCTATCGTCGGGTTCTGAAATTCGTCGTTTTTTGGGCAACGGTGAGGTGTCGAGGAGAGGCGCGTTTGGCCCACATCAGGGTCCCTCTCTCTCAAAAGCGCACGTGCGCTCGAAAGAGGTGACAAGGCCTCATCAGAGAGTGTATTACAGATTAACGAATGGCCACGCGTGCGCGTATAATTAGAACTTCATTGTCGGAACTTTCGGGGCGGATACACAACGGTCCTCCCTAACCCTCCCTCTCAATCTGTGCACTGGTGCATCGATTATTTAATTATGCGGCGATATGCTCGAAACTTTTTCAACTAAACGCGGGTACGAGGTCGCGAAAGAGCCGTTAGTCGGCATTAGCGCGGATATGAATTGTCGCACGCGCGGATACGCGTACCTAAAAAACGCGTAGATAAATGGTCGCGCTTTCGGAATCAGATGATATTACGGCGGAAAATAAGCTCAACCAGCTCGGACGAGATTTTTTACAAACGAGCGCTGCTGCAGACTTTTTGTTCGCGTGTAAACAGCGTGAAACGGCGGCGATTACGCATTTTTCTCGCTGTCACTTTCATTAGTTTCTCGCGTGTCGTGTACAACCAGAAAACAAGTCCGTTCAGCAGCAGCAGCAGCAGTGACACACATGCCAAGCCCCCTGTGTATGCAGTTCGCTCGAAAGAGAAATAAGAGAAAATGTCATCGGCATAAACGTTCCGCACTACTCGAGTTTAAATCGAGGCTAATAACCGTCATTGCGCTATACACACACATGCACATAGACCAGTCGCCCGCATGTGCACATAAACGTACTACTGTCCGGCTGCAGCAGCGAAACGACCGAACGCGAGCTCTCGTGCCGCTGATTATTAAGCGATCCTTTCTTTCGATTTCCCCTCGTTAGTCGCTACCGTCGTCGTCGCCGTCGTCCCTCGAGTGCACTGGCCGCGCTTTCCTCTAGATTACAACAGTCGCATGTGTGTGTAGCTATATCGCGTGCTTCGTTACCGTTCCGCCATTCATACACAGGTATATACAAGTAAGTAAAAGCTTTTATTATTGGAAGCGATCGCGGTACATACACACACCGAGCTTGGGCACAAAGAGCATCAGCAGCTAGCGCCAAGTGCAATTAAGGACCTTCGAAATTAGTCCATTGTTGCCCCCGAGCTCTCCACTATATACACTGTTGCCTACAACCCGAGAGCGTCCCTCCTCGAGTGCAAGCGCGTATATAGAGGTGTGTTTTCTCTTGTTTTCAATCTGCTCCGGCGGAGCGCGAGCGGTTGCCAAAAAGGAACTTTTGTCAGAGCTAAGAGTTCATCGATTAAATGGTTTCTTTTCTTCATGGGTATTATTTACGGTACAAGGCTCCGGTTACCCGAATGCAAATTCGCTACTCGGAATTTATCGATGTATTAGGCAGTTAATTCGTTTTTTTTCGCGAGCGCTCTCTGCTTTACGAGCGCACAACGCGACCTGTCCACCTATACGGATATTTATGTTCCCCGCGTATAGCGAGTTGTATTATATTTCCTTGTGTGCGCGGACACGGGATTTTCTCCTTTATTCTCTCTCTCTCTCTCTCTCTCTCTCTCTCTCTCTCTCTCTCTCTCTCTCTCTCTACCATCGAAAACGAGAGAGGCGGGCTATTTTCGCTCGGAAAAAGGAGAGCCACGAGGCGACGGCTTTTTGCGCGACCTCTGCGGGAGATCCTCACAGAGTGAGAGAGAAGCGCACATCGGATGCGTGTGGGTATAAAAATAAGTCGCACGCACACGTGCGGCTATACGCTTGTACTTTCTTCGGCGCTGATTATCTTAAAAGTCGCTCCGCGTCAATTAACCCGAAATTCGCGATTCGATATGCGGAGAGGCTTGTACTTATGAGAATCCGGATTCAGAAGCCATAAAGAGCATTGTATCTCTCGAGGTTTATGCTTCCGCGAATGCCTCCCGACACCTCGCGTCCGATTCGCGAATTTAACGGGCCGAACTCGAATAACCGTAAAATTGCACGCACCTCGGAGAGAAGTGGGTTTATCGGCGTGGTATGTGTGTGCGTAATATCCGAGAAGAGGAAGACGCTTCGGGTGAAAGTCGAAAATCCGGATTTTCGCGGAATCGCCCACCGGGTATATAAGCTTCCCGAAAAAAAAGAATCGTCGCCACGAGCGAACTAATCGTCTCGTTAAGTGCGCTCGATTTCACTGCGGTCCAATTATAAGTATGGAATCCGCGGCTGCGCGCATCCGAGAAAGCTGCGAGCGCAATTAGAATCGGTTAGAGCTAGGCCAGAGAAGCTGTAATACATACCCCGCCGAATTTCACCCAATTAGCATAACAATAACGGAAGGAGAAAAAAGCGACTGGACACAAAGCCCGCTGTTGATTCCGAGAACGAGCTTGTACATAAACACGGAGATACAGAAGAAGAGGGAGCCGGTTATTAACGACCGAAGAGGAGAGAGGCCGCAGAAATTCGTCAGAAGAAGAACGGGGAATATAAAGAACGAGAGGAGGAAGCGCGAGTGACGAGAGGAAATTCCGAGAATTCTGGAGAAGATACACGCACACACAAGCAAGCTTATAAGATTCCGGTCCCCGCTCTCTCTCTCTCTCTCTCTCTCTCTCTCTCTCTCTCTCTCTCTCTCTCTCTCGGGAGATGCCGATGCACCTTGAAATTATTTATTCCACCCGGCGACGAGTCGCCCACACGGCCTGCCCTTAACGGAGCCGCGCTGCTGCAGCAACGACGTTTGATTCATCGGCCGGTATAAAGAGCGGCAGAGAGAGAGAGAGAGAGAGAGAGAGAGAGAGAAAGAGAGCTATTTCAATGCTGACAAAGTGCTCTCGGATGGCTAATAAAATTATACCTCGGCTGCGTATAAGAGTATGAGACAGAGAGAAAGATCCCTTGCGAGAGATACGACGCTTCTTTTTCTTTATGGATTCGCTCGTCGACGCGCGGCTCGTGAAAAATCGAGAGCTGCTTTATAATACATCGCCGAGATGCAAAGTGTGTAATTGTTTTTCATCGGGAATTGATATGTATACAAAAGGATGTACAGAAGCATGAAACAGTGCAGTACGATGCTTTTTAACGATGATCGATCGCGCGAGCAACGACGCTTCAATCCATCATTAACGAGACTCGAGGTTCTAAATTTCTCGGTACGCATAACGGTAGAGAGGGGAAAAAATCACTTCGCAAGCTTGCTGCTGAAAAAAATCACCGGCCTAAGCAGCAGCTCCGAACCAATCAATCAATCGTTCGGTCATTAATCAAGCGCTCGCGCGCGCTTTTTTCAGACCCGACTAAAGAGCGCCGCGGTGTGTTCCGGTTTAATTCGCTCTTTCGCTTTTATGAGCTTAAGCGCGAAAATGAAAAAGCCAGCGAGGAGCGCACAATGACGCGGGGCTGGTCAAACGGAATTCTTGAGATGGCAAGCTGCTGCACTCGGTCGCTCGCTTTTCGCGAATATTCAGGCCAATCTAATATCGCCTTTGTTCTTTTTTTTTGTTCGTATACGCAAGAGAGGCCTAAGTTATGGGGCTATACACACACACAAGTAAGAGATATTATTGGCAGATAAGGCATCGGCTTTAATGAAACGTTGACGCATACACGTTCTCTCTCGCGCGGCGAATTTACTGTTAACGACTCGCGCGCGCGCGCGCGCGCGCGTGTGTGTGTAGCAGCTGGTTCTGTCCGTGCAGCTATATTACAAGAGAGCTGCGCGACAGTGCATAAAGTGTTGGACTTTTGTTTCGAGGAAACGTAAGTAATACGAATCAATGCGGGACCTAGATTCGGACCAATTTAGATAGCCGTCACTTGTCTGTGTACATTATAACCCCCAAGTATAGATCGTTAACGTAGTGCACCGCTACGGTCTTATCAAATCGAGTTCACGACATTCCGATTTTCGCGCACGGGGGGTAAGACTCGCGGATATGCGGTGAATACACATACACACGGCAGCCATCGTACAGTGTCTCCGACAGCTCGCTCTGCTGGCAACAGCCAGGCTCTTTGTCACCAGGTGAACATACTCTCGACAATAATAGCCCGAACTTTCCGCGTCTCTAATCACACGCGCGTACACGCGTACACTGTGTGTATACGTAACGACGCGCCGATATCGTTTTCGAATGCACATCCGCTGCTCGTAAAGCGTCGCGACGACACCCACAGAGAGTGAGGGAGAGCGCCTAACGTATACGCTGACACAGATACGAAACTCGCATAACGTCTGATGATACATCTCTCAAGAGCGTCGAGCAGCGTGCAGACGCGCTCGACTTATCGCCAGCAGCCCCTTTTACAAATCCGCGTACACAGAATGAGAGTGAGATAGAGAGGACACACAGGACGCGCGCAGCTCCTCGACTTACGCACTCGTCGATGTGTAGTAGAAGTACACCTCCGCAGCGTCAATTCCTTCGAGAAGATCCTTCACTCGTCGGCACTGATTAACACTCGCGCGAATCGCAGAAGCGAGAATCTGAACGATAATATGGCTTGCAGAGAGCTGCAAGGCGGTGTCCCCCGTCGTCGACAACAACAGAGCCGCGCGACTGCGTTAGAAGAGCAGCATCCCCTCGCGCTTGATGCTTTCTCTCGAGACTGCGCGTAGAGTCGGATTAACGAAAAAGAGGGTGTAGTCGGCGGCGGCGCTGCCGCTCTATCTCTCTCTCCCTCGCTGCTGCTGGTCTAGGGACTTTTGCTGGACCGGGGGGCTGAAGCGCGAATCCCGTCGCGACGGCGGCAGCTCGGGATCAATATGCGAGCGCACGGCGGGAAATTCGCACGCGCGCAGGTCCTGCGCGCCGCCGAGAGAGAGAGAGAGAGAGAGAGAGAGAGGGATGCTGAGCGAGAGAGAGAGGTCGCGTCGTGTATGGATCACCCCCGCTGTATGTACGTACATGTACACTGTGGGTTGCTGGAGACTCACACTCGTGTGTGTGAGCGCGCGTTCGGCCGTTTTTCCCTTGTTTATGCGTTATTATGTACACGCTGCGCTAGCTCTCTGTGTGCGCCGCAGCGCTCTTTTATACGCTACACGAATTTCCTCTTTGGCCAATCATCTTTATTGTTCGCGTGGGCGGACCAAGGCCTCTGTATGCCAGCGAGAGACGTACGGTTGTACGGCTTTAATGCGACACACGAGGCTAGAGCTCGCGGTAATGAGTTGGATTTCGCGCGCTTGTGAATTATTTATGTATCTCGAAGGAGGATGTAATCTCGCGATAACGAACAGATTTTCCCATGAATTTCTCACCGAGGATTCTCTCTCTCTCTCTCTCTCTCTCTCTCTCTCTCTCTCTCTCTCTCTCTGATCGATCGGTTATTGTATTATACACGCGCGCAATCCATTCTTTTCTCGTGCGTCGGGCCGATGTGCAATTAGGCCGCGCGTAATTCGGGTTTGCCGGGAATAATGTGTGCGTATATCCCGGAGTGTGTCGGGCGATAAAATAAAAAAAAAAGTTGAGCCGAGTCAGACAATCCATTAATCTTTCTCGGCGAATGATTTATTTACACCGGCGCCGATAAATATCTCTCCTCTCCGCCCTCGTTCGGGTAAACAGAGAGGCGCACACTATCCGCGTGCGGCGTATAACCGAAAAGAAACAATTACGTAAATTCGCAAAAATCTGACGATGGAAAAAGGAGAAAAACGTCGGCAGACTCCTCGCTTTTATATTACTTTCGGTCGACGTGTCTAGCCAGAGAGAGAGAGAGAGAGAGAGAGAGAGAGAGAGAGAGAGAGAGAGAGAGAGCCGAAACTCCTCACATATGCAGGCTGTACCGCTTCCCACGCGAGGGTACTCGAGCCTTCCTGCTCTCTCATTTCCAGCGCCGGCACGTTTTCCACTTTTCCTCTCCTCGTCGATGTCGGAATTAAGATTCTCTTGGCGGCCCTCATCAAGCTTCAGGCTTCCAACAACCCCGAGATAAGCGTGTCCTTCGCCCCGATTCGCGCGGCGCGACGGGCTTGTTTTTTTGCCGCGTGCGCACCACTCAGAGAGGGTGTATTATTAGAGGGACGCGTGTGCGCCTCGTTGCGGAATCGATTCGAGCCTGCCAAGCTTTTAATCGTGCGATTGTTTGACCCAGACTCTCGCTTTCGGGAAATTCTTCTTTTTTCTTCTCGGCCGTCGCGAAAATTCATACTGGTGAGGATAATTCTCGGTACACACAATGGGAAACCTCAGAGGCACGTTGATTCAGACTCGTCGTCGTCACGCCGGAGACAATAAGCGTAAATACACACAGAATCCCTTGGCTCTGTAGCTATTCACGGGCTAAACGCCTCTCATTTATAAACACGCGGAGCGAGAGTGAGCCTAACAGGGAAACCGCTGCTGCAGGATCTCTCTCCGCACAAAGGAGCTCTGGCTGCTGCTGCTGCAGAATATCTGTTGCGCAACGGCGTAACCCACATAGAGAGAGCCTTGCACAGCTGGTGCAGCTCGAAATTTCGCTCAGTCTCTTATACGCTCTCTCTAGCCGGTGACGAAATTCACGGGCGCAGCTATATAGCGCGAGCGCAACTCGCTGAATAAATCCAAATGATCATAAGCGCACGGCGCAGATAGAAGAGCTTAGTCGAGCGTGTGAAGTGTCGTAAACCAGCGCGACGACGGACAGCCGGGGAATTTACGTATAGTCTACCTGCTGTTTACCGAGAGGAGGAAAAAAGGACGAGAGTGTACGCGTAACAAGTGCGAGCAGAATTCCCGGTACGAAGTCGCCGGGCTCGACCGATATAAATTTGCATAATTTTTCGAACGCGTGTGTCATACAGTCTGAATTTCGCGGTAGATCCTGCCGATGTACTTCTGAATAAATCGCTCGTATATGCGCGTGTATTTTTAGCGCTCGCCGAGAGCGGAAATTCAATTTTTGCCCAGACACGCTTCGATGGAAAAACAATATCTCGTTAATAGCCCCGGGCGTATTATCTGATTCCATTAACTTCGCGGTGTGTTTGTGCGTGGGTACTTATACGCCGCGAGGGTATTTAGAATAGACACTTTTTCGTGCGGGGGTATACAACGCCGTGAGATCGAAAAGCACAGAAGAAAAAACAAGAGGAAGCACGCACTTCGGCGTTCGTTTCATCTATACAGGCGGACGAGAGAGAGAGAGAGAGAGAGAGAGAGAGAGACGAACGATGCGGGACTCGCGCACGCGGGCGCGTAATCTCTCACGGCACTTTATCACGCGGGCGACGAGCCTAAGAAAGGAGTCGGCTGCTCTTTCTCTCTCCGGGAGGCCGTTTCAGGTTTCCGTTTGCTTTTCGTTCGGATTAAAATTGGCTGTGTTTTTTTTGTCGGTCGTTGATATTCAAAAAGTTACACATATACCTACGTTTCGTCGGCCGAGGAAGTCGACGGTTTTTCACAACAACGATCGCGACAAAAAGTCTCTCCGCGCGCTGGCAACAATTTACGCGGATCGTTGAGCCTCTAATTAAAATTTATGCCCCTCGTGTCTTCCCCTCCTCGCATCGGGCATAAATTTTCCTTCGAACGGAGGTACAGCCCCGGCGCAGCAATAAGACGACGCGGGGGTCGTATATCAAAACCCGGCGGCGTTTCATGTACACCCCAAAAAGGCATAAAGACGGTGTGTATCAAATTTTTCTCTCCTCGAGGATCTACATCTGCATACAAGCAGCGGTGGTGTCATCTCGGAGGCTTTCGACGAAGCCACGTGTAGGTTGCTTCTGCGATGGTGAAAGCTGGTCAGGTAGGTATCTCCAGGCATCGACCTGTACAGGAATCTGCCTTACCCGACGGCGTTGGAAGTAGATGGAGCCTCGATGCCGTCGTCGTAGTGCGGTACGAGCGATGAACGGATCCACTGTTGCGTGGAGTGCTGTATACTCCGCGATGAAAGTTTTTTCTCTCCGAAGATTCGATGCGTTAAAACACACTCGCGCTGCGGCCAACGTTTCATTATACTTGCGTCACATGTAATCACGGTCTTTTTCTCTCGCGTACAATACACCGAGAGATTAAGCTCGAAGCAAAAACTCCAAGACCCCGAAGAATCTCACACCCGTTAAGGAGGCATCTCGCAACGCGTGCACGACATTTCTCTCTCTCTCTTCCTCCGGTGTTTATCCACTATGCAGTCGTCGGAGTGTACACTCCGGCGAGCGAGCGCGAAAAGGAAAGCACAAGAAGAACAGCAGCAGCGGCCGGACACGTCCACCGCCCAAGGCAGCATCGTCGTCGTCGTCTGCAACTGTCCGCGAAGTCGAGTGTATACAGCAGACATATAATCCGAGGCGTCGCGCGGCGCGACTTTGCGGTTTCGCAGCTTAGGCTACTTCACTGCGGAGTAATCGCTCGCTCGCTCGCTCGCGCACTTCACGGCCGGCGATGCGCGGACAATGTATTTCCTCGCCGTGTAATCCCCTTAGTCGCTTCGCTGATTGGATTTGAATTTTTATCTAGTCTTTTCTCGGCTGCAAGCTTCGATCTTATTTTTAGGCTGGCGCTGGTGCGAGAAGGACTGTTTGGAGAAGCCCGCGATTTCCGCGATTGTTATCGACGGAGAGAGAGATATTTACGATTAAAACACGCGCGAGGCGCTAAATTTAAATCGCGAGGACGAGAGGCATTCGGGAGGAATAATATTTGGATGTTTCCATTCTACGCCACACTGTGTCACGGACGACTAGCCGTTTTGAATTTTCTGCACGAATATGCGAGATCGCGTTATGTGTGTATAGTAGAGTTGCAGCAAGTTGAGCCTAATAACGCAGCAGCCATGAGAAAACGGCACAAAGGAAAGAGTTAATCTTCCGCGCGGCGGCGCGCCGTTGGAATTAGATCGGAACTGGGCCCTTTCAAAAGAGAGACCGCGAGGAGAGTAGTATAGTTGTTGTATACAGTGTGTAAGAAGCGGCAGCGAGGCGTTGCTGCTGCCGCTGCTGACGACTATAAATGTAGAGGAGAGACGCGCGCGAGAAAACTACGACGGATAGCGTGTTTGCAGTGCTGCTGCTGTTGCGGTGATGGTGTGTGCGTAGGTATGCGCGCGTGTGTGTACGGTGTTTTCCTTGGGCTATATGGAAAGAACGTTTATTTACCGAGCCGGTGTGTTACTTCCGGTGAGCAGCTAGTTTGTTGATGAATTTTTTTTGGGGCGAAGAAGAAGAAGAAGAGTTGTGTTTTAGAGACGGACGTTTCGTAATTGCTGCCGTTGATTGTGGAGCGTAATTGCTTTTGACTTTGTAACTCGTGATTATGAGGAGGATCGAAATTGTTATGAATGTATATGTTTATGATCATATGTTCGAACTGATAGCTCGATGCATTATTAATGAGCGGTGGGATGATCGGGAGCATTTTAATGATAACATTGAAACGCTTTCTACAACTTGTGTATTGCAAATCGTGAAATTATGAATGAAAGCTTTGTGAAATGCTCATCGGAGCACACTCGATTGTGTCTAAATATAGGAACGAAATCAGGCTAATTATAAATTGGGCAGTTAAACTGAATCGTCAATTAAGAGATACCGAGAGCCAACCCGCAGTTTTTCCAACTATCCACAATTATACTTAAAACATGCTGCCAATTTATTGCGTTCCTCGAAATTAATACATTTTTCCTTTATATTAACACTACTAAAATTTTACTATCTCAAAATTTCGCCAACTCAAACCGCCTCTACCGCCTTCCGAGCCAATCGAGCGCATCTCACCTGCAACTCTGACACCGCGGCAATCCCCGAATTTCATATCCAGCCGAACCCAGTCAAACTTTTCCGCCGAGAAACAAGGGCCACCCGAAAGTTTCTCTGCGCGCGCGCGCGCAATTTCAAGGTGAATCGCGTACAAAAAGTTGCCTAACCACCTCTTTCCCTCTATCCGCAAAAAAGCCCTCCGTTGGGAAAACTTTCGTTCCAGAGCAGACATATAGATATACGTATGCATAGGAATCGCGTCACGCAGTAATTTCTATTCGCAAGTGCATACGCAAACGCTAAATTACAATCGATATACGGCAATGCGGTAAGTCGTGCCACGAACGTGCGCCCCAGCCCTTTCTCTCTCTCTCTCTCTCTCTCTCTCTCTCTCTCTCTCTCGTCGCTTTTGTCATATTTCCTCTTCTGCGCTCTCGCTCTCGTCGTCCTCTTTCTTTTTCTTCCGCCGGGGCTTTTATCAATTATGCGCGAATTATTCCGTATCACGTAGTCGAGAGCGACGGAAGCACGTTATTATACCCGACTATATCTCCGTTACGTCTTACTATATACCCGACAACGCGAGAATATCATATCAAAATATTCACTGCTGATAATAAATCGAGAGTGCAGTAAATTAAATCGTAGGTACAACTATTCCATTACGTGCGCATACAGCCGCGGTGCGAACACTTGATACCAATAAACAAGTTCCCATAAACAACAACCGGCCGCGAACACTCTTCGAATTTGTCGATACGGCAAATTACTTCCCGTCTCGTTACATCAGAAATCGGAGAGTGAGAGAGAGAGAGAGAGAGAGAACCGGCTGCTGCAGGCCGATCCATCGGAAACAAAGCCCCGCCGCTTACCGCCCGAACCGAGAGCGGCCGATAAATTAACGCCATATTTCGAGGAGCCGTAAACAAGTCATTCGGCTGCAGAAATCGATATTTTCCATGAGATAAGTCCTCTCGGGCGGGACACAATCGTAGGCGTGGTGTACCTATATATATACCATGCTCTCAGCACAATCCTCTCTCTCTCTCTCCCTCTCTCTCTCTCTCTCTCTCTCGCTCTCTCTCTCTCTCTCGTATTATATACATATATGCAGCGGCGGTTCACGAAGATCATCGCAGAGGACGCCCGACCGATTAGCCGCCGAAACTCCTACTCGCCGCATCGATCACTCGACGCGCGCCGTTGACGAGTCTGAATTCCGTGGGAGCCGGGCTACTCTACTCTCGTATACACTTGCGATTTCATTAGGAGAGGACCTCTCTCGGCGGGGCTTGCGTCATCGAGTGAATTCAATTATAATAACTGGGTCAATATTTACTTTCTTATGATCTAACAGGGCCAAATATGTGGGACGCGCGAAAAAGCGCGTATATTCTTTATTTTCGCGAGAGCAAGCATGATCGATCGTTATTTTCGTACAATTAGCTCATCGTTATACGAGAGCTGGACTCGTCATCTCTCTTGCGGAGTGAAATTCGTAATTAATGGAGAGTAAGTAATTGATATGGGCTCTAATGTAGAGAATCGATTATTAATATACAAAGTGACGCAACGACGCGTGTAATGTAAGTATAACAAACGAGCGCGCTTCGCTGTCATCTCCCGGAGAAAAAGCGTCCGATCATCGTCATCGAGCCTCGCACCGATCATTTTTCAATCGGACGCTCTGAAAGAAGTTGTCGATCCAAAGCGCGTATACGTAACTCATATCCACCGTTACTATCCACTCCATATTATAACCCATCGCAGACACTTCATACGAGAGTATCAAACCAGTGTATAATATAACCCCGTATGGACCGATAGACATGTAGCAGCGCGCGCGGTCAAAAGGTAGACAGCCGTATACGAAAAAGCTTACACAAAAAGATCGTCCCATTAGATACAGGCTTGACGTCCTGAGAAAAAGAGCTATTTCTTTGTCAACGCGCCCCGCCTCGTACCTGTCGCGTCCGTTAATATACCCTCGTCTCTCTCCTCTGGAATATCAGAGCGTGCACTTTCATTGTCGCTCCGTATACACAACCGCGCGGCGCAGCGGAGGCGTACACTGAATACTAATACGAGCTTCTCCTTTTCCTCTCCCTCTCTACACTGATGCTGCTGCTGGTCGTTGAGGAGGATGAGTCGTCGTGTGTCAAACGGAGTGACGACTGAAAAATCACACGCCGCGGCGCTCTTCCCTATCGTTCCCGTCCCATCGGAGAGAGCTTTCCCCGAAAAGTCTTTCAATTATGCCCGATCCTTATCGCCGCCGAAGTAATTCGATAAATCAACGAGGCATTAATTTCGTGACTAACCGTTGTATAAAACTCGCAGCAGCTTGTATTTTTACGATCGCGACTCGACGACGACGGGCGAAAAAAGCACGCGGCGCAGCTCTTGCGTAGAGAGGGTTATTTAAAAATGCACGTGGGTTCCCGAGCGACGACGACGAGCGAATCGATTCCCTCTGCTCATTTCTGTGTCGGAACGGATGGAAATATATACACGCGCGCCTCCTCCACGGCCGCGCATACGTCGCTCCTTTTAATGGACGATTTTAGCTCGAGCCTAAAAATAGGGAGGGTATACCCCCCTCCCTGTGCATCAATACTTTTTAATTCAAACTTTTTGGGATCTTGTAATGCCTTCAAAGAAACACACACAGTGCGGCGCAGCTATATTTGTCGCGCGCGGTTATATGCTTTCCGTCTGCACTAAAACCGTTTTATTATTAGAGCCGCGTGTGCTTCGCTACTCTTTTACTGGCAGTTTCCGTTTGTGTGCATAAATATTTTTCCCTGTCGGAATGGGGACGTTAATGAGGCGGTTGTATGTCTATCGGGCGGCTCGATTGATTTTCGTGGGAGATTCGTTATTATATACGACTTACCTTATATTATGCGGGTATAGATGTATCCTATGTAATGCGGCCTGGCAGGAATTCGAAATAAGTGCGGTGAATACGGTAGCGAGACGTGGATGTTAACAGTCGATAAAATTAATTCAGCCGTGGTTTTATTTGCATTTTCGACTCGTAGGCGTATAGGCTCGCGCGCGCAATTTGAATAAGTAAGAGTGATTCATCGGCAATTTGCCGTCAGAACATTCCGTCTGCTCTTCTCTCCGCGGATGGAGAGAATGATTCGCTGCCCTCCACCGAAAAAATAAAATGTGTGAAATGAAGAATGAAAAACTAACCTCCTCGTGCAGAGATCTCTGCTGAATTGCGGTCCAGCACATCCTGCACCTGCACAGGTCCTTCTCTCGCTGACTCTCAGCCCACTCCCTCTCGGTCTTCTCTCTGTCTCTGGTGCTGCTGATCTGCGGGGGTGGCGGTGGTACCGGTGGGGGCAGTGGGCTCGTCGCCACCTCCAGACTGTCCGAGCTCGAGTTGTGCCTCCTCGGAGGCGTGATGTTCGTTACCATGCTTCGATTGCCGTTGACGACACTTCCGGCACCGGCTGTCGAGGACAGCGTGCTCGTGGCGAGCTGTCCGCCGGAACCGGTTCGCTCGTTCGCCGTGGCTCGGGCATACGGCGAGGACAGGTAGAGGTCGATCGAGTTCTTCGAGCCGGTGCTGCCGCCGTTAGCCGCCGCAGCGCTGCTGCCGTTGTTCTGGGGCTGCGGCCGCAGGAAGTCGTCGAGCAGGTAGAAGCTCTGGGCTCGCGCCGACCTGGCGACGTCCTGGTCCTTGGCCGCCTCCTCGTCGGCGTCCTCCTGCTGCTGGAACAGCCGGCGGCCGACCTTCGACCTGCCGCCGTTGCTCAGCGAGTAGTCCCCATTGGATTTGGAGGACATGAGCCTGGACGTGGAGGCTGGTTGCGAACTGCTTCCTCCGGTGGTACCGCGGCGGTAGTAGCCGTTGTCCAGGGTGGACGAGCTGCCGACGAGGGACGACTCAGGGATTCGCTCGCAGTCCTCGATCATGGACATGCTGGCGTTGTGGTAGATCGATGTCTGGCTGGACCTGGACTGGCTGGAGCCGTTGTTGCCGTTGGGGATGCTGGAGCCACCGGCACCCACAGGTGTCCTCAGCAGAGCTCCCAGGGACCTCCACTTGCGGTCCTGGTTGTTGTTATTGTTGTTGTTGTTGTTGTTGTTGTTGGACGAGGACGACGTGGAGGAGGCCGGGGTGCTCCACTTGCGATCGCTGCTGCTCAGACGATCCGGTGTCAGCACGCTGGACTTTACGTACCACTTGCTGTTGTCCTTGATCGGCGACACCAGGCTGCCGTTGCTGCCGTTGGCGGTGCTTCCAGGCCACCTACGCTCGTGGGTGGGCGAGGTCACCATAGCACCGGAGCCCTGCATGCCGCTACCGCCATTCGTCCACTTGCGCTCGGAGGCCGGCGCGTTGGCCAGCTCCTCGCGCTGCTTGCTCTTCCACCAGGAGGACGTCGAGGCGGTGAAGAGGATGAGGGCGCCCCTGAGCGGGTTCTTCGAGTCCTGCTGCTGCTGCCTCGCCGAGGACTTGTCCACCAGGTCGGAGCCGTGGTGGTGGTGGTAGTGGCCGACGTCTCGGTAGCTCGAGGCCATGCCGATCTCCCGATCGCTCAGCGCGCTCTCGCGATCGGTCCTCGAGGACGAGGGCAGGTAAGACGAGGTGGACTTGGACATGAGGTCCTCCTCGCCGGAGTTGCCTCTGAGCAGAATGGCGTTGGTGCTGCGCAGCCTGGGCCTCGAGCGCACGAAGCCATAGTCGTTGCTGTTGTCCATGTAGGAGAGATCGGTAGTGGCCATGCCCGAGTCCCTCGCCGACGAGCTGGTCTTGGGCATCTGCTGGGACGCCGTCGGCTGGCGGTGGCTCTGCAGGGACGACATTCCGCTGTACTGGTGCATGTTCAGCTGGAGACTGGGCTGCTGGGGCAGGGTCGAGGTACGGGCTCGGTGGCTCGCGTCGCCGGAGCCGCGCTGCAGGCAGGAGAAGCTCGCCGAGTGCCGCAGGCTCGAGGGTGGATTGCCCGGCTGGCTCACGCCCAACATCTTCTTCTTCTCTCTCTCTCTCTCTCTCTCTCTCTCTCTCTCTCTCTCTCTCTCTCTCTCGCTCTCTCGCTCTCGGCCGCTCGCGGATACTGCGCTACTGGCCTCGATTCCCGTGGGGGGTAAAGGCTCAAAGGACACGCGACGACGCGCTGGCTGACGCTCCTTTCTGTCTCGCCGCTTTTTCGAGAGGGGGAGAAACTGCTCTCTCACTTTGTCGCTCTCAAAGGACGAGGTTCACCGGTGCACAACGTTGTCGGCGGTCGACGAGGAGTCGAGTGGCCGCTGCTGAGGCTTCTGCCAAGTCTTCGCTACTGCTGATGATGGTGATGGGCATCGTCGTGATGCTGATGGGACGGAGCTTGGCATCTTTCGGGAGAGAAACGAAAGATCGAAGAAGCGGGTGTTGCTGCTGTGCCGAGGTCTGGAACAGAAATAAAAGGACGAGGGTAGGGACGAGCAACTCAAAACTTAACGTATGGTTTAGATGTAAGAAAAACAAAATTGCGTGGATTGAAGGCGGCGAGTTGTGCGATGGCTTTGTGGGTATTTCTTTTTTTTTATAGCTACGGGATGACGTTCGTGCGCAATGATGACGGTATGATGATGCTGATAAAAGCGATGACTGATGAGTCCGCGCAAGAGCATCGACCAGATATATATAAGAAGCCGGGGAGTATAATCAAAATAAAAAAGAGCGAGCGAAAAAACTAAACGGTAATTCAAGCGAGGTATACAACTCATTACGGGGGGCACATATAGAGAAATATCTGTTTCCTCTTCCACTGTAATTAATCGGAACGGTCATAAACGCACTCAATTTACATGAGATTATTTCCTGCGCGTCTAGACGCTACTTAAGCGCCGTGCCAATTTGGATTTCGGCGTATAAGAGAGCAGCTGGTGCTGCGTTGAATCATTGTGTTAATGCCCACATGTATATAGTATACAGTATAATATATTGTACACATCGGGCTGGGCCCCCCGCATTATGATGTAAGTCGATAGTCGATATAACACACATACAGAGAGAGAGAGAGAGACAGAGGGACGAGACACCTATATGCACAACGTAATAACAGCAGCTGAATTTATTAACGATTCGATGACACGATACATTCAATAAAGATTTTATAGATCCAATTTGCATAAATTATGCGCGACGAGATTTCTCTCTCCCTCTCCCACCGTATATTGTCTCTCGTAAAGCAGCTCCGCGCACACTTCCGCGTTTGCGAAAGCCATACTCGTGAGAGAGAAAGATCTCTCTCGCTCGATCAATTAACGAAGTCACCGGCGCGCGCGCACAGGTTCAGCCTCGCAAAAAAATGAGAGTGTCTATACGCATAACACGCACAGTAGGGAGAAGGAAGAAATCCATTTGCGTAGGTAAATCGCAGCAGCAGACAGATTTTCCCGCTTTTAATACGGGCACCTGGCCGTAGTAGTCGTCGTCGTCTACGCCCTCCAGTCTCGTCTGCACGTAGGCTGTTGCTGCTGCTGGTAAAAGGCGCTTTTCCCGCAGACACCCACACACACATGCACGGAGTATACACACGGAGTCTGGCTCTCTCGCAGCTCGGCTATATATAATACCGGCTGCTGCTGCTTGCAAAATGCAAGGCCGTTCGCTGCTGCTGCTGCTCACTCCCGCGCGACTGGATGCTGTTGCGAAAACCCGAGGCTATACGCTCTCTAAGTCTTTCTCGCTCTCTTTGTTGCTGCAACTGCTGCTGCTGCAGTCGTGTGCATGTGTGCGCGTTGAGGTGAGCTCGTTACAGAGTCGCGATAATTAGCGCGATCGCTTCGGTATTATATTATGAGCGGGTGCGCGGCGCATATATAGCTGCATACGTACGATAGGATTTGTCGATGACAACCCAGATAGAGACAGACGATTTCTATGCGTTTTCGTCGGCGTCGTTGCAGTCCTTTATGTATACATTTACACACAGACACACACAGAGTTATTTCTTGCCGCGCGCTATTGCCGCACGCTGAGTTAGCGCAACGACCCTCTGGGGCAAGTGCTTTC
This sequence comes from Nasonia vitripennis, assembly GCF_009193385.2. Lineage (NCBI taxonomy): Eukaryota > Metazoa > Arthropoda > Insecta > Hymenoptera > Pteromalidae > Nasonia > Nasonia vitripennis. The sequence continues at coordinate 26,034,948 of NC_045758.1, read as the reverse complement.
TATATAGATACACCTTGTATTAGAAAAGAAGTATGTAATACAGTGCATATCGAACGCGTGACTACAGACACGTCGAGAGTTTGGATACGACTCTCGCGCGCGGTGTGCAGCTTTGTGTTCCTGCACCGGTTCTCCTTCGCATTGTTTCTAAGCCGGACACACACATACACATGCACGCGTGGCAGACCAACGTGCGTATATATTACGCTCTGGCTACCGCCAAGCATACTTAAATCTATAACACAGCACATATAAGTCGCTCTAATTAGCCGCGGATCTTCGTCTGGAACTAATTATATATAATCCTTCGCGAAAGCGTCTCGTTGCACACTTGCTCTCTCTCTCTCTCTATCTCTCTCTCTCTCTCTCTCTGGCGCGCGCCTATCCTCTCCTCGATTTTCTCGCGGAATGCTATTTCTGCGCTTATTGGGATTCCTTCGCGTCTTATGTTTTTCCGTGTTTTTATTTCGCGATGGAGCTCGACTGGTTCTTGATTAGAATTTCGCCTTTTTGATGGACCTTTTTTCACAGTACGGTATGCGTACGGTGTTACGTCGTGCCGCGTAACCGCGAGATTAGCTTTTTTTCAAACACCTGACTACTTCTGTGATGTGTAATAATATTCGATGCGCGCGAGATATATATCGTGTAAAAAGTAAATGAAAAAAGCGACTTTGATGAGTTATGGGATTAATTAACGGCGGAATGGATTTTTGTTAATCAATTTCCCCGAGATCAGCGACGAGAGCGCATAATAAACAAAACGCGGCGCGTATCGATAGATCGAGAGCCTCGAATTAAAAGCTTATAAAAACCAATCGGGAAGCAGGTAGGCAACGAGGTAGACGTTATATATAGCGCGTGTGCCGCGAAATTGAAAAGCGCGCGACTCTCGTTATAGGGTCGATACTATTTTAAGCTTGTTTGTTTATTAATAGACCCGGTGCAAACTTAAGTTAGGCGATTTCCTTCCTCGGCACATCACGATTGTGATTTTTTCTTCGGAAGAGCGAAAAGCACTCTACTGTATAAAATTCGTCGCGAGACACCGGCATAAAACAAATGTAACCAAATTAATGTGCATATCGATTGGTCGCGTCTCGAAGCAGAAGAGAGACGCGCGAGACAGTTATACACAGCGAGTCACATCCCCTGTGCGACGACGAGGACGACGACGAGGACGACGACGCGGCGACGCTATTTTAGTCACGCAATGCAGAAATATTAAAATTCCGTGCCACAGCGCGATATCGTTCGGTCGCGTCCCCACCAAGGGACTCCTTCTTCTTCGTCTTTTCCTCTGGCGCTGCTGTGCTGAAACCCATTGAAATTCGATATTTTTCTACGGACACATAAAGTACGCCGCGATCGCTTGCAGCCGCCGCGGAAACCGTATATTTATTATTTATCGAACTCCAAGTTCGACTAGGTGCACATATGCGAGCTTTCGCAATTAGCGGTGAGGGATCAAAATTCGGATTATTTCAACTTTCGACACGACGACGATATACAGTCGTTTTAATAAGAGAAAAATCGCGCGGTTGCGCAACCGGCAGAGATAGTGCAATCTGGAATTATGCAGTCGAACGAAAAATGGAACACTGCGTAATTCTTTTTTGGCCGCGCATCGTGTCGTATTTTACAAACTCGACTGTGTGAACGTAAGAGAGAAGCGCCGCTTTTGGCTGCGCCGGAAAGCCAATCCTCGCAATGATGATTGCGCAAAAGCGGAAGATAGCATCGGCTGCGTTATTAAACTTCGCTCTTGCACATCGACGTCGTCGTTAAAAAATAATGCGCATCGCGCCATAAAGCAGCGAGTGGCATGTAGTGATCGATCTCACGTAATATAATGGATTTGTCGCAAGGCTATCTATATATTATACATACTACAAGGGGCTACTGACCTTTGCGGGGGGTCGGCCGTCGTTGCATGCGAGCGTTATAGTTTCAGGAGGTTGCGACTAGTGCGCATACGTGTGGCAGCGGGCGGTAAACGTCCATAGGTAAAAAGAGAAAGAGAGAAAATAATTCGCATCGCCGGCCGGAGGGCGAAATCGATATTCGTGGACTGCGGCCTGCGGTTTTACACATTCTGTGACATGCAGCTACGATGCGGATAGCCACTGCGGAGCTGCTACGAGAGACTCACTCGGAAGGATAATAATAGGTGTATATACGGGAGAGATAGCGGCTCACCACCTGCGCGCAGAGGAACTTGGCTCTCTTTTAATTGTCGGTGCGAATAAGGCTGACGTGTTACTCGTGAGATATGCTTTGCGGGCGAATTTGAAATTGCGAGTTTTTGATAATCCTGCGGGCTGGCGCGTGAGGGGCCAATTAGAAGGGGTGAACGACCGGGTCACGAGGAGCTTTCATTTGGTTAAAAGCTCGCAAAGTGTCTCGAGAGAGTTATGTTTCTTCGACGACACGAATGCGCTGCTTTTTTGGTTCGACGACCTGATTCGATAATCCTCAACCTATTTTTCGAAAAGCCGACCAATTAGTCCGGCGCAAGCCTACTTAGCGTCCATACTTGCAACACAGATGAGGTAAAAAAGCATTTTCCATACAAACTCGTCGCACTTCCTGATGAACAGTTAAACTAACCGAAACCATCTCTAATTTCGAAAAGGAAGACAAAAAAACGTAATGTGTCGTACGCCTCTGCTATACCGACCTGATAAGGATCTCCCGCGCTCGAAAATTTTCGCCTCACACGCCGTGTGTAATTAACGGCCGGACTTTTGCGCAAAGGGAAAACAGCCTCTATACGAACGGACATCGTCGCGTGCGCGCGCTGGCTTTCCCCTCGATAATACAAATTGAGGAAAGAATAAAAAAAAGAGAGAAGAGAAGGCGCCACAACGAGAAGCGCACAGCCCATTAAGGCCACACACTCGCGCGCGATTTAGAAATCCGCGCGCGCTTGGCGGGTAAGCAGAGCATATACCGTCCGTTATATGCCGCTGCGCGAGAAATGTAAATTTTCCGTTTTTGCGCGTTCGGGCGTGTTTCTCCGTTTGTGTGTCGAAGCGCGGCGATGGAAAAAATTACGAGAGTATACTTACGAGCTATAGTCCAGCGCAGTGGTCATGCAATGTGAGCAGCCTTTTTTCGCGGGTTTCGTTATATAGAGCCGCGAATATTAGGAAGGAAAGCCTTTCAATTATACACCTTCTGCAGTTTTTTGCTTTCGCCATATCGAGCTGCTCCTAAATAGTTTTCCTCTTTTTGCGCGGCTTATCGCCCGGTGAAATGCAAGCTGATTAAGCTGTAATCACTTTCCCCTCTCTCCCTCTCTTTTGTTATACACGCGATGATGAATCCGCGCGGCGGTGTATATAATGGAAGTTTCGTGTATAATACGTGCGGCTGAATTTTCTGTCGGTCAATTAGCCGCACTGCAGTTTTCCGAAAAACAGAGACGCTTTCCGCCGCACACGCTGAGATATGGAGAGATAATACACAGGGGCTAATTGACGAGTGGCTGCGGGATTAACTTTGATGAGATAATTTAACGAGATTAAAGACTCGGTATACCCGAGAGCGCTAATTAGTTTTTGTGTGGAAGCTAGGCGGATTACGCTCCGGTGATCCATTAATCAGGCTCTCTCCCCCCGATGCGCAGTAGCGGATTATTGAAAGGCGTCGGGGATACGCGCATACAGGTGAGTTTAGCGGCGGTGCATCCGTATAACGATCCTTGAATAAGGCGGCTTTCGCCATCATCATTCCAACCGCCCGAATTATGAAAGCTCATAGATGTAATGTACACGAAGCGTTTAGTAAGCAAAGTTTGCCAATCGCCGGCATTAACGTCTCATCGACGAGGTAAATCAGCGCGAGTCTACGATAAAAAGCGGATGAGTCAGCCGAAGCGATTAATGTCACGCACAAAGTAGCCGCGGTGCATACGTGGTGGAGCAATAGAACAGAATCGACTACTCTCCCTTGGTTATACACACAGGTATATTGTTGTAACGCGCGGACGGCATGCAGTGCGCGCGTGTAGGATACACTAACATAACCTTTCTCTCTCTCTCTCTCTCTCTCTCTCTCTCTTATTGCGCCGAGCTTAAATATAATATAACGCGGTTTGTTAGACACGACGCGCTCGGGTTACAAAAGACAACGAGCGAGTTATGAAACCCCTTCCTATATACGTTTTCTCTCCGCCGCGAGCAGCCTTCTTCAGGCCCTAGAACGTAAAAACCTGTAGCTCGCTAGAGTTACTTATACGCTTCTCTCTGGCTACGCGAGGTGATGATTTTTCCGGTTGGAGCAAGGCCGTGTGTGTACTCGAAACTTGGAACATAGTCCGTTTGGAATTAAGCTCTGGATATAATGTAGGTCGAAGTTTAGCGCGGCTAAGGCGACGGTGAAGTCATCCATTGTTATCAGTGTCGGTACTAGTACGTTATGAATGAATTCTGCAACTGCGAGAGAGAGAGAGAGAGAGAGAGAGAGAGAGAGAGAGAGAGAGAGAGAGAGAGAGAGAGAGAGAGAGAGAGAGAGAGTTTATTTATCGCCGCAATTACGCGCGAGAGCTGCTATTCTAATGCTCACATACTTTGTTATTAAACGCAGTTATAGCACAGAGAGTTCGCGCATGTATGTGCATTGCGACAGCGATGATTAACGCTCACGGCGATATAAATTCTGCACAGAAACGGGGATACGAAAGCCATGGATAAGGCCTTATCCAGAGGGGAAAAGATTTGCGCTTATCTAGTCTCTCGGCCCTACATCTGTATAAACTTATCGGGCGTTATTCGGTAAATAGAAGCTCTAAAACGTGCTCCAGTTGGCTCGAAAAGAGCGATAAGCTCGGAGGGAGATATAGCGATAGAGAGTGACCGGTGCTACTCCACACAGCTGTCCGTATAAACACAAATATACTTCTTCACAACAGCTCGCCGAGGAGAGCGTACTTAAGAGCGAGAGAAAACGCATAATATGTAGGTACTCGACTCAAGGTTAGCGCAAACGCGCGAGAGCTAAGGAATCTGCATCTCCCGCTCGATGCGTTACGAAATGATCATCGGAAAATCCATTCGCTAGCTTTTCACCGTATACATACACTCCTCTCCTTCGACGATATAAAAGCCCGGCGTAGAGTATAACAGAGGAAAAAAACCGCCTCGAGCCGTCAGTCGCGGTTCTTTCAGCGGTAAGTACTACGACGTCAAAGTGAAACGAGCCCATTCACGACGACGACGGCGATGGGCGTATATACTTCAATTCAATGGAAATCCACGCTCCGTCCATCCGCGCGCAGATCTCCCTCGCGATAAGAGGGAAAATTCGTCCCCCTCTTTCACTCGAAAATGACTTAGTACAGTAGTGTATGTACAGGAGGAGGATAGCTGCCAATTAGTCACGACGAATGGCCAAGAAAGACGCTGCTGCTACGCTGCACGCGGAGCAAGGAAAGCGTGAACTGTTTACGCGCTTATTACGGGGCTGCTTCGCTGCTGTGTTGGTTTTCTTTGAAGCGCGAGCGCGAGCGGGTGAAAACAAACGCGCGGGTGTGTAATTAGACTGAGTCGCTCCTTTGTGTCCAGCGACGATAAGTGTATACGAAACGGTAGTTTCATTGCGTTGTACTGTCCGTTATAGGGTCGATGTCGTGTATATTTTTTAGTCGAAAAAAAAGAACGAATTAGAAGAAGGCGCTTACAAAACACAAAGTCCACTGTGCGCGAAATCTCGTTACGCGTATGGACACGGCGGAGAGTATAGGTATACGTACGTGCGCCTAATGGAAAGTGTGTTTGCTCGAAAGGATGCGCAGCAGGAAAGTGCATAACAGTCCGGGGGGGAATAATAAAAATAATCGCCATAGCGCGAGATTCACTCTCGAGATAAGGACAACAGACGTGTGCGTGCGCAGCGAAAGAAAAGCGAGAGAACCATCAAGCCGGAAATTTTAAGAGTGAAAACGCGATTAATTACCCTCTCCCCTTGTACGCTATAAATTATATATACGCGTACGAACGAAGAAAGGAGGTGCGGGCGTTCGAGCGAGGAAAACGAATTGCCACCGCGAGAGAGCTCGCCCCTCCCGAAAAAGAGAAGACCACGACGACGACGACGACGACGGCAGCGGCAGCGGAGAAATAAGAAAAGCTGACGAAGTCACCGAGACAGCGAGAGAGAGAGAGCAGCAGAGAACAGTGTCTGGTGCAGCAGTCAGTAAGTCAGTCAGCAGTGAAATGGATCGGAAAGAGAGGAGGGCGACGCCGTGGCGGCCGTTAAAATTCTCTAGTCATGCGTCGTCGTCGTCCTCGTCGAGTGTATTATGCTTATATACACGTTATAGACACTATATATAAGGTGTACGAGTTAATGACTCCCGGGTCCATTGTCTAGCATACACTCGCCCACGCTTTCGGTGGCAGTGTGTAGTAGTAGTAGTAGTAGTCTCTCCAGCGATATTACAACGCGTCGACGATTAGTCGAAAGAGAGAGAGAGAGAGAGAGCGAGAGAGAGAGAGAGAGAGCGAGAGAGAGAGAGAGAGAGAGAGAGAGAGAGAGAGAGAGAGAGAGACGGAGCAAAGGTTTCAACGACCTCGCGCCGGAGCAAATTACTCACTTGCGCGAACGTTCGAGTAGTGTACGTAGCAACGCGACAAGGAGAGGTACTGCCAATTTCAATTTCCGAACGATGAGATCGGGGTCGCATCACTCGCTAAAGGAAATATTTTCTCCGTGGGCCTACGAGATGGAGATTGGTCATGGCCTACACCTCGCTGAGAGAGGGAGAGAGATGCATTGTTCTCTCGCCACTGGCCGACAGCCGTGACTCATTCGGCAGTCGGTTTTTAACGACCGTACGGATATAATAGCTCGTTGCGGAGCTGAGGACGTGGAAACACTCGAAAATTGTGGGAGAGAAATTTTCAGAATCATCGGAAACGTCGGATTTCCTTACGTCGCTTTGCCCCCAACATCTTCGAGCGAGTTTCTCATTAACATTTCGATATCGAAGCGAAACAGCGGCTGTTATTATTCCGTAGTGCGCCAATCAACCGGAAAAATATTCTCTTCCAGTATGCTAATTCCAAGAGAGAAGGAAACAATCGTCGCGGACGTTTTCATTAAAGCTAAATTAACCGTCGAACAATCCATCCGTTGCTGTACACACTGGCAGACATGCAGTAGCGAGACAATCGAGTGCAGCGTGTATACGTCACGGAGAGAGAAGAACGAAACGAAAAAAGAAGACAATGCAACAACCGCGGCAACAGGAAAAGTCGGGCTGCTCCGCACGCGACGTCAGTCGGCGGCTCTCTCTCTCTCTCTCTCTCTCTCTCTCTCGGGGGGTGGATAATAAACCACGGCGGCATCGTCCCCTGATTAAATCAACGGCGATTTATGCTCTCACACAGCAAATTACGTACACACACAGGCGTGGAGGAGCCATTCGTCAAAAGCACTACACACATACCAGGCGGGTGAAAGAGAAGCTACACCGCAGAGAAGTCTCTCTCTCTCTCTCTCTCTCTCCTCTAAATATAGCCCGTCTAAATCAGACCGCTCTTGCTCGCTAGCGCAGCGCACAAAGTCGAGAGAGAATCGCTGCCAGGGCGAATTTTCGTTACCGCCCTTGTTCGGCACACAGCAGACGTTAATCGGCCTCGAGTAATCCGAAAAACGTACTAGAAGAAGGAGGAGGAGGAGTTATCGACCGAATGTAGTTGAAGTTCGCAACGTTTCTAGCAACGAAAAAGTTTTTTTTAGTTGGTCACTTTTTAATAATGGATAATGATTATTTTGCTTAAAAAATGGCTAAATGAACTCGATTTAGAGGGCGCTGCCGAAGTCCCATTCCCAAAACGAGAAATTTCAAACTTTCTTGTCTAAGTGCTCGGCTTACACACCTATTATCCCTTTTTTAAGACGGATTATTGTTACTGGTAGTATAACAGATAAAAGTCGTCGCGTGACACACACACACACACAGACACTGTCTCGCATTCGGGGAAGTTTACGCGTATGCACGCAGACTCGAGAGATGAAGGAGTCGGCGCTCGCTCTCTTGCAAGGCCAGGTCATTGCCGTTACGCGCGTTGGTCAATCGCGCTTACATGACTTATACGCTCTCGAGAAATACGGAAATTCGCAATCTCTCGCCGGCGATCGATGCAGCCTGCGCCTCTATATACTTTCATCGCTCGTCATTACTGCGCGCGAGAAACCGTACGGTATGCGTGTGGTGTGATGTAAGAGCGTGTGTGTAGGGTGTAAACGATACACAGCGCGCCGAGAGCTGATTATCTTGCGAAATTCGCTGCTGCTGCATCTGCGAGAGAGATTTCTACGCGGCGAATGTGTAGACTCGCTGTTTGGGTTTGTTCTCCTCTCTTCTCTGGGCGGTGTGTATATAGCGGAGAGGAGAAAAAAGCGCGAGAGAGGCACGTTCACCGTTACAATCAATCAGGAGTAATTTTATTTCTTACTCTCGACCCGCGCACAGGAGAGAGTACCAGGGGATTTGAATAATCCCGCGTGCCTGCTTGTAATCGCGTTATTGATATATTCTGTATACGCCGATGTTTGTTTTTATTTCGGAGTAGCTGCGGCTGCTCTTTTCATTATTTAGGCTTCTTTTCCGCGGAACTCGTTTGCGTTCTTTATCGATCTCGACGCGCGATGTCTATTTTTATTGCGATCGGAGAACGAGTGAATTTCGTGTATAAAAAATAAAGTCGTGCATACAGTGAACGCAGCGAACGATTCCCTCGATTCAGCGTAACCACAATGTAGCGTGAATCGTAAAATTTCAATCACCCGTACAGCAACTCTTCCCCCGACGCATCTCAGCGGTGTAACAACCCATCAGGGTATAATTCCGATACACCTCTCGCGGAGGACCATCGCAAATAAGTCCTTAGAAAGGCGTTAAACGCGCGTCACGCGTGGGCGTAGCTGCAGCGGCAAACTCGTCCGGATAGAGAAGAGAAACACCACCTCCTCTCCGATGTATCTTCTCCCCTTCATTACACATACACACTTCGTCGAGTGCATTATTTCACGCGTGGGAGTAGCGTGTAAGGATATTCGCCGCGTGTCGTGTACAACCTTCGCTTTTTAAACGCTATTAATATACAACGCAGGTATAGAGAGAGAGAGAGAGAGAGAGAGAGAGAGAGAGAGAGAGAGAGAGAGAGAGACAAGTGCGGAGGATGATTTTCTCGAGGAATTTGCGTGCGCGCGAGGAGGAGTATATCCGATACTATATTGGAGAGTTCGAGCAAGGTCTTCTCTCCTCGACGACGACGCGACTAATTGCATCGTGTGCTATGGATGTCGTCGCGAGTCTGCAATTTTCAGCGGATGACTTTTCCTTTCTCGAGCGTAAAATACAGTTCGCAAGCCCGCGAGCGCGTGTATATATAATTCGATAATTATTCAATCGCTTTCGGAACACGCTGCGCATGGAGATTTACAATTTAATTGGCTCGTTTCCATCGTTTTCCCTCCTCGTTAATGCAACGGGCAATATTCTAATAACATTGTTTTCCGCCGAAGGTACGTATAATAGCGGCCATTAATCAAAGCCTAAAACCATAACGCCGCCGCTGCACCGCCTGTAGAGACACACGCATTAATCCTCGCTTGATTAATAGGCAGTTTCTCGCTCGCTCGAGAAAGTAAAAACTAAATCACTCGACGAAATACACTTTCCGATAGACGAGTCAACACATCTTTTTAGATATACCTACTTACGGCTCGCGCTCCCATAATTCCTCGAGCGCATTATATTATCTTGCGCGGGCAATTAGCGCCGCACGCTCTACTAGTTTTGAAAGTTTTGAGTCTCAGTGCACGCGCCTCGACGTTTTTCCTGGAAACGAAATTCTCTCTCTCTCTCTCTCTCTATCTCTCTCTCGGGTATAAGTAAAACCCGCGAAAGAGAGAAGAGCAACGATGCGCAAACACGAGATGCTTTCCGGCGAAGATAATTGAATAAAAATATACCATTCGCCCGCTCGCGATGATTACTCTCGCGAGAGAAGAGAAGAAGATCCAATCGGCGCCTCGATTTTCGCGATACCGATCGCTATACAGCCGATACACGCCCGGTCTCAGATTGTGACAATAATCGCCGGTAAATCTCTATCCACTATCCTCGCGAAAGTAGCACCTGCATGGTCTCGGCGAAAAAAAAATCGTACACATCCTGCTGCGAGAGTGAGCTAGAGAGGGAAGAGTATATGGACTCACTTACTCGTCTCTCTCCCTGCCCGTGTAGGTATAGGCGGTTGCGGTGCTTATGTTGATTATAGCGGTTATAGGGACTTGTCTAAGATAGAGGCGAAGTCAAGCGGTACAGGAGTAGCAGCGAATAACGCGGTAGTGGCGCTCTGCTCTCTCTCTCTCTCTTCTCTCTCTCTGCACCGCCCGAGGCCTCGACTGCAGTCCATCTTTCACGTTGTTGTCTGCCTGTGTGCTGCTGGGAGTTTCCTCTTTTTTCTCTCTCCGGGAGTATAGCAGCAGATAGAGAGAGAGAGAGAGAGAGAGAGAGAGAGAGAGAGAGAGAGAGAGAGAGAGAGAGAGATTGTAATTGTAGAGGAACGTGCTAATTGATAATTGGGTGAACGGTTCGAAAGTGCCGCGTGCGTCTGATACACCGCTGCGTGTGTGTACTTGACCTTAACCCCCTGACTGATGACGATGTCAAAGGATCTATGGATCGCGAGCGAGTTTCTAACGGTGAATTTTTAACGATTTCGAACGAAAAATTGTACAAACGAAATGAAACGCTCGAATAACGAACCCCAAACTAGCCTACTCTTTACACAGCAATAATAAAGCGCTGCACTAAAAAGTAAACTGCAAGCGGCTCTCTCTAATTTCCACTAAAAATAGTAGAGCATCCCGAGCACGATTCCGAAAGTCCGCGATGCATTAGAACACAGCACAGCTAAATCGCAGACTTTCGTCAATTACGAAAAGCGAGTGCGTGCGCACGTATATACACGCATCGGCTCTCTTCCAATTTCCATCGCGCGCGCGATGCGCTCACGTTCTCTCTCTCTCTCTCTCTCTCTCTCTCTCTCTCTCTCTCTCTCTCTCTCTCTCCACATAAGAGAGCCAGCGCCGATCGTGCATCGTTACCATAACACCTCGAAACTCCTTCCTTTTTCTTCTCCCTCTCTGTACCTCGACTCGTGTATACGCTTACGCATACGTATATACACAGTTACACACGGACGCCAAGAGGCTCTGACTCTTGGACACGATTCTCATCGCTCACGCGTGCGAGCTCAGAGAGCGATGGAAAGCCTCCTCGCTTGCGTTTTAATAAATGCATGATTTACACGCTAGAGCAAGTACCGGACTCTGCCGCCGCCGTGTCTATAGCCATATGCGCGAGCAGAGAGTCCGTTGTGTCTCGGGGAGTTAGTGCATAGGATCGTTCCGGATCTTTTACGAGGCTGTTGTGTTCAGCCGCTGCGGAAATTTCGCTATGGGAGTTATTGCAAATGACCGCTGTGTTATTAAAAACATCTCTCTACCACTCGGCTCTTTTGTAATGCAACGGCGGATAGGGATGATTCTTAAACGCGATATAGGAGCGACTGTAAAATATTCCTCTGCTAAACAATAAGGAGGCGCTTTGAGAGAGAAACGTATCGTACGCCGCTTTTTAACGAGAGATGGAACAAGTGCTCATCATAATAAAGATAAGCAGCGCATAAGTTTATATTCGTTAATCCAGCCGCCGCTGCAGCGCAGTATACTGCACTTGCGTAAGAACTTTCACCTCGTCGTTCGACACTTTGCATATATTAATGCGTCGCCCGTCGATACGATCGAGCAAAATTGATGTTTCATTTCACACCGGCGCAGCGTCCATTCAGTGACTCCGCTATGGCCGTATATTACCCGCTATACATCACGCCAAATACAATAAAATTATTGTGTATATAATCGCAGAGAACTCGATATATTTACGAGCGTTCGATTAAAAAAAAACGACCGAGATACGATCTCGATGCTTATACGCGTTCTCTGACCGGAAGCAGCGGGTTTGAAGAGACTTGCACAGATCGGAGAGAAAAACCACGTGTATACGCATATGTATATAAGAAGTCGAAGAAGAAGAAAGAATCCAGAGCAAAGACCCCCGCACACATAGAGAAGCTCGCGGGGGCCCCCTCTAGGATCAGATAGTGCCACAGCCGGCTTTGCCGGCTCGAATGCAAAGTTCCGTCCTTACAGCCTTGCGCACAGCAACTCGTTAGATACGGCATACGCATTGTGCGTGTCTCCTCGACATAATATGCCGGGGAGGAAAAGAGAGAAACGAAGGCGAAGGTCCGTCCAAGTGTACATACAACAGAGAGAGTCTCTACAGCACTGGAAGAGTCAGAGGCTAACGACTCGCAATTTGTACAGGGAGCGCTGATACGCGGTTGACTCTGTTTTTCACGGTATTGCATGTTGTATATTGCATAGAAAAGACTCGTTCCGATCAGATATCGGCGTCTAATGGCCGTCGTTTGAGATATCCCGTAATATCTTTATTAATAAAAGCTCTCTCCTAAGCGCGCGCATACCGTGGGCGAAACTCAAGCCCATTGTCTGCGCTCTGCGGCACACTCGGGATTAGGGGACAGGTATAGAGATAGCCGCGTGGGTTATTAGCCGCGCGGGATAATGATATTGACAATTTTCGTACGTTTCAATTAGAGGGACGCGCGCGTGTTTTGTCGTTTCGTGTACGAGGACACACAGCTGTTCGGTGAAAGCAGCGTGTAATTATACGCACGGATTCGCAACAACTTTCTTTCCGAGAGCTAGCCCCGAAAAATCGCCGGATAATAACGTGCAGTATTTGCAATATAAATCAGCCCGATGATCCTTTGAGACGCTGCAAGCCCCGGGAAATTCGGAGATATTATAATAACGCAGAGAGTGCACACGCGCTGTGCACACAAAAGAAGAAGACGAGCGGCGACCGATAAACAAGAGGGAGAGAGATTGGTATCGGGGTGATTTTATGTTGACACGCACGTGTGCCGCAAGGAGAGAAGGAGGCCCGGGCCGATTGAAATCTTTCGTTCGCCGCCGCGTGTGTATGTATAGCGGGAGAGAGTCAGCCACACGAATTGCCGACACCCGCATCGTGACGACGTAAATCATGAGGAGGACTCCTCCGCTGCGCGCGGCGACCCTTTTATCAGGATCATCGGTTGGGGTTACGCGAAAATCGCTGAGACGGCTCTCTTCCTATACGAGTTTTTCGAATTTGCGTACAGACTATATTTCTATACGGGTAAAAACTGACTCTGCATGTACCCTCGTACCCATGAATAATCATAAGCGTTTATTCAGCCTCGTTAAGCGCGCTTCCATCAGCTGGCAAAAAAGAAATTAACCGATCTTCGAGATAACGCGGGGGATATTAATGTAAATAAAGCTCGTCTCGAAAAAAACCCATCCTCGCAATGCATTAAATTCAACACAAAAAACAGCAGCCCACACGCACAGCACCAACGCACTAGCCCAAGAGAGAGAGAGAGAAAGCTCTCACTCCGTGGGGGAACTAGCGATGCGACGAGCCGTGAGTCCGCAGCAACAGCAGGAAAAATTGCCCTTAATTGGTGGATACACACGAGGGGGAGAGCAGCTAGCTGCAGCGGAGCCGTGTGTCGTCGGCCTGACACACAGGAACCCACAGCAGCAGCGCGCGCGAACGATAGCTGTATCG